>NC_054475.1:11178517-11884767 GCF_017639515.1 Carcharodon carcharias
CATCAGGTTTTAACAGAATTTAACAGAATTTGAACCAGTTACAAGATCAGCTTCAACAACAGATAATTGAAAAAACTCAGCAGGTCTGACAGCATCTGTGGAGAGGAATACGGTTAATGTTTCAATTCCATATGACTCTTCATCGGAGATAATGAAAAATAGAAATGTGATGGAATATAAGCTGGTTGAGGGGGATGGGACAGGTAGAGCTGGCTAGAGGGCCAGTGATAGATGGAGGCAAAGAAGAGATTGCCAAAGATGTCATAGACAAAAGGACAAAGGGGTGTTGATGGTGGTGATAGTAGCTAAGGAATGTGCAAATGGTGACATTAAGGGTAGAAAGCAGGACAAGCAAGTGACAGATAGCCCTAGTGGGGCTGGGGTAGGGGAAAGGGATCGAAATGGGCTAAAAGGTGGAGATAAAACAATGATTGGAAATACATTTAAAAATAATAGAAATAGTTGGGAAAAGAAAAATATGTATAAAAAAATATACATATGTTAAAAATATACAAATTATTGGAAAAAGGGGGATCTGAAAGGGGGTGGGGATGGAGGAGAGAGTTCATGATTTGATGTTGTTGAACTCAATGTTAAGTCTGGAAGGCTGCAAAGTGCCTAATCGGAAGATGAGGTGCTGTTCCTCTAGTTTGCGTTGAGCTTCACTGGAACTTTGCAGCAGGCCAAGGACGGACATGCGGGCATGAGAGCAGGGTGGTGTGTTGAAATGGCAAGCGACGGGGAGGTCCAGGTCATGCTTGTGGACAGACCGAAGGTGTTCCGCAAAGCGGTCACCCAGTCTGCGTTTGGTCTCTCCAATGTAGAGGAGACCGCAATGGGAGCAGCGAATGCAGTGGACTAAATTGAGGGAAGTGCAAGTGAAATGCTGCTTTACTTGAAAGGAGTGTTTGGGTCCTTGGACGGTGAGGAGGGGGGAAGTGAAGGGGCAGGTGTTGCACCTTCTGCGGTTGCATGGGAAGGTGCCGTGGGAGGGGGTTGAGGAATAGGGGGTGACGGAGGAGTGGACCAGGGTGTCCAGGAGGGAACGGTCCCTACAGAATGCCGCTGGTGGGTTGAAGGAAAGATGTGTTTGGTGGTGGCATCATGCTGGAGTTGGCGGAAATGGCGGAGGATGGTCCTTTGAACGTGGAGGCTGGTGGGGTGAAAAGTGAGGACAAGGGGGACCCTATCATGGTTCTGGGAGGGAGAGGAAGGTGTGAGGGCGGATGCGCCGGAGATGGGCCGAACACGGTTGAGGGCGCTGTCAACCACCGTGTGTAGGAAACCTCAGTTAAGGAAGAAGGAAGACATGCCAGAGGAACTATTTTGGAAATTGGCATCGTCAGAACAGATGCGACGGAGGCGAAGGAACTGAGAGAATGGGATGGAGTCCTTACAGGAAGCAGCGTGTGAGGAGCTGTAGTCGAGGTAGCTGTGGGAGTCGGTGGGCTTATAATGAATATTGGTGGACAGTCTATCACCAGAAATTGAGAGAGAGAGAGATCAAGGAAGGGAAGGGAAGTGTCAGTGATGGACCATGTGAAAATGATGGAGTGGTGGAAATTGGAAGCAAAATTAATAAATTTTCCAGGTCCAGACGAACGCATGAAGCGGCAATGAAACAGTCATCGATGTACCGGAGAAAGAGTTGTGGGAGGGGGCCTGAGTCAGACTGGAATAAGGAATGTTCCACATGCCCCATAAAGAGACAGGCATAACCCATAGCCACACCTTTTATTTGGAGGAAGTGAGAGGAGTTTAAGGATAAATTGTTCAGTGAGAGAACAAGTTCAGCCAGGCAGAGGAGAGTGGTGGTGGATTTGGATTGTTCAGGCCTCTGTTCGAGGATAAAGTGGAGAGCCCTCAGACCATCTTGGTGGGGGATGGAGCTATAGAGGGATTGGACGTCTATGGTGAAGAGGAGGCAGTTGGGGCCAAGGAAGTGGAAATTGTTTATAAGATGTAGGGCATCAGAGGAACCATGGATGTAGGTGGGGAGAGAGAATGTAATCAAGATAGCAAGAAATGAGTTCTGTAGTCCAGGAACAGCCTGACACGATCGGTCTGCTGGGACAGTCCTGTTTGTGGATTTTGGGTAGGAGGTAGAAGCGGGTCACAACAGACGTTGGGAGACCATGAGGTTGGAAGCTGTGGAAAGAAGATCTCCAGAGGGGATAAGGTCAGTGACAGTCCTGGAAACAATGGCTTGATATTCAGAGGTGGGGTCATGGTCCAGGGGGAGGTAGGAGGAAGTGTCTGTGAGTTGATGCTCAGCCTCTGCACGGTAGAGGTCATTGCGCCAGACAACAACAACAACACCACCCTTGTCAGCAGGATTGATGACAGAGTCAGGGTTGGACCGGAGAGAATAGAGTGCGGCAAGTTCGGAAAGAGACAGGTTAGAGTGGGTGAGAGGAGCAGAGAAATTGAGCCGACTGTTGTCACGCCGACAAGATCAGCTTCTCTTGACCAGTGAAGAAAACTGTGCTTGTGCTTTCTGATAACTAATTACAATAATCTTTTAAGATATTTAAATTCTTTTTTTTAAAAAAATGTTGTTTCCAGGAAGAACATAATTCAAGCTGTCAGCAATCAGAGATTTACCTATTCTGTGCTACATTATTGAGGATCTGCACAGTGGTCTTAACTATTCACTAATATTTTTCACTTTGTTATATAAAGGTGTTGTGGCAAAACTGGATTAATGCTTTGTGTGAATATGTGTTCTGTGTTTATTGTGTAACTTGTATCAGCGACAGAACTGTCCAGGCTGAGACTAGTTAACTCACCACAAACTGGGGAGTGAACCTAGGAACTTCCTACTGTATGAGATTCAGCTAGTTACTGGGTAAACCCACTTAATTTATTAGGTTTTTTTTGAACATATCATATTCAAAATGAAATTCATGTTAAAAACTAGCATATTGACTTTATTGTATGATGGGCAACAGACTCTGGGATGAATCACATCACTTTTATTATGCTAATATTTTAATAGCAAAAGTGTTTAGAGTTGTTGGAGTATAAGGCAGGGCATACCTTCAAACAGATCGGAGAGAGGTTAAGAAATCTGGTGAGGAAAGGTAAACAAAGCAAAAAGGTACAGAAACTATCAATTTGGTTAGAGTTCAGAACAAATAATTAGAATTAAAGTCAGGATATAAGATACACAAATCAAACTTAGTGTTCTGGTTTTGCCTGTAACGTGGCTTTGGCTGGGCCAGGGTCATTCTACAAAGAAGAAAATTCTTGAGTGAAATGTTGTCTGGGAAGATGGAGAACAGAAAAAAAAATGTATGCTTAGTAATGTGTGTCTTGACATGTTTGTGGGCAGAATAGTAAAATCCATGAAGTCGGATGAAACTAATGAATATTTAGAAAGGTTTGGACTAGTCTAGGATAATGTGCTTGACTAATTTAGTTGTTTCCTTTTAAAGAGAATGCAAAGCATGTTGCACAAAGAGATCTCAGGTGAAGTTGATGAAGTGCCACGTAAGGGATTTGTTAGAAAAATTAAGGCAGTGGCATTATAGGGAATGCAGCCTCATGGATGCTAATCTGAAGCAGAAATGTCTAATTATTTTCTCTCTTCCCTCACTCAGGGACACTGATGACAGTTGTACTAGCCTCCCTATCCACTGTCATTATTAGCCTAGCTAATTTAGTGTAGGCCAAGGTTAATCTGGCAATTTATTAAGCCTGTGGCCTAATGTGATGCAGCGCACTGTAAATGCCTACTGAGTCAGATAGCACTGCCCAGGGCGAGGTTAGCTAACTCACTGCAGACTGGGAATTAAGCCTAGGAACTTCCTAGTGGCTGCAGTTAAGCTATATACTGGATAAACCCACTGGTCATGAGGCAATACAGTTGTGTGAAGGTTGTCAATGAATTTTCAATTGTAACTTTTACATTAGTAGCAGAGCACCAATGGTATGACTGCCTCCCCCCCTTCCCGCCCCCTATACCCCACATCTTCACATGATTAAAAATAGCAAAGTTGTTCCTGATGCTGATTCTAGGCCAGACTTGCCCCAAGTAAATTATCTTTGTTGCAACTCCAATGTAAATTATGGGTAATGAAATACAGAAAATGATTTTGTAAACCGGCTAAACTATTGAATCAAAGCTCATTGATATTACTGTTTGTTAGGAGACTCTCGAACAGTTATTGATTTAGATTTCGTGTGAGCTGGGTAAATGGGAGGTTAGAGTTTGATCATGCCATGCTGATGCTAGATATTGTTAGTCCATATTTCATTATAAGTGTGATAATGGAACAATAAAAAGACATTATATTCCCAGATTTAGGTTCTACCATTAGCAGTTGCTGTGACTTCAGGGCTTCAATTTTCAGGATGACGGGGGGCTTGGAACACATCCCACCGACTCCAGTGGCCCTGATGCCATTTTACGCTCTAATGAGTGAAGACAGAACCAAAGTATGTATTTAGTTGGTCAGCCATTTATTTGTTCCCCGTTATAAATTCCCCTGTATCCTCTGTTTCTGTCAACGGGCAATGGTGTGGGACGGGAGGATGTGACTATAAGTGAGGCACCGAGGTACCGAGCAGACAGTAGTGGAGTCTCAGACCATGCAATTGTCAAACAGGCTTGAGGTGCTCACAACCAATGTGAATGAAGGAGAGGTCTGCAAGGTGGATGAGCAGGCTCCCAATAGCACCATAGTACAGGAAGCTGTTCAAGTTGGGGGAGAAAACAGGAATGTAGTGGTAATAGGGGACAGTGTTGTGATGGGGATTAACACTGTTCTCTACAGCTGAGAGCAAGAACCCAGAAGGCTGTGTTGCCTGTCTGGTGCCAAGGTTTGGGACATCTGCCCAGGGCTGCAGAGGAACTTGGAGTGGGAAGGGGAGGATCCAGTTGTCATGGCCCATATAGGGACCAAAGACATCGGCAGGACAAGAAACGAGGTGCTGCATAGTTTGTATGAGGAGCAAGATACCAAATTAAGAAGCAAAATCTCGAAGTTAATAATCTGTGGATTATTATCTGAGCCATGTGCAATTTGGCATCGGGCAAATGAGGTTAGAGCGATGAATGCATGGCTCAAAGACTGGTGTGGGAGAAGTGGGTTCCAGTTTGTGGGGCATTGCCATCAGTATTGAGGAGAGTGGGGGCTGTACCGTTGGGATGGCCTACACCTGATCCATGCTGGGATTAGTGTTCTAGCGAGCCGCATAACTAGGGAAGTAGAGAGGGCTTTAGACCATAAGACATAGGAGCAGAAATTAGGCCATTCGGCCCATCGAGTCTGCTCCGCCATTCAATCATGGCTGATAAGTTTCTCAACCCCGTTCTCCCTCCTTCTCCCTGTAACCTTTGATCTCCTTACCAATCAAGAACCTATCTATCTCGGTCTTAAATACACTCAATGACCTGTCCTCCACAGCCTTCTGTGGCAATAAATTCCATAGATTCACCACTCTCTCTGGCTAAAGAAGTTTCTCCTCATCTCTGTTCTAAAAGGTCTTTCCTTTACTCTGAGGCTGTGCCCTCGGGTCCTAGTCTCTCCTACTAATGGAAACATCTTCCCCACGTCCACTCTATCCAGGCCTTTCAGTATTCTGTAAGTTTCAATCAGATCCCCCCTCATCCTACTAAACTCCAACGAGTCCTCAAACGTTCCTCATATGTTAAAACTTTCGGTCCTGGGATCATTCTCGTGAACCTCCTCTGGACCCTCTCCAGGGCCAGCACATCTTTCCTGAGATACGGGGCCCAAAATTGCTCTCAATATTCTAAATGTGGTCTGACCAGACTAAAAACTTTAAACTAAACAAGGAGGGTGAGGGATCAAGCTGGGGTAGAGTCAAGGCAGGAGTGCCAAATAGTAATATAGGAAATGAGGGTCAGAGAATGGCAGCAAGGAACAGAGAAGAAATCCTCAGAATGTACCAATAGTCAAGACTATATGTTACATAGATAACATAAAAACCAAACTAAAGGCTCTGTATCTGTGCAAAGCATTCATAATAAAGTAAATGAATTGATAGTGCACATTGAAGTAAATAAGTATGATCTGAGAGTCATTACAGGGACGTGGCTGCAGGATGACAAGCATTGGGTCCTGAATATTATGGGGTATATGACATTCAAAAAGAATAGGAAGTTAGTTGATGGTAGCACTGTTGATTAAGGATGGCATTGATGCAGTAGTTAGTGATAACCTTGGTTCAGGAGCTCAGGATGTAGAATCTGTTTGGGCGCAGATGAGGAATAGTAGGGGAAAGAAGTCACTGGGGGGAGTGGTCTACAGGTCCCATAACAGTAATCGCAATGCAGGACAAAGTACACAAGAAGAAATATTGGGTGCCTGTAATAAAGGGACAGCAATAATCATGGGTGATTTTAATTTACATTTGGGTGGTAGTGGCATCAATGAGGAGTTCATAGAATGCTTTTGAGAGATGTTTTTTAGAACAGCATGCTCAGGAACCAAGCAGAGAACAGGTAATGTTTGACTTGGTATTGTGTAAGATGACAGGATTAATTAATGACCTCAGAGTAAAGGCACCCCTGGGTAGCAGCAACCACAATATGATTAAATTTTACATCCAATTTGAAAGGGAGAAATGTGGGCCTATGACTACTATCTTAAACTTAAATAAAGGCAACTTTGTGGGCATGAAGATTGAGCTAGCTGAGTTTAACTGGGATACTAGGCTAGAGGATCGATCAATAGGGAAGCAGTGGCAGACACTTTAGGGGATATTTTAGAATAAGAAAAATTCTAAGAGGAGGACCCACCAACCTTGGTTAACTGAAGAAGTTAAGGAAAGCATCAAACTTGAGGAAAAAGCATACAACTGTGCAAAGATGAGTGGCAGGTCAGATGATTGATCAGACAATAAAGAACGGCAGAGAATGACTACAAGGTTAATTAGGAGAAAGAAATTAGAGTATGAAAGGGACCTAGCTGGAAATCTGAAAACAAGCAATATGAGTTTCTACAGGTATTTAAAATGGCAAAGACTAAGTAAAGTGAGGGTTGGTCCTCTAGAGAGTGAGAATGGGGAATTAATAGTAGATAATAAGGAAATGGCGGATGCAATGAACAAATATTTTATTTCCATCTTCACTATAGAAGATACAAAAAACATTCCAGTAATAGCTGTAACTTGGGGTGGAAGGCAGAGGGGAACTTGGTGAAATTATAATCACTTGGGAAGTAGTACTGAGCAAACTAATGGAGCTGCGGGTTGACAAGTCTCTGGGTCCTGATAGACTTCATCCTAGGGTCTTAAAAGAGGTGGCTAATGAGGGAGCAGATGCATTGGTGTTAATTTTCCAAAATTCATTAGACTCTGGAAAGGCTCGTTCAGACTGGAAAATAGCAAATATAACCCATCTATTCAAGAAGGGAGGAAGGCAGATAACAGCAAATTGTAGGCCAGTTAGCCTGATGTCTGTTGTGGGGAAGGTGTTCGAATCGATCATTAAGGAGGTTATAGCTGGACACTTAAAAACAAGTCAAGGCAATTGGGAAGAGTCAAAATGTTTTTGTGAAAGGGGAATCATGTCTCTCCAATTTATTGAAGTTCTTTGAAGAAATAACATGCGCTGTCGATCAAGGGGAGCCTGTAAGCGTACTGTACTTGGATTTCCAGAAGGCATTTGATAAGGTTCCATATCAAAGGTTATTGTGGAAAATAAAAGCTCATGGTGTAGGGTGTAACATTCACATGGATAGAAAATTGGCTGGCTGGCTTGGTTGTGTTCATCAGATGTTTCCTGTTATTTATTTGTGGAAGCACTGAGAGCGCTCAACTGAAAGACAAAAGGTTTTGGTTCAGAGCTGTGGTGCAGAGGAGCTAATAGAAAGAATGGCATATGAGCAGAACCTGAAACTTCAAAGAACAACAAATGCATCAGTTCAAAAGTGTGTGCAACTAAACCTGAAGAGGTGCAAAATAAAGTGGAAGAATTTATTAACTGGGGAATGTGGGAAATCGGGAAGAGCGTACCTTGATGCATATGTCTTTGTGGTCAAATGCAGACAACTTTAGTAGAAACCCTGGGAGTAAGTGAGGTACTGATCCCTTACAAACTGTACAATGCATGAGTAATCCAAAATGGAGTCGGAGAAGAGTCAGAATTGTCATCGGTCAGTTGTAAAATGGACGAAAAGCCATCAAGATTAAAGGAAGAAGATGCATTTATATGGTATATTTCATGGACTTCGGATATCCAAAAGCATTTCATAGCCAATGAATTACTTTTGAAGTTTAGCCACTGTCATTAAGTCCAATATGGAGGTTGGTATTTGGTGTAGGATGTGGTTTTCCTGCTCCTTTTTAAGTGATGAAGTTATGGTAGAAGAGGTTCAGTGACACTTTTGGCTGTTCCATCGTATTGTGGTGGCATACTTTTTATGTATAGGTCTTGCTCTGAAGTTCCTGGCCCCATGCGTTACTGTAAATATGTAAGGGTCCTCTGTCTTTCTATTAGCAACCCTACCTCTGGAATTTGGGATAGGGTAATTGACAGTCAGAATTCATGAGCTCCTTCGATCCTGATGGCGGAGATGGGGCTCCAGGAATTTTGGTCCTGTGGTTTCTGCAGTACTGTTGGAGGGTCACGTCTTAGCATATACATGCCACTTAAGAAAGAAGGTAATTGGCCTGCATACTGATAATACATCACTGTTTCTTTCTCTTGCGTTTAGCATTGTTTTCTCTATATTCCTGCTCCCCTCATTCCTTGGCAACTGACTGCATCACTTTCTCTCTGCTTTGCTCTTTATCAAATATACCAGTATTTTGGGGATTCACATATTCTGATTCAATTTTGAGTGACAGAAAAGAAGTTGGATTTTTTTTTTAAATTAAAAATGAATGCCCGTTAATCATTTGTGTATCTTAGAAATAATCATGTGATAGGGAGAGTGAGTGCATGAGAGAGGTTAATATAATTGTGTGAGCATTATATTCTGTACTCATTGCATGGATAGCTGAAAGCTGCTTGAAGCTGAGGTGCAGGACCATTTGGTCAGACCATAGCCTTTGTAAAGAGGACAATATCAGTAGCATTTAAAGAGAAAGATGTATGTAATATGTTAATGGGGCAAAAAATAAATTTGTCAGCTCTTAAAGCCATGTAACCAGATGATATTTCTCTTATTGTTTAGATATTAGAAGATGGAGATTGAACCTAATTTTAAAATTAAAAGATGAAAGGTCTCTAGTTTTTTCATGGTATTTCCAAATGTCAAAAATATATTGGGTAACAAATAAGGATAAATCAAAAAAATGAACAATGTTTTCCAGTACTTAAAACTTTCATAAACTAAAGTTTTATAACACAAGAGGCCTCAGCTAGAGTATTTGTCTAGAATCTGGTGAAGGGAAGATTTACAAGCATAATAGCAGAAATGATTGACTTCAGTTACATGTTGAGACTAGGGATTGGGAATGTTTTCTTTAGAACAGCGAAGGTTCAGGGAAATTTAGCAGAAGTGTTCAAAATTATGAGGGGTTCTGATAGATTAAGTAGGCAGAAACTGTTTCTCTTGGCGGGTGGTTCAGTAATGACTGACAGCTTCAAGAACCAGATTGGAAATGGGACTTGTGGAGTGTGTTTACATTTTTAAAATATTCATTCAAGGGACGTGGGCTTCGCTGTCTAGGCCAGCATTTATTGCACATTCCTAATTTCCTTCAGAAGGTGGTGGTAAGCTGCCGCCTTGAACTGCTGCAGTCCATACGGTGTAGGTATGCCCACAGTGCTGTTAGGGAGAGAGCTCTAGGATTTTGACCCAGCAACAGTGAAGGAACAGCGATATATTTCTAAGCCAGGCTGGTGAGTGGCTTGGAGGGGAACTTCAGATGGTCTGAAACAAACTGGTAGCAGCATATTTTAGCAGTAACTTTCGTAAGGGAATTGGATAAATAATTGGTAAGAAAAGAATTGTAGGGCTTTGAGGAAAGAGCAGGAGAGAAGGATAAGTTGGTAGCTCTTTCAAAGAAGCAGTACAGGTAGGAAGGGCCTAATGGCCTCCTGTGCTGTAAAATTCTCTCATAGTTGCATGATTTTATTTGAGTATACAAAGTGAGACCTTTCAAGTCCAGGCACACGAGTAACATAGAATTAATAAATAAATGCCTTAAAGTAAAATCAGAGGAATTTCAATTCCAGTGCCTCAAAAATTTACTGTGTTAAAGGTTTAGCTGTTGCTTAGTTAGGTCTGCATTATTGCTGAAATTAATAATAAATTTAATATCATTGTCAATATCAGATAGTGATTTCCCACTGCTTTAGTCCCAGATTTGCTATATTATTAAGTGCCAGAATAAAACAGTTTTTCATCATTAGTAATACTTTTTTAAAAAAAATGTCAACAGCTGCAAGTGAAACTGATCTAAGACAGTTTGGCTGGTTGAGTTTTAGCTGATTGCAGTGTTTTACGTAACTGTTGGAAAGTGCTGTGATGTGACACCTGTCATTTTGCTGATATTCAGTATTAGGAGCTGGCAGCTTCTAAGTTATAAATGGAGTGATTGAAAGATGAAAGGCATTAGGGAACCATCATACACTAAATAAAGATGCTTACAAAGTAACCTTCAGTTGCTTAGGTGGGTTACAGATCAGAACCGAAACAAAAAATTGCGGATAGGTTTAAATGAATTACAAGGTAGTATCCAACTCGGATTCTATAAGAGAAGGGGCGGTACTGGACCTAATCTAGGGAATAAAGCCGGGCAAGTGGTAGCAGTGTCAGTGGGGGACCATTTCGTGACCATAATTCTAAGATTTAAGGCAGTTTTGGAAAAGGCCAAAGATGAACCGGAAATAAAGGTCCTACATTGGGGGAAGGCCGATTTCAATATGCTAAGACAAGATCTGGCCAAAGTGGACTGGGAGTAGCATAAGACCAGTGGGAGTCATTCAAAAAGAAAATAGTGAGAGTTCAGGGCCAACATGTACCCATAAAGGTGAAGGGTAGGAATAACAAGCCCAGGGAACCATGGATGTCAAGGGATATAGAGGATTAGATAAGGGGGAAAAAAAAGGAGGCTTATGGCAGATACAGAGGGCTGAAAACAATAGAAGCCCGAGAGGAGTATAGAAAGTGTAGGGCATACTTATAAAAAAAAAAGTAATTAGGAGAGCAAAGAGGGGGGGCATGAAAAAACGCTGGGGGCAAGATGAAGGAAAATCCCAAGTCATTTTATAAATACATCAAGGGCAAGAGGATAACCAGGGAAAGAATTGGGACCAAAGTGGCAATCTGTGTGTGGAGCAGGAGGACGTAGGTGAGGTTTTGAATGATTACTTCATCTGTGATAACTCTGGAGAAGGACGATGACAGTGTAGAAATCAGGAAGGGGGACTATGATATACTTGAACAAATTAGCAATTAGCATTGAAAGGGAGGAGGTTTTAGCCTCTACACAATCCTGTAGACTGTACCCAGGCTGCTATTGAGGCAAAGGAGGAGATTGCAGGGGCTCACTGGTCACGGGAGAGGTGCCAGAGGACTGGAGGACAGTGAATGTAGTACCATTATTCAAGAAGGATTGTAGGGATAAACCGGATAATTACAGGCCAGTGAGTCTAACATCAATGGTAGGGAAACTATTGCAAAATATTCTGAGGGACAGGATTAATCTCCACTTGGAGAGGCATTAATTAGGGATATTCAGCATGGCATTGTCAAGGGAGACCATGCCTAACAAATTTGAATTTTTCAAGGAGGTGACTAGCAGCGTAGATGAGGGTGGTGAAGTTGATTTAGTTTACTTGGACTTCAGTAAGGCTTTTGACAAGGTCCCACATGGGAGGATGGTCAAGAAAGTAAGAGCACATGGGATCCAGGGCAGTTTGGCAAATTGGATCAAAAATTGGCTTAGTGGCAGGAGGCAGAGGGTGGTGGTTGAAGGTTGTTTTTGCGATTAGAAGCATGCGACGAGTAGTGTACCACAGAGATCGGTGCTGGGTCCCTTGCTGTTTGGTGCACATTAATGATTTAGATGTGAATACAGGAGTTATGATCAGTAAGTTCGCAGGTGACATGAAAATTGATGGTGTCATAAATGGTGAGGAGGAAAGCCTTCGATTACAGGATGATATAGATGGGCTGGTAAGATGGGCAGAGCAGTGGCAAATGGAATTTAATCCTGAGAAGTGTGAGCTGATGCATTTTGGGAGGACTAACACAGCAAGGGAATACACATTGAATGGTAGGATCCTAGGAAGTACAGAGGATCAGAGGGACCTTGGTACATGTCCATAGATCCCTGAAGGCAGCGGCACAGGTAGATAAGGTGGTTAAGAAGGCATATGGGATATTTGCCTTTATTAGCCAAGGCATAGAAGGTAAGAGCAGGGAGGTTATGGTGGAGCTGTGTAAAACACTAGTTAGGCTATAGTTGGAGTACTGTGTGCAGTTCTAGTCGTCACACTATAGGAAGGATGTGATTGGAGAAGGTTCAGAGGAGATTCACAAGGATGTTGTCTGGGCTGGAATGTTTCTGCTATGAAGAGAAACTGGATATGCTAGGGTTGTTTTCCTTAGAGCAGAGAAAGCTGAGGGGGAGGGGGACCTGATAGAGGTATACAAAATGATGAGGGGCATAGATAGGGTAGACAGGAAGAACATTTTCCCTTTATTGGAGGCTTAAATAACCAGGGGCCATAGAGTTAAGGTAAGGGACAGGAGGTTTAGAGAGGATTTGAGGAAAAATATTTTCACCAAGAGGGTGGCTGGAATCTGAAACACACTGCCTGAGGGGGTGGTAGAGGCAGGAACCCTCACACCATTTAAGTATTTAGATGAACATTTGAAATGCCATAGCATACAGGGCTACAGGCCAAGTGCTGGAAAATGGGATTAGAATAGATAGGTACTTAATGGCCAGCATGGACACGATGGGCCAAAGGGCCTGTTTCTGTGCTATATAACTCTGACTCTATGACTCTAATGCTGGAAATACAGAGAAATAAAAATGGAGAATGTTGGAAATATCAACAACATCTGTGGAGAGAGAAACAGAGTTAACATTTCAAGTCAGTGGCCTGATGAAAGTCCATTGACCTGAAAAGCTGGGCCATAATCTCCTGAGCTCCCCAACATCAGATTTTAGGGGTACCCCAAAGATGAGCTCAGGAATCCCTCTGTGAAGTTACCATGTAAGGGTTTTCACGGCAATTGCTCAGAAGTGCACACTTCATCTGGACAATTGTGCTGCGCTAGGAACCATCTGAAAATGCGTTTAAATTGCAAACTTCGGATGATTCCACCAGAGTTATTTCAATAGTTACCCAGAAAAAGTTAGAAGAATTAAAACCTCTTCTAACTTGTGGGGAACTATTGTAAAGACCCAGATCAATTCCCCCGCCATGGGACAGCCCCCACAACCCTGACCCCTAAGGGGATGCCCCCCCCTCCAGCCCCACAGTATTCCCACTCACCGATTTCCCCCCTCCCCCCATCTGTGTGGGACCCCTCATCTGACACCCCCGCTGTGGGCCTGACTCTTAACCTCCCCTTCCATACCCCCTGAATGTCTGACCCGGCTCCCCACAACCCCCCCAAATGTCCGAACACCCACATCCACCCCCCCACACCCAATATCTGACCAATCCTGCAACCCGCCCACCCTCCCAACGTGAGCAGGTTTGTCAAAGATGATTTCCCTTTTGTAAATTCATGTTGACTTTGTCTAAACCTGTTGATATTTTTGGAGTGTCTTGTTATCACATCCTTTAAAATAGACTCTAACATTTTCCCTACTAATGATGTTAGGCTAACCGGCCTGTAATTCGCTATTTTCTCCCTCCCTTTTTTAAATAGTGGGGTTACATTTGCCACCTTCCAATCTACCAGGACTGTTCCTGGATCTACAGAATTTTGGAAGATGACAACCAACGCATCCATTATTTCCATGGCCACCTCCTTTAGTACCCTGGAATGTAGATTATCAAGCCCTGGGCATTTATCAGCTTTCAGTCCCATTGATTTCTCCAGCACTTTTTTTAGCAATAGTAATTTCCTTCATTTTCTCCTTCGCACTGGACCCTCTATTCCCGAGTATTTCTGGGAAGTTATTTATGTTTTCCACCGTGAAGACAACTCAAGTAGATGTTGAATTGCTGTGCCATTGTTCTGTATTATAAATTCTTCCGTTTTGGACTGCAAGGGACCTACATTTATTTTCACCAATCTTTTGCACTTTATATACTTGTGGAAGCTTTTACAGCTCTCTTTTATGTTCCTTGCAAGTTTACTCTGATACTCTATTTTTCCCCTCTTAATCAATCTCTTGGTCCTCCTTTGCTGAATTCTAAATTGCTCCCAATCCTTGGGCTTGCTACTTTTTCTAGCAACTTTATATGACTCCTCTGGATGTAATACTATCCTTAATTTCTTTTGTTAGCCATGGTTGGGCCACTTTTTCTGTTGTGTTTTTGTGCCAGAAAGGAATTATAAAAGTTGCAGTGCATAAGTATTAGCCATTGTCTATCCACTGTCATGCCTTTTAATGAAGTTCCCCAATCTAGCTTTGCCGACTCACGCCTCATACCTTTGTAGTTTCCTTTGTTGAGATTTAGGATTCCAATTTTGGATTGGACTACTTCACTTTCCAACCTAAGGAAGAATTCTATTGTGTTACGGTCGCTGTTCCCTAAAGGACCGAGCACAACAAGATTGTTAATTAAACCCTTCTCATTGAACAAAACCAAATCTAGGTTAGCCTGTTCCCTAGTTGGTTCCTCGACGTATTGGTCTAAAAATCCACGCTCCAGGAATTCAACCACCTCGGTTTTATTGCTAATTTGGTTTGCCCAGTCTATATGTAGATTAAAGTGATTACTGTAGCACCCTTGTTACATGCATCATTAATACCCTGTTTAATACCGTCCCCTACCTTACCACTACTGTTTGGAGGCCTCTATACAACTCCCACTAATGTTTTCTGCCCCTTGTTGCTTCTTAGTTCCACACACTGATTCTACATATAGATTTTCTGAACCAATATCCCCTCTCACTATATTGCTCTGATTTCATCCTTAACTAACAATACCATGACACTTCCTTTTCCTTTTTGTCTGTTTTTCCTAAATATCAAATACTATTGGATATTCAGTACCCAGCCTTGGTCATCCTACAGCTATGGCCTTGTAATCGCAATCATATCATACCCGTTTACATCTTTTTGTGCTGTTAATTCATCTACCTGATTGCGCATGCTCTGTGCGTTCACATGCAGTGCCTTTAGACTTGTCTTTTTACATGTCTTTTTTTGTACTATGGCCCTATTTGCTGCTAGCCCGTTTCCTCTGCCTTCCATTTTTGCTTTTTACTTTTCTGTCTTTCACTCGTGGTGCTATGGACTTGGCTCTCGCTGTATTCCCCTGAAAAATTATCTTCCCCAGCAGTATCCAGAATGGAAAATCTGGGGAGATGACCCAGGAGACTCCCGCACTACTTGCCGAGTGCCTTTACTCTGTCTGGCGGTCACTCATTCCCTTTCTGCCTGTGCACTCTTTACCTGCGGTGTGACCACCTCACTGTATGTGCTATCCACAAAGATTTCAGCTCTGCAGATGCTCCACAGTGACTCCAGCCGCTGCTCCAGATCCAAAATGCGGATTTCAAGTAGCTGCAACTGGAGCCACTTGGTGCACACATGGTCACCGTGGACACTAAGTGTCCCTAACTTCCCACATTGCACAGGAGGAGCATTGCACATTAATGAGCTGCCCTGTCATGACTTATCCTTAAATTACTCCCTTTACTTTTACTTCCTCTAGTTTAGGGAATATTAAGGACAGTGGAAATATTCACCAAATCCTACTCACCAAGACTGCTGCTCTTCTTTCTGAAGAATGGTAGAAAATGAAAGGATCACCTCCTTTCCCCTTCAGCAAACTCCCTCATTCAAACTCCAACTGAAGCACTCAAATTCAGCCCAAGACAGCATTCAGTGCAGACAAGGCAGCATTGTAGATGACCTGCTTTTATGCTCCCTGAATCTAGCTGTTTAAGTCAGTTATCCAATTAACTAGCTGTAAGCAGAGCCTGAAACAGCCCTGTTTTAAAGCAGGACTAAAACTTAGCATCTCCCAACCCAAAGAGCAACTTTTAGTTAATTGCTTAATTAAAGAAAAACTAGACTGTAGATAGAAATTAACTGTTAAATTAGATTAACCCTTAAAACTCCTTCACTCACCAAACTCCAACTAAAGCACTCAAATGCAGCCCAAGACAGCGCCCAGGGCATTTAAGGGTTAGTCTACTGCATTTGCTGCTCCCAATGTGGTTTCCTCTACATTGGAGAGACCAAACGCAGACTGGGTGACCACTTTGCGGAACACCTTTGGTCTGTCTGCAAGCATGACCCAGACCTCCCTGTCGCTTGCCATTTCAATACACCACCCTGCTCTCATGCCCATGTCCTTCCTTGGCCTGCTGCACTGTTCCAGTGAAGCTCAGCGCAAACTGGAGGAACAGCACCTCATCTTCCGACTAGGTACTTTACAGCCTTCTGGACTGAATATTGAGTTCAACAACTTTAGATCATGTACTCTCTCTTCCATCCCCACCCCCTTTCTGATCCCCCACTTTTTTCCAATAATTTTTTTCTTTTCCCACCTATTTCTATTATTTTTAAATGTATTTCCATCCATTGTTTAACTCTACCTTTTAGCCTTTTTTGATTCCTTCACCCCACCCCACCCCCACTAGGGCTATCTGTACCTTGCTTGCCCTGCTCACTACCCTTAATTAGCACATTCCTTAGATAATATCACCACCTTCAACACTTCTTTGTCCTTTTGTCTGTGACATCTTTTGGTTATCTCCACCTATCACTGGCCCTCTATCCAGCTGTACCTGTCCCACCCCCCTCTTAAACCAGCTTATATTTCGCCTCTTTACTGCTTTTCCTTAGTTCTGATGAAGAGTCATTTGGACTTGAAACATTAACTGTATTCCTTTCGCGGATGCTGTCAGACTTACTGAGTTTTTCCAGGTATTTTTGTTTTTGTTCTAGATTTCCAGCATCCGCAGTATTTTGCTTTTATCTAAGAGGCAACCACATTGCTGTGTCTGGAGTCGTATGTAGGCAAAACCAAGTAAGGACAGCAGATCTCCTTTCCTGAAGATTATTAGTGAACCAAATGGGTTTAATCGACAGTGGTTTCATGGTCACCAATAAACTAGCTTTTAATTCCACAGTTGTTAATTGAATTCAAATTCCTTGAATTGAAATTCCACCAGCTGTGTGATGGGTTTGATGCCGTGACCCCAGAATATTAGCCCGGGCATCTGGACAACTAATACCACGATGCCACTGCCTCTCCTTCATGTGTTTTAAATTCAGAGGTATACTTGTTATCACTGTCAAAATGATAAAACAATTTTTTGTAACTTGTTTTACCTGCCTTTTTAAATAGCAAAAGGTGCAACACCTGCCCCTTTACTTCCCCTCCTCACCGTCCAAGGGCCTAAACACTCCATTCAAGTGAAGCAGCATTTCACTTGCACTTCCCTCAATTTAGTCTACTGCATTCGTTGCTCCCAATGCGGTTTCCTCTACACTGGAGAGACCAAACGCAGACTGGGTAACCACTTTGCAGAACATCTTCGGTCTGTCCGCAAGCATTACCCAGACCTCCCTGTCGCTTGCCATTTCAGCACTCCACCCTGCTCTCATGCCCACATGTCCATCCTTGGCTTGCTGCATTGTTCCAGTGAAGCTCAACGCAAACTGGAGGAACAGCACCTCATCTGCCAACTAGGCACTTTACAGCCTTCCGGACTGAATATTGAGTTCAACAATTTTAGATCATGAACTCTCTCTTCCATCCCCACCCCCTTTCTGATCCCCCACTTTTTTCCAATAATTTTTTTCTTTTCCCACCTATTTCTATTATTTTTAAATGTATTTCCATCCATTGTTTAACTCTACCTTTTAGCCTTTTTTGATTCCTTCACCCCACCCCACCCCCACTAGGGCTATCTGTACCTTGCTTGCCCTGCTCACTACCCTTAATTAGCACATTCCTTAGATAATATCACCACCTTCAACACCTCTTTGTCCTTTTGTCTGTGACATCTTTTGGTTATCTCCACCTATCACTGGCCCTCTATCCAGCTCTACTTGTCCCACCCCCCTCTTAAACCAGCTTATATTTCGCCTCTTCTCTATTTTTCCTTAGTTCTGTTGAAGAGTCATTCGGACTCGAAACATTAACTGTGCTCCTCTCTGCAGATGTTGCCAGACCTACTGAGTTTTTCCAGGTATTTTTATTTTTGTTTTGGATTTCCAGCATCTGCAGTTTTTTGCTTTTATTTTTTTTAAGTTTAATTTAAAGTTTGATGTAGCAACTTTGAAAGTAAGTTTTTGCTATGTGTTCATACAATCAGAAGGTAGTTGGATCATGCAAATCATACTGCCAGGTAATTACAAGAAAACTCACCATTTTATTTAATTCCAGTTTGTAACCTGCTGCATATGTCAGATTTTAGAATGAGGAATTCTATCCGATTTATAATAGAAGTTGCCCATAGCTGTGTCAAATCAAAACTTTCTTGATGCATGGTAACATGCTGTGTAGTTTCAAAGGCTAGAGCAACTTACCTTGCCCTGCCCAAGTAACTCATTGCTCAGGTTGTTACCTAGCTCATTTGGTGCTGCACTTACCTCTGAATTAGAAAGTTTGGATTCTCATCCCACTTCAAGACTTGATCAGAAAATCAAAGCTGACAGAGCAGCACTGAGGGAATGCTGCAAGGTAATGCTATCTTTTGGAAGAGATGTTAAATCAAGACCCTGAATATCCTCTTGGATGAATGTAAAAGAACCTGTAGCACTGTTTTGAAGAAGAGCAAGGGAATTATCCCTTTTATCCTGACCAACATTCCTCAATCAGTATTACACATATAGATTATCTGGTCATGGTCACATTGCTGTTTGTGGGAGCTTGCTGTGTACAATTTGGCTGTCATGTTTCCTACGTTACAAGAGACCACAATTCAAAAGTACTTCATTGGCTGTAGAGCACTTTGAGATCGTCTGTGGTTCTAACAGGCGCCATATAAATGCAAGTCTATCTTTATGCATAATTCTTTACTGATTTAAAGATGATGCGACTGTCTTGATATGAAGATATTTGTGGTTGTTCTGCAGGAATCAATTTCAGAAATGCATTGTTTGTGTGCTAATGCTTATAGGTTACTCTAAATTTCAATATTAGTACCCAGCATATAGAGCATGGAGGGGTGAATCAAATCATTTATTTCTGAAAACTCATTGTAGTGAAAACTTGAGGGTTTTTTTGTCTTTTTTCCTCCCTGCTGTTTGGACACCTCAGCTTTGGACTGCCTCTGGGCCTAGTCAAGGTCCTGGCAGTGGGTGGTCGAGTGGTTGTTCGGCCTGATTGTCTGCCTCTCTTTTCTAAGGCTATGTCCATCCAGGTATCTCTGGAAAAGAAGCACACAGTGTCCTCCGGTATGTTTGAAGTCTTCTGCAACAGGGATTGGATTGTGTGGCTGGGATGTATTATCAATCCTGGGAATAGTATTTTAATTTGAGTTATTATGTTTCTTTTAAACTTTTTATTTGCTTTTGTTACAGTGGGTTAGTTGCATGTATTTCAAATGGGGCACTTAATTGTTTAGTTCATCAAAAGGGGTATTTGTATAACCTCTTCCCATCCCCAAGCAGAGGAGAGCATCTAGTAGCCTGTTCCTCGGACTGTGTCAATGCCTGACTGTAACTGAGGTTCCTGGAAGAGGCGTGAGCACGGGGTGAAAGAGTTTGAATTTTTTTTTTCCTCATTTCATCTTTGGAATGCAAGTGACTTTAATTCTGCATCTGCTGAGTCAGTGATGTTGGTATTTCATGGGTTGTTTATATGATGAGTTCAGTTTCACATATTAGTTTACAGCTTGTTGGTGTTGCAATATCTGGCCAGAAACGCGAATATTTTTTGCACAAAATGAAAGAAGAACATTAAATCTCAGACGTTTTAAAGTGTGTTCAAGAGGTTGCCCAGTGGTTTGGTGGTAACTTGATTGTGCAGAGCAAGAGGGTAACAAATTTAATCTTGACCTTGAGTATGCACACCACTCCCCCCCCCACGTTGACGTGGAGCCGACATGTTCCATGTCGACCTGCCCGGCAGCTCCCTCAGTCCCAAGCAGTGCCAGGAAGGCATCAGTAGCAGCTGCCGGTACTGCAGGTGAGGAGAGAAGCCCAAGGCCTCGGATCCCCTGAATAGGTAAGTACGGGGTCTTGGCCCAGAAGAGGAGCAATGGCGGGAAGAGGGGTGGTTTTAACGGGGGCAGTGGGTAGGAAGGAAGTGGGTGTTCAGTTTAAGGGGGAGCTGCCCTGTGATCGCCAAAGGGTAGTCCCGAAGAGTAACACACACCCCCTTTCCGCCCTTTAATCATGTCAGGTTAAAGATCGGGCTTCCCACTCCCAGCCTGCTGCCCATGCCAAACATATGGCTTGGAAAGTGTATCATCACGGTCAATAGAGCTGATAATGAGCCTAATTGACCCTTTATTGTTGTCTTAAATACGGCAGGTGGGCTGCTGATTTTGGTGCCCACCTGCCTTGTGTTATGAGGGTAAGCTCAGGGATGGCCGAGAAGGTAGTGGGATGGCCACCCACCCCATTTTACATGCCCCCTCCGTGGGAAACACATCTGCTGGGCATGTAAAGTTCAACCCCTGATCTCTATCCAGTGACCATTATGGGAAGTATTCATTTGTGAATGTCTGGTCAGCCTTGGGCTTGACTGTGTGGGGAAAATGGCATTGAGATAGATGATCAGCCGTGATCTAGCTGAATGGCGGAGCAGGCTCAACAGGCCAGTTGGTCTACTTCTCTTATGTTCAAAAACCACAAATGAATAGTGGACAAGGCATAGATGTGTTGCTCCAGCCTGTGCAACTACGCAGCATGAATTAGTGCCTTCAGGAGAAGCGCAAATATGTACACTACTTAATTCCAACACCTACACTGAGAAAGAAACTGAAGGAGCACTTGTGGAGAATTATAGCTATATTTTAACCTTTTGTCACATAAAATTGCTTACTTAAATCTTGTTTTATGACGTATGAATGCAACGGTTGTAGTCTTTTTTATATATAGCATTATCTGCACTGGCCGGTGTTTCATGACACCAATGAATGGAGAAGTTGGTAATTGTCATGACTTTATTTCAGATTCTAGTTAGCAGAACTTCCTTCTTGTTTCCAACTTCCCTATGTTAAAGTAGATCTGCTATTTTTGTGAGGATCTGCTTTATAAGCATGTCTTCAATTGCTGTATTGTCAGCTCAAGATCTTAATTGATGGCCTCTGCACTTCAACCTGACAGGACTAAGTAGCTGAGTAAACAGCTGCACCGTTTGTACTAAAATAATTGTTGCAATTTTTATGCATCAGCAATGAGCTTGTAGTGGAACTTACCCACAATGTGTTTAAGGAGTTTGCTGTCATGCAATTTCTGACTTGCTCAAGTTTGCATTTCCTTTTGTCTGCAAAAATTCTCCTCTCCTGCATCTGACTCAAGTTGATCTATGGTTACTTGGATGGTAGCCGGTATAACTGGTTAGCAATCAGGTGTAAGATCCATGTTAATCCAGACCATCCAGGGCAAACCAGCCCGCTTGAATGGCAACCCATCCACCACCTTCAGCATTCATTCCTTCCACCACCGACAGTGGCAGCAGTGTGTATCATCCACAAGATGCACTGCTGCAACTTACCAAGGCTCCTTTAAAAGTACCTTCCAAACCCGCAAACTCTACCACCTAGAAGGACAAGAGCAGCGGGTGCATAGGAACACTACCGACTGTAAGTTCCCCTTCAAGCCACACGCCATTCTGACTTGTAACTACATCGCCATTCCTTCACTGTCGCTGGGTCAAAATTCTGGAAATCCCTTTCTAACAGCACTGTGGGTGTACTTAAGCCACATGGACTGCAGCAGTTCAGAAAGCCGACTCGGCACCACCTTCTCAGTGGCAATTAGGGGTGGGCAATAGATGCTGGCCTAGCCAGTGATGTCCACATAGTGTGAAAAAATTTAAAACCTTGAACCAGAAGCTCTGAGTTTGAGTCCCACTCGGGGACTTGATGGCCATAGAAGGTGAGTTAATAATGTGGCCAACAGGTTGATTATCAACCTGAAAATCCTTCCATTGCGTTATGGGAGGTGGCAAGAGTGGGAGAGTCTTCTGATCAGCCAAAACCTGCAGAAGGCAACTGCAAACCATTGCAGCGCCTTGCCAAGCATAGCTATGGACCAGCACATGGAAATTTATTGTCGCTAATGCCCTCTTAGGGCATGGTACCTGAAGAGAGAGAGAAAGAAAGAAAGAGACTTGTTCTTAGAAATTTAATGCAAATTGGGAAAAAAAGAATATATTGCATACTCCACAGAAATATCAAAATTCAAAGCAGCTGTTTTCAGCTGCTGGAAATCGACAAATCATTGATCTGCCGAGTCAAATAAGTAAAAGTTGATTTTGTAAATAGGATATTTTGGATTTTCCCCAACTTGTTGTGTGAAGAATTAGTATAAAGAAAAATTATTTGTCAAAGATTTAAACTGGTGACAACCCGCACATTCCATGAAAGAATAAAAGAAAAGACAGAGGATAATAGCTATGTCAAGATTATTAAAAATTCATCCTCAGGAATAAAATGTTTTTGTTGATGGGGTTGTCATCCTCTCTTTTGCTAGTTTACATCTTTGACAAAAAATGAAATTTTTCTGTATTAAACATTCAAACTAGTGAAAAGACAGAAGATAACTATACTAAACGAAAATTGCCTTTCACAATAATGAACCATATATATGCATTTAGGTGATTGAAATACCTGACCCAGTATATTTGCCTTTTGATTCCGAGTCTACTGAATGTTTCTTTTAAATTCTGCCCTGACACACACACACACCTCTTAGCATCCCTATTTAGTTCTGTTGAAGTATGTGCTGTAGCTATTTCTGTTTGCAGCCTCTGAATCCATCTGTACGGATGTCTAAGTAGTACAGCTCCCAAGAGGGAAAAAGATGTTCCATATTGCAGGCTCTTGGTCTGAACCATTAAAGTGAAAGCTGAATTTAACAGGGGAGTGGAATGCATGAGGAAGCTCGAAGAAATGTAGATGTTCGACCAAAGGCATTAATCGTTACAAAACACTGCTGCTGTTTCCTTTAATGACATGCAGCTTTTACAAAACAAATCAAATGTATGAAACATCAACCTTTGTGTTCATTTGAAGTTGCAGGCCAACCCTTGAAGATAATAGATATATCAAGTTCAAAGCAACTCCTGGTTCTATTTTGTTTCATTCCATGTTAAGTGATATGTTTAAAGAAGACTGTAGATGCTCTCATGGGCTGTGAGCAGAGCAGTTCACAGGCTTCCTGAGGTGATCTGCCCATCTCTATAAAGAACCGTTCTCCGGACCCAGCATGAGATAGAAAAAGGGGAAAGACAGAGGAGGTGAAAAGTGGCTTTTGTGTCAATTAACCATGCAAGGGACTGATGTGGTGCCACCAACAGCAGATCACTTTCACCTGGATACGGTTAATGCTCTTGCTTTTAATAGCAATACGGTAAAACCACATTTCATCAGTTTATTTTTTAAAACCTTAGCCTTTTTTTGTATATTTCTATAAGAGGGAAAGTATATATTGAATGGTGGAAGGAAATATTGAGAATTTAGCTTGATGGGTTTTTATTTCGTGGTCTTCACAGCCGCTTCCCCCAAACTCAACAGTTTACACTTGTGCCCTTCAAGTTGTAAAATGAAAAAAGTGTTTTCAACAAGCAAGTTTACAAAGCTTTACTGCAATTTCTCTACATTTCATCCCTTCATCGAACAGTGAAAATGAAATGGTGCAGGCACTCTGAGGCTGTTTTAATCATGAGGGAGCTGGATGGAGTAGACATGGAGAAAGTGTTCTCGCTCGTAAAAGGATCGAGAATGAGAGGGCACAGATTTCAAGTAATTTGCCAAAGAAACAAAAGCTTTTCACACAGTGAGTGGTTTGAGTCTGGAATGCACTGCCTGGTAGTGTGGTGGAGGCAGGTTCAATCAAGGCATTAAAGAGGGCATTAGATGATTGTTTCTATTCAAATAATGTGCAAGGGTACAGGAGAAGAGCAGAAGAATGGCACTATTTCATAAGAGAGCTGGTATCAATACAATGGGCTGAATGGCTTCCTTCTGCGCTGCAGCATTTTGTGAAAATCCGGGTCTATGCGCATGTCAGAGGGTATTTGCATAAACAAGAATCAAGGTGACCCATTTAAAAAAAAAGCTTCTTCACTTCACTGAACTTGTTTGCTATCTGTTCCTGACCCAAGCAGTGTGGCTGTGATTTTGTCAAAGGTTTTTCCTTAAAGGAAAATATCTATATCTGAACTTCAAGTTTGAAGAAGTCTCCTACATCAGCAGGACTGCGGGATAGCTGCGCATGTGCTGGCATTTAATCCTCTTTCATTTTCTGAGGGCTGTTCTTTTAGTGTGAAACATGTGATTTTTGCAGAAAGGGAAAGAATTGTTCACAATAGGACCTTTCATTGGAAAATTTCTTAGTGGGTGGAAACAGGAAGCCCTTGAACAGCAGAAACCTAGAATACAAATTACACAGTGATTATCTCTTGTGTGTGAATTTTCAAGGCTTTTGTGAATGATGTACTTGAGAAAATGGATAAATATTGTAACAACTTTATAAAATCCAAGTAAAGTAAACTTAATATGGATAAAAAGTAAAACTTTAGTTGAAAATCTGAAATTAAAATAGAATGCACTGGACCTGCTAAAGTTTCAGTTGGAGACCATTTATGCTCTGATAATGTGTCTGCATCTGAAATATATTTTATATATAACATCATAAACTGTGTTTCACCTGTGAACGGTGTGTTGGGGTTCAAGTATTCTAAAAGATTGGGCCTTCCATCAAAGTTGTTCCGATAGAGGGCCAAGCTGTCTCTTTCCAGATTCTGAGACCCATGGTGTGTTTGCAGCATTTATTCTTCCTTATGTCAGATTTCCATCTTGTTGGTTTGTTCCTAATATTGTACTTGCTGAATGTGAAACAGATATCACCATGTCTCAATTCTTTAAAAACAGGAACGAATGTATGGTTAACACAAATAATTAAATTGCTGTTTAATGTGTCAGTTAGGAAATGTTTTGCTGTGCAATATTTTGTGCCCGAATTGGCAGTATGACGCTGAAATTCACAGGCCATGATTCATTCGAGTGGCAAGATGCTCCTGATTGGAAAATGTTGACTGTTCCATCAAGTACTGATGGAATTGAAATTGAGACACTCACAGTTTAACTGAAAAATATCAACATAAAGGCCTCCATGCATTTTAGTTTTGTGATGATACGTGATAGTCCAATTTTGCTAAAAAAAAAAAGGTCACTTCTGCTTACTTAGCCCAGAGTAGCTGAAAAATACAGGACGTTACCTGATTTGATCCTTGATGCCTCCTGGAGCCACTTTCGGAGGAACACAGTTTAACTCGTTTGTAGGTTGGGCAAAGATACTAGGGTATTGCAAACGCCCATCGAACCAAAGCTCAGCAAGAAATCAATACTTTTAGAAACAGGTCTAAGAGATGGGGAAAGGCTGTTCTTCATCTGTTTATCTATATTACATTCATTGTATAATTAGAAGCTGTGTTAATGACTGGTGAACTACAATAATTATCCAATGAAGAGAGCCCATAACTAGTCTGAGCAGCTGGAAACATTTAACCAGTTATTCCCATCGTGTGCCTTCTATTTTGCAGTTTCAGAAATGTTTAGTTGTTTTGTTCTGTCCTCCGTCCATTCTTTTCATCCTTCCTCCTCAGGATCCATACAATTCTCACATGAGAGGTTGGAACAGCTCATTCTATGGCTTACTGTCATTGGTGTTTCATGTTGGAGGAGGAAAAACATTTATACAGTACTTTATCACATTTTTTATAAACTGTGAATTGGTTTTAAATGCAGTGACTATTGTTACTTGGACAAATGAGGAAGCAAGATCTCTCAAACAACTAAGATTATTGACGGTCTGTTTTTGGTAGCAGCAGATGAGGAAGGAATGCTATCTCGGACAATTCTCTGGTTCCCCTTTTGAATAGTGTTTTGGAATTTTAAAGATTCACTTGATCAGGCAAACAAGACCTCAGTTTAACATCAGTGGAAGTGTGACACTTTGAACAATTTAGCACTGCCTCAGTACTGCACTGCTGTACAAGCTTAGATTGAGTTCAAACTCTGGACAAGGAGTTTGAGCCCACAAACTTATGAACTGGTATATGAATGGTATAACTGAGTCTCTTAAATAATAGACACACTGGCAGTAATGAGCTGTCAGAAATCCAGCTTTGGTCAAGCTTGAGATTTGAGCTGAAAGCCTAGCAGTCTCCTGGTGTTCGTTCTCAGTCATCTGGCTCAAAATGCACTTCATGAAAATGTTAAAGTTTCTGTAACAAAAAATATAAAGTTATGTACAAATAAAAAGGATTTTGTTTTCCTTGGGTGAGTGTAGTGTTAGGGTATGAGGCCTCAAATGATTTGAAGCATGACTGTTATTGGTGAAGTACAGAGAAATACACAAAAGGAAGTGAAAAATTCTGGGGCATGTTGTAACATTGAATGAGGTGGCATAGATGAGTAGGGCAAGGTCTCGGAGTGATTTAAACACAAGGATAAACGTTTTAAATTTAAGGCATTGGGAGTCCAGCAAAATGTATAGGTCAGCAAGGGCAGTTGGTTTGGGTGTGGGTAAGATATGACAACAAAGATGAAAGCAAAATACTGCGGAAGCTGGAACTCTGAAATAAAAACAAAATGCTGGAAAAACTCAGCAGGTCTGACAGCATCTGTGGAGAGAGAAACAGAGTTAACGAGTCCGTATGACTTCTTCAGAGCTAAAGAGAAGTAGAAATTTGATGGATTTTATATTGTTTCAGTGGGTGGAACAGGTGAAGCAAGATAGAAGGTCAGGGATAGGTGGGAGTTAAGAAGAGATTGACAAAGATGGCATGGACACAAGACAAAGGAAGTGTTGATGGTAGTGGTAAAGACTAAAGGTGCTGATAGTGGCAAAAGGCAAGATAGAATGTGTTAATAGCAGAACAAGAGTCAGCGTTCTGTGAAAACAACGTAGAAACAAGTGACAGATGGGCCGAGGTGGGGGAGGAACAGGACAATTCCCTCCATGACAATGGTCCACTCCCCATTCACCCCTAACTCCCCATCCCCTTCCCACGGCACCTTCCCATGCAGTTGCAGAAGGTGTAACACCTGTCCCTTTACCTCCTCCCTCCTCACCACCCAAGGCCCCAGCACTCCTTTCAGGTGAAGCAGGGCTTCACTTGCACCTCCTTCAGTTTGGTCTACTGTATTCACCGTTCCCAATGCAGTCTCCTCTACACTGGGGAGACTAAACACAGTCTAGGTGACCACTTTGCGGAACACCTTGGTCAGTCCGCAAGCATGACCCAGACCTTCCTGTCACTTGTCATTTCAACACACCATATATCTGTCCTTGGTCTACTGCAATGTTCTAGTGAAGACCAACAGGAGCTGGAGGAACTGCGCACCATTTTCCAATTAGGCACTTTGTGGCCTTCCGGACTTGACATTGAGTGCAACAACTTGAGACCATCAACACAATTGTCTATCTTCATCCCTTTCTTAATCAAATTTTTTAAAAAATGTTTAAATTTATCTATTCAGTTTTTATTCTTCCCATTGCCCCTCCGCCCCCACTCCACAGGACCATCTGTCACTTGTGTCTATGTTGCGCTTTCACAGAGCTCTGACCCTTGTTCTGCTATTAACACATTCTGCTATCTTACCTTTATACCACTATCAGCACCTTCTTTAGTCCTTGCCACTACCATTAACACTCCTTGTTTCATGTCCATGACATCTTGGTCAATTTCCCAATTTATATTTCTTGCCAATTTACTTGCTGCTGCTGGTTCCTAAAGAAAAATAATAAATTCCCAATCCTCTGGCCTACCACTAGTTTTCGCCACTTTGTATGTCTTAGTTTTTGATTGGATACTCTCCTTGACCAACTTTGTTAACCACGGGTGGTTCATCCTTCTCATCGAGTCCTTTTTGACCAGGATAATTGAAGTATCTGTTTAAATGTCTGCTGCTGCTTATCCACTAACCTTCCCCTTAGTCTATTTTCCCAGCCCTCTTTAGACCATTCTTTCTTCATACCTCTGTAATTGCCCTTATTTAAGTTGAGGACACTGGGTTGAGACTCAAGTTGCTCACCCTCAAGCTGAATTTGAAATTCTACCATGTTGTGATCGCTACCCCCTAGAGGATCCTTAACTACGAGAGTCCTTATTAATCCCACTTCATTACAGATTACTAGATCTAAACTAGCCTGTTCCTGGGTAGGTTCTGAAGTGCATTGCTCAAGGAAACAATCCCTGATGCACTCTACAAATTCATCTTCCATGTTACCCCTGCTGACCTGATTTGTCCAGTGAATATGCAGATTAAAATCACTCATAACAATTGCAGCGCCGTTCTTACACACTTCTGTTATTTCCGGATTTATACTTTGTCCTACAGAGAGGCAACTCTTCGGGTGCCGATAGATGATTCCCACCTGTGACTTCTTCCCCTTGCTATTCCTTATTTCTACCCAAACTGATTCCACATCACGATCTATGCCACCTATATCACAACTCTCCACCGCACTGATACCTTCCTTTACTCACAAAGCTACCCCACCTCCTCTTCCTTTTTGCCTGTTTTTCTGGAATGTTGAATATCCTTGAATATCGTGTGCCCAGTCTTGGTCACCCTGCAACCATGTCTCTGTAATAGCTATCAAGTCATATCCATATATTTCTATTTGTGCCGTCAACTCATCTATCTTGTTACAAATGCTGCATGCATTCAGATAAAGAGCCTTAAGCTTCGACTTTTTACCATTATTACTCATTCTGGTTCTAATTTCTTCTGCACTCTTCTGCTTATATTTTCTGCCTCTTCCTGTCACACTTTGATTATCATTCGCCCCTTCACTACTGTGCACCTCTGCCCTCTCATTGCTTTTTGATTTTTTTGAACTTCCCTTCAATTAAACCCCCCCCACCCCACCCCCGACCATGGATCAAATTTGATGCAATTAATCTAAGGGGTGTGGCTGCCTCCTGAAACAATGTCCAGGTAACTCTCCCCCTCCCAGATATGTCGCAGTGTCCACAGCTTGGACTCCAACTCATCAGCTCTGAGCCGAAGTTCCTCAAGCAGCCAACACTTGCTGCAGATGTGGTCTCCTTGGATCGCACTGGTGTCCACCAGTTCCCACATGCTACAGCTTCAACACGTCGCCTGCCCAGCCATCTCTATTCTATATAATTAATTAATTTGGATGTTAAATATTTTAAAAGTGAATTTCTTAACTGTACTCTGCAGCTGTAATAAAGTCTCCTGACTTAAACCACTTGGTCAATAGGAAGAGATGCCTACCTGCTTTCTTGTGAAGTCACACTTTGGCTCTGACAGGTAGAACAGGTTGAAGGGGCTGTCTGCCGCTGGTTTTTATCTCCCGTCACCGCTGCCCTTCTCAACCATGTCCACTCTCTGTGTGCTCCCGGCTCTCATCTCGCTGTTTTAAACTGTAAAAATTTCCAACTCTCCTCTTACTGCTTTAAACTGTGATGGTTGTTGGAGGTCAATCATCACAGCCCCAGGACATCACTGCAGGAGATCCTCAAGGTAATGCCCTAGACTCAACCATCTTCAGTTGCTGCATCAATGGCCTTCTCTATATCATAACATCAAAAGTGAGAATGCTCGCTGATGATTGCACTATGTTCAATATTATTCACATCTCCTCAGATAGTGAAGCAGTCTCTGCGCACATGCAGCAAGAATTGGGTAACATTTGGGGTTGGGCTGATAAGTGGCAAGTAACGTTTATGCCACACAACTGCCAGGCCATGATCATCTCCAATAAGAGAGAATCTAACCATCTCCCCCTGATGATGATCCACAGCAGTACCATTGCTGAATCCTCCCTCAACATCCCAGGATTTACCATTGCCGAGAAACATAACTGGACCAGACATATAAATACAGTGGCTGTACGAGTACATCAGAGGGTGTCAATTTTGCAGTGAGTAACTCACCTTCTGACTCTCCAAAGCCTGTCCATCTACAAGGCACAAGTCGGGAGTGTGATGAAGTATTTTCCATTTGCTTAGATGAGTACAGCTGCAACAACGCTCAAAAAGTTCTACACCACCCTGGACAAAGCTACTCACTTGATTGGCACCCCATCCAGTACCTTAAACGTTTACTCCCTCCACCAGTGCACAGTAGCAGCAATGTGTATCATACAAATGATGCACTGCAGCAACATGTCAAGCTTCCATTGACAGCACCTTCCAAATCTGCGACGTCTACCATTTAGAAAAACAGGCGCATAAGACGCTTGGAAACACCACCACCTGTAAGTTACCATCCAAGCCAGAAACTATCCTGACTTAGAACTACATCAATGTTCTTTCACTGTTGCTGAGTCAAAATCCTGGAACTCCCTAACAGCACTGTGGGTGTACCTACACCAGATGCATTGAAGCGATTCAAGAATGTAGCTCACCATGTCATGCACAAATTAAAAGAAAGCTATTATAAAGGTCTTGAACTTCGATATACCTTGGATTATATTCAGCATTATTTGAGCCCCTTGAATATATTACACCATTGAAGGATCTTCAAGGCTGTTGATTTTACTCCCAATTCACAGTGTAATATAGGCCCTAAATTTTTTTTATTCATTCATGGGGTGTGGGTGCTGCTGGCTAGGCCAGCATTTATTGCCCATCCCTAATTGCCTTTGAGCAAATGGTGGTGAGCTGCCTTCTTAAACCGCTGCAGCCCATGTGGTGTAGGTACACCCACAGTCCTGTTAGGAAGGGAGTTCAGGATTTTGACCCAGCCACAGTGAAGGAACGACAATATCTTTCCAAGTCAGGATGGTGAGTGACTTGGAAGGGAACTTCCAGGTGGTGATATGTCTGCTGCCCTTGTTCTTCTAGATGGTAGTGGCCATGGGTTTGGAAGATGCTGTCTCAGGGTCCTTGGTGAGTTCCTGCAGTGCATCTTGTGGATGGTACACACTGATGCCACTGTGTCGGTGGTGGAGGGACTGAATGTTTGTTTGTGGTGGAGGGACTGAATGTTTGTTTGTGGTGGAGGGACTGAATGTTTGTTTGTGGTGGAGGGACTGAATGTTTGTTTGTGGTGGAGGGACTGAATGTTTGTTTGTGGTGGAGGGACTGAATGTTTGTTTGTTTGTGGATGGGGTGCCAATCAAGTGGGCTGCTTTATCTTGGATGATATCAAGCTCCTTGAGAGTTGTTGGAACTGTACTCTCCCAGGCAAGTGGAGAGTATACCATCGCGCTTCTGACTTGTGCCTTGTAGATGGTGGACAGGCCTTGGGGAGTCAGGAGGTGAGTTATTTGCCACATGATTCCTTGCCCCTGATCTGCCCTTGTAGCCATAGTATTTATATGGCTAGTCCAGTTCAGTTTCTGGTCAATGGTAATAGTGGGGGATTCAGTGATGGTTATGCCATTGAATGTCAAGGGGCGATGGTTAGATTCTCTCTTGTTGGAGATGGTCATTGCCTGGCATTTGTGCGGCACAAATGTTATTTGCCACGTTAGCCCAAGCCTTGATATTGTCCAGGTCTTGCTGCATTTGGGCATGGACTGCGTCAGTATTTGACGAGTTGTGAATGATGCTGAACATTGTGCGAACATCCCCACTTCTGACCTTATGATGGAAGGAAGGTCATTGATGAAGCAGCTGAGGAATGTTTGGTCTAGTACACTACTCTAAGGAACTCCTGCAGTGATGCCCTGGAACTGAGATAATTGACCTCCAACTACCACAACCATCATCCTTTGTGCTCAATATGACTCCAACTAATGGAGAGTTTTCTCCTGATTCCCATTGACTCCAATTTTGCTAGGGCTCCCTGATGCCACACTCGGTCAAATGCTGCCTTGATGTCAAGGGCAGTGACTCTCTCCTCTCCTCATAAATGAAAAGGAGAGTCCCAAAGATTTTGTTGATAGTTAATGGAATTTACAATGATTGCATCAGCCTGCTAATGGTGCAGCATTTCTAAATGAGACCAGGCACAAATGAATCCTCAGCATCCTGTCACAGAATCACAAACACCCTTTGAAAGCACAGTGCTGATGTAAAGTGATACAGTAATTTGAGCCGTTGAAGCCTTGCCTCAAGAGTTTGCATTTAAAAAGAACTGTTCATGCTAACAATAAGAAACTTGGTGAAAGGTGACACTTAAAAGTTATATGGGCCCAATGTAAGTCTCATTACTTTATTTTGCATACAGTGGCACATGTTATGAAAACATTTGAAATTCAGCAAAATCAGAAAGGAAACCACTTCTGATGCAACCACTGTTTGCCTTTAATGTTGATCATTTATCAAACTTATGATCTGGATATTGGGAAGTTCAACTAATTTCCGCTGTTTTGTACGAAAGTGGTACAGCGTTCAGTGTAATTTCTATCTAATGCATTTTCAGGTAATGCCAATTATCAGATTTTTCAAGTCATGTACTAGAGAAAAGATCTACATTCCACAGTTAAATAGCTAGGTGTGACAAAGGCGCCATTCTGATTTGTTGGAGAGGATGGATCTTACACCAGAGACAGTGGTGCAACTTTGCTGCATACTGTTAATGATAGGCATGTTGTGTCTTGAGCCGCACTGACCGGTTCACCACCACCCCTGTGCTGATTTTCTGAGTATGGACAACACCAACCTTTTCCTATCATGCGGAGAGAAATTTCATGGAAACAAACCAAAGGTACAGTGACTGTTTTTTGGTGCCGAATTCTCTGGGGGATGTGGGAACTGCCTGAGGATTGCAGCAGCCTCTACTGTTTAGGAAAACACATTTGTGCTAAAAGAATGGTCTTTTGGTTCTCGACATTTCTACAATATTACTACTTCTGTTTATTAGATTTAGAAATTCCTGCAAATAATTTTTAGGGCCTCTTGGAATGGTTAGAGAATCCCATGAATTTCAACAGAGTTAATTTACAGAATTTGTTTTTAAAGCACACATTAAAACATGTGGGAGAATTTGCTATCAATTGTGGCATTGCCTAAGCGGTAGTGAATCAGTTGATTTTGGTGCCGGTGTACAATAGTGTTATTGAATGAAAAAAATTGTGAATTCACTTCAGTGTTGATAAAAGTTTTTTTCTCAAAAAGTAATGTTTCTGATATGTTGATATTTCATTGGTATTATCAGTTTTAAATCGCATAAACTTCCTAGATTTTTGTTCAGTTAGTCTGTGGAAGATGTAATTGGTTTTGCATATGACACTTTACAGTAAAACCTTGCCTGAAGCAGTGACTTGTTGTTGAGAGATTATCGTAATGAGAAATCACTAATGACAGAAATGTAGTTTGGATATTGAGGTGAAACCTCATAAGATATTAATCTAAATCTTGATAAAGGTGTTTTTATTAACATTGCTCCCACTCCGCTGGGAACATTACCAAAAATAAGCTTATCCATGATTTGTAATTTTGGGTCTTTAAGTGATCCAATTTTCTAGGTTTGTCCATTTGCCACCAGTTTCCACAACCCCTGAGACTGAACACTGTCAGTAAGATATAACCATTTTCATGTTATTAGAATTTATCGTAAAATGGAGTAATGCTGGGATGTGTGTGTCTGTGTGTGTGTGTCTGTGTGTGTGACTCAGTTGGATTAAAGGCAGCTGGTCTGAAGGCTTTGGTGTAAACATGGAGCAGAATCTTTACCTTGGCGGGCGGGCGTGTGCCTGACCTGCTCAAGCGTAAAATGACGTGCGATGATGTTGGGTGAGTGTCCTGATGTCAACGCGCAGTCGCGCAATATTTCATTTGGTGGGCGCACTCTGGAGTCAGCAGCGTGCCCACCAACAATTTAAAGGCCTGTTAAGGTCATTAAAAAATTAACTGAACAAAATTGCTTGCTGCCCATCCAACCTTACAGTTGGCAGGCAGGTGAAAAGGCCAAGCAGCCTTTTCGCTTTTTAGGAAAGCTCATTTAAGGGTGGGACGAGGTTTCCTAAAGAACAAAGAAAAGTACAGCACAGGAGCAGGCCGTTTGGACCTCCAAGCCTGCGCCGATCATATTGCTCGTCAACTAAAACAATTTGCACTTCCGGGGTCTGTATCCCTCTATTCCCATCCTATTCATGTCTTTGTCAAACTGCCTCTTAAACACCACTATTGTACCTGCTTCCACTACCACCTCTGGCAGCGAATTCCAGACACTCACTACCCTCTGCATAAAAAACTTGCCCCGCAGATAAAAATACAATTTAAAAAAAGCAGATAAAAATGCAATAAAAAATTTAATTAATAACATGCTCCTGCTCATTTGACAGAGTCACATGAAGGGACATGTCTTATTATATTTTTCACAACTTGATTTTTTTTTGAAAATTGTTCATTTCCCTGAGGCAGCTCTGTGAAATTCACGCTTACCCCATTTGCCCTCCTCCCCCCCCGCCTGCAATGGCAGTGCTGAGCGTTGCCGCTTACGTTTCACGTTGGCTGGGCCTTAATTGATCTGCCAGTGTGAAATCACTGTCTGGCTCCGATTGTGGGTGGTGGTCGGCTTCCCGACCGCCCCCGCCGAGCTCACCTGACAAGGGCTGAATTCTGCCCATGATAAACATGGGGCAAGTTTACAATGAAAGTGTTATTACTGTGCATCACTGTGGAAGTGCTGCACTTTCAGAGGCGCTGACAGACGAGTCATTGATCTGAGGCCCAATTTGTCCCCTCAGGCAGATGTAACAGATCTCTTTTGAATAAGAGCGGGGAGTTGGCCCTGGTATCCTGTATAATATTTTTCCCTTAGTCAACATTACTGAAACAGAATCCCTGATCATTAGCAAGCATCTATAGCATTGTGATATTTGTAGTAGTTTGCTGTGTGCAAATTGGTTGCCACATTTCCTACATTACGATGTTGGCTACATTTCAAAAAGTATTTAATTGACTGTAAAGCGCTTTGAGGCATCCGGTGTTCGTGAAAGGCACTATATAAATGCAAATCTTTTTTTTTTCTTTTGTTGTACTTTAACTCACCCAGTCAAATGTTTTGTAGTTTGGAATGCTGCATTTTTGTTACCAATTTTCACCCATTAGCTTTGCCATTTTTTTTTTAATGTCAAATCACTTGAGGTAAGCCATGGTATTTTTTTCCTCATTAAAGCAGCTAGTGTGCAATTGCTCATGCAAATATATATTACTCCTGTTGTTTTCCAATGAGGAAAGTTGCCATGGTGTGCTAGTAAGTTTTCATTCCTCTTGCTATCTGCTGGTAATTGTTTTTGAAGCACCATTCCATGCCATTGGCAATTTCTGGTACTTTGTCCAAATGAACATTCTATATTTTCAAGTTAAGGCCATGATTGTCCACAAGCAACTTGCAAGAGATTTGTCCTATCCACTCATACATTTTTTAGGAGGAGTCACTGCGCAGTGACTGTCAATGGAAATTCTCTCTACCCAAATGTCCCCAAGATCAATTGTTAGGCACTCTGTTGCTGTTGTACATGAGATTAGGCAACTAGATATATTGCTGGTGGAGAAAGGAATCCTCAGATGTGGAGAGAAGAGATTAATGGAGGTGGACTGAAGCAAAAAAAGCAAGACGCTTTGAGCTGAATGGCTATTTCTGTTCTGAAAATAAAACAAAAAAAGTAACTTTAAATTTTTGAGGGATAGCATTCTTTTGAGAGTATAATATGATTTAGGTTGCTGTTTTTCTTTCATCTTGAACATAACAGAAAGGAAATGCTTGCTTTTATCTCAATGTCGCATACCTTCCCTAACCTGACTTTAATAAAGTCCTTGATTTGTGCCATCAAAACGGAGCATCTGGCTGTCATTTGCTATTGGGACTTTTCTCTGTGCACATTGGTTGCTGCATTTATCTATGTGAGGTAGCTGTCTTTCAAAGGTAATCTATTGACTGTGCTGCACTATGGGAGCCCTGAGGGCATTTTAGTAAGATACGATGCAAACGAACGTTATTCCTGTCTTTAGGCATAGTATCTCATGTTGTCCGATTACTTCCCTTGAAATGTCTCACCTGAAAGCCACAGTAAGATTTTTTATTTACTTATGGGCTTATTCTTCCGTAAGGGAAAAGTACTGTCTTCCTACTTCGTAGCAATATAAAAACGGCAGTATAATGTTGAGCTTGGTTTGTCACTGACTCCATCACTTACTTCAGCATGAGTGAACACACAGCAATCAAGCTTTCAGACTAGAATTTGAATTGTGTAGGATTATCATGAGACAATTTTATAAAAAGGTGAGTTGTCCAATGTTGCATGCAGTTGAATGAGAAGGGGCCTCCTGGAGGGTATATAAATAGAGACAAAGAAGAAAAGGAACTGTTAATGTCAAGCACAATTTCAAGTTGAACTATTGACTGCAAAAGACATGATGACATAAGTGCAAATTGGCTTTAAAAAAAGGCATGATCAGGAATGATGTTAGGGAGCAACCCTTTGCACCAAATTAAATAGAATTTACAGCACAACCAGGCTTTTTGGCCCAACTAGTACATGCTAGTCTATGCAACCAATCTTCATCTAACCCTATCATCATATCCTTCTATTCCTTTCTCCCTCAGTTGCTAATCTAACCTTCTCTTCAGTGTACCTTTGCCGTTCACCTTATCATGGTAGCTACTTCCACATTCTCACTTTTCTCTGGGTAAAGAAATTTCCCCTGAATTCCTTACTGGATTTATTAGTGACTAAAGTGTTAGCAGTGCAGGTTAGAAGGGAGGAAGAAGAGAAAAGCCACATGATTGATTTGTAATGTAATAAGGTAAATCTATTGTTGCAGTCCTTACTAGGTTAATGAGTCCTTCCTCCAGTAAGTGAACTGGCAGAAAAAGTTAAATTACAGCTTGATACAAGGTTAGCATGGGCAACATGTGTTCGTGTATAACTAAAAACCTAACTCCTTGTAAATTCTTAAAGACCATGAATGCCAGACATGGCAAACCATATGCGAGGGATTTTTGAACGTTTGTTAATCAGTTTGAAATGCCTCAATTTATCAGACTTTGTGTGTGTGTGTGTGTGTGTGTGTGTGTGTGTGTGTGTGTGTGTGTGTGTGTGTGTGTGTGTGTGTGTGTGTGCGCACGCTTTGGAGATAAGAACACTGGAACAACTGTAGGCCATTTAGCTCCTTGAACCTGTTCCACAATTCAATGAGACCCTGGCTGATATGTGACCTAACTGCATAGACCAATCTTTGCGCCATTATACCTTAAGAGCTTAGTTGACAAAAGTCTGTCAGTCTCAGATTTTGAAATTAACAATTGACACAGCTGCAACTGCCGTTCGTGGAAGATTTCCAAACTTGTTACAACCCTTTGCGTGTCGGAGTGTTTCCTAAATTGACTCCTGAAAGGCCTGATTTTTGGGCTATGTCCCAGATGTCTAGAATCCCAAAGCAGCTGAAATAATTTCTCTCTAACTACCCTATCAATTCCCCCTAATATCGTGAAAGCTTTGATGAAATCATCTATTATCCTTCTAATTCCAGGGAACACAACCCTAGTTTGTGTCATTTTATATTTTAACCCTTGAAGCCCAGGTAACATTCTGCTAAATCTATTTTTTGTGGTCCTTCCAAGGTCAGTCAACCCTTCTTCCGGTATGGTGCCCAGAACTGAACACAATACTCTAGGTGTGATCTGAACCAAGACTTTGTATAGCTGTAGCATGACCTCTAATCCCTTGCATTTTAGACTCCTCAACATAAAATCCAGAATTCCAATAGCTTTTTTAATTTATTTTTTTTTTTTACCCTGTTCACATTTCAGTGATCCATGTACATGGACCCTATGTCACTTTGGTGCTCCAGTGTTTCTAGGTTTTCACATTTACCCTGTTCTATCCTTTTTAAGTTCAAAGTGGATGATCTCCCGCTTGCCTACATTGAAATCTATTTACTTTAGCTTTGTCCACTCACTTAATTCTTTATAATTTTATGCTTATACACTGCTTACACTAGACCATAAGACGTAGGAGCAGAAGTAGGCCATTCAGCCCATCGAGTCTGCTTCACCATTCAGGGAGATCATATCTAATCTAATAATCCTCAATTCTACTTTCCTGCCTGTCCCCATAACCCTCGATACCCTTACTGATTAAAAATCTGTCTATCTCAGCCTTGAATATACTTAACAGCCCAGTCCCTACAGCCCCCTGCGGTAAAGAATTCCACAGATTCACTATCCTCTGAGAGAAGAAATTCCTTCTCATCTTTGTCTTAAATAGGCCACCCCTTACTCTGAGATTATGGTCTCTGGTCCCTGGTCCTAGACTCTCCCACAACCTCTCAGCATCTACACTGTCAAGCCCCCTAAGAATCTTATATGTTTCAATAAGGTCGCCTCTCATTCTTCTAAACTCCAATGAGTACAGGCCCAACCTCAGCCTCTCCTCATAAGAAAATCCCTCCATACTTGGGGTCAACCTAGTGAACCTTTTCTGGATTGCCTCCAATGCCAGTATATCTTTCCTTAGATAAGGAGATCAAAACTGTTCACAGTATTATAGGCGTGGTCTAACTTGTACAGTTGTAGCCAGACTTCCCTATTTTTACACTCCATTCCCTTTGAAATAAAGGCCAACATTCCATTTGCCTTCCCTGTTACCTGCTGAACTTATATGCAAGCTTTTTGTGATCCATACAAGAGGACCCCTCCAAATCCCTTTGTGCTGCAGTCTTCTGCAGTCTTTCTACATTTAAATAATATTCAACTTCTCTATTCTTCCTGCCAAAGTGCATAACCTCACATTTCCCACATTATATTCCATCTGCCAAGTTTTTGCGCACCCACTTAACCAGTCTAAATCCTTCCATAGACACTTTGTGTCATCCTTGCCACTTGGCTTCACAACTATTTTAATGTCATCCACAGACTTGGTGATAGTACATTCACTTCCCTCATCCAAGTCATTAATATATGTTGTAAATAACTGTGGCCCCAGTGCTGATCCCCGTAGCATTCCACTGGTTACAGGTTGCCATCTGAAAATGCCCCCCATATCCTAACTCTCTGTCTTCTATTAGTTAGCCAATCCTCTATCTATAGACTAATATACAATCCCCAACACCATGGGCTCTTATTAAGTAGCCTTAAGCATGGTACCTTTTATTGAATGTCTTTTGTAAATCCAAATATATCACATCTACTGGCTCCCCTTTATCCGTCCTGCAAATTACCTCAAATAATTCTAATAAGTTTGTCAGGCATGATTTCCCCTTCATGAAGCCTTGCCGAGTGTGCTTGATTATATTATGCATTTCTAAATGCTCTGCTATTACATCCTTTATAATTGACTCTAACATTTTCTCAATGATGGTTGTTAAGCTAACTGGCCTACAGTTGCCTGTTTTTTGCCCCCCTCCCTTTTTGAATAAGGGTGTTACATTGGCAGTTTCCCAATCCTCTGGGACTTTCCAGAATCTAAGGATTCTTGGAAGATTACTACCAGTGCATCCACTATTTGTGTAGCTACTTCCTTTAATATCCTAGGATGCAGCCCATCAGGTCCAGGGGACTTATTGGCCTGTAGCCCCATTAGTTTCCCTAGTATTTTTTCTCTGGTGATAGTTATTGTATTTATTTCCTCCCCCTCCCCTTTTCACCATGATTATTTAGTATATTTAGAATGCTTTTAGTGTCTTCTACCGTGAAGACTGAAGCAAAGCGTTTATTCAACTCCTCTGCCATTTCCTGGTTTCACCCTTATTATTTCTCCAGCCTCATTTTCTAAGGGGGCCTATGTTCACTTTGGCCTCTCTCTTCCTTTTTAAAGAAGCTCTTACTGTCCATATTTATATTACTTGCTAGTTTACCCTCAAAGTTTATTTTCTCTCTTTTTTGGTCACCTTTTATTGGTTTTTAAAGCTTTCCCAGTCCGCTGGCTTAGCACTAATCTTTGCCACATTGTATGTTTTTTTTTTCAATTTGATACTATCCTTACTTCCTTGGTTATCCATGGTTGTTTATCCCCTTCTTAGAATCCTTCTTCCAAACAGGGATATATCTTTGTTGCAAGTCATGAACTACTTTCTTAAACGTCTGCCATTGTTCATCAACTGTTTTTTCTGCTAAACTGCTTTCCCAGTCCACTCCAGTCAATTCTGCCTTCATTCCTTTGTAATTACTCTTATTTAAGTTTAGCACAGTTGTTTCTGACCCAGTCTCTCGCTCTCAAACTGAAAGCTAAATTCTACCATGTTATGGTCACGGTTTCCTAGGGGATCTTTTACTCAGGTATCATTTATTAAACTTGCCTCATTACACATTAACAGATCCAAAATAGCCTGATCCCTGGTTGGATCCACAACATATTGTTCGAGGAATGCACTATGAATTCTTGCTCATGGCTACCTCTGCCAATTTGATTTTCCCAGTTGACATGAAGATTAAAGCCACCCATGATTAATTAACTGTCTTTTTTACAGGCCCTCATTATCTCCTGATTTATTTTTTGTCCTACAGTATAGCTACTGTTTGGGGGCCTATAGACTACTCCCACCTGTGTCATCTTCCCCTTGTTATTTGTTACCTCCACCCGTATGGATTCTACATCTACCGATCCAAGTTCATTTCTTGTTGTCATACTTATTCCATCTCATGCTAATAAAGCTACCCCACCACCCTTTCCTTCCTGCCTGTCCTCTAAAAAGTCACATACCCCTCAACGTTTAGTTTCCAGCTTTGATCTCCTTGTAATCATGTCTCTTTAGTGGCAAAAGATCAGACCCATGAACCTCTATTTGTGCCATTAATTCATTTATTTTGTTCCGAATACTATGTGTATTTAAGTAAAGAGCCATTAATTTTGCCTTATACCATTTTTTTCTCCCTTTGACTCTATTTGCTGCTGTTTTTTTGTTTGTACTCTGTCCTTTCCTGTTGCATTCTGGGTATCATTACCTAAATAGCTGCCCTGCAATGCTGCCATAGCCTTTTGCTTTGTAAGCCTTCATATCCCCTTTCCAGAACCTCCCCCAACCTCCACCTCTATTTGGTTTGAAGCCCTCTCTACAGCCCTACTTATTCGATTCACCAGGACCCTGGACCCAGCACGGTTCAAGTGAAGCCCGTCCCACCGGAACAGCTCCCTTCTACTCCTGTACTGGTGCCAGTGCCCTATGAACTGAAATCCATTCCTCCCACACCAATCTCTGAGTCACACCGTTTAACTCCTCGACTTTATTTACCCTATGTCAGTTTGCCCTGACTCAGGTAGTAGTCCCGAGGTCGTTACCTTGGAGATTCTGCTTTTTAATTTAACCCTAACTGTTCAAGTTCTTTAAACAGAACCTCCTTTTTAGTCCCATCGCTATCATTGGCACCAACATGGATGACAACAATTGGATCCCTCCCCTTCCACTCCAGGTTCCGCTCTAGCCCTGCGGAGATGTCCTTAACCCTGGCATCGGGCAGGCAACACAGCATTTGGGATTCAAGTTCATGGCTGCAGAGAACAGCATCTGTACCCCTAATTATACTGTCCCCTCCCACTACCACGTTCCTATTTCCTCCCACACTTGAATGGCTCCCTGTACCAGGGTGCCATGGTCAGTTCGCTCATCCTCCCTGCAGTTCCTACTCTCGTCCACGCAGCTTGCAAAAACCTCGTAACTATTGGACAGTTACAGGCACTGAGGCTTTTCGAATGCTGCCCACATGGGTCTCCATACCTGGTTCACCTGCAGTCACACCCCCCCTGTCCCTGGTCACAGACCAAATTTGAATGACCTAATCTGAGAGGTGTGACCACCTCCTGGAGTAACGTGTCCAAGGAACTTTCCTGCTCCCTGATGTGACGCAATGACTGTAGCTCGGATTCCAGCTCCTCCACTCGGATCTGAAGTTCCTCGAGCTGCAGACACTTACTGCAGATGTGTTGGCTCTGGATCACCTTGGTGTCCAGCAGCACCCACACGCTGCAGCAGCAACACATCACCCGTCCTGCCATCACTGTCGTATTTTTAAATAATTAATTAATTACTGTGGTATCCCTGCTCTTTACGCTTTATTGTAATTAATTATTTTTACACCAGTATCGATCTTATATTTGAGCTATTTTTTACAAAAAGAGAGGAAGAAAAAACAAACTAAAGACCTTACTTTTACTTTAAAGACTAGAAATACTCACCAATCAGCTGCTCCCCCTGCACTTGCATCACGTTGTGGTTTGTGACATCTCTCTGCTGCTGGTCTCATTGCAGGTCGGCCTCTCGATCCGCACCTTTTATCCACTCCCGCTCACCACTCGCTCAAAATACATTATTTTGAGCCTTAGGAATAGAATAAACAATCATTTACCAGATACTCACCAATTAACCAGCTTCTTCTTTGTAGCAGAGCAAGAATCAATTTCTGGAGGCTGAAGAAGTTTCGGCAAAAGCAACCAAACACCTCTTTCCCTTCCTCCGCTTAATTCCCTGAAGCACTCAACTCCGACGCTTTATTAATAGTCGCACTTAAGTGCTAAGTTGCACTAAGTTGGCTACTTATATATGCTCTAAACACAAAAGGCCTATCTGAGTCACTTAATGAGGATCCAGTTTCAACTGGATCTTCATTAAACTGCCCTTTCACGGGAACCCTTGAAAAAGCCCTGCTTAAGGCAACTACAGAAATTAAACTGTAGATTTCACTGTTGCCTATTGCTGTGTCATCAGCAAACCTGGATATGTGGTTCTGTATCCCATCATTCAAGTTAATTAATGCAGCAAAAAGTTGAGGCCCCAGTAAGTCTTATTTTGCCAATTAGAATTACTTGCCTGTTATTCTTACCCTCTGTCTCCTGGCACTCAGCCAATTTCATAACTAGGTTAATAATTTGCTCTCAATTTCATGAACTTCAATTTAAAGTCCCTGATAAGAGGCTGTTAATTGAATGCCTTCTGGAAGTCTGTATGTGTAAAACACCTGTCCAAACTATATAAACAAGGGAAGTCATAGCGCCAACCCTTGGTTTGAGCTGAGTTAGTACATTACAGCCAGTACAGCAGTGAGGAGACGTTACAGTCTAGCTTGGAGGGTGAGATTGATGTGCGTTAGTCTCATCATGAATTGACTACTTGCTTTACACTTTGAAAATGAAAAAGAAAATTGGATACAGTGTAAAATTGGCTACCAATTTGCTAACAATCCATCTTGTGCTACTGGTGAAGGTCAGTTTCACCATGAGTGTCCCTGGGTTGGGGAAAAGGGGAGCAAAATTATTCTGGGTTCCTGCTCCAGATTGCTGCCCTGCTGGAAAGTGCATTTGCATGGATACTTGACAAGAATCAGCCTTGCCAGTGATGCTCCATGTATATGCTTACACATGAATGGCCATGGTCACCAGATTATCTGCAGGTGCCTGAGGAGTTATACTCCGTCATGAGTCAGCATCCTTGAGAAGACTAGAGAGATTTATAGGAGAAAAAGAATATGGATGTTAAAAGTTGCATTAATAAAGTTTACTTTCCCTACATCTTTCAGCTTGAAAAGGGAGATGTGAGTACACTCAGTTTGCCAGCAAACACCAGCCATGGGGGCTCAGACTCCAACATCAGCCTTGATGTGCCTGATGGGACCCCAGATCCTCATAAGACAAAAGCCGCCATAGACCACCTTCACCAGAAGATCCTGAAAATCACAGAGCAGATAAAAATCGAGCAAACTGCACGGGATGATAATGTAGCCGAATACTTGAAGTTGGCCAACAATGCAGACAAACAGCAAGCTTCGCGTATCAAGCAGGTCTTTGAGAAGAAGAACCAGAAATCGGCACAGACAATTGCACAGCTGCACAAGAAGCTAGAACACTACCACAGAAAACTGAAAGGTAACATTGAGAACTGGAGTTGTCAGTAATGTTGATATATTCTGATGAGAGCCACAGTGTGAAGCTGGTAAGGGTTGACCTTGGTAACTATTCACTTAAAGATGAGAGTATGTTGTCAGTTTTTAAAATTTTAAATAGAAAACTTTTTTTCATAAGTCCGTTTTCATTTTTTGGCCCCACCAATTCTCTCATGCTGTTTTCTGAAGATGTGGTTCACATTTACAATATAGTTTCCCCAGTGCTCATTTAAGTGGTGATACTTCACCTGTGGGCCTAAACAGTAAATGTTGGCAGGCTTTCACTGATGTAAGGGAAAATACTGATTAGCTAGGTCATGTCCCCGGAATGTCGGAAACACGGCTATGCCTACCCTAGCTAGCTCAGTTTGATTTTTAACACAGAAGGAAATTGAAAGGAGAAATAATAATTTTTGTTTCGGTGGCAATGGTGGAGCTTTAATCCAGCTGTTCTATTTCACTCCTTCCCAAACGACATCTCACTGCCTCATCTTTTCCTGCCTCAAAGTACCTTGGAAACCTGGTCCGCAAGTATGGTAAGAACAAGTTTTGCTCGGCAACCCCCACACTCAACACTGAGCTCTGATTAGCTTGAAATTATAAGTAAATGTGTTTAGGTAGATAATTTGTGGAAATAGATCATTAAGACTTTTCTGGCCAATCTAAGTTAAAGATTCTAGTAGCTTTTATCAGGAACAATCAATAATATGTACTGGAGTATCTTTGAACCACTTTTGAACCAACAAAAGCAAAATGCTGTGAGTGCTGGAAATCAGAACCAACAACTGACAATCCTGGAACTTGCTGAGTGCTTTTCCAGTATCTTCTGCTGCCTTCACCTGAGAAACACTGCTTTATAAATTTTTTTCCTTTCCTGAATGAAGGTGCTGACTCATGCTGGCATATCCTTCCGTGTCCCCAGCCATCTTCTAATGTCTCACCCAAATGGCCACTCTTCACATTAGCCTTGGCAGTGAGTGCTGGCTGTCTGTTTGAATGTGGAGGATTGTGAACTGAGTTTAAATCAGTCCTCACTCCATACCCGTACAGATACAAATTCCTCAAAAGGTCACTTGTTAACAAGTAGGAATGAGAGCCCAAGTTTATTTAAGCCCCTCCCCCTGCCCCGGCACCTGTAACAGTGCATCAAAGCTGTTTGCAATGCACCTAATGTGCACTGGGTGAAATCACCTAACTCAGCACCAACCAGGAATCAAAGCCAAAGTATTCTGCCTTCAAAGGCTCTGTTATACTAGCTGGTTTCCCTGCAATGTGCTATGCTTAGGACAGGGTCACAAGGAAACATTTTCTCAGAACCCAGCAAGCCACCCTATGCAAGAAATGAAATTCAGATTAGCGGAGTGGATCAATTCTACTCAAAATGTTTTTCATATACATTTTGTTTTGCCACACTAACAATTTTGTGGAAACAGAAAGCGAAAATAATTAAAGTAATGGAATCTGTGGGCATGGATAAATTCCCCCACCTAATATAAAGTGAAATAGAGAATTTGAAACTGGGGCTAGGAATGGAATTGAAAGACTTTAGGAAAGTTTAAAACTCTTTTTAATTCTAGTTAAATAGATAGAAGAAAATATTTGTTTTCTTTTGGGCTCGCAGCCCCAACAACATTAAACTTTAAAAAGGCTAGATACTTAGTTGATTCAGCATTATAAAATAAAATACGAGCAATAAATATCTTTCGTAATGTCTTCCAAAAGAACAAATGATTCCCATCCCCGCTGGAGCAAGAATGAGCGGCATGGTAACTATGGAAGTCAGCAAACCAGGGTTGAGTAGCTAAAAGCAAGGGTAGAGTTTCAGAAATTTTGCATGTTTGTTTTTAGAGATCAAGAAGCACTTATCAAGAAATATTCCTTTGGGGATAGATGGAGTCGCCAGTCAGATAAATTTTCTAATCTGTGGAAGGAGCACACTCAGTGGGGCCCATTAACTTTTTGCTTCCCTGTTTTCATATCTGGATTTGCAGAGCTAGTTGTACCAATTTGAGTTTGGCTGAAAAATACTTTTTCCCCTGCATGTTTATCTTTTAAGGTATAGTCATTGAAATCTAATGGTCACTTAAATTAAAGTAAGCACAGTTGCAAGTGAAAAGTGGTGAGTTAAAAGCCTGAAATTCATTTGAACAGATTAGTTGATAATGGCAAACAAGCTCAATGTTATTCATGTAGTCTAAGGTGTATAAACCTTTTGCTCTAGAAACTGAAGGGATAATTCCCTCATTGATCTCATGAGAGAATAACACAGGGAGCTGAGGGTCTGAATTTTAATCCTCAGTCTATTGAGTTAGGGTTAGAGCGGCAGCTGGGGCACCACTATTTGTGTCTGAGCTAAGGTCGGTAGCATCGTTCACAGGCAGGGGGCTCTGTTCCAGATTGAATGCAGTGATCCTTATGTTGGAAAGCACTTATGTGATTGTCAGCTGAGGAAAACAAATAATTTTACAATCTAAGCTAATGAAATGGCTATTTGAACGTCATTTGTACTGAGCGCCCCCCACCCACCCCTCTGTGGAGCTGCACCCAAGTATCAGCCACAGACTTGGAAAGAGATGGGAAATAAAGAAAAGTGAAAACTAAATGAATGGTTAACTACTTGGCTTCTTACGTGCTGAGATCTTTTTCTGCCATTGACCTTCCTTATTCTGCAGTTAACTTTTAAAACGGAATATAATCTGTGCTTCTGTTTTACTATGATTCTGGATTACCAGTATTTAATCAGGGAGGTACAAAGCAAATGTTGAGTGATTTGTTGTGTTCATGAAAAATTACACGGATGTGTTAGACTCTGCATACTTCCAACTGCTCAGTTGTAGAGTGAGATTGATGAATGTCTGGGAACAGGTCTATATATCCCTTTATTGTGTAGTAGAGTACTTGAAGGGAGCATATATGATGCATTGTGCATTTAAGAGATTGAAAAAGGCCAAATTATATGGATATTGTTTCATTCATAATATAAATTTTTGAATGAACTTTTACAGAGATTGAACAAAATGGTCTTTCGAGGCAGCCAAAGGATGTTCTGCGGGACATGCAGCAAGGTCTAAAGGATGTGGGTGCCAATGTTCGAGCTGGAATCAGCGGATTTGGTGGAGGTGTGGTGGAAGGTGTGAAGGGAGGCCTGTCCGGTCTCTCTCAAGTCACTCACACGGCTGTAGTTTCCAAACCACGAGAGTTTGCCAGTCTGATACGAAACAAATTTGGCAGCGCCGACAACATTGCACACTTGAAAGACACATTGGATGAGTCACATCAGGAAGAGACCACCAGGACTCTGAGTGGCAGTGCTACATTAGTGTCAAGCCCCAAGTATGGAAGTGAGGATGAATGCTCCAGTGCAACATCTGGCTCTGCAGGTGGGAGTAACTCTGGGGCGGGAGCTGGAGGCATGGGGAGCCCCAAATCGAATACGCTTGACAGCCATCATAACAACTTCGATACTATCCTGGATGAACTTCGCGAAATTAAAGATAACCAATCACATCTGGAGGATGCAATGGAAGATTTGAAAGGGCAGCTACAAAGAGACTATGCTTATATGACGCAGTGTTTGCAAGAAGAACGATACAGGTATCTAGCTTCTTACAGTTGATTTATATTGGCTGGAGGAACAGGCAAATGGATGTCCACACTAGTCATAAAATTCAAATGTTGGTCTGGCCCTGCAAACTTCTCTTTTATTTATCCCAATTCCCATCAACATGCAAATTAAGTTTAGGATTAAAATGGTTTACAAATTATGTTTTCTATGTCAACATGCTCAATCTCACTCCTAAGACTATAGCATTGGTGCATTCACTGATAACCATGAAATAATATAGCCCATGATGAAAGGTCCTGTTTCACTTCAATGCCAGTAAGCACTCTCTACCAGTGCAATCTTTGTCCGGTTGCAGTTTTAATGATATCTGACTTTACGGTGTTGCGATTGCTGCAGTATGTTCTCAATGTTCACGTTCAATGTTTTGAAGAGCCCCTTTCGCTTCATAATGAGTCGGCACCACCAGAAGCCAACCAATCTCTTTTGTCAAATTGCTTTTAAGGTGTACACCTCAGCTGTGCCTGCAGATGGTGTGTGCTAGATTTGAAATAAGCGCTACTAAACTAGGGAGAGGGAAATGTTAACCTGGACATCTCTGCCTAATCATTCCCCAGTGATTCCTACAAAATAGTGCATGTGTGTGGATGTCAGTTGAGGACAATATGTGGTTCAGTGGTCATGCCCTCCTTGTTCATATAGCCAACTTGTACTTGAGTTGGCTGCTTTAGGGTAATTAGTGCCTGACAGTCACCCTGCAATGAGAGCCTTCTGGAGGGAGAAGGGAGAAAAATTGGGCAAAAACTTATCTGGGATCCAGCTGACTGATGACTTGATGTGTTCATGCATGGTCAGGTTAGACTGCTAACATTAAACCCTGGAATGGCAGCACAGCTCCTGACCTGACAGGTACAATGACATCATTGCTGGGCTGATGTGGAAGGGAACCTAACAGAAGGGAAAGAAAGTAACTTGTGTATGACCTGGACTTGATCTAAGCTGCTGCTGCCACCACCACACCCCACCTATACCCTAACCAGGGAATGACCCTGGTCCTTCAAAATGCAGTTAAAACATGGCGAACTCTGTACTGATCCTCACTACATGTATCTATAAAAATCATGTAACCAGTGACCTGGGCTAGTGTTAAGTCTGCTCAGTTGAATTTTAACACATTAAAGAGTTTGGCAGAGACAAAGATCTGGAATCATATTAATGTTATCTGCCCAGAATTACATTTCAAAATTAGTGAACAGGATTGAAAAATATGTGCTTTAACCAGTTATGTTATTCTCAAATAAGGGACGAGCAGAAAGATGGGAAGACAAGACAAAGTTATTTTTAACAGACAGGGAAGAAACCTCTACAGGACCAGCTGGTCATCAGTTGAGGGCTGACATTGGTTGTACATAAAAGCCGGTCTGTCCATCCAGGCTTGGTTGAGGAGAATCTTTGGTGTAAAAGGCTTGGTTATGTCAGGCGTTGATGGTAGAATTGGGCTCGGGAAGATGAGAAAAGAATGTGAAGGATTCAAAGTGGGTAGTAATTGACTTAATCGCCATGATTGCAGTACCTTGAAATGCCTGGTGGTGGTGCTGCCTACTACAGACTTCCACATTCAATTGCTCCACCAGCTATTTCAATGCAGTGCACCTGCTGGCAAAGTACATCAGAAATGCATAATATATTTATTTTTCAAATTTCTCAGTTAAATATATAAATTACACGGTGAAGCGATAATAAAACAAATTGTAAAATTTTAATTTTGTAATTTTGGGAGGAACAATATTACTGCAGTCAATCATTTTTGGTTTCTTACTAACTTTTTTTCTCTCTCGCATTGTGTAAGCGTGTGCCATATTAAAACCTTTGCATGTTGCAGCCAAGTATCCTAGCACTAGTGAAAAACTAAGTTATTAATATAAAAGCTAGTTAATATATAACTAAACTTCTCTTTGTCCCTCCACGTGTTTACTGTTTTTCCTTCCTGCCCTACAGTCATAGATTGATGCCAGAATATGGTTTCAAGGATGCCTAGATACCAAGTGTTGCTATTATTATCAATGCCAAGTTGTCTTTTGCTTACCTGATGTCCCCACAAGCACATTTTACAGAAATTTGGAGTGCAGGAGGACCCAGAAAGTTGTAGCACTCATGCCCTGGCTGTGGTCAACTAATTAATTACTATTTAAGTAGAAGTGAAATAACTTCGGATGCTGGAAATCTGCAGTAAAACAAAAATCTAGAAGTGCTCAGCAGGTCTGGCAATCCGTGGAGAGGGAAAAACAGCATTAACATGTCAAGTCCATGACCTTCTATCAGAATTGGAAGATGTTGAGAGATGAACAGTTTTTCAGCAAGCACAAGAGACAGGAAAAAAGGTCAGGAAGAGGTAGTGTAAATGGAACCTGCTGATCTTAGGGCCTTCCAGCCCTTCCTCTGTCACATTCCTGGGCCACAGGAACCACTTTCTCTTCGCCAGATTGTTCACGGTTCCCTCACTCCTTTGCTGTTCTGCTGTAATTATTGGCACTTCCTCCAGACCCATCTCCTGTTTCTGGTCTTGTCCCCCTTTGCCTTGTACTCTCATGACTTCTGCCTTTTAATTAAATTACTCTTGCACTCCATCCAAACCTCTCCCATTTGTCCTTTTCTGTCCCCATTTTAGTTTTGCCCCCTCCTCATCCATTTCTAATGTCTTCCAGTTCTGATGAAAGATCATTGACCTGAAATGTTAATTCTGTTTCTCTCTCCACAGATGCTGCTGGCCTCCTGATTGTATCAAGTATTTTCTGTAACTACATTTTAATCCTCTTGCATTTCTCCCACATAGCTCATCCATCCATTGGTGTAGTGCAGCTTCCTTTTTGTCACAGTATCAGACTTAACTGTCACATTTCAGGCAAATGCACTAATCAGACAAATTTCTTCCAGTTTATTAGCTTATTTACAAAATTCCGAATTTTCAGAAGACACCACAACTAGCATTGTTATATAACAAATGTATGAAAAGTTAATGTAAATTCATCTTTCTTCTCACTTGTACACTTACATGTTTCACACTCCAAAAAATTCTTCTCTGAGGCTTACATTCAAATCTTAATTTATGTCTGTTTCCAGTTCCTCCCTTGCTCCTCTCTTTTCCCCATGCCCCACTCAACCCCCTCTCCATGTTCACTTTCTGGATTTCCTGCCTTTTTCCTTGCCTGTACTCCAAATGTCATGTTCTGCCTTCTCACCACCATGTTGTAAAGACAGACTCCAACTTTTCCTTTTGCTCAGTCCATCACATCAGTTCCTGAACCCAATCTTTCCTGCCTGTTACTCCGAACTCCAAGCTTCCCAAATACTGGCCCCAAATCCTCTTCTGCCCAGCTTCAAGTCTCGTGAAATAATCACTGATTATAAACCACATCAGCTAAAAATCCCCAAAACAGATCTGCTACATACCCTCTCCTTGAATACCTCATTCGCAGTTTAATTACAAAATGCGATGCTGAGGTCCCCCAGAGAAAGAACAAGCAAAGCACACTGTAGCTCCTATAATGTATTAAAAGCTAAGCTTCCAGTCAAGTAGGAACAAAATAAATGAATTTAAAATTTTATTCCCTAATGGCCATATTTGATTGCTACTAGTAAAATATTAGCATTGATTATTTAGATCTTAAAATTTTAGCCCCAGTATTTCTGTTATAAATGTGTCAATCCTGTCGATAAGCAGCAGCTTGCAGCCTGGGTGGAGGTGGGTGAATGTATCTGTGTGGCAACACAATCGATGTCAGAATTTATTATAGGTGCAAAACGAGCTTTTTTTTTGTTAAGCCACTTAATGCTGGCTGTTCTTACAAACTTAAAGGCATAGTCCAATCGCACAGTACCTCGTTAAACAACTAAGCTCTGACCTAACAATTCAAGGACTACTAAAGGACACACTTCCACCTCGACAGCAAAATAATAGAAATAAATAACACTCCAATCACCTGATCACTGTAAATACTGCCATGGGAGACTTGGGGTGTATGTAGCATACATCCATTATATTCTGGCTCCCATGTTCAAGTGTAAAGCAATTTTTTTAAATTAAAAAAGAATTTAGAAACAGGAGTGGGCCATTCAGCCCCTGGGGCCTGTTCCACCATTCGATTAGCTGAAACTTAGTCTCTACCTCAACTCCATTTAGCTGCATTTTGTGGTTATTAACCTGGAGGCTGAAATTAATAAGCATCTTCTAATTTGCAATTCAGTTTGACATCATCATGTTTATGCTTGTCAGTAATTAGACTTTGTGACATTAAAAGGTGAAAGGTCCACTTTAAGAGCAGATTCATTCCTGGGCTAGAACAGCATATCTTACATCTTTATTGGAATTAATTTTACAAATAAATGCAGAATAAATTGTCATTAGCAACAATTAATTAATTGTTTTACGTGAAGAAATGCTTCCTGATATTGGTCCTGAACTAGACCAATCCTAGTTTTTACTTTTGCCCTATTGTCCAGCAGTTGGACTTTAATTTGAAATACTGCTCAAGATTAACTTTTCCTATCCCACTTAGTATCTTGTATGCTTCTACAGGTCACCTTTGATTAGCCTCCTTTCAAGGATGAAGAAACTTTATCTAACTTTTCCTCAGTCCTCTTGATACTGAAGATATTGTCACTATGTTCAAAGCAAACACTGTATGCCTGGAGAGTAATGTGCTTCTTGAGTTCATTCATTTCTGTAAGTGTTGCCAAGTAGAATGCATTTCCTACTAGATATGCGACTGACAAAGGCATAGACTTGGAGTAGGATATTCTGCATCGTCTGTACAAGCCCAGCTTTTAAGAATGCAAGAAACAGACCCTGAAACCACTGTAGACTGAGTACCTCTTCCACTCCATGTAATGGTTCAACCAATGTTGAGAGGAGGACAGGGTCCAATTTAAGAATACAATAACAAAATACTGTAGATTCTGGAAAATAGAAAATGCTGGCAGTGCTCAGCAGGTCTGGAAGCATCTGTGGCAAGACAAATGGAGTTAACGTTAGGTTGATGACCATTTGATATGTTAATTCAATTTCTGTGGCCACAGATGCTGCCTAATCTACTGAGTATTTCCAGCATTTTCTGGTTTTATACCAATTTAGGATGGGATGTCGGCATTGCTGGCTAGGCCAGCATTTGTTGCCCATCCCTAATTGCCCTTGAGAACTAAGTGGCTTGCTAGGCCATTTCAGAGGGCATTTAAGAATCAACCACAATGCTGTGGATCTGGAGTCGCATGCAGGCCAGACTAGGTAAGAATGGCAGATTTCCTTTCCTAAGGGACATTAGATAGGTTTTTTTGCGACAATCAACATCTAGTCATCATCCGGACTTTTTTTTACTGAATTCAAATTTCATCATTTGCCATGGTGGGATTAGGACCCGGGTCCCTAGAGCATTACCCCTGGGTATCTGGATTACTAGTCCACTAACAATACCACAATGCCACTACCTCCCCCTTGTTGCTTTGTGCTATCAGCAGGTAACACTGTTAATTGTTTTAATGGTAGTTTTATAATTCTCTCTATACAGGTATGAACGCCTGGAGGAGCAGCTGAATGATCTGACTGAGCTTCATCAAAATGAAATGTCTAACTTGAAACAGGAGCTTGCCAGTATGGAGGAAAAAGTGGCATACCAGTCAGATGAGAGGGCCAGAGATATCCAGGTACACTGTCCGCTAAGAAATGAACTCCTTTGGTTGGTGAACATGCCTGCACATTCCCAAGGTGCAAGTTTCACTGTGCTTCCAAGGGGATGAGGTACTTCCTGATAGGAGTGAAGTCCGCACCATTGGGCGAATAACCCTGGACTGCTCTCATACACCTTTTATTAACAGGCTACAGAATAGCATTGACAGAAGCAAATGAATTGGGAGCTGTCGGATAACTGGCAATTTGAACTTCTAGTGATTACTAATTAGATTAAAAATCTCGGTGTCTGCTGCCAACTCTCTGTCCCATGTATGTAGATCTGATGAAACAGTGTTGAAGTTATCCAAAATATAGTGCTTCCAAATCCATTTGACTAGACCTCTACAAGAATCTAACGCTCATGGGTTATTGGTAGATTTTGGTATTCAAGCGTATTGATAGTGTTGGAAATATCACAGTCAAGCTGAGTGCAACATACTTGCTGTGCAATCCTCGTTCATCCCTCTTTCCACCAGCCCCACTCACTGAACTAGATGTGGTCTTCAGACATAATTCTTGTTTAGACATGGCATGAAACCATCACAAGCCCACGGTCACGCTTTAATGAAACCGTAGTAACAGCATTAGCATTGTTTACTTACAAACTGTTGAAAGTTAATTTGTTTGGTCAGAAAACTGTTTTCCTTTTTCTTTTCATTTCTTTTTGTTCACCATCTCACACAGACATCTCCCTCCATTTGTGTGTGTGCTTGTGCACGCACTCAGATTTATTTTCTCTCTCCTCCCTCTTTCCTTGCTTTTGTGTTTTTATTTGTCTGTTTGGCAATGCAGTTCTTTTTCTTCCAATCTTTCCTGAAGGTGCTGACTTATGTGATGATGCAATTTAAGCATAAATGTTTCTTCACAAGCTTACTCAAATGCCCAATCTTTCAATATTTTTTAAATTCACTATTGGGATATGGGCGTCACTGCCAGCGCCATTACCTATTGCCCATCTTTAATTGCCCTTGAGAAGATGTGGTTCAAGCCACCTTCTTGAACCGCTGTGGTTCATCTGGTGTTTATAGGTACACCTACACTACTGTTAGGGAGGGAGTTCCAGGATTTAGACCCCAGTGGCAGGGAAGCAATATATTTCCAAGTCAAGATGGTGTGTGACCTGCTGCCCTTATTCTAGATGGTGGAGGTCATTGGTTTGGAAGGTGCTTTCAAAGGACAGTGAATGTCAGTAGGCTCTTTGACCATTGAGCATCACAGTTGGATCTAATCTCAACATCATTGCATGTACCCTGGTATGTTTTCTGTTCGGAGTCACAGAATGCTGATTTTGAGCAGATACCTGGGTGTCTTTTTTCCCATGCTAGTTGAAGTGCCTTACTATTGCCTCAGCTGCAATCATTTAACCTGCACAAATCAGGAACTGAGCGTTGAAATAATCAATACATATCTGGAGCTAAAAGGGTTAAATTATGATGGCAGATTGCATAGATTAGGTTTACATTCCATTGAGTATAGAAGATTGAGGGCTGATCTAACAGTGCGCTTCAGATGATTAAAGGAGTTGATAGGGTACATTGAGAAAAACTCTTTACTTTGTTGGGGAAACCTAGAACAAAGGTGCGTGGCCTTAAAATTAGAGCAACAATGGTCAGTTGTGATGTTGGGCAGATTTCTTCACACAAAGGGTAGTGGAAAGGAAACTCTTGCCCCAAAAAACTGGTGAGGCTAGGTCAGCTAAAAATGTCAAAACTGAAATTGGTAAGATTTTTGTTTGGCCAGTGTATTAGAGGTTACAGAATGAAGGCAGGTAAATAAAGTTAAGATGTGTGTGGATCATCCATGATTTAGTGAATGGCAAACACACTGAGGGACTGAATGGTCTATTCCTATTCTTTTTTATAAACAGCGGTGGAAATGTCAGAAGTAGTGTGCTGTAGAGTCTGAAGAAGCAGATTCCCATCCTTGTAATTCCCTGAGTGGTAAATTCTTGATCGTAGCTATGCCTTCTGCAGGAGGGAAGAGTGCAGGTATAGTTGCTCCTCAGTTGCCATTATGCACGTTGCATGGCAGCGTGAAGCTTGACATTGACGGAGGACCGCAAACAAAGGATCTTCTTCTTGGTCAGGACGTGGTATGTGTGGCAATTAGGCATGAAAAAATATGCAAAAAAAGCACATTCTGTGGAGCTGAGGAATGCATGCGGTTTCTATATGTGGGGGTGTCTAGGAGGTTTAGGATACTCCTATCAGTCTTTGCTTTGATACGGTACATCCAAGTTAATCTCACACTACTAAATGTATTGTTCAGAGAAGGATGTTGCTGATAAGTGCAAGAGTGCCTGATCAGACACATTCCTGAGCTGTCTGATCCTGTTCTGACTCATTTACAGCCACTCTGCGTTGTCTACTGACCACACAGCAGTCCAGCTGTAACTTCATTTGCTCTTTGCTCTTTAACCTCTAAAAAAAAAAACTGAATGTCCTTTGCACAAGTCCCATGTGTATCCGCTGTAAAAGTAATTTTCCCCTCGTTGATTTTTTTTTTTTGTTTACTCCACCCTTAAGTATCCATTTTCATCCATCCTTCATTTTCTAGTTTGGATTTGGCAACAGTTCTTTCTGCAGTAGACACATCATGGTTTTTTATTGCAGATTTTCCTTTCTTAATGGTTAGTGTCTTCAAATTTTTATGTAGACTTTGAGAAATGAAACCAAAATAACATTAATTTGAATAAGCTGGAAACATTTGCCACAGTAACCCACCTCATTGACTTCCAGGCGTTTGAAGATTATAAATATATTTTTACTTAAATTTTTTTTCAGGAAATGTGCATTATGGAACTTTTCTTTAAAGTAGGGTATCAACAGATGGTGGTGTTGGAGGACGCAGAAGAGAGCACCTAAGTATTTTTATTAATAACCTTAGTGAAGAGGAAGTTAAGGGAAGGTTTGCTGAGAGTTTTTCAAAATCATGAAGGGCTTTATTTTAGAGTACATGGGGAGAAACTGTTTCCACTTGCAGGAGGGTCAGTAACCAGAGGAGACACATTTAACATAATTGACAAAAACAGAGGGAAGATGGAAATTTTTTTTTTTACTCTGTGTTGTGATGATCTGGGATGCACTTCCCAATTAGGCAGAGGAAGCAAATTCAGTCGTAACTTTCAAGAGAATTGAATAAATACTTAATAAAGAAAAAGATTTGCAGGACTGTGAAGAAAGAACAGGGCAGTGGGACTAATTGTATAACTCTATCAAAGATCCTGTAGATGCATAATGGGCTGAATGGCTGCCTCCTTTGCTGTATAAATTCTATATTGTTTATACAATATAATTACACATTCTATATAATCATGAATGGAGTGCGCTGGATGGGCTGACTGGTGTTTTTTTTTGCTTTGCCTTAACATTTTTTTTGATATAACAGCTAGGTGCAGTAGGTCATGTTTCACCAACATAGCCAGGGTTGATTGTTAGGCCAGAATGTTTCTAAAGTAGATGATCTGGGTGCAGCCAGCCACATGGCTGTAAGAAACATTTTATCACCCTGGCAGGACTGAATTATTTCAGTGGATTTTCAGTAGATATTGATAATATCCTGGAGAGTCTCTACATTTTGTTTTGTAACTTTTAGTATTTTCTGCCTTGTATCCTCTCCTCCATCTTCACCCACAGTGTCTTAGAGGTTGGGGTTTTTGCCATTGAGAGATGTTAGTGCTGAGAATAGAATGCTTTTCAATTTGGGCATGCATTATTCTCAAGACAAGCATAGTATAGTTGTGTGCTTGTTGTGTCTGCTCTGACAATCTACCTTGGGTCTAAACTTAGAGCACCCCATAGAGCAACCGTGTTTCTCATAGCAACCATCATCTCATAGCAGGGATTTCCAGTCTAGGGTCTGTTACCGACTATTTTGTCAAGTAATCAGACTGACACTGCCCTCATGCTAGTTTTGAGAGTCAGTATGTTGTAATGAACCTAACGCCTTGCTTACTGGTCCCTTTTCTTTGTTCACTCCTTGCAGGAAGCATTGGAGTCGTGTCTCACCCGGATCACCAAACTGGAGCTTCAGCAACAGCAGCAGCAGGTGGTGCAGCTGGAAGGGGTGGAGAACGCTAATGCAAGGGCACTGCTGGGCAAATTCATCAATGTTATCTTGGCACTCATGGCTGTCATACTGGTCTTTGTCTCCACCATAGCCAATTTCATCACTCCTCTCATGAAGACACGGTTCCGGGTGCTTAGCACGCTGCTGCTGGTGCTGTTCCTCGTGTCCCTCTGGAAGCAATGGGAAAATATTATGTACTTGTCAGAACAGATCCAGTTGCCCAGCTGATCTGGACATTTTTGATAGCTGACAGATCGGCGTGCTTTTTTTTTTTAAGACAAAGATTCCTAACCTCTTGTTTTTCTCTTCCTCCTCTCTCACCCCACCACCTCACATCGATATCGATGACATTGTTGGTTTGGCAGCTACGTGCAACAATGTGATTCACAATGCGACGAGGCCCGATTAGAAGGAAGAGCTGACGAACTGCGTTGCTCTTTTAAAGTACCTTAACGGAACAGGCTGTGAAAACTAGTTGCACATCGACTGAAGGAGGCAACGAAGGAAGGAAGTTTGAGGAAGACACTGTTAATGAATTGTACCATTTCAGTATTTTTTTTTGTTTTCTTGTTAACTTATAACAAATATTTAAGAGTCTTTTTTGTGGGGCAGGGAGAGAATCGATATTGTTTGACTGACTGCTTATATGTTTATTTATAACTAATATACATTCGATATAGCACAAATGGTTTGCAAAATCCCCTAAGCTTAATCACATTGCACATTCCGGTTTATGTGAAAACAGTCCTTGCAAGAAGTAGAAATTAGATTCTTTCTTCTTAAGGCACTGGGAGGATGGGAGGTGTTGAAGATATTTCTTTGGGACTGCTGAACAGGCAGTGGAGGAAATTTGCTTGGCCCTGTTGGGAATATTTGCAATTGAAGAAATGGGTAGAACGTTTGAAGAAAATTTGCAGATGCTACCGTGACAGAAGGATGCCGCCACACTGGACCATATTTTAAAAAGAATTTTATTTTAATTTTCCCAGTCTTGAATCTTTGTCGGTGGTTTCATTTGCTGCTGCAGCTGCCAGCATCAGTAAATGGGGAAACTGTTGTAGTCACATGTTGGCTAGCCACTGCAAACATGAAATGGTGAGAGATGTCTTGGTCACTGAGATATTGCTGGATTATGACACATGACCTGCAATTGAGGTGGGTGGGAAAGTATTTTGAGTCACAGTAGGATCCATTAGTGCAGTAGAAAGTAGATACATTATAACCTGTTCAAAAATTCAATTGACGGTGTTATTAGGAATTAAGACCATCATGATATGCGTTACTAGGTAGATTTTTTACAATTTGTTATTTTTTTAAATGTATTTAAGCACGATGGGTTATTCCACTTTTCTCTCCCCCATATTTTGCAATCACTTGACCTGTTAACCAGGCAATGGACACATCTCTCTGATGGAGAGAGAGATTTAGGTCTACATGTTGGGTTTGGTGTGAATATTTTAAACAATTAAAATTAGATAAGTACATTTTTCCCAGCTGCTGTGCTGTCGTTGCAGGGTATGTATCAGCTTTGTGTGGGTAAGTAACGATTGACTTAAGTTTGCTTCATCAGAAAGCAGTGGCTTTTTGTGGTGCACTTCTTGAATTTTTTTTAAAGATTATATTTTTTATTTATAAGGACAATTTGGTGAAGCGACATGGGAATATTTTCCATCCAGGTGCCAGTTGAGCAGCACCCAGTAGATCAGGAGATTATATGGGGGCATGTTTCCCCTTTTCCTTTCTCCCCTCTTCTTCCACCCGCACCACACCCTCTCTCATTCTCATATTTAGTTCCAAAGACATTGTGAGCTAATAGAGAATTATTGGGAAGAAGAAATCGGGTGTTTGACCTTCAGCAGGCATGAGAAAAGCAACACAGTACAACAGCAATAGCAGAGATTGTGGCAATAGCCCAAACTGCTAGCAGAGCTCATAATGTGCTTAAGATGTGGTCACAGAATTGTCCACACATCAAGCAATCAAATAGTTCAATGAAAGGTTGTTTCATCTAAAATCAAAATTCCAGCCCATACCATGGATTCATATGAAGAAAGCTGTTTTACCTATTTGCTCTTATCTACCCAAGCCATGACAACAATGTGTATGTCCCACTTTTTGAGCATTATTTTTGCCACATTTCATTTCCTGCATTAACTACTTGGGGAAATTTGTGCTTTCATTGTTTCTAATATTTACTGTAGGGTTGAGTAAGTTTGTAATTCCAGTAGGTAAACTGCCAAGTAAATACAGATTATATTGGGAATCAATCCAGAGGTGAGAGTTGGGGAGCGCAGCAATAAAAAGCCCCCTCAAGCAAAGGTGATTTAGAATAGAACATAAGATACTTACAGTAGAGAGAATACCATAAAAACATTCCCAAAGAGAACAATACGTTTAACATTTTTTTCCTGTTTTAATCTGAGAATTGCCATCTCTTTTGGTTATTTTTTTTAAGCCATTAGCACCAAGGAAGCATTGTCAGACTGAGTACTGGTTTGAAAATCTGTGTGCACTTAAATGGGCTCAGAATTATTGAAGCCTGCACAGAGAGAGCCTTCCCATCAGTGGCCTGAAAACAGGTTATAAGTGAGAATGGCAGTGTTGTAGTTTTATGGAATTTGCTAGGACCATGATTTGTATTTGCCTTGATAAGTAATTACGTCAAATGGTGAGACTGAGGCAAATAGACCTGAAGGTTTCAGGCTTGCACTGAATTTCTAGGCTTGTTCACAAGAATGATTGCTTAAACATAGTAGGGAGAAACTGTACCACGGGTCTTTGGAAAAGGAAAAGGGAAGGAGAAGCAGTATGGAAGGAGAAAGATGATAAGGTCATAAATATATAATATGGCCACTCAGTTAGTTGCAAGTTAAATAATCTTAGTCCAGTTTTACTGCAAAAACATAGCCACAGGAGATATGGGGCTAATGCAATGCTATGCAAGGATGTGGTGTCAGTGGGGCCATTCTAACACCAATAGTACATTACAATGTGTGTAACAGGAAGGGCGATAATGCAAGGTAATATGCCATTAACGCAATGGAAATTCTCACCATTTAGGAAGGGGTGTGCTTTCCGGTGTAGGTGCAGCATGAGGAAAAAGGAGTGCACAGTTTGAAGGTCAGTTTGTAATCTTCAGTTTAACAAGACAGAATATTTTTATGTGAAGTACTTTTAGTTAAAACATTTTCTTTAAAGCATTTTTTTTTCCTGTTTTGAAAAGAGTAACTTGAACCGTTGCCTTTGTTGCAAATTTGCTTGGTTGGTCAGAGTTATAAATCTACAGCTTTATGAAGATTGATGATGGAGCATTACTGTCCTGATCTGTTTGATGCAGGAATTTAATATATTAAAAATCTTAAATCTGTGCGTGCTTCCTGTTTTAGTTTTCCAGTATAAATTTCGACGTCCACATTTAAAATCGAAGCTTACTTTGTAGACTTGTCTTGCTACAAAGGTACTCTCTTCCAGTGATAGCACTGCTGTACCTCCACCAGCGAGAGGGTGCAGTTGTAGGGTGGCAGGTTTACATTGGTGTTTCCATTAATAAAGTGGGCATAGGAATTTAAAATGGAAATGTAACATTTTAAAATGAGGATTGAATTATATTTGCATGCACTGGTAAATTTATCCCCAGCTTCTAACCCTTGTTTAACTGATTTTGACTCTCTGCAATGCTACAGGACATTAACTAATACAATACCTATGTATCAATGAGTTATTCAAAATAATATTCTAAGGAAACCGATTCCTGGAACTAGGACAATTTCAAGAGAGGTAATTAGACATACGCAATGCTGACTATTGCTCCACTTGTTCCAGTAACATCAGTAATTACTGCTCCTATTGGCCTTGGCAACCAGATTGCTACACAAGTACTGGCTGGATTTTAGTGGTTTGAATTGTATAACGTGTTTTTCTTTTCACCGCCTACTGGTTCCAACATTTCTTAGTCTGTAGCCCATCACATTGATGCAAGTATAATCATAAGGGATGCAATCAATGAGTCACATGGATAATAACTGAATTTACAATACTGAAAATCTATAATAGAAATATAGTATCGACAAATGCAGCAGGCATCTGTGATGGGAACGGAAAACCTGAAAAATAAGAGGTGAGCAGGCACATTAGTACAGTCAGAAAAGGGTGAGGGAGAAACTATACACACACAGGCAAACCTAAAGATGCATGATTGGAATGATGAACCAATCTGTGTTTTATCATTTCACTCATGACTTCTCTTTGTGGGCATATGTATATGCTTCCCTTTCCCTGAATGCATTACCATGCTTGTGTGCCTCTTTTCGGTTTTGAAGGCAGGTCTGCATCCCAAGATTAACTTATCTGCCCTCTCCACAGATGCTGACTAGCCTGCTGTGTGTTTCCAGCATTTTTTGATTCAGCTAATTGTGTGATTTGGATTTAGGCCTTCCATCAGGGCCTTGATCCCTGGTTAAGCCTGAGGCAAATCGGTTTATGCCTTAACAGCTGGCAATGAATCCCACAAATTAACCACACCTACTGCGCGTTTTGCTGCCTGGGTACATTAATTTTGCACAAAAAGCCCAGGTGGAAGTGGATGTGCCAGTTCCTGAGCATCTACGCTAAAGCAAATCATTAGCCACAACACATTTGTTTCCCTGATTTATGGCCATGTAACTGGCTGACAGGAGTACAAAAGACAAAATGAATAGAACAAAGCAAGTTGCTAAGCCTACAACTTAACAAGCTTTCAAGTGGATCTTATTTTCACAAAGTTTGGATTTGTCATTTTGTCACAAACATTAAATCGTAAATATTGTGAGTCATACAATAGTAAAGTTAATTGAACACAGAATTAAAACCAAAGTTTTCATTGCAGAAATTATCCAATATTGGGAAAGCATTTCTACTCTCACCACAATAAAATTGAAAAAGATTTTTTGCATGAGTTGACAATTTCATTGTAAGGAATCAGATTCATTCTTCGTGTGTCAGCAACTAAACAATTAATTGATATTTTCCTTTTCCACTTTAACAGTACTGTACTTTGAAGATTTACTGCCACTTCCCAATCAGGGTTCTCCCTGGAGATCTTGCAGTTCTTGCAGCATCAAGCACTTTATGCACAATAGACCTTTATCGTAAAGCAGTCAAAAGGCGCATTTATCTTAGTGCTTAAGTACAGGAGGTAATAGATCCTGTTCAGGAGTGTTACCACAGTGCTGTACTGTATTACTTTAGGTGCACATGACTTTGCTGTGAATAACGGGCTGCAAGAGCAAATGCACACGACCTGATATTCCTCCATTTGCTTTACTGGAACAGGCAGTCTCAATTTGGTGGCAGATTTGTGGACCTACATTTTTTTTTTGGTCCATAGTACTGTTGGTTCACTGAATATCAGGTTATTTGCATCAAAGAGTGTCACTGACAGAGGAAGAACAGCGTGTTTTCCATTGGCTGCACTCTTGTATTATTTAAAAAACCTAATATATAGAGAATGTTGTGGAGAACAATTAGATGTGGAAAGCAACTAAATGTCCAGTTTATCCCATTGGTGGCAAAGATCTGGTAACACACTAGTGATGGTTATTTGAGTGTATGAAGAACATTCAAAGAACTGAAAAAGGATAGCTTCCTGTTTAATATAACAGCATAATACAACTTATCTTTATTTTCCAAGTCCTAATTGAATGTTTTAATGCTTACCATTATGCTGTGTGAACTAGTTTCCTCTTTTCTCCCAAAATGGCCAGCTGCTATTACAGAAGTTTTTTGAAAGTCCTCAAAAGTGGCATTAAAGAAGTTGCGGGGGTGGGGTTATACTTTTTATTTGAGGTACACCTCCACCTTCTAGTAAAAATATGTGAAAATGGATTTATTTTATTTTAATGTCATTTCTAGTTCTCATTCCCGGCTAATTTGCTGTATGACTGAGTTTGGATTGTGCCGGATTAATTCTTTGGTTAGCCCGGTGTTTTAAATAGGGACACTCCCCATCATGAGAAGCAAGAGCTGTTCAATACCTCTGTAGCCAAGAAAAATCATGACTATAGTTTTAAAAATCTTTAATCCAAGTGTTTTTCTCATCATCAATTGGGAAGTACTACGGACAAAAAGTGCTCCCTCCTCAACTTACCTTCTGAGCTTAACTAAGTTTTCAAACACTATTACATTGGTTTAGTAAATGAGGCAAGGAGACAGCATGGAAATTGATTCCATGCAGAGTATGTATTTTTGTTTTAATGTTCTGTTTGCATTGATCTACAAGGTGGCCCTTTCCATTTCAATTGCATAAAATTGGGTCCTCTTTTTAAAGTGCTTTGAAAGAGCGGATTTACAGCAGTAATGTGTCTTTCACCTTCATGCTACGTACAAAAAAAATTTTCTAGTTTTGTATTCTTGAGAATTCAAAGATGCAAAAGGCGTTAGAACTAGTGGACATTCAAAAGTACATAGCTTTTCGAGTCAAGCATGGAACATGATCCTACAGCAAGCCAGGCTAGTTGTAATGCTGTATAAATAATCATCTCTGGTTATGTTCTCTCCTTTAACAGAAAACATGTGTAAAACACTCCCTTTATAGCACATGTTGTACAGAGCCCAAAGACAGCCTTATTGATTAAAGGGATCGGTCTACCTTATTGATTAAAGGTCTATTGTGGTACAGTAGAGAGTATAGAAACCCTTCTCATGGGGTGTTGTGCATTACAGATTCTAAGCCCATCTGGGTCGTACGTTCTCCAATTGCTGTAAAGAATGTAAACTATTGCAGTCCTTGTTTTACATGCAAGCTCTAAAGTTTATTTTATCAAGCTATTTGAAGAGATACCTGAAGTTAAGTTATAATATGTTTTTATTATTGACTGAATTATTTAAGTTGCTATTCTTGCTGATGCTCCGATAACATGCCTTCCTGACTCTGATGTCCTTTTCTACCTGTTTTCCTATGTGCAGACATCAGATCAGTTTTATTGCTGCACCAACTCCTGGGGAACAACTTTGTACAATTCACGGACTGTTCCTGTGGTATTTCCAGAGGGTGTAAATGTTTATTATTTGCAGTTCCGTTATTTCAAGATAACCTGTACTGTTTTAAATTTATTTTGCTTTCATCTTCATATTGCAAAATATTTATTTATTACTTGAGAGCAGTGACCTTTTACAGATTTCTTCCACAAGTATTACAAAGGAGAGTACTTATTTGCAGGTGACAAATATGTTCATTGCTTTTTTTAAGAAAAAAGCATTCCTGTGTTGCAAATTCTGATTGGAAGAATTCTGTGCTTGTATTTAAATACGATCCCTGTTTCAAGGTGCCTCAAGGATGGGAAAGGCAATTTGGTCCATTGGAAGTCCATTCCACGTGCAGATCACTTCTTGTGTGAAGAAATTGTTCCTGTTATCATCCCCAAAATTATCCTTTAATTGTTTGAACCTGTCACCTATTGGACACCACAGATGGCTTTCGTGTGTCCAAAGTATGAATTGATGTTTTAGAATATATTAAAATATCGGGAAATTAACAACCCCCTACCTCAGCATTTCAAAGTCTTAGTTTTCCCAGAGAATCAGATTAGTTGATGCATTTCCATCCCGGTGCTCACACTACACAGGCTGTGCTTCATTACTTGCCTTTGGTCTTAAGAGTTGAGCTTTACTTGGGGCACTATAGTGGGGAGGGGCAAAATGAGCTTAAGTTCCCACTCCTAAATTGCTATTCAGTGATGCTGGCTGGGAAGTGTGCATGTGTGTGGCCGTCAGGCACAAGTGTGACTGTGATGCTGTCTATTATTGAATAGCCTGACCAAGCTCAGAATAGCCAGCGGAAGGAGAGTGGAGATACCAGAGGGCTGCTGACTTGTTTGGAACTATCACGAGGAGTCTGTGATTGGAAACAATGTTGGGGGGGTGGGGGGTGGTTAGGATGGCTGGTGAGGGAGAAAAATTAAAACCTCTCTGTATGTTTGGCAAGCTCTGCTAACACTTGGATTCCACGGGGAACTTATCAAAGCTATATAGTTGGTTTGTCCAAACCTAAAATCTCAAATTTCAATGCCAGTTTCTTTGGCCCTCAAGGTGCTTAATTAACCATGCAGCTGAACTCTTTTGCCGTGCAAAACACATCCCCATGCCAAAGAATTTGATATTGGTTCTGTCATTGAGATGTTTACTTAGGTTGACAAAGAATCATGGAATGAGTTATACATTTTTTGGGTGGGGGGCAATAACTCAATTGGCAACATTATCCGATTAACATTGTTCTGTATAAATGGCAAGGATGAAGAAGTTCTTGGTTACTTATAGTCACTGATCCCCTGGGAAACTTCACCTGCCAGTGTTCCTTGTTATCCATATGTGCTCAGCATAAAGATCTGGGCCCAAGAGTTTTCAAGGATACACTTTATATCGGAATCTCCCATCATCCATTCATTGTATTTTATTTTCTAGAAGAATAAATGTTCTAGATAAATGTACACCTCTGCATACAATCGAAACAAAAACCTGAAATAAAATTGTCAAAAAATAAACCAATTTTTCAATAAATTTATTCAACAGTTTAAGTTTTTTGCTTCATACAGGAAGTTGAAGGTTCTTTGGTTTACTTGACTACAGTTTGACGTATCAGTCCTGATGTCTCTCGATTATGCCATTGCATTGATCCTAATCTGTTCAAGGGATTCCTATTATGAGCACTGTGGTGTAACTCCTAAAATGGTCAGTAGGTGATGCTGGCTTTTTGTCCATTTTCTTAAAGGCACTGACTGCTGCTTAACTATATTGATCATCTTCAGGGCTGTACTTTGTATGAATTAGACAGCTGGTGGGGACATCGTATCTAAAATCCCACCCTCCACACAACCACACATGCACATTGTCCAGAATGGTCAATGAATAGCAACAACAGTTTGCATTTATATAGTACCTTTAACAAGCAAACTATCCCATGATGCTTCATGGGAACATAACCAAACAAAATTAGACATGGAACTACATGAGGTATTAGCAAAGGTGACCAAAAGCTTGGTTAGAGGTAAGTTTTAAGTAGTGTCTTAAAAGAAGAGAGGGAAAAAAGGTTTAGAGAGGAAATTCCAGACCTTAGGGCTGAGGCTTGCTCACTAATGAAACAAAAATCAGGGATGCACAAGAGCCATGAAGCATAGAGGTATGAGGGATGTAAGCTGGAGGAGGTTGCAGAGATGAGGGATGGGGGTTATGAAGCTTTAGACAGATTTGAAAACAAGAATGAGGAATTTAACATCAGGAGGAGGAAGCCTGGCTGTGGTAATGAAGCTCCTTCCTGATGCTATCCTGGAGATAGGGCATTGAACCAAGCACCTTTTAGTTGTACACTTGGTTCTTTAACAGCAGAAAACAAACATATCATTAATGACAGTGCCTGTCCAGTGAGCCAGGGGTACGCCCAGGCTACAGGAAGTTACAGATACTTTGGAGGATATGAAACAAGTGTAGGCCTTTGCTTCAGCTGTGCTGTACAGAGGCCACACTTCACTCTGCAAACAGTCTAGGGTGTGCCTTCTCTGCTTCCCACAGTTTCCGAGAGTAACAGCTGCAAAATTTTATTTTCGCACAGCAAAATTCCATGACATAAAACAATTTGATTGCAGCTGTACTGCAGACTGCCTACAGCATAGTTTATAATTTGTTCTGAAGGATTTTAGCCAAGAATCCTACTGGAACTAGCTACCAGCGGCTAGTTTCTCCCATCTGCTAACACAGTACCCAAAGTATGGTGCCATAGGTGCCAATAGTCCTTCAGTATCTTACACGGAACCATTTTTATGCTGTGGCGCATTTGGCTCAGATTATGGGAGACCAACGTTCATCCGATGCCTTCTAAAGTTTAGGTTATATTGGAAATCCCTTGTCATAGCAGCAGGGTTGTAGACCCTAGTTTGTTGAGGGTCTGTGATTCTGCCATTGGGAAAAGGGAGCCAAATTTGTTAGTGTAAATGCAGGAGGTGCTATCCCGGAACCTGAATTAAACACGTAGTGTGGCGGCGTGACCAACTCTGGTGGAGAAAAATAAGGGACACTCTGGCATAAGGGTGGGGGAGGGGGAGTGCTGCCTGAGTAGTGAAGGTGAAAAATGGAAAGAGCAGTTACTGTGCCTGCTTGAGATTTAAAGGTCTGAGATATGTAAAAAAAAAAAACATGATTCGTGCAACACGGGACAATGGGTTCAATTACAGGGCAATTCCATCAAGTAAGGGATGGTTGGACACCCTGCATTGTGGAAGTGCTTTAATAGTCATTATTTGTGTGTAACTTGTGGAAATCATTGCTGCTGATTCCAATTCTGTCCTTATCCAACATCCACGTAGATATTGGAATTTTAAAATCTTATTTTGGGGCTACTGATGCTAGTTACACTCCCTATTGTTGCTTAGGCTGAAACCAGCTAGGTTGGCAAAAACCGGAGATTGAACTTTTCCTTTGGCTCAGTGAGGTAGAAGATTGTGGGTTTAGTGCCTATTTAAGGTCTTGAGCATGTATTATAGGCTGATACTTCAATAGAGCACTGATTTGTTGCAAATGATACTTAAAAACCATTATTCCATCTACCCTCAGGTGGATGTAAAAGATTGCCCAGCATTATTTGAACAAGAGCTGTGGCAATCTTCCCAGTGACTTGCCCAGCACTTATCCCTCAATCAACATGACTTACATCACTGGAAAAGATTATCTGGTCATTATCACATTGCTGTAGGACCTCGCTGTGTGCAAATTGGCAGATGCGTTTCCTTTTATACAAGTGACTGCAGTTCAAAAGTACTTCATTGGCTGTAAGGTGCTTTGGAATGTCCTGAGGCCATGAAAGATGCTCTGAAAGTGCAAATCTTTTCAATCAACCCAAACAAAACAGCTTAATTGGTTACTTGTTTTATTGCAGTTTGTGGAATCTTGCTGTATTCAAATTACCCTGTGTGCATTTCTTATATGTCAACCGAGAATACCCTTTAAAATGTTTCATTGGCTTTGAAGGACTTTGGGATACCCTGAGGGTGTGAATGATGCTGTATCAATGTAGGTCCTTTCTCTTCTGGCCTCGTTATATGATGCCTTGCTCCATAGAGCTACAGGGGACCCCTGTACAGGGGATTCTCAGTTTACTAAAATATTTGTTTGTCCTCTTACCAGTTTAGGTCTCCCCATTGCATACCATTGACTGGACAGCAGGGCATTCAAGGTAATCCTTTCATAGATTCTGCTGAAGTAGACTAGTTCACCATCCCCCAAATAATTGAATTGAAAATGCTTGTCCTCAATTTTAAGTACCTTTGTGTCTTTGCACCATCTTTCAACTTCCTCTTGCCTTGAGTCTCCTTCCACACCAATTTGAATCACTAATTCACCTAATTTTAAGATTGGGTTTCTCTGTCCTCAATTCTAACATCAGAGGAAATAGTTTATTTGTAGCTACCCCATTAAATCTTTTTAACATTTTAAAAATCTCAATCAGATCACCCCTCAATTTCCAATTCTCGAGCCTAGGGCAAGCAAGGTAAAACAAAATATAAATGTGGATTGCATGTAGGATGCGCAGAAACAGTGTCAGGATTCAAGTAAAATATTAAACATACTTATCATTTCATAGCGAAAATGTATTTTTTAATGGCACAGCAGGAGGCCATTTGGTCCATCATGTGTGTGCCAGTGGAAAAAATATATCCTGTCTAATCCCACATTCCAGCTTCTCTGTTGCAAGAAGATTCATAACTCTTTAAACTCTCCTCGTAATGGAATCCCTAATCCCCGGTAACATTCTTGTAAACCTCCCCCAAATCCTATCTTGGCCTTTACATCTATCCTGCAGCATGGTGTCCAGAATTGCTCTCAATATTCCAGCTGAGGCTTAACCAGCGATTTATAAAATTCCAGCAGGATCCCCATATGATTCCCTCTCCCACTCTGTCTCTTCCCCCTCCTTAACCCCCTCTCCCTCCTCTACTCTCCCTTCCTCCCTCAATTCTGCCTCTTCCCCCACTCTGCCTCCTCACCCTCTCTCTTCTCTCCCCACATCTCCTTCCCTCCCCACCTCTCCTTCCCCTACCCCCCTCTCCTTCCCCTACCCCACTCTACATTCAGGTTAGAGCATAAGAAATAAGGACAGGAGTAGACCATTTAGCCCCTTGAGCCTGCTTCGCCATTGAATAAGATCATGGCTGACCACCTTGTGTTTCAACTTCCACATTCCCATCTAATCCTGATAACTTTAGATTCTTGCTATGCAATCTACCTTTGCCTTAAAAATATTCAATGACCCTTCCTCCACCACCTTCTGAGGCGGAGAGTTCCAAAGTCGCACAACTATTTGAGAAAAATTTCTCCTCATCTCTGTCCTAAAAGTGTGACCCCTAATTTTAAAACAGTGACCCCCCCCCCCCCCCCCCCCCCCCCCAACCTAGTTCTGGACTCACTCACAAGAGGAACCGCCCTTTTGATGTCCACCTTGTCAAGGCCGTTCAGGATCTTGTATACTTCAATCAAATCACCCTTCACTCTTCTAAACTCTAGTAGAAACGAGCCCAGCCTGTCCAGCCTTTCCTCATAAGGCAACCCACTCATTCCAGGTATCAATCTAGTAAACCTCCTTTGAACTACCTCCAATGCATTTACATGGAGATCAAAGCTGCACATACTATTCGAAATGTGGTCTCACCAATGCCCTGTATAACTGAAGGATACCATCCTTACTTTTATGTTCAATCTCTCTCATAATAAAGGATAGCATTCCATTAGCCTTCTTAATTATTTGCATACTGACTTTTTGTGACTCATGTACTAGAACACCTAGATCCCTCTGCACCTCAGAATTATGCAGCTGTTCTCTATATAGGTAATACTCTGCTTTTTTGTTCTTGCAATTCATGTAACAACAGAAAGGACCAAAGGTGACTCAAAGACTTAACAGTTTACCCCAGCTGCAACACAGAAATTGTGTTTGACTCTGACAGGCAATGGATTTCCCAAACATTGTGTCCAATTCTGGACACAACACTTTCAGAAGGACATGAAGACTTTGGAGAGGATAGAGAGGGATTTACTCAAAACAGTTCCAAGGTTGAAGGATTACAGTTACGTGAATAAACTGAAGAAGCTGCTGTATTCCTTCAGGCAGAGCAAGTTAACAGGTGTTCAAAGTTATGATGGGTTTTGATAGAGCACGTAGGGGGAAACCGTTTCCATAGGTGGATTAGTAATCAGAAGGCACAGATTCAAGATAATTGACAAAAGAGCCAAGAAGGAGATGAACTTTTTTTATGCAGCAAGTTGTTATGACCCTGAATGCACTGCCTGAAATGGTGATGAGAGCAGATTCAATGGAAACCTTCAAAAAGGCAATTGGATTTATACATGAACAAGGGAAATTTGAAGAGCTCTGATGAAAGAACAGGGTAGTGAAACTAACTGGACAACTGTTTCAAAGAGTCGGCACAGGCACAATGGATCAAATGGCCTCCTTTTGTGCTGAATGATACTGAGACTCAGAATTTCCAATCTGGGTCCGGATCCCTATCAGACAAAAAAGTTACCTCCTTACCTGCCTATGATTTTTCAGGCCCGTCTTCCGATGGAGGATCCTTCCAAACTACTGCAGTGCAACAATCCTTGCAGGGAGCAGTGGAATCATTGTAGAAGCTGCATTCCTTTTTTATGGCACTTGCTGCCATATCCTGGTAAGTAAAGAGTTTAAATGTCTCAAAGCCACTTTGAGAAGCTTATGGAGTGTAAGGTCAGTATGTTAGGTAATTGGGTGAGGGGCTAGGGTGGATTGGAGATAGCTGGGGGGGTGGGTCGTATCAGAGGGTGGTTGGGTCATGTGAATGGTTGGGGGGGGGTCAGTAGTATATTTATCCAGGAGTGAGAACTGATTTTAATCCTTCTAATTATTCCTGGGTAACTCTTCAGGTAAGTAAGTTGGAACCATCTGAAGTCTCCAACTCTAACTCAGAATTGGTAATGTTTTTTGGAGGGTTCGGGATGCAGGGGAATTGCCCATCAGAAGTCCAAACTTCCCAGGTAATTCCCACGTAATCAGTATGTTGGGACTTATGAGGAGAGCCATAGCACATCTTGGGGACTACCTCCGGTGTATGAACATCTGGAGATCGGAAGTTCTGGCCCTAAATAAATGGAAGATTCCTTTGGAGAATTAGGGGCTAATCAGATACAACAGATTTGTGATATATGTGGTGCTGACAATAACTGCTCAGTTAGATTCCCTCAGCCAGAGTACCAATTGGAAAACAATAATTGGCATTAGCACCCCTAGGCATAGGCAGGGAATATTCACCAGGACTCCCAGCCTGAGTTGCTGTCATAACCTACTCAAGACACAATAAATAAATAAAAATAAGCACAATCTCGCTTAACTGCTATTCTCTGTGATCCACTGATGAAAATGTTTTTTTATTTGTTCACGGGATGTCACTGGCAAGGCCAACATATATTGCACATCCCAATTTGCTCTTCGGACAGTGGTAATGAGCCATCTTGAACCGCTGCAGTCCATGTGACGTACATGCATCGAAAATGCTGTTAGGGAGGGAATGTCAGGATTTTGACCCAGTGACGATGAAGGAACAGCGATATAGTTCCAAGTCAGGATGAAGTGTGGCTTGGAGGGGAATTTGCAGGCGCTGGTGTTCCCATGCAGTTGCTGTCCTAGTCCTTCTCGGTGGTAGAGACGTAAGTTAGGAAGGTGCTGTTGAAGAAGTCTTGGCAAGTTGCTGCAGTGCATCTTGTAGATGGTGCACATTACTGCAACTGTGTGCCAGTGGTGATGATTATGGAAATTTAAAGTGATGTATTTTCAGAAATCACCTTTTGGAAGCCATGCACTCTGGTGTTTTTACGTCAGCCTTGTGCAGTTGTGCATTTTAATCCTTTCTGGTAGCAGTTTCAGAGCTGCAATGCTGTGATTAAAACAAAAAGTTGGAAGTATTTGAGTAATCTCAAAGCGATTGGGTAATGTGCAGTACTAATACACATTCCTAATCATTGTGCTATAACTCTACAAATCACATTTCAAACTATTCACTGATTCAATTTTTCCATGTAAGGTTCTCCCGGACCCCTGCCACAGAGCAAATTATGCAACATAAATATCCTGACACATAATGTGCGGTCTGGCCTTCGGTGCCATGTGCTCCAAACTGCAGGAATTTTAAACAAAGTTTTTGTCTGATGATTTTCCTTTCTTTACCATGCTACAGATATGTGATGTCAGCCATGGGTCAGTGGGTAGCATTCTTGCCTGAGTCAGAAGGGTTGTGGATTCAAGCCCCATTCCAGATTTGAGCATGAAATCCAGGCTGACCATATCAATGCAGTATTGAGGGAATGCTGCACTGTTGGTAGGTCCTGTCCTTCGGGTGAGACGTTAAACCCTCATAGGTGGATGTGCTCAGATCCTGTGGCGCTTATTGTGGAAGGGCAGGGGAGTGGTATATTACGATGTCCTGGTCAATATTTATCCCTCGACCAACACCCAAAATGGATTGCAAAAACAAAGTACTGCAGATACTGGAACTCTGAATAAAAAGAGAACTTCTGTTAAAAGGTTATAAATCTGAAATGTCCCTTCTGTTTCTCTCTTTGCGCACACTGGCCTGCGAGTGCATTTTCTGTTTTTATTACCTGAACCAGATTACCAGGTCATTATTTCATTGTTGTTTGTGGGAACATCATGTGCACAAATTGGCTGCCACATTTCCTACAACTGTAACTATACTTCAAAAGTATTTCATTGATTGTAAAGTACTTTGGAATGCCTTGAGTTCTGAAAGGCGCTTTATCAATGCAAGTTTGCTCTTTCTTGCTGTCAAGGAATGCTGTTGCTGAAAACAGCTCCGTCAATCAGTCAAACATACTATCTTCAGCTCTGTATCAATAGAAAGAGGTAAAATGAACTTGCAACCCCTTTATGGCCCATGTACAAGGCACAAGTCAAGAGTATGATAGAATACTTCCCTCCTGTCTGGATGAGCGCAGCTCCAACAACACTCAAAAAGCTCAATCATCATTCAAGGCAAAGCAGTTGCTTGATCGGCATCCCAACGTTAAGCATTCGCTTCCCTCGACCATCGATGCAGTGTGGCTGCAGTGTCTACCATCTACAAGATAATATTGCAGCAACTCACTAAGGATCCTTCAACAGCATGTTTTCTGCTCTGGGGGAATCAATCCCAGCGTCACTCCTCTCCCCACATAACCCCCACATCCCAATCCACTCTAATAAATGTCTTCTGCACCCTCTCGCAAGCCTTAACATGCTTCCAAAAGATTAATTCCCAAAACTGGACACAATATTCCAGCAGCTAAGGCTTAAACTGTAACCGTGACTCTAAACCAGCATGAATCTCCAAAACCAGCATGAATCTCCAATACCACTAGGAGTCACTGTCTGCAGACTTTAAACTGAACAATTGTGTCTACAGAAGGTACAATTTAACTCAAGCTAAAGAATGTTTCTTCTGTCTGTAAAATTAATGGCATGGTAATAAAATTACTTAGAGATTGTTACTTTGAAGTCATGCATTCCTGTCATTCTGCTAGTGGGTTAATTATAGAAGAAAACCTCCTGTTTTTCGTTAATAAGCGGAATTTTGTGACCTTAAATGTTGAAAATGTTTCAAGACTAAGTCATAATCATTTGTCAGGAACAGTTCCTGAACGGGAAGTCGCTTTGCGTGTGTGACATTGGCAACCCTGGTCAGAAAATTCTCAAAGGAATGTTGAATGGAGCCCAGTCTCAAACCTGGCTTTTGAGTAGTAATAAAGAGGAACATTAGGAACAGGAGGTAGCCATTCCGCCCCTCAAGCCTGCTTCATATTCCTTGATCATCTCACCACACCCCCCCCAAAAAATTATCAATTCTGAACTCCAATTGGCCCCAGCATGCATAGCCTTTAGTAGAAAGAGTTCCAGATTTTTGCTACCCTTTGTGTGAGGAAGTGCCTCTTGATTTGCCCCCTAAATGGCTGATATCTAATTTTAATGTTATGCTCTTAATTCCCCTACCAAAGGAAATAGTGTCTCTCAATCTACCCGACCAAATCCTTTTAACATTTTAAACACCCTGATCAGATGACCCCTTGATCTCCTATACTCGGAAACACAAGTCAAATTTCTGCAATTAACTCCACAATCATAATTCAGGACAAAATTAATCGTCACATGAACAGATGTGGGTTAATTAGGAAAAGCCAGCATGGACTCCTTAAGGGAAAATCACATTTAACAAACATGCTGGAGTTATTTGAAAAGGTAAAAGAGAGGATTGACGAGGGTAAATGCTGTTGATGTGGTGTATATGAACTTCCAAAAGGCATTTGATACAGTGCCGCATGACAGGTTGTGAGCAAAGTTATAGCTAATAGAATAAAAGGGACAGTAGCAACATGGCTACAAAATTGGCTGAGTGACAGAAAACAGAGTGGTTAATAATGGATGTTTTTTGGGCCGGAGGGAGGTTTGTAGAGGAATTCCCCAGAGCTCAATGTTATGACTGTTGTTTTTCCTGATGTGATCTAGGCCTTGGTGTACAGCGCACAATTTCAATATTTGCGGATGATATGAAACTTGTAAGCACTGTGAACTGTGAGGAGCGTAGTGTAGAATGTCAAAAGGAGTTTGACCAGTTGGTGAAATGGGCAGAGGAGTGGCAGATGAAGTTCAGTGTGTAAAAACATGAAGTGATTCAGTTTGGTATGAAGAACATGGCGAGACAATATAAAATAAAGGATACAATTTTATAAGGGGTGCAGGAGCAGAAGGACATGGGTATATATGTGCATAAGTCACTGAAGGTGGCAGGACAGGCTGAGAGAGTGGCTAATCAACATACAGTATCCTAAAAAAAAAACAAAAAAACTGCGGATGCTGGAAATCCAAAACAAAAACAGAATTACCTGGAAAAACTCAGCAGGTCTGGCAGCATCGGCGGAGAAGAAAAGAGTTGACGTTTCGAGTCCTCATGACCCTTCGACAGAACTTGAGTTCGAGTCCAGGAAAGAGCTGAAATATAAGCTGGTTTAAGGTGTGTGTGTGGGGGGCGGAGAGATAGAGAGACAGAGAGGTGGAGGGGGTTGGTGTGGTTGTAGCGACAAACAAGCAGTGATAGAAGCAGGTCATCAAAAGATGTCAACAACAATAGTACAATAGAACACATAGGTGTTAAAGTTAAAGTTGGTGATATTATCTAAACGAATGTGCTAATTAAGAATGGATGGTAGGGCACTCAAGGTATAGCTCTAGTGGGTTTTTTTTTTATTTTATATAATGGAAATAGGTGGGAAAAGGAAAATCTTTATAATTTATTGGGAAAAAAAAAGGGGGGAAACAGAAAGGGGGTGGGGATGGGGGAGGGGACTCACGACCTAAAGTTGTTGCAAGTGAAATGCTGCTTCACTTGAAAGGAGTGTTTGGGTCCTTGGACGGTGAGGAGAGAGGAAGTGAAGGGGCAGGTGTTGCATCTTTTGTGTGGGCAAGGGGTTGTGCCATAGGAGGGGGTTGAGGAGTAGGGGGTGATGGAGGAGTGGACCAGGGTGTCCCGGAGGGAGCGATCCCTACGGAATGCCGATAAGGGGGGTGAAGGGAAGATGTGTTTGGTAGTGGCATCATGCTGGAGTTGGCGGAAATGGCGGAGGATGATCCTTTGAATGCGGAGGCTGGTGGGGTGATAAGTGAGGACAAGGGGGACCCTATCATGTTTCTGGGAGGGAGGAGAAGGAGTGAGGGCGGATGCGCGGGAGATGGGCCGGACACGGTTGAGGGCCCTGTCAACGACCGTGGGTGGAAAACCTCGGTTAAGGAAGAAGGAGGACATGTCAGAGGAACTGTTTTTGAATGTAGCATCATCGGAACAGATGCGACGGAGGCGAAGGAACTGAGAGAATATGATGGAGTCCTTACAGGAAGTGGGGTGTGAGGAGCTGTAGTCGAGATAGCTGTGGGTGTCGGTGGGTTTGTAATGGATATTGGTGGACAGTCTAGCACCAGAGATTGAGACAGAGAGGTCAAGGAAGGGAAGGGAAGTGTCAGAGATGGACCACGTGAAAATGATGGAGGGGTCCGACTAGGGACTTTACAGCCTTCCGGACTGAATATTGAATTCAACAACTTTAGGTCGTGAGTCCCCTCCCCCATCCCCACCCCCTTTCTGTTTCCCCCCTTTTTTTTTCCCAATAAATTATAAAGATTTTCCTTTTCCCACCTATTTCCATTATATAAAATAAAAAAAAAACCCACTAGAGCTATACCTTGAGTGCCCTACCATCCATTCTTAATTAGCACATTCGTTTAGATAATATCACCAACTTTAACTTTAACACCTATGTGTTCTATTGTACTATTGTTGTTGACATCTTTTGATGACCTGCTTCTATCACTGCTTGTTTGTCGCTACAACCACACCAACCCCCTCCACCTCTCTGTCTCTCTATCTCTCCGCCCCCCACACACACACCTTAAACCAGCTTATATTTCAGCTCTTTCCTGGACTCGAACTCAAGTTCTGTCGAAGGGTCATGAGGACTCGAAACGTCAACTCTTTTCTTCTCCGCCGATGCTGCCAGACCTGCTGAGTTTTTCCAGGTGATACAGTATCCTAAGTTTTATTAATAGGGTCATATTCAAAAGCAGGGGGGTTAATTTGAACTTGCATAAGACACTAGTTTGGCCTCAGCTGGAGTATTGCGTCCAGTTATAGATGCTACACTTTCAGAAGGATGCGAATGCTTTGGAATTCAAATTTTTTTTTTGTTCATGGTAGGGTGTTGCTGGCTAGGCCAGTAGTTATTGCCCATCCCTAATTGCCCTTTGAGAACTGAGTGGCTTGCTTGGCCATTTCAGAGTCAACCACATTGCTGTGGGTCTGGAGTCACGTGTAGACCAGACCAGGTGAGGATGGCAGATTTCCTTCCCTAAAGGACATAAGCGAACCAGCTGAGTTTTTGCCACAATTGATTCATGGTGATCATTAGATGTTTAATTCCAGATATTTTAAAAATTGAATTCAAATTCAATTTGGGATTCAAACACTGGTCCCCAGAGCATTTTCCTGGATCTCTGGATTACTAGTCCAGTGACAATAACACCATGCCACTGCCTCCCCTATGATAGGAAAATGGAAGGATTGTGCTTCAGTTTTACAAAGCCTTGGTCACACCCCATCTGCCTTCAGTTTTAGAAAGATGTGTTGACCTTGAAAGGTGTATAGATTGACCAAAATTATGCCAGGGCATCAAGGGTTAAATAATGTAGACATTTTCCACTAACTCTGTTTGTATTCCATTGAGTATAGAAGGTTGAATGCGGATGATCTAATCAAGGTGTTTAAAATGAGTATGGAATTCAGTAAATTAGGTACAGGAGAAGTTATTTGCTCCAGTGGGGATATCCAGAATAAGACAGCGCAATCTTAAAACTGGAACTAGGTCAGCTAGCACTGAAAACATAAAGCATTCTTTCACATGAAGGGTAATGAAAATACAAAATTCTTTGTCCAACACCCCCCTGCACCCCCCGCCCCCTCCAGCCCTACACAAAGTCCAAGCTCGGGATCGATTGAAATTTTCAAGACTGAGACTGATAGATTGTTGATGGGTAAGAGTGTTAAAAGGTATGGAACAAAAACTGGTAAATGGTGTTGAGTACGTTGCAGAACTAACTGAAGAGCTGAACAGGCTGAAGAGGCAGTCGAGGGACAGATTTGCCTCTTCCTGTTCCTAATGCTCTTATTACTCTTGGGGAAACCCTGGCTACTGACAGATACAAATAGCGTACTGAAGTCATTCAAATGCTTCAGTCTTAAGCTCTGGAATTCCCTCCCTAAACATTTCCTAAACATTGGCTTGCTATCCGTATATACTTTGCAACACCCCCCACTCCACGGAATTGAGCCTGATACTCCCAGTGCCTGTAGAAGTGCTGCAGTGTTGGAGGTGCCATTTTTCGGATGAGACGTTAAATGGAGGCCCGTCTGCTCACTTAGATGGATGTAAAGGATCCCGTGGTACTATTTCAAAAAAGAGCTGGTTTCACCCCTGATGTCCTGGCCATTATTTATCCCTGAATCAAAATCAAAAAAGTAGTTGATCTGATCTGATCGCATAGATCGCTGTGTACATTAATCGCTGCCTTTGTGACATTATAGTGGTGACTCGATTTCTAAAGTAATTGATTAGTTTTGAAGCACCTTTGGATGTTCTGAAGTTGTGAAAAGTACTAAATTAATGCCAGTTCTTTCTGTAACTTAGAAGACTGCTAAATAGATCCATCATGTACAATAATTGGTGTGCACCAATATCACCAGCCTGACATCTTTAATACAGTTGGGATGATGCAATTGGTCTTCAGTCCTGGGTTAAGGAGCGGGGAGAATAAGCCTTGGTTTCTGGTTTTGTGATATCTTTCAGAGTTGAATAGCCTGCCACTGCTCAGTGTCTAAATTTTCAAATGGAGAATGGCCATTTTGGTGAGGCAAGTGCCAGCCATCTCTGCTAGTAGGGCTGTATCCCAGTATTATTCAGGGACATCAGGAGAATAAAGGAGCCAGTTGGAAATAAAGTATCTGAATGTTGAGAGTGATGGGCTTTTGTTGAGTAGGAGGTATCACGGGGATATCGATGAATGGAGTAGGAGTTCAGATTAGGCATGACTTAATTGAATGGTAGAGTAGACTCGAGGGGCTGAATGACCTCCTCCTGTTCATAGACTCATAGATGTTTGCAGCACATAAGGAGGCCATTGGCCCATTGTGTTTGCACCAGTCAACAAAGATCTGACTACACTCATCCCATTTTCCAGCGCTTGGCCCATAACCCTGGAGGCTATGGCAATGCAAGTGACTATCTAAATACTTCTTAAATGTTACTAGAGTTTCTGACTCAACCACCCTTTCAGGCAGTGAGTTCCAGACTCCCATCACCCTATGGGTGAAAACCTTTCTCCTCAACTCTCCTCTTAGCCTTCTACCTCTTACCTTAAATCTATGCCCCCTGGTTATTGAGCCCTCTATTAATGGAATAAGTCACCTTTCTATTCATTCTATCCATGCCCCTCATGATCTTGTACACCACTATCAGGTCCCCTCTCAACCTTTACTGCTCCAAGGAAAACAGCCCCAGTCTATCCAATCTTTCCTCATAGCTCAGACCCTCCAGCCCAGGCAGCATCCTGGTAAATCTCTGCACCCATACCAGTGCAATCACATCCTTCCTATAATGTGGTAACCAGAACTGCACACAGTACTCCAGTTGTGGCCTATACAGCATTTTATACAGTTCCAGCGTAACTCCTCTGCTCTTGTATTCTACACCTCAGCTAATAAAGGCAAGTATCACAAATGCCTTCTTAACCACCTTATCTACCTGCCCTGCTACCTTCAGGAATCTATGGATATGAACACCAAGGTCCCTCTGATCTTCAGTATTTTCCAGGGTCCTACCATTCATAGTGTAATCCTTTGCCTTGTTATCCCTCCCCAAATGCATTACCTCACACTTTTCTGCGTTCAATTCCATTTGCCACTGCTCTGCCCACCTGACCAGCCCATTTACATTCTCCAGCAGTTTACGGCTATCCTCCTCACTATTTACCACCCTACCAATTTTCGTGTCATCTGCAAAATTCTTGATCATACCCCCTATATTTAAGTCCAAATCATTTATGTACACCACAAACAGCAAGGGCCCCAGCACCGAGCCCTGCGAAACCCCACTGGAAACAAACTTTCAGTCACAGAAACATCCCTCTACCATCACCCTCTGCTTCATGTCTCTCAGCCAATTTTGGCTCCAACATGCCACTTTGCCTTGGATCCCATGGGCTCTTACTTTCTTGACCAGTCTGCCATGATGGACCTTATCAAAAGCCTTGCTAAAGTCCATGTAGACCACATCAAATGCATTACCCTCATCAACACTCCTGATTACCTCCTCAAAAAATTCAATCAAATTTGTCAACATGACTTTTCCATAACAAATCTATGCTGACTATCCCGATTAATCTGCTTCTCTCCAAGTGCAGATATATTCTGTCCCTCAGAATTCTTTCTAGCAACTTCCCTACCACTGAGCTTAGACTGACTGATCTGTAATTTCCTGGTTCATCCCTTCCTTTTTTTTAATAATGGGACAATGTTAGCAGTCCTCCAGTCCTCTGGCACCTAACCTGTGGCCAGATAGGATTTGAAAATTACTGCCAGGATCCCTGATATCTCTTCCCTTGCCTCCCTCAACAGCCTGGGATACATCTCATCCAGGCCAACAGATTTATCCACTTTTAAGGCCGCTAAATTTGCAAGTGCCTCCTCTCTCTCTATGTTAATTTCCTCTAATATTTCACGGTCCTCTACCCTGATGTCTATATCTGCATTGTCCTTTTCCATTGTGAAGACCAACGCAAAGTATTCATTGAGGACTGCACCCACGTCTTCCGGGTCCACACAGATTAACTCTATGGTCCCTAATTGGCCATACTCTTTCCAAAGTTATTCTCTTGCTCTTCATGTTTTTAAAAATCCCTTTGGATTTTCCTTTATTCTACCCACCAATGCTTTATCACGCACTTTCTTAGCTTTCCTAATTTCCTTTTTAAGTTCCCCTCTTTTTATACTCCTCTAGGGACTCTGCCGTATTGAGCCCTCTCATCTTAGTAAAATCAGCCTTTCCCCAGTTTAGAACTTTTAATCCTGGCCCAACCTTATTCTTTTCATAATTATCCTCAATCTAACTGAGTTATGATCACTATCTCCAAAATGCTCCCCGACTGATACACCTTCCACCTGCCCGGGCTCATTTCCGAATATTAGGTCCAGAACTGCCTCCTTCCTTGTTGGGCTTTCTACGTCCTGGCTAAAAAAAAGTTGGCCTGGATGCAATGTTTTATTCTTACACTTGTCTGAAATTTGATCACATGTTTGATACTCTATCTCTCTGTGACTGTTTTGAGGCCTATAGTACACCACCAACAGCAGGTTTGCCCTTTTTGTGTTTTTACTTCTACCATTATGGCTTCATTTGGTGATCCTTCCGGGAATCACTGGAATGCGCTGCCTGGGAGGGTGGTGGAGACGGGTTGCCTCACATCCTTTAAAAAGTACCTGGATGAGCACTTGGCACGTCATAACATTCAAGGCTATGGGCCAAGTGCTGATAAATGGGATTAGGTAGGTAGGTAGGTCAGGTGTTTCTCACGTGTCGGTGCAGACTCGATGGGCCGAAGGGCCTCTTCTGCACTGTGATTCTGTTGATATCATCCCTCCTCACTGCTAAAATTGATTCCTTGATCAATATTGTGACCTCCCCTCTTCTTCTATCCCCCTCTCTATCTCGTCTGAATACCCTATAACCAGGAATGTTGAGCTGCCAATCCTGCCCTTTTAGCCAAGTCTCAGTCATAGCTATGATATCATACTCCCACGTGCCTATCTGTGCCCTCAGCTCACCTCCTCCGTTCCGGTGCCCGGGGGCCCTAGCCTGAATACTGGAGGGACATCGAGGTGCCCCATTTCTGTCTTGCATTGCCACTGCAGGAAATCACCCTTGGCTCCCACAATAGAGTGCAGGTCTGCACACATCTCCACATTCTGGTGGACCAGGGTCTCTATGCCATCCGCCATCCTCCCCATGAGCCCTCCATACACACACATGTGGGCACCACTTCATCAGAGAGCAGACAGACGCAATCCTCCAACTCATGAGCCACTCTGTTGAGGGCTTCCAACAGCTCTGCGTTGTGTTTCCACGCTTCTGCTGAGTCTCCAAGGTGAGTTGGAAGGGCAAATCCAGAGGTTTGTCACCTGACACATACCCCACAGATGCCTGTTCCATAGCAGTCCTCCAAGTGCTGCGGAGCTCAGCTGAACCTGCCTCCTCCTGCTGCGGACATGTGTCCATGCGGTGACCACCAGTTTGTGAACCCAAGCCTGTTCTGGATCTAAGTCCCGCCAAGGTGCGTGTCTTTGCACTGGTAGAGGGTGTGGGTAAGCGCCGTGATGGGTCTTCCAGGCTGTTTATTTCCAGTTCCTTGGCTGGAGATGAGGACCTGGATGGAGCTGAGGGACTGGCTGGCTGAGGGTGTCAGTTGCTTGCTCCCTGAGAACCAAAGTAGAGATAAAAAGTGCATGGCAGCAGAGTCAAAAGCAGGAGAGAAAGCACTCACATTTGCGTTGAGAGAGGGATGATGTGGTGCAGGATCCTCATGAGGGTGCTCACTGCTGACCTCACCGTCACCACAGGCATGGTCCACATCCTCACCGGTCAGCACGATGGCACGTTCCACAAAGTGAGTGAGAGGCCTACTGTGGACCACTCCACCCCCGGTCTGGGAACTCTCCCTGCTAATGTAAGCAAGCTTCTCCTGCATGGAAATAGATGGAGAGAGTGAGCAAGACACATGGCAGTGCATGGAATGTTTGTGTGGTGAGCAGAGCCATGGACAGGATGAAGATGTGAGCTCCAGAGGAGATGAGCCTGATGGAGATGTAAGGGTGCGTGTGAGAGTTAGTGGTGTTGTCTCTTGAGATGTTAAATCCCTATGGATGTGTGATAGGTTTGTGAATGTATGAGTTGAGAGTGATGAGAAGAGTGAGTTACCCTGGTGGAACAGATGAGACCATTCATCCTGTAGCGGCACTGGGGTGGCTGTTCTCTTTTGCAGGGCATTGGCACTGACCACTGCTGCCACCGCCTCCCATGCTGGATTGGTGATGCCGCTGCCCCTCCTCGACCAGATTGAGGGTAGAGGACATGACAGCAGGCCTCCACGGAGTCTAAAACGTGCTCGAGGGATGCATCACTAAGCCGGGGAGCTGCAGTCTTTTTGCCTTTCAGGACCATCCATCCTGTCTTCTGTGCCACAGTCCTGGGTTGAGAGCACTGAGAAGCTTGCACAAGGCTATGCTTTAAATGTGGCACCCAGCATGATGAAGTGGCAAGGTGATGTCGTGGTGGGCAAATGAGAGCCTGCACGCCATTGAAACGGCATGTTTCCAGGAATATATAATTAATGCAGCGGGTTTGGGACAATACGGGCTGAGAAGCCACCATTGTGGCTGGCGGGTAAAACATTGTTTTCTGTACCTGCTACCACACTTAGTGCAAATCTGGGATGATTCCACCCAATGTGTTTTCATTTTTTGGGTGTCATACAGGTAACAGTGTGTCAAACCATTTCTGAGGCAACTCTGTACCTTCTGGCTTCAAAAGCAGCATTGGATGCAATCACTCTCTCATCAAAATGCAGTTTCTCTGTCCAATGCTTCAAGAAAAAAAATTGCATTCATATAGTACCTTTCACATGCTCGCAACATCCAAAAATGTTTCATATTCTGTGAATTATTTGTAAAGTGCAGTCATTTGAGTGTAGTGTCCCACAGGTAAGTACTGGTATCAGGGTGGGCTATGGCAGAAGATCCAGAGAAGTTGGGAGAACTCCTCCCTGCTTTCCCTTGGCTCCATAGAATGATCTGTTTGAAATATTTTTTTAAATACCTGTCATTGGCAGCCATGGATGCCATTCAAGAATCCTAAGCTAGGCAAGTCCAAGACATAACTGACTAACTTCAACGAGAGGTCCCCTAACTGTCATTAGGACCCTAGTTAACGTATTCAAGGAGCCAGATGCCTGTTTTTGACGTATGTCCGGACTACCTAAAAAGAAGGCCACACTAATTTAGCAGTGGAGCCATCGCTAGTGCAGATTGGCCGCTGACCATCCCTCTGCCAACCTGATATGCTTTGGCCGGGATTTTCCAGCCCCGTCGCAGGTGGGATTCTCCGCGGGCGAGGAGGCTCCCCAGTCAGAAGTCCGTTGACTTGCAGCGGGACCGGAAGATTGCAGCAGCTGCGGAAAATCCCGCCGCTTGTGTCTGTTTTCTGCCTGTACAATGAACTCAATGCACACTAGTTTCTACCACATTGTCTTTCAAATGGTGTATATATATATATATTATATACACAAGGTACAGCTTTACAAGTACATAGGTCACTAAGCACCGTCTTTCACATGTTATATACCTGTTTAGAGTGATTTCTTTCACATATGATATTCACATATGGTACACAGTGCAGCTAATGATGAAACTTTCAGAATATTATACAGTACATTTTTGGAAAAACATTTCTTTAAAAGTTATGTTACAAGTTTATTCCATGCTCCACAATTTGCCACAAATCATAATTTCCTGAGTGGAATGAACAGGGTGGGGAGTGGGCCTTTGCTCCTGGAATGAATTTACAACTAAGATAGGTGTGTAATTTATAGTCATGTGAAAGTGGAAAGCAATAGAAATAATTTAATGGTTAATAGTTTTACACTGGGGGCGAAATGTGCATGAGAGTCAGTAATCAATTTTCAGCCTTATATTCAGGATGGTGTGAATTAGAGCTTAATAACAAAATAGCCTTATAATGAATGCGGTAGGGTAGTTTTATAAGAAAGCCATATTTGAGTGTGAGCTGTGTGTACAGGGATATTTCAAATACTCTGAGCCTTATACTTAGGAGATTTAATATAGATTGCTATAATTAAAAGCCTTATACTGAGGTAGAGAGTGTAATAGAGGAATAAAAAGTAATCTTATACTGAGGGTATGAGAAAGAAAATACTTGCATTTATACAGTTTCTTTCACAATATTCCAAACCACTTTACGGCAAATTAATTATTTTTAATGTGTAATGTAATGAAATATAGCCAAATTGTGCACAGTAAGCTCCCACAGACAACAATGAGACAAATGACAAAGTAACCTGCTTTAATGCTGTTGGTTCGGGGATAATGTTAGCCAAGACATTGGGAGAATACCCCTGTTCTTCTTTGAATAGTGCCAAAAGATCTTTTATGTCCACTTGAAGGGCTCATGGTGCCATGGTTTAACATCTTATTTGAAAGACAGTACCTCCAAAAGTGTAATACTCCCTCAGTGCTGCACTGAAGTGTCATAATGCAGCACATTGAATGGTGTCTGCCCTACTCCTTCCTTATAGCCCTTCAGATGCTTCCCCCTTCAAATGTTTAAGTTCTCTTTCGAAAGTTATGTTGAATCCACTTTCATCATCCTTTCAGCAATGCATTCAAGATTACATGCCCAAGTCTCTGAAGTGGGACTTGAAACCACAACTTTCTTCCTCAGGAGCAAACATGTTACTACTTAGTCCCGGTTTGTAGGTATACATACTGTGGCAACCAGGGGGCTTGTACTGAAGTAAGAGGTGTAATAGAGTTTGTTATTAGCTAAAGCCTTTACTAAGGAAGGGGTGTAATAGAAATACTGTGGTAGAGTGCATACGAGTTGTTTTTAATAAGTAAACATCTTACACTGAAGTGAGGTGTGTAATAGGAATCATTGTTTAACCAAAAACCTTAAATGGAGGTAGGGTGTACAATACAGATTATTTTATAGCCAAAACCGTTATACAGGTAGGGTGTTTAATAGATATTATTCCATCACTGAACATCTTGTAATGAAGTAGAGTGGGTACGAGGGATTGTTTTAAATCCAAAAGCTTTGTACTGAGGTGGAATTTGTGTTAGAGAATGTTCTTCTATAGGTAAAAGGCATATACTGCAGTGGGGTATGTAACAGAGATAGTTCTTTTAAATAAAGTGTTGCATTCAGACAGAGGATGCAATAGAGTAATTTCAGAAAATCTTATACAGGATTACAGAGCTGCTTTGAGAACTGAGAGACTTATACTACAAGTAAAATGTGCAACAATTCAGAGCCTTAAACAGAGGATAGAATATGCAGTGGAGAGTTTTGGAATTAAAAGCCTTATATGGAGGTATGATATGTAATAGGGTTCTAACAACTAATAATCTTACACTGAGGTAAGATGAGTGATAGAAATTGTTCTATGACTAAAGATTATATACGGAGATACATCCGTAGTTGAGAATGTTCTATAATTAAAAGTCTTGTTCTAAGGTAGGGTTTAAAATAAAGTTTTAATAGAAGCAGGTTATAGGATCATAGAGTAGTACAGCACAGAAGGAGGCCATTCGGCCCATCAAGTCTGCGCTGGCTCTTTTGAAGAATAATCCAGTTAATCCCAATCCCCTGATCCTTCCCCATACCCCTGTAATTTTGTTCCCCTTATGGTATTTATCTAATTTTTTAGGGAATAGAAACCATGTATAACTGAGAGTCTTTTACTGAGGCAGGGTGGGGGGTGAAATTTTTAATCAATAGCCTTGTATTGACAATGGGTTCATTGTACAAACGGGATTATAAAAACAGTGGAATATGTAACAGAGATAATACAAGTGCTATATAATGTGGATAACAGAGATAATACAAGTGCTTTATAATGAGGATTGGGTGTGTAAGAGTGTACTAACAGTTTGTCAGAAAATTGTGCGACTTTGTAATGATTGTGTTTATTTAAAATAATTTTTTTTTTGGTTTATCCAAATGTTCCTGTTTTGTGTCCTTTCACTTTATGCATGTTTGGCGAACACCAGAAAGCAGTGAGTTGTGATCCCCCTTGGTAATGAGGGCAATGGAATGAGCTGCAAGTCAGCAGCTTACTTAGTGCATTTCCTCTTTTGGGTAGATTGCAAGTGAGCTGCTTTCCTGGGCTTGCGTGAGGTAAGGCTTTGCTTGCCTGAGGTGATATTGATATTTGCAAGAAGGTCCAGTACCAGGAGAAATTCTTGCCTGTGCAAGAAATGCAAGCCTGTCTGAGAGAAGTAATGTCGAACTAATACTACAGTGTGTATCTTTTTGTATTACCAGATACTACAGGGCTGTGCCTGAAGGCCTTTGTGTGAAAGAAGGTTTTGCTTTCATTCCCTGAAGGAAAAAAACAGTTTGGACCAATACTCTTATTTCCCAGTTTTTACTGGTGTTCCGTTATAAGGTATACAAACCAGTTCGGACCAGTTATTTCCCAGTTTTTACTTTTTTTACCTCCTGGGGTATTACAGGTTTTTGTGAAAGAGTACCTAAATTTCAAGAACGTTTCAATCAAAACAATTTTTTGAAATAGAAACGCCATCTCTGAACAACCTTCCATTTCAACCTTACTTAGAAGGTAATACCCTAATTTCAGAACTATATGTGCAACAGAAAATGCTGGAAATACTCAGCAGATCTGGTAGCATTTGTGGAAAGAGAAACAGAGTTAACATTTCAAGTCTGCCAGCTTTCATCAGAACTGGGAAAAGTTAGAAATGTAATCGGGAGGAGGCTCAAGTGGAGCATAAACATTGACATATACTGATTGGGCCAAATGGGCTGTTTCTATGCTATATATCCCAAATTATCCTATGGAATAGGTTTTAAGCAAATTAAAGGCATGATGGTTGGATTAAGAACAAAGTGGGAGATCTCTGATAGACGGAGGGCAGAAGATATCAAATGGCAAAATATTTCATGAGAATATATGAAATAGGAGCAGAAGTAGGCCATTCGACCCCATGAGACTGCTCCACCATTCAATAAGATCATGGCTGATCTGTTTGTGTTTCGAATTCCACATTCCCATCTACCCCTAATAACGATTGGCTCCCTTGCCTAACAAGAATCTATCTACCTCTGCCTTAAAAATATTTAATGACCCTGCCTCCACCACCTTCGGAGGGAGAGAGTTCCAAATTCACACAACCCTCTGAGAGAAGAAACATTCTCCTCATCTCTGTCCTAAAAGGGTAACTCCTAATTCTAGACTCACCCACAAGAACAATCATCCTTTCCATGTCCACCTTGTCAATACCGTTCAGAAGCTTATATAGTTCATTCAAGTCACCCCTCACTCTTCTAAATTCCAGTGAAAACAAGCCAGTCCGTCTAACCTTTCCGCATAAAACAACCTGCTTATTCCAGGTATCAATCTAGTAAACCTCCTCTGAACCGCCTCCACGTTTATAACTCCGTATTTACATCCTTCCTTAAATGAGACCAAAACTGCACACAGTATTCAAGATGTAGAGGAGGTGGTGGCGTACTGGCATTGTCAGTGGATTGGTAACCCAGAGACCCAGGGTAATGCTCTGGGGACCCGGAATTCAATAAAAATCTGGAATTAAAAATCTAATGATGACCATGAAACCATTGGTGATTGTTGTAAAAACCCATTTGATTCGTTAATGTCCCTTAGGGAAGGAAATCTGCCATTCTTGCCTAGTCTGGCCTACATGTAGCTCCAGACCCACAGCAATGTGGTTGACTCTTAAATGCCCTCTGAGCAAGGACAATTAGGGATGGGCAATAAATGCTGGCCAAGCCAGCGATGTCCACATCCCATGAATGAATAACAAAAAAAAATGCGGTCTCACCAATGCCCTGTATAACTGAAGCATAACATCCTTACTTTTATGTTCAATTCCTCTAGTAATAAAGCATAGCATTCCAGTAGCCTTCTTAATTACCTGTTGTACCTACATACTAACTTTTTAAGACTCCTGCACTAGGACACCTAGATCCCCCTGCACCTTGGAATTCTGCAGCTGTTCTCCATTTAAGTAATACTCTGCTTTTTTCATTCTTCCTGCCAAAGTGAACAACTTCACATTTTCCTACATTATACTCCATCTGTCAGATTTTTGCTCACTCACTCAATCTATCTATATCCATCTGCAACCTCCTAATGCCCTCTTCACAACATGCTTTCCTACCTTTCTTTGTGTGATCTGCAAATTTGGCTACCATGCCTTCAGTCCCCTCACCTAAGTCATTGACATTATGACCACAGCAGATGTTAATTAGACTCATAGACGTCTACATCACAGAAGGAGGCCATTTGACCCATCATGTCCATGCCGGTCAACAAAAAGCTGACTACACTAATCCCATTTTTCAGCGCTTGGCCTATAGCCCTGGATGTTATGGCAACACAAGTGAACTTCTTAAATGTTCTGAGAGTTTCTGACTCAACCACTCTTTCAGGCAGTGAGTTCCAGACTCCCACCAACCTCTGGATGACAAAATCTCTCTTCAACTCCCCTCTTAGCCTTCTACCTCTTACCTTAAATCTGTGCCCCCTGGTTATTAACCCCTCTACTAATGAAAAAGGTGCCTTCCTATCCACCCTATCTATGCTCCTCATAATCTTATACACCTATATCCCCTCTCAACCTTTGTTGCTCAAAGGAAAACAATCCCAGCCTATCCAATCTTTCCTCATAGCTCAGATCCTCCAGCCCAGGCAGCATCCTGGGGAATCTCCTCTGCACCCTCTCCAGTGCAATCACACCCTTCCTATAATGTGGTGACCAGAACTGCACACAGTACTCCAGTTGTGGCCTAACTAGCATTTTATACAGTTCCACATAACCTCTCTGCTCTTGTATTCTATGCCTCGGCTAATAAAGGCAAGTATCCCATATGCCTTCTTATCTACCTTAACTACCTGCCCTGCTATCCTCAGGGATCTGTGGATATGTATACCAAGGTCCCTCTGATCTTCAGTACTTTCCAATGTCCTACCATTCATAGTGTAATCCCCTGCCTTGTTAGCCCTCCCCAAGTGCATTACCTCACACTTTTCTGGGTTCAATTCCATTTGCCACTGATCTGCCCACCTGACCAGTCCATTGATATCCTCCTGCAGTTTACGGCTATCCTCCTCACTATTTACCACCCTACCAATTTTTGTGTCATCTGCAATCATACCCCCTACATTTAAGTCCAAACCATTTAAGTGCACCACAAACAGCAAAGGCCCCAGTACCGAGCCCTGCGGGACCCCACTGGAAACAGACTTCCAATCACAGAAACATCCCTCTACCATCACCCTCTGTTTCATGTCTCTCAGCCAATTTTAGATCCAACATGCCACTTTGCCTTGGATCCCATGGACTCTTACTTACTTGACCAATCTGCCATGAGGGACTTTATCAAGAGCCTTGCTAAAGTCCATGTAGACCACATCAAATGCATTATCCTCATCAACACTCCTGGTTATCCCCTCAAAAATTCAATCAAATTTGCCAAACACGACCTTCCCTTAACAAATCCATGCTGACTATCCCTGATTAATCTGCTTCTCTCCAAGTGCAGATATATTCTGTCCCTCAGAATTCTTTCAAGTAATTTCCCCACCATTGAGGTTAGACTGACTGGCCTGTAATTTCTTGGCCTATCCCTTTTTCAATAATGGGACAACATTAGCAGTCCTCCAGTCCTCCGGCACCTCACATGTGGCCAGAGGTCCCTTGCCTCCCTCAACAACCTGGGATACATCTCATCCGGGCCTGCGGATTTATCCACTTTTAAGGCCGCTAAACCTGTAAGTGCCTCCTCTCTCTCTATGTTAATTTCCTCTAATATTTCACAGATCTCCACCCTGATGTCTGTATCAGCGTCATCCTTTTCCAATATGAAGACTGACACAAGTATTCATTGAGGACTGCACCCACATCTTCCGGGTCCACACACACATTACCTCTATGGTCCCTAATTAGCCCTACTCTTTCCCTAGTTAATTTCTTGCTCTATATATATATTTTAAAAACCCCTTTGGGTTTTCCTTTATTCTACCCACAATGCTTTCTCATACACTCACTTAGATTTCCTAATTTCCTTTTTAAGTTCCCCTCTCAACTTTTAATACTCCTCTAAGGACTCTACCATATTGAGCCCTCGGTATCTACCATAAGCTTCTCTTTTTTCCTTAATCCTAACCTTTATGTCCCTTGCCATCCAGGGTTCTCCAGACTTGGTCCCACACTTTGTCTTTATGGGAACATATTTTCCCTGTACTCTCACTATTTCCTCCTTGAATGCCTCCCACTGCTCTGACACAGTTTTATCTGCAAGTAGCTGCTCGCAGTCCACTTGTGCCAAATCGCACCTCATTTTAATAAAATTATCCTTTTCCCCATTTAGAACTTTTATTCCCGGCCCAACCCTATCCTTTTCCATAACTATACTAAATCTAAGTGAGTTATGGTCACTATCTCCAACATGCTCCCCAACTGATATGTCTTCCACCTGCCCAGGCTCATTTCCAAATATTAGGTCCAGAACTGCCCCCATCCCTTGTTGGGCTTTCTACGTACTGGCTAAAAAAGTTCTCCTGGATGCAACTTAAGAATTTTGCTCCCTTCCCACCCTGCACACTGAAACTAACTCCGTTAATATTTGAGTAGTTGAAAGCCCCTACTTTTGTTGCCCTCATATTCTTTCACTTCTCTGAAATTTGATTACATATTTGATCCTCTATCTCTCCCTGACTGTTTGGGGGTTTATAGTACACACCCAACAGCATGTTTACCCCTTTTGTGTATTTTACTTCTACCCATATGGCTTCATTTGATGATCCTTCCAATATGTCATCCCTCCTCACCGCTATAATTGATTCCTTGATCAATACTGCAACCTCCCTCCTCTTCCATTCCCTCTATCTTGTCTGAATACCCTATAACCAGGAATGTTGAGCTGCTAATCCTATCCTTCCTTTAGCCATGTCTAGGTCATAGCTATGATATCGTACTCCCACGTGCCTACATGTGCCATCAACTCGTCTGTCTTATTCCTCAGGCTCCTTGCATTAAAATATACCCCATTTAGCCTTGCTAAACTCACTTCTTTCTTATCTAGCCTATGTTTCCTCTGCCTTCCAGACTCACTCACTAGTGTTTTAACTTCTAATTCCATCTCATCTTCTCTCCCCTCTGAACTACTTTTCAGGATCTCATCCCCCTGCCACTTTAGTTTCAATCCACCCCAACAGCATTGGCAAACCTCCCTGCGAGGATGTTGGTCCCGTTCCTGTTCAGATGTAACCCGTCCAACTTCTACAGGTCCCACCTCCCCCAGAAACAGCCCCAATGTCCCAGGAATCTAAAGCCCTCCCTCCTGCACCATCTCTCCAGCCATGGACTCATCTGCTCTAACCTTCTGTTCCTATACTCTGTATTGCATGGCACTGGGAGTAATCCGGAGATTACTACCTTTGAAGTCCTGCTTTTCAATTTCCTACCTAACTCTCTAAACTCTGCTTGCAGGATCTCATTTCTCTTTCTTCCTATGTCATTGGTCCCAACCTGGACCATGACCTCTGGCTATTCACCCTCCCCCTCAGAATGTCCTGCAGCTGTTCCATAACGTCCCTGACCCTGGTACCAGGGTGGCAACTTCTGCGGCCGCAGAAGCACCTGTCTACTCCCCCCACTAACGAAACCCCTACCACTATTGCCCTTCCACACTTCTTCCTCCTGCCCTGAGCACCTGGACCACCCACAGTGCTGTGGCCTTTGCTTTGGTTGACCTCCACAGAGGAGCTGTCACTCTCACCCTTTTTGAAGGCCAAAAAATCATTTGCGAGCAAGATGCACTCTGGGGATTCCATCACTACATGCCTGTCCCCTCCTTCTGCCTGGCAGTCACCCATTACCTCTCTGCTTGCACTTCCTTAAGCTGCGAGGTGACCACATCCTGAAACGTGCTATCCACGAGGCACCTCCTGCACACATGGTCATCCAGACCACCAGAAGCATCTAGGATTTCCCACATAGCGCAGGATGTGCAAATCACAGGACTGAGCTCCCCAGACATATCTTAACAAAATAGAATATGGACCCTTGCTTTTATTTTACCCATACTCCTACTTGAGTATAGACTAGTTGCTAGATCCTCCTCTTGCACTCTCCTCTAGGTGCTGCTAACTGTCTGTCCCAGGGTTGTATGTTCCTAATGTGGAATACAGGTGAAATGTTTCTCTTTGGAAAATAAGCCTCATCTGAAAGATTTTACCAGTTGCGTATAAATATTTCCAGCAGTCAGAAGGTTGGTGGACAAGAATTTTAAATATTTGAATTAATAATGAACTGTAAAGGGCAACATGTATTTCTCTACCTGCCTTAAGAATTATGACGAAGCGAAAGTATTTTTGAAGGACAAAAACACCGACATTTTTCAAAATTTGGCCTCATTACTGAATTCCCTTACAATTTATGAACAGCAGGAAACCAGAACAGCCAACGGGACAGACTGTCCCAGATAATGTGAGAGGCTGTATAGCAATAACTCAGTGCCATGATCTGTAAACTAAATATGGCCATGCTTAAAATATCCACGCTCAGGGCATCCTGCAGGAATCACAGTGTGCGCTAATAGATTGTGACAGGTTTATCAGCCCCATCTCTGACAAAGGAGATGGTGTGGAAGCATCTTGCTTTCAAAGCACATTCTATTTCATGCAAAAACAACAACTTGCATTTATATTGCATCTTTAACACAGTAAAAAGCCCAAGGCACTTCACAGGAGCATTATCAAACACAATTTGAATCCAAGTCACATAAAGTGATATTAGTACAGGTGAACATACGAACTAGGAGCAGAAGTAGGCCATTCGGCCCCTCAAGCCTGCTCTGCAATTCAATAAAATCATGGCTGATCTGTTCGTGTTTCGAATTCCACACTCCCATCTACTCGCAGTAACCTTTGATTCCCTTGCCTAACAGGAAGTTATCTAGCTCTGCTTTAAAAATATTCAATGACCCTGCTTCCATCGCCTTGTGAGGCAGAGAGTTTCAAAGCCCCACAACTCTCTGAGAGAAAAAAAAATTCTCCTCATCTCTGCCCTAGAATGGTGACTCCTAATTTTAAAATAGTTCCTCCTAGTTCTGGACTCACCCACAAGAGGAAACCCATTCTTTCCACGTCCACTCTGTCAATACCGTTCAGGATCTGGTCAAAGAAGTAGGTGTTAAGGAGCATCTGAGGGGAAACTGGTGGCATAGTGTCACTGGCCCAGTAATCCAGAGGCCCAGGATAAGACTCTGGGGGCATGGGTTCAAATCCCACCACAGCAGCTGGTGGAATTTGAATTCCATTAATAAGAGTCTGGAATTAAAATCATGAAACAAAACAACGGGTTCACTAATGCCTCTTTAGGGAAGGAAATCTGCCACCCTTACCTGGTCTGGCCTACATGTGACTCCAGGTCCATAGAAATGTAGTTGACTCTTAACTGCCCTCTGAAATGCCCTAGCAGGCCACTCAGTTCAAGGGCAATTAGGGATGGGCAGCGAATGCTGGCCTTGCCAGTGACGCCCATATCCCACACCCATGAAAGAATGCAAAGGAGAGAGAGGATGGGGATGCAGGGAGGTTTCAGGAGAGAATTAGGAGCTGGGTCCCCAGGCATCTGAAGGTATGACCACCCGTGAAGGAAAACAGGAAGTTCAAGAGACCAGAACTGGAGGAACGCTGAGATCTAGGAGGGCTGCAAGGCTGGAGGAGGTTACTGAGATAGGGAGGAATGAGGCAATGGAGAAAATCAAACGCAAGGGTCAGAATTTTAAAATTATGGCATTGCTGGACTAGGAACCAGTGTAGGCCGGCAATCACCACAAGAATTGATGATTGAATGGGAAGAATATAGAAGGAGATTTACCTGGCCTGTAGTTGAACTGGAATTGCTTGATGCTGAGCCAAATATTTGGAAAATGTCCTATTACAGGGTATTAACCAAAACAAGCACAAAATGTTACACCTTCTCACTAAGTGATTTTTTTTTCTTTCTCCTGGTGCTTGTTAATGATTTACAATAAAAGTTCATCACAATGCATCGATGGAACATGGAGGAGAGGTTATGGTGCAATCACAAATTAATGCTGGATCACAATTTGGAAATTTTTCAATTGAATGCCTATGTATGAAACAATTCACCAGAAACTTCTGTGGGAATCAATTCCAGTAATTGTTGGTGTAAAGCAATGAATCAGTGTGACATTTGCAGTCAGAGCAGTCTTATGGAGAGGAAGGGTTAAGGCAGGAATGCTTCCACATCATCATATAGTATATATATTTGTTTTGGATAAAACTCAATTCATGTTTTAATAAAGGATGTGTTCAAGTGTTTATGAGACTCATATAAACTATCTCCTCCAATTACAAACCAACATGTCATGTGTTTAAAAAAGAAAAAAAATGCATTTATTTCACCCCTTTTACAACCTCAGGATGTCCCAAAGTGTTTTCCATCCAGCCAAGTCAAGTACCTTTGAAGTATAACTACTTTTATAATGTAGGAACTGCAACAGCCAGTTTATGCACAGCAGATGACTGTAGTTTCATGGTAGCAATATTGTAATGATCAGCTCATATACTTTAGTGGTAATGCTTGAAGGATAAATACTGAGTGAGTGCTGCACCATCACTGGTGCCATCTCTCAAAGGCTCCACCCCTTCTTTCAGGTAGACATAAAAGATCCTACAATGCTATTCAGACAAGAACTAAGGAGTTCCCCCTGGTGATCTGGCCAGCAAAACCTGTCAACCGCCATCTAAATTGGTTGAGCCAGTATTTCATTGCTGTCTGTGGGACCTTCTCTCTCTTTCTGTGTAGCATCCTTGTTGAGCGAGGGTTGGGAATCCTGGTTCGTGTCACGATATCACTACGGGGCAAGGCGAGGAAGCAGGCCCCAAGAACCACCTCAGCCATTTCGGAGATTGAATGGTCTCTGTTGGCCTTCTGCCCTGCACTTTAGCCATTATCCACCTGAGCTAAGTGACCCCTGGTGGAAGATTGCTGGGCACAAATTGGCTATCCTCTGGAGTCATGGCCGATGATTGATACAATGTTCGCCAAGATGCGAACTGAGAATGAAGTTGATTCGCCCCCCCCCACCCCCCCCCAGAGTAATCACTGAACACGCTGATTGGGGTGCTTGAGGTGTGCTTTAGACGCGTTAATTAATCTGTAGCTGGGTCTGGATTCAAACCCTTTTGGAGTTTCAAGGATTTACAGTTGCATTTTCCCCCCCCCGCCCCCCCCCCCCAACCTTGTCTTTCAATGTGTCTTCAACATGACGTATCCAGTGGATGTAGCCTCCCCTCAAACAGCTGGTTGCTGGCCGCCAGAGACAATCCTGCACTTATACGCAGCTGATGACATACCATTCCAAGTGTTGACTGGGGAACAGATATGGGCCCAGGACTCCAGGAAGAACTCCCCTGCTCTTCGTCAAAGCAGTGGCAGTGGGATCTTTTACATTCATCTAAGAGGACAGAGGTTTTTAATGCCTCATCCGCAAGACGGCACCTTTCATAGCGCAGCACCCCCTCAGTACTGGCACTGGGAGCGTCAGCCTAAATTATAAACCCAGTGATGCTACCCTTGAGAATTTGTAGCAGGCTAATCCTGCCCGTTGCGATGTTGGATTTAATGCTGGGGCTTTCCGGAGATCGGACTAGTTAATCATATGAAAAGGCTATGTCTCTACTTTTAATAGAACAATGAAAAAGGACTCGGGAGTAAAACTACTTTGGAACGTGATGATGTGAAAAGACTATCCAGCTCCTTTGCCCAATTCCCAGTCTCCAGCCAGATGGGGACAGATTTTTTTTTGATGGCTGACAGAATAGATTAGGGCTGCTGCAATAGGTGTTCCTTTAGATTACAATCACAGGTAACTCACCTCCTGGCTTCCCAAAGACTATCCATTGTCCACAAGGCACAAGTCAGGAGTTTAATGGAATACTCCCCTGGATGATTGCCTGGATCAGTGCAGCTCCAATAGCACTCAAGAAGCTCAATGCCATCCAGGACAAAGCAACACGCTTGATTGGCACCCCATCCATCAACTTAAACTTTCGCTCCCTGCACTGTTGGCGCACAGCACAAGATGCATTGGAGCAACCCACCGAGGCTCCTTCAAAAGCTCCTTCCAAAGATCCAACCTCTACCACCCACAACAATAAAGGCAGTAAGCACATGGGAATGCCACCACCTGCAAGTTCTCCTGCAAGCCACTCACCCTCCTGACTTGGAAATAGATCACCATTCCTTCACTGTCACAGGATCAAAATTCTGGAACTCCCTCCCTAACAGCACTTTTTTTCCCCCTTTATTCTTTCATGGGATGTGGGTGTCACTGGCAAGGCCAGCATTTGCTGCCCATCCCTAATCTCCCTTGAACTAAGTGGCTTGCTAGACCATTTCAGAGGGCAGTTAAGGGTCACATTTTTGTGGACCCAGAGTCACACATAGGCCAGACTGAGTAAGGGTGACAAAGTCCTCTTCCCTATAAGGGCATTCATGAACCAAATGGGTTTTTAATGACTGTAGTTTCATGATCACCACTGCAGAGAATAGCTTTATATTCCAGATGTATCAATTGAATTTAAGTTCCACTAGCTGCAGTGGTAGGATTTGAACTCATGACCCCAGAGAATTAGCCTGGACTTTTGGATTACTATTCCAGTGACATTACCACTACACCACCATCCCCCCAACTGTAGATGTGCCTACACTATATGGACTGCGGCAATTCAAGAAGGCAGCTCACCACCACCTTCTCAAGGGCAGTGATGGATGAACGACAACTGCTGGTGTTGCAAGTGATGCTCACATCCCATGAACAGATAAAAAGAGGTGCAGATGTGGCTCTGAGGGAACTACGCCTGGCCTTATAATCCAAAGTCAGCTGGCCCAAGTCCCACTCCAGAGGCCTTTCCATCATTTGGCAAAGCTTCTATCATCCATGGGCCCTTTCTCTGTAATCCACAACTCACTAGTCTTCCCTTCATGCCAACTGTATGGGCAATTTTAGTTCAACCATAATTTCATGCCAATCTAAAGTGCATGTGCTGCTCCAGAGTAGACAAAGTGCATACTTTATTTTTCACCTTCTCTTAGACGCTTGCTCAGTGGCAGGCACATGTGAGATAGCTGGAAACTGTATTCCAATCGTTTCCAGGAATCGATTTGATCCACATCTCCAAACTGCCAAGTCCAGGGATGGCGCTTCCGTTGACTGCATCTTTATTGTTTTGCACGGAAGGAAGAGAGACTTGCATTTCGAGAGTGCCTCTCATGACCTCAAGATGTCGAAAGATGCTTTACAGCCAGTGGCGGGTTGATGTGTAGAGAAGAGTGTAAGGAAATGCAGCTGTCCATTTGTGGACAGCAAGGGCCCATGGATGATAGAAGCTTTGCCAAATGATGGAAAGGTCCTCTGGAATGGGACTTGGGCCAGTGGACTTTGGATTATAAGGCCAGGCGTAGTTCCCACAGAAGCAGCAATGTGATAAATGACCAGATACACTGAGTGGCATTGTCCGCTCCGGGCCTAAGTCCTGCGGCAAGGGGCAGGAAGCGGGAGTGTTTTCGGCTGCAGAGCCTGCGCCAAATTGCGTGATGCTGGCCTCATAAATTACTCATCCGGGGATTTCCTGCCCAGTCAAGTGGCAGGGTGGACAGGAAGCCATGCACCCAGCTGTCATCTCAGGTCGCCATATTTAAACAGTGCTCGGACAGCAATTCATTCAGCACGCGCTGGACTTCGGGGTAGGACATGATAGGCAGGGAGCCGACCAGCACCGGCCCCAGATTCGGCAATGCATCGCTGGACATACTTTTGAATGCAGTGGAGGAAGGGAGGGACGTCCTTTATCTGAGAGATGGGAGGAGGCAGCCTGCCCATTCTCTCACCGCTTCTGCATGGGAGGCATTCGCCAGGGTGGTGAGTGCCAACTCCACACACAGGAGGAACGCCCTGCAGTGCAGGAGCAGGATGGATTTTTAAAAGTTCGTTCATGGGATGTGGGTGTCACTGCCAACGTTTATTGCCCATCCCTAATTGCCCTTGTTCAGAGGACATTTAAGAGTCAACCACATTGCTGTGGCTCTGGAGTCACATGTAGGCCAGACCAGGTAAGGACGACAGATTTCCTTCCCGAGAGGGGCATTAGTGAACTGGATGGGTTTTTACAACAATCGACAGTGGTTTCAAGGTCATTCATTTTATTTGCAGATTTTTACTGAATTCAATTCGAATTCAAATTCTACCATCTACCGTGATGGGATTTGAACCCAGGTTCCCAGTGTTACACCACTACCTCTACTCCCCACGTTTACCTCACTGAATGGGGATTGGGAAATGGGCCTCAGTGGCAAGGCCATCATCTGTGCTGCTCATGCATAAAAGGTGCTGAGCTGCTGCCTCATAGCTCCTCTGCAGTCCATGTGGTCTGCAGGTAGGAAGGCAACACCAAGGGCTCAAATTCTTTGGAGAAGTGGTTGGCATAGAGGGCAAATGCAGGCGCTGCTGCTACCATGCCTCTTTTGTCCTCATCCTTATAGCTGCTGGAGCTCACAGCTCTGGAGGGTGCTGCTGAAGTACCCTTGGGGTTCAGCAGCAGTGCACCTTTCATATGGCACTCAGTTGCCAGCGGGTTGGTGGTGAAGATTGGCAGCATGCGAATGTCACCTGCATGACAAGTGCTCACTAACCATCTTTTTTCCTTATGCAGGACACGTTAACACATAACAGGCGTGAGAGAGATGAGATGGGAGGGGGAGTACCCAATCTTTGAGCCCCTCTCAGGGTACGGAGAGTGGGCTCCCAAGTTGGCAGGGGAGGACCGCGGATGTTTGAATGCTCCTGTGGCAATGGTGAGGCCGGCCTCCCCCATCCATCCCGTGAGGAAGCATGCTTAATCTCTGCACATAGAAACCTGAGGGTGATGCTCGGTGCAATGCAGGAGGCAGCCCATGCAGTCGCCCATTCTCTCCTCTTTCCACTACAGATGCTAACAGGAAGAGGGTGAGGCCAGACCCTGAACCGGGGTCCAGCAGCAGCTCCAGCCCGCAGAGGAGCGAGGAGGATGACAACGATGATGAATTCTCACCTGTAGAGCCGTGCCAGCTGTCACCCCCCCGCCCTCCACCAGCTCAGGGACACACACCTCGGTGGGCATTAGATCTAGTTTAGGCTGGGTCTCGCAGTCTGGTGACCACTGCAGCGGGAGGGGGCAGGTATAGCCAAGGTCACCGGCACACTGAGGATTGCTGGGGAAGAGGCTTCTGCTCAGCCAGAGTCAGGTGACGAGGCTCTGGGAGCCGTCCTGGACAAGATGCTGGAGACGCAGGGAGAACATCAGGCAGAGGTGTCGGAGGCCCTCAACAAAGTGGCACACAAGGCAGAGGAGTCTGTCCACCAGCTCCCTGGTGTGGTGGCCCTGACATGTGTGCACGTCAGAGTCTCCATGGGGAGGACGGTGGACACCATGGAGAACCTGGTCCAGCAGGACACCCAGTTTCTGTCAGAAATGCACACAGACCTGCATTTCATCACTGAAGCCATGGGTGAGCATATGCAGGGGCTACACGAGATGGGGACAGAGCAACTCGGCCTCCCTCCAGGTGTCCCTTTCCCTCAAGGAGTCAGCGAGGGGCCCTCGGGCAAACGAAGGGAGGAGGAACTTCAGACGGACACCTTTGGGACCTCCACTCAGGACTCTCCAAGGATGTCCAGGCTTTTGGAGGCCCCTCTGATTGTCACCCCCAACAGCTCCAGCCTCTGGGACCGCTGAGGGTGCACCTGCCCCAGAGCAGGAAACACAAGGGAACAGGCCTTCAGGCCTCGGGCCTCCAGAGGACATCTGCCAAGGCCATCGGAGACAAGAAGGCAAAGTAGTCAGCAGGCTGCCTCCGCCCCTGCTGTGGATGTCATGGAGACACCTTAAAATTAAGAAATTCTGAGTTCATTCTGGTGGCAAGGGGGCACTATTATTGTTCATTGTTGCTGCACACTTGTAAATATATGTATAGTTGCACTTTACGGAGGTCTCTTGGTTTTTATTGCTTCCGTTAATGCCTGTGCACGCCCCCAAATCCAAGGGGCCGAGCCGGGCAGGGTCTATGTTGCCCTGAATCATGCCTGCGCATGGAGGTGTCGATCTTTGACAGGGGAATAAAAGCAAAACACTGCAGATGCTGGAAATCTGAAATAAAAACAGAAAATGGGAGAAAAACATGGCAGGTCTGACAGCATCTGTGGGGAAAGAAACAGAGTTAACGTTTTGAGTCTGTGTGACCCTTCTTCAGAGCTTCACCTGGGCCCTGGTGAGCCGTGTATGAGAAGCAGCCCACACACCCTGTTCCCTTGCCCTTCACAGCTTATTCCATTTGAACACCTTTCCCTGGTCAGGAATAAATGCTGGAGTTCACTTCAGTTGTCCAGTTGAGCTGACCTGCAGCTTCGTCCACCAATGACCCTCCTCCCATTCAGCATTTAGGGAGCTGGACATCGAGATAGTGGTCAGTGCTGCAGCAGCAATGGCGCGTATTATGTCCCAGTCCTGCTCAAACACTTTCTACCCTCCACCCGTGACCCACATCCTCCCCCCCACCCGCCATCCCCACCGACCCCCTTTTACCCTCCCTACCATCACCCTTGAACCTACCGCCCCTTCCCCTCAGCCCATCACTGTGAATGTGGATGTGCGCCCCCTCCCCAACAAGCCCACCCCAGCCACGGTCCAGATGCCCATCCTTGTCTTGCCTACCGCTAAGATCCATATCCACTTCACAGTCCCATCCAACAACCCTAAACAGCCCCTTCACCCGCCATCAATGGACACTCACCACCTCCACCCCACCCTACCACATCCCACTGCCCCCTTTAACCGTGACTGTTCCCTCCCACCACCAATACCCTAGGAATTGCCTCACAGGATTCCACTATCAATACCACCAACCCCTCCCTCTGAACCCTTCCCGTCCACTTGGTCCCCTTCTCCAACCAACCCCCCCCCCCCCCCCCCCCCCCCCCCCCCCCCCCCCAAACTCACGGTTCCCTGCTGTCCCCACAGCTCTTGCAATGCTCTATTCCTCCATCTCATCCAACCATGAGTCCTGCAAGGCTTCGTTCTTACCCCCATCTGACCATTTGGCCTCCCCACCCTCCCCCAATCTATTTGTGCCTCATCTTCCCTCTTTGTGCTCCATAGCTCCCCTCCCTCCACCAAACCCGGTCACCATACTCCGTCCACCTGCTCCAGCCGTCCACCTGCTGCTCCATGTCTCCAAGCTGCTCCAGCCATCCATCCCGGTAAGACCTGACATGTTGGTCCAGCGCCATTCTGGTCTAGCGTGAAATCCCATTGGCGGGGTAGTAGATCAGACAGTGGTGAGGGGAGGGGGCGGGTGGGGGGTGGGGAGGGAGTGGGGGGACAATTCCAGTCAGATGTTAATTTGAATCCTGACAATGAGATGCAAAATGGCTTCCCGACAGCCTTTGGCAGGAATAGCGACCGGCCCTTATCCCGCTATGACGCTGCGGACTGCAAACTCACGCCATCATTTCCCACCGTTGGGAAACTGATTTTTCACTCCCTGCCATATTGTCACTCCACCTGCTACGAAGCCTGCGAATGGTGGGAGGGGACAGTTCCGCTCGCTGTTTCTGGTTGAGAGTTAAATTTTGGCAGGGACAAATTCCTTACTTTTTTTTTGGATTAAGTTTCCACAGGATCATTTGCATCCACCTGAGAGAGGTGACAGGGTTTTGATTTAACGTGTCAACAGTGGGGTATCTCACAGAAGTGAGAGCTTCGGTTGTCTCTTGGAGTGGGCCTTTATGGAACCCACGAGCTGTTGGCTCAAAGGTAAGAGTTCTACTCACTGAACCATCGAATGGTCCTGATCCTGTGACCTTTCTGTCATAAAGACTGGCACATCAAAGTGGGAGAGTGGACAGTGACGGTTCCCTCCCACCACCAATACCCTGGGATTTGCCCCACAGGATTCCATTATCAATATCACCAACCCCTCCCTCTGAACCCTTCCTCTCCAATTGGTCCCCTTCTCCAACCACTTCCACCAATCACTGCTGTCCCCCACAGCCCTTGAAATGCTCCATTCCCTCACCTCATCTAACCAAGACGCCTGATGGAGGGAACTTCCGGTCCGCACCGTCATGGCGGGATAATGGCCGGTCGCTATTCCTGCCAAAGGCTGTCGGGAAGCCATTTTGCATCTCATTGTCAGGATTCAAATTAACATCTGACTGGAATTGTCCCTCCCCCCACCCCAACCACTGTCCGATCAACCGCCCCGCCAATGGGATTTCACGCCAGTCCAGAATGGGACCGGACCAACATGTCGGGCCTTGCCAGGATGGATGGCTGGAGCAGGAGGCACAAAGAGATGGGGCAGGGAGGAGACCAAAAGGTGGGATGGGGGCAAGAACGAAGACTTGCAGGAGCCCAACTGGCCTCCCGATAATAACACCACCCTCATCTTCCATGTCCATTTTGAGCAAGCCAGTAGTGTAAGGCACAAGCTCAATGCAGCAAGTCATCCGAGGGAAAGCAACGTGGAATTTACAGTAGAGAAACAGACCATTCTGCCCAAAAGCTCTATGCTCAACACTATACTCCTCCCACCCCTCTTCATCTCACCCTCCCAGCATAATCTTCTATTTCGTTCTTTCTCGTGTGTTTATCTAGCTTCCCCTTGAATGCATTTACACTATTCAACCCAACTATTCCCTGTGGTAGCAAGTTCCACATTCTTACCACCCTCTGGGTAAAGAAGTTTCTCCTCAATTCCCTATCAGATTTTATTAGTGACTATCTCATATTTATGGCGCTTAGTTCCACTCTTGCCCACAAGCAGAAACATCTATACCTTGACTCTATCAAACCCTTTCAAAATATTAAAGACATCTAGATCACCCCTTCAGCCTTCTCTTTTCCAGAGAAAAGACCCCCAGCATGTTCAATTTTTCCTGGTAGATATAATCTCTAGGTTGTAGTGTCATCTCTGTAAATCCTTCTTACACCTTCTCCAGTGCCTCTGTATCCTTTCCCTAATATGGGGGTATCTAGCAGGATTATTTGTGACCTTGGGGGTGGCTGGCCCTGCCCTCATGCGAGTCACCCCTGGCTGAGGTAGGGGGAACCATAATCAGGGAGTAAAATAGTGGAGGCAGGGAATTTTGGGTGGCAGTAGTAGAAGAGATAGAGCCTCAAGGACCAACGTCTGCTTTCAGGTTGAGGATCTTTTGGGAAGAGGATTGTGTTTCCTCTAAGTACGCATGAAGAAGGCAATGGGAAACACCCTTGTGTTCTTTTCCCTAGTCATATTACCCAATGAAATTGGAAACGGGAAACTCCTACGAGCAACTGGAGAGGAAAGGGCAAGACTGTGAGATGTGGGGAAATGAACAGAGCACCTGTCCTTAGGTAGTTCACTACTACACAATACCGAAGAACATAACTGTGGGCAGTGTGTTCTTACCGAAGTTCCAGTACAATTTTAACAAAACATCTCTGCTTTTTAATTCTGTTCTTTTAGAAATGAACACCAACACTTTATTGACATTTTTTTTTATCTCCTTATTAACCAATGTCTTGTAGCACAGTGGGTAGCATCTCTATCTCTGGGCCAGAAGCTCCAGATTCAAGTCTCATTTCAGGACTTGATGGCCATTGAAAGTATGTTCATAAAGTGACCAAATGGGTTGATTGTCAACCTGTAAGTCCTTCCAAGATGCCTGATGGCCGGTGATAAAGAGCAGGAGAATTTCCTGGTCAACCATACTGCAGTACTTTGCCAAGCATAATCGTGGACCAATTCAATGGAGGTCCATGGTCACCAACGCCCTTTTAGGGCATGGTACCTGACCCAAGAGGATTAACTAGTGTAGCCACTTTTAACGTGTTCTGCATTCATACACTTAGATCTTGCTTCTCCTCTCCATTAAACCAATCCCACACAATTGTGCAGCCCTAATGCTTTGATAATCTCCGGCTGGTATTTTCTGTGCCCACCTGCATTGGGCATGTTTGGTGGTGTGAGCGGCCAATATGACACAATCGGTTTCATGATGGCGTGAAACCAGTTCTCGATCGCCCGCTCAGCCTGTCGATGGTAGTCTGCGTTCTCCTCCACCGGACATCGGGACCCTCACTGTAATACATCAACATATCAATATCAGGCCTGCCCGCGGGAAGCGATCCCCCCACCCCACCTCCCCTCCACTGGATAATCTGCTCACATCAGCAGGAAAACACGCCGACATTTTTTACAACAGCACATAAGCGACGTGCACCTGTCGGGCTGCGCTTCCACTTGGGGCTTCAAGGTTTGATTTCCTACTTTGCCAAGGGCAGCACTCACAATCAGCAGTGCCAGGCTTCACAGACAGCACCACATCACTTTTAGGGGAGCTCATGGGCAGGTCCCTACCTGCCAGTCCAGCCATATGTAGGTGGCTTTTCAATGGCTGCAGGGTTGGGGCTTGCTTGGGGAAGGGGGAGAAGTGGCCTCAGGCAAAGGAAGAGGCTGCAGGATGAGGGTTGTACTGGGGAAGGAGGATATCCCAAGGTGTGTGTGTGTGGGGACAGATGTTGACCTGTGTATGTGACCTCTCCAGATGGTGAGGGCTGAGGAGGCAGTCTCCAGAGGAAATGAGGCCAGATGGACATGTGAGGGGGTGTGTGTGGAAATGGGTGATGATGTCCCTTGTGTTGGCAGTGAGTGAGATGCCAGTGAATGTGTGATGGGCTTCAGTGTGTGAGTTTAGAATGATGAGTTGGTTGCCATACCCTGGCTGCATGGATGAGATAATTTATCCTCTATCTGCATTGGACGGCCAACGTTTTCTGTCCAGCGTTGGCACTGATCACCACTGCCATTGCCTACCAAGCCTGGTTGGTGATGCCGCTGCCCATCCTGCAGCCAGAGCGGGGTTAGATGACATCACAGCGAGCCTCCACAGCGTCCAAAAGGCATTCCAATGACGCGTCACTAAACCTGGGGGCTGCCGTCTTGTTGCCTTTCATGGACATCTTCCCTCCAGTGTTCATGGGTTGGGAGAACTGAGATGTGTGCAGCTGGACTTTAAATATGGCCCTGGCTTGATGAAGTGGCGGGGTGATGGCATGGCGGACAAATGAGAGCCCATGTGCCATCGAAACGGTGCGTTTCCTGGGAATGCATAACTAATGCGGCAAGTTTGGGATAATATGGCATGAAAACCTGACATTGCGGTGGGCAGGTAGAACGTCGCTACCACACTTTGTGCAAATCTGGGAGGATTCCACCCGCTGATTCACGCCACTGACTTATAATGTGCGTGGAAATGAGACAATCACGTCACAAGCACATTCTGGATCATTCCACAGAGGGATCCTTATTTGGCAGAGTGGTTGATATGATGCTATTCCCTTGGAGTAACCCGCCAATGCTGACTGTCCTCCATTAAAGATGGAGATTGGAGACAAGTGGGGGAAGGAGAATATGGCTACTTTATTCTTCCTACCAAAAAAGATCAGTGGAGGATGTGGATTATGTTATCAAGCCAGTAAATCTATGCCAATTATTTCAATGCAAATTATTCCACAAATATCTGCCCTGATGATGTACCCCAGTGAGGGCCAGATAGTTCACTGCTGCTTTCCTCCAGTCTTGGTACAGGTGACACAGTCTGTGTGCAAAGACATTCTTAAAAAATTCACTGCTTGCCTGAGAAAACCTTTATCAGTCTTGAGAGGGAGGAACATTCCAGGAAACTGTTTATCAGTTTCTGTCTGTTGCACTATTCTTGTCACTTCCTTTAGCTTGAATTGCATTCGCTCTCTGTGAGGTTAAGAAATCTTCTTGAGGCATGTAGCATTAACAAAGCCTGCCTTAAAGGGTAAAAGATGCTTAGTGTGTGAGAGAGAAAGAGACGAGAGAAAATGAAAGACAGACAGCCTGTTATTGTTGTGAAGATGAATACTTTAATGATATAGTTAAATATCACAAAGCAGCTTCAAGCTCCCAGCACTAACCCACCCCAGTAGGCCATAATGTTCATGAGCTTTTTACAATCTTCCCTCTTTGAAGAAATATGTTTCACTGATTTGCTGCTCCAGACATTTGAAGCGCACGAGGAAACTACAGTATCCCCCATGCTGCTGAGGTTGGTTTGCCCACGCTGGGGAACTGCTCCTCAGAGACCTTCCCCCATTTGTCCCCAATCTCCATCTGTAATGGAGGGCAGTCAGAATTGCGGGGGGGTGGTGGTGGGGTGGGGGGGGGTGGCTATTGCGAGGGAATAGCACCATATTGACTGCACTGCCAAATAAGGATCCCTCTGTGGAAAGATCCAGAATGTGCTTGTGATGTGATTGTCTCATTTCCACTCACATTATAAGCCAGTGGCGTGAATCATCAGCTTGTCAACAGATTAGCAAGGCACCAGGCTGCATAATTGTGTGGGATTGGTTAATGAAGTTCCTTCCTTTGGGATTGAGATGTGGGCGCATGCCCTGCTTTCAGAGCCTTTGAATGCCCATATTTCCTGAGCAGACCTCCTTTGTTAAAAGACTGGCTCTAACGGAAACTCATTGTGTATCAGCTGCACAGCTCTTGTTTCCTGACCTAGAATTCCTTATATGGAGGTTTCCTGGAAGTCCGGTGGGATTGCATTTGCAAAAATCATCGGATTACAGACAAGAAGTGAGCTGATATGCGATTCAATGTGTGAATACTGGGAGGTCTACATTCGACTCCTTTCACAGCTGTGAGTCAGTCATGACTCAGTGGGTAGCGCTCCCATCCCTGCAGAAAGCTGTGGATTTACATCTCACTCCAGAGACTTGAACACTTAATCCAGGCTAACACTCCCAGTGCGGTGTTGAGTAAGTGCTGCACTGTCAGAGATGTTGTCTTTCCAGTGAAGAGTTAAACCAGGGCCCTCTCTGTTTTCTCAGATGGATGTGAAAGGCCACTGTTCTGAAAAGCTGGGAAGGTCTCCCTGGTGTCTTGGCCAATATTTATACCTCAACCAGCACCTAAAATCGTATTATCTGTCCTCAGGACATTGCTGTAATTGACATTTTGCCATGCACAAATTTGGCTGCTGCACCTCCAATGATACAACAGTGACTGCAATTCAAAAATACATCCTTGGCTGTACAGAACTTTGGGAGCTTCCTGAGGTCATGAAAGTCATTATATAAAAGCAAATCTTTATTTTATATTCCGATTGGAGGGGCAAAAGGTTTAACCAGCTGGAAAAATTGATTTGGTTTTCCTCCCAGGCTGAATTCTGATTCACGCATTTACTTGTATAACTATAACATTGATGTAGCATTGATGGGGAAATCAGCTTTCTCCACCTGGTATCAAGGTTCCTTTTGGCAGTAGAGGTCTGATCTATAATAGAATATTTGAGGTAGATTTGGTTAATGTGTTTTCCTGTTGGCTCACTGTTTGTGTTTACTACCCAGTATGGTGCAGCTCTGTATAGCCTGGGCTGGGTCCAGGTTTATGCATTGACCTTGGACTCAGTTAGCTGACCTCTGTTGAGACAGCATGTGACATGTGGCCAAAATGTTCCCCAGCCAGAAAAGGAATCAATGCCCCCTTTAAATGTCCAACAATATTTCTTTCATCGGCTCAGCGGATAAATACGACTATAATACATAGCAGACAGGAATGTCACCAGAGCGATGGAGAGACTGGAAAGAAATCGGCCAGAGATCTCCAGGAACCCCTTCTGGGAATTATATGTGTGTAAGTAGAGGGTAATATTGGAGCTGTAAGTGTCAAACAGCAGAGGTCTTGTGCTGCAGTGGGTCGTGTCCCTGCCTTAAGCCAGAACCTCCAGGTTTGAGTCCCACCCCAGGACCTGATTGCTGTGGGAGGTGTGTTCATAGCGTGGCCAAACAGGTTGTATATCAATCTACAATTCCTGCCAAATCACACCAATGGCAGGGAGGAAGAGCAGGAGAGGTTCCTGGTCAGCGTTGTGATGGAATGAAATTGGGGCCTTTACCACCGCCAGCTCCAGGCTATAACACGCATGTTGCCACAGCAACTTGGACTCTCTGACTGCTCTGTAACCCACCACCAAGTGCCAAACACACCAGCTGGAATGGTGGGTATTGACTCTCTGCTTTCAGTTGAGAGCTGGATTGGTTCCTGACTGGGGCAGAGATGGTATCATTAGGTCTTCATAGACAACACTTGACTGGGACTTGAAGCCACAACCCAGAGGCAAGAGTTCTGCCAACTGAGCCACAGGCAACCTGTCCACCAAAGTAGGCGTCACCAACTCTCTACTTACTCTCAGCAATTGGGAACGTTCTCGTCTTTCTTTCTTTATCCACGGACAAACTTTAATGCATTTGCATGACATTTCTCCCAGCTAATTCAGCGGCGGGTTCACCTGTTTCAATTCAATGGGTTAATACCTCCACTGAAGCAGCAGCAGGAGGAATTTCAGACAGATGTGTTAAGCTTTGGGCTGCTCGCATTCCACAGCATTATCCCAGGACCCCGGAGTCTTTATTTAATGACACAAAGAAGAGTGTGAGGGAAATTCGGTGCTCCAGAATTGCAATTGCCAATCTACATAATAGACCAGGTGCAGAAGTAAACCCTCCCTAATCTCCTTCAACAACACACTCTGACTTCAGAGCATCCTCTTTAGTGCACCAGCCTCCCAGTTTCATTTAGTACAACCTGTAATTTGGGCTAATTTAGGGCCATAGACACTCCTGCTAGGAAATGCATATTGCCCCAGACTCCATGATTTCCTTATCACCTGGGTGCACAGCAAGATTCCATTTCATTGGTCCAACCTCATCTGAACCCAGGCTTCAGAGTGGAAAGAATAGTGTTCCTCCTCACTGATAACATCACCCAGCTCTCTCCTGATAGGTAATTACAAACATTTTCTGTTGTAAAGTGGATAATGTCAAAATAGCTCATTTCCTGTTGCAGCTAATGATAGCTTTTGATTAGTAAACTCTCTGTCATTATAATATCATTGCCTCGGGCTCCAGTAAAAATATTTCCAGAAACTATATTTTTGCTAGGAATTTGCTGTCAAGCTCCAGTTTAAAAACATTCCAATATTCTTAATCTGCATTAAAATTTGGGGAAATAGTGATAGATTCTTTTTCCTAAGGTTACCAACTGTGATTAAATGTATTCTTGGAGGTTTCTTCACATGACTTGCCCTCACGCTCCATCCATTAATCAGCCAACACATCCATCCTTGTGACTCACTCCTTCCTATGCCAGTTGGAAAGCAAAAAGACTCATTACCAAAAAGACAGTCATTGACTGTCAGCCAAACAGTCTCTTTTTTTTTCCCATTTTCAATATTTTTGTATCTGGTAAAGAGAAACGTTCAAAGAAAATAAAGAAAACAATCTTTTTTCATGTCCCTGTGATGGTTCTCCAGGGTTGCACACAGCAGTGTCCTGGAGATTGATCTTCAATTCCTGGAGACTCCAGGCCGATCCCGGAGGGTTGGCAACCATACTTTTCCCTGGGCAGTGAGATGGTAATGAGAGGGCATCAAGTCAAGATGATGAAGGGGTAAAGTGACGGTTACAAAAACATTTCTTTGTTCAGACGGTACTTCGAAACGGCTGACACTCCAGCGCAGTCTTGAGGGAGTGGTACACTATCAGAGAATCATAGATACTTACACTGGTGAAGGAGATCATTTGGTCCAATGTGTCTGCCTAGAAAGAGGTATCCAGCTTAGTCCTACTTTCCAGCCCTCTGGGTTGCAGGACTTCGAGTGCAAATCCAAGTGTTTTTTAAATGTGATGTGGGTTTTTGCCTCAACCACCCTTTTAGGAAGTGAGTTCCAGACACCTACCACCCTCTGAGTGAAAAAAAAAATCCTCTTCAACTTCCCTCTAACCTTTCTATCAATTACTTTATCTATGTCCCTTGGTGTTTGACCTCTCTGCTGATGGAAATATGTCCTTCCTATCCACTCTGTTGAGGCCCCTTCATAATTTTACACACCCCAATTAAATCTCCCCTCAGCTTCCTCTGTTCTAATGAAAACACCAGCCTCACCCACCACTAAAATTTTCCAGTCCTGCAACATCCTCGTAAATTTCCTTTGCACCCCCTCCAACGCAGTCACATCCTTCCTGTATTGCAGTGACCAGAACTGTATGCAGGACTTTTGCTCTTCTTTGAATAATGCAACGGGGTCTTTTCTGTCCACCTCAGAGGACAGACACGGCCTCAGTTTCATTCAAAACGATGGACCCCCCCCCCTTCCTCCAGTGCAGTACTAGGGTAGAGCTGCACTGTCAGAGCTACCATCTTTCAGGTAAAGCTTTAAACTGAGACCTGGCCTGCATTCACGGTTGAAAGATCCCTTGGCACTATTGGAAGAAGAGGTGCGGAGATTTCCTGGCGCCCTTGTCCACCAAGTGTTCCTCAAAAACGGATTATTTGGTTATCTACCTCACTGATAGTGGGAGCTTGATGTGCACAAACTGGCTGCTACATTTCCTATATCAGTGATTACAACTCGCGAGTATATAATTTACTGTAAAGCAGTTTGGGAGCAGCTATAGAAATGTAAGTTCTATCTTGTGTTGAATATTATGTGGAACGATTTCCACTAACAAAACAACAGAGGAAGACGGAGAACTGGTGAACACATCTGAGTGACACAAGTGGAGGCCACATGTGTGTAGGCACCTACAACAAACCTCAATAGGTGAAATACAGACATTTGTTCCTTAATGATTTCCCCACTTCCATTTGTCCCCCTCGAGATAAGGCTCCAGTTCCATATGGAACATTTCCCTCTTTTAAAGGCGCCACTTAAATGCAGCTTGTCATTGGTATCATTTCTCTTTTCTGCTCACTGAGTGGTTTAGCTGAGATTGGTTTCTGAGTCTGCTGGATTATGATCTCATTATACTGGTTCTGTGCTCTGTGAGTTGCTGGTGTGTCACAATGCCCTAGGGATGGAGTTTGTTCCTCGTGGTGGAATCACAGCTGCAGTAAATAATCACAATATCTGTGACAAGAATTCTTAAAAGCTCCACAGCCGTGAAGGGGAAGAAATAATAAGTAGGGAATTTTAAAAAAACACTTGCATTTACATAGCGCCTTTCACGATCTCAGGATGTCTGGAAGTACTATGAGGTAAGCACATAACAACATAAGAGATAAGAGCCTGAGTAGACCATACAGCCCGTCAAGCCTTCTCCATCATTCAGTCTGATCAGGACTGGCCTTTGGCTTCAACTCCACTTTCCTGCCTGTTAGTGTAGTCACTGTTTAATGTTGGATGGGATTCTCAAACCTTTTTGACTGAAGGATCTTCTTCAAATGAATTAGTAATCAAGGGTCCTCCCATCCAACATTATATCAAACACTCTATAATACTCAAAATGTGGAAGCGCCGTAGATAAAGTGTGTTGGAATAATGCTTGGAAAACAGGCTTACAGATGTTTACGTTTGCTTATGGATACAGCAATCTTCCTGCTGCACTCCGCATTCCTCACACACTCTCCCCTCCTGGTTGAGACAGCCAGCCCACTCTGCATTGCACATAAGGCTCCCACCTCGTGACTCACACCAAGCACACTTCCTGCTGCTCAGCCCCTCCCCCATAAGGCCCTTTGCTTCCTCGTGGGTGGGCAGACGGGGTCTCCAATTAACATTTCATTCGAAAGATGGCACCTCCAACAGTGCAGCACTCCCGCAGTACTGGCGCTGAACAAAAGTAATAAAGGACGAGGGATGTCTGGTGCAGGAGTTAGGAGAAGTGCCCAAAAGTTAGTTTTGGCTACATTGCCAGTAAACAATTAGTGTTTACAGTTACCAAAATAAGGTATTAGTAAATCAACAAATAAACACCTAGAATCCTCGTGGGTCTTTGAGCTCCCACATGTTGTAGATCCCAGTTTGAAAACCTGTGGTCTGTGTGAATTAATCCACTTGACAGAGTGTCTTTACTGCGCTGAGCACCTCTTTCATTACAAGCCCTTCTCACACTGTCTCGTGCCTAAGGTTTGACTGTGTTTGACAGGCCTTTTTCTTCCTTTGGAACTCTAACATTGAATAGTGTTACAACCAACAGTTGCTGAAGCAAACAAGCAGAAGATTCCAGAGGCTTCATGCATAATAGACAACTCATTGGGAACACAGCTTGTGATTTTCCAACCACTATCCCAATGCAGGCAAGGACCCGCCAGTAATATGGAGCCTCAGGAATCTCTGGCCAATATCTACCAACTTCACCAATAGCTTTGGAACCGAGTGCCACTCACCCATCACCCCCTGTTCTCACTAACCGACATTGGTCCCGTCAATTTAAAAATTCCCATTTTTTTTGTCAAATCCCTCAACTGTCTCATTCCTTCTTAAATCTGTAACCTCTTTCTACACTAAAACCACCTGAGATCCCCATGCTTTTCAAATCTGGTTTCTTGTGCATCCCTGATTTTAATCTCTCCACTATCATAAAAACATGGAAGAACTCAGCATGTCTGGCAATTGAGTCAAAATCCTTGAACTCCCTCCCTAACAGCACTCTGGGTGTACCTACATGACAGGGGCTGCAGCGGTTCAAGAAAACAGCTCACCATCACCTTCTCTAGGGCAATAAATGCTGGCCTAGCAAGCGGTGCACACATCCCACAAATGAATTTTTAGAAACGCGTCTGTGGAGAGAGAAACAGAGTTAACATTTTGAGTCTGTATGGCTCTTCTTCAGAGCTAAAGAGAAGTAGAAGTGTGATGGATTTTATACTGTTTAAGAGGGGATGGAGCAGGTGAAACAAAATAGAAGGTCGGGTGTGGGTGGGAGGCAAGGAGAGATTGACAAAGATGTCATGGACACAGGACAAAGAGAGAGTTGATGGTAATGGTAAAGACTAAAGATGATGCTGATAGTGGCATAGATGTAAGGAATGTGTTAATAGCAGAACAAAAGTCAGCGCTCTATGAAAACACAACATAGAAACTGTTTCCCTCTCCACAGATGCTACCAGACCTGCTGAGTTTTTCCAGCATTTTCTGTTTTTATTCCGAATTTCCAGCATCCGCAGTATTTTGCTTTCATTTTAATCTCTCCACCATTGGTGGCAGTGCCTTCAGCTGCCTAGTCTCAAAGTTCTGGAATTCCCTCCCTAAACCTCCTCCATTTCTCCTCCTTTAAGAAGCTCCTTTAACTCTACTTCTGCCAAGCTTTTGTTCCCTTGTTCTAATATCTCTTTATGGGGCATGATCTGATAAGACTCCTGCGAAACACCTTGGGGTGTTTTGGCTATGTTAAAAGTGGTTGTTAGTTTTGCAACAAATGCAAGTGGTTGTTATTTTTTGTGGCTAAGCTCAAAGCAGCACAAAAACAAACCCGCTAAAAGTCAACAGCTTTGGTTCCAGTCCTGGTGCAAGGTATTCAGCTCCGTGAGAGATCCCACATTAAAGGAGGCTCTTCCCCTCAGTGACGTTGTGAGGAAATCTCTTTGCCCTGATATCCATAAGCAAATGAATGATGACACAGCGAACATTTATTGAGAAATGTTACGGTCTGACTTGGCAGCCAACATCAGTGATTTCAACAATCATTCCAACCAGCCTAACTTGCTCCAAAAATGGCAGCCATGACTTTTAACCCGACTCCTCGGTTTTCAAGGGCATCAGCACCCCTCAGCTCAGAGATAGAGGAGTTGAATGAAGTGGTGACATTGAGTCACAGCTGGTCTTTTCCTATCTGAAGAATATTTCATCCCCACTCCAAGATATTTTATCTGCATGTGAAGAGACTCTATCACAGTTTGGCGTCTTTGAAAAGAATTGATCATAATTTTCTGGTATTTTAACCTTTATAATCTCACCCTCGACCTCTCCTCCCTTTCCCCCTTTCTTTGCTGTGTTTTTTCTCATGCGTATTAATTACAAGAATTGCCTACAGGCAGCCTTTGTGATGTTTAGACATGGCCTGATGAGTGTGGGAATGGGGACAATTGCCTTTCTCATTCACCTTTACAACAGGTAGGAGTTATTTAGCTCAGAGTGTCTTTACATTGCTGGAGTGCAGCAGACTGGAGAAATGTGTTGCTCCCATCATCAACTGCATTCTTCAGTACCCACGTATCTAAAACTCTGCTGCCCACATCCTGTGCCCCGCTAAGTTTGCTTTCTTATAATAAAAGCAAAACACTGTGGAGGCTGGAAATCTGAAATGAAAACAGAAAGTGCTGGAAATACTCAGATGGTCTGGCAGCATCTGTGGAGTGTTAATGTTTCGAGACAAATATGACTTTTCTTCCGAACTCACATTTACTCTCCTGTTGTCCAGTCAATGAGGTGTCGTCCTTTGGATGAGATGAGGTCCTATTTCCCTCTCAGGTGGGTGTGTAAGAACTCCTGTCCATTTTGTTGAAGACAAGCAGTAGAGTTCTCCCTGGCATCCTGGTCAATCTTTATCCCTCAAACAACACCTAAATCAAATTATCTGCTCATTATCATGGTGCTGTTTCTGGGAGCTTGCTGTGCACAAATTGTCTACTGTGTTTCCTACGGTGACTACACTTCATTGGCTGCAAAATATTTTGAGATGTCCTGAGGTCATGAAATGTTTCTGTATAAATGCAAGAGTGGTCGAGGCAAGGGTCAATTGGCAATTTCCAAATCTGAGATTGCTGGATTTTTGTTAGGCAATGATGATAGAGATTATGGGATCAAAGCAAGGAGATGGTGTTAAGACACAGATCAGCCATGATGTAAGTGAATGGTGGAAAAGGCTGGAGGAGCTGAAAGGCCTTTTCCTGTTACAATATTCCTAAGTAAATCCCAGGATCAGTCCCATTTGTTTGTACGCTGGATACCTCTGTTACACAGCAAAGCCTAGTACACTGTTCTGGGTCAAGAGGTTGTGGGTTCAAATCATACAGCAGGGTTTGTGCTCCTAAACCAGGTTGATGCTTGGGTGCAGAACTGAACTGTGGGACTGCTGCACTGTCAGAGGTGCAGTCTTTCAAAAGAGAATTAAGTGGAGTTCCTCGGTCTCAGTGGCTAAAGTATTTAATATTACTTGAAGAAGAACAGGAAGGTATCACTGATGTCATGGCCATTATTCACCCTTGAATCATTAGCACCAAAACGGATTAAATGGTCAATCTTCTGATTAACTAAAAGCAGAACATGCGGGAAGTACTGTAAGCAGGTCAGGAAGCATCTGTGAAGAGAGAAACAGAGTTAATGTTTCGATGACCTTTCACCAGAACTGGAAAAAAAATTAGAGATTTAACAGATTTTAAGCAAATATAGAATCGGAGAAAGGAGGGGGGAGGGGAAGGAAGGATACAAATAAAAGGGAAGGCCTGTAATAGGATGGAAAGTGTTCAGAATAATGAGGCGTTTTGAATAAATAAGTTAAATAAAGAGAAATTGTTTTCATTAGCAGGAGGGTCGCCAACTAAGGAATATAGATTGAAGATAATTGGCAAAAGAACTGGGGGATTGGGTGGGTGGGGGTGGTATTGGGGAGATGGGAATATCTTGTTTTACTCAGTGAGTTATGATCTCGATTGCACTGTCTGAAAAGGTGGAGAAGTAGTCAAGAGTAAATTTCAAAATATATGCTTGGAAGTGAAAAATTTGTCCTGCAGTCGGAGGTGAGAAGGGGAATAGGGTTACTTAGCTTATTCTTTCAAAGAATCAGCACAGGCATGATGGATCAAATGGCCTCCCATAATATCTGTGTAATTCTGCTTGGAGTGATTAAATGCCAAAAGGGATGATGGTGCAAAGCAAAAGGAGATGGTAATGGAACAAGCAAAGAAACAAAAGAAGGGTATAGAGGAGGTGTGAATGGCAGCAATAGAACCATCACCAACAGCTGCTGTCTGAAAAACTGAGACCAATGGGTATGATCTGAAATTGTTAAACTCAGTTGAGTCCAGAAAGCTGTAAAGTGCCTAACTGAAGGATGAAGTGCTGTTCCTCGAGGAACATAGAGTTTCCCATTATTGTTTGTGGAACCTTGCTGCTTCATTTCTCTTCATAACAGTCACCCCAAAGAAAAGTATTTCATCGAGTGAAGCTGAGGTATTTTGACAATGTGATAAAACCATCCATAAATAAAAGCATCTTATCTGTCAAACAGATTCCTCTAACATGTTGACAATCTAGGATTTTGGACCCATATATCTGTCAATCAGATAAAACTGGGTTGCATAAGTTTAATGTTATCTGCAGAATCTTTCCAAAACAGGATTTTGAGTGACATAAGGACTCAACAGAGAGATGGTAAACAATACACTTGAGTTGGTGCACGTACTCCATGTACCTGCTCACACTTGTACTCCCCAAGAAAAGAGTGAGCCGAAACATTAGTGGCCAGATATCATGTAAAGCCTTCAACACTCGCACACGGAAGGGGGAGGGGTGGTGTAGAGTTGGCGGGGGCGGGTGGTAGTTGGGAACAGCGGCAGCTGCGAGATTCCAATCTGTCACACTCGGATAAACGTGGCTACACCTCATTCCAGATCCAGCGCTCGGGATAAACATTCCTTTCACTCCTAAAGCCGTGAAATTGCATTTGAAATGGGCTCAGGTACCAGCAGGAATAGTCAAAACATCTCACAATTGTGCCCATGACTGACATACCTGTAGATGGATTAAACAGATTAGAAGGAGGAGGTGTATAAAATCAATAATGAAAACAAAGAAAGAAAGAGGGCCATTCTATAGACTCTTTCATAACCTTAACACGGGTCAACGAGCTTGACTGCCAATGAAATACATTTGACATGTAGTCACTGTTGTGATGTAGAAAACATGGCAGCCAATTTGTGCACAGCAAGCTCCCACACCCATCAATGAGATATAGCCAGGTCATCAGTTTCCTAGTGATGTTGATTGAGAGATAAATATTGGCCCAACACTGGAACACTTCCTATCCAGGCCCTGTGAAGGGTGGGCGATGGTTATTCCAAAATCCTGGAACTCCCTCCCTAACAGCACTGTGGGTGTACCTATACCACATGGACTGTAGCGGTTCAAGAAGGCAGCTCACCACCACCTTTTTGAGGGCAATTAGGGGTGGGCAATAAGCGTTGGCTCAGGATGCCCACATCCTGTGAAAGTATAAAAAAAATTCCAGTTGCACAGGACAAGAAAGTGCTGGCGATATACCCACAGTGACGCCTTTTCCTTTCTGGCTCATGCTAGTGGGGTTCTTCCCTCTCAGCATACAAAACTGAGCAGAGTCAGTACTGATGGAGGAGGAGGAACATCTTAGGGTAAACACTGAGCTCACCCCTCCAAGGAATTCTGACCTCTAAGTCTCTGTGGACCAGTCGACTGTGGAAGGGCATTAAATCCAGAACCCATCCTCACTTGGGCATCTTATAGCCCAGAGATGCTCTTTATATTCAAATTGAAAGGCAAAATAAATTACTCTCTGTGCGGGGAGGCTTGGTGAAGTATAAGTTGAAGCAATCATAATAAAGTTTAATAAAATGATGAGTAAAGTTATCACCAGCTGTCCCTTTAAATAAACCGTGTTCTCACTGGTGCTATTAGTCAGTAGTTCATTAGTCAGTAAGTTCATATCGACCTGTCCCTGTGCCCTGTTATGGTTGGGTGGCTGAACCTGAGAATGACGCTTAATCCTGATAGAAACAAATTCTTGGCAAACAGCCTGACAGCTGTTACCAAACTCTGTTCTCTTCTTCACGATCAGGTTACAGGTAAACCATTCTCTTGCAGTCCCTCTCATTCTGAAGAAGCAGCAAAGACATCAGTTAGGAAAAATTAATCTGACCTGGATTTAGGCATAATTGTGCACTAATGTGTTTAGATAGTGTCTGCTCTGATCTTCCAGCTACTGTTGTGCTTTCTCCAATTTTCTCATCTCTGCTTTATTTCCATATTCATGGCTGAACAAGACGATTCTGGAAAGGCCAAGTCTGCCAAAAGTGCCACACATCTCCCCTTGTCGGTGCCGCTGCAGGGCTTGTTTGCTGCCTTGTTTGCAGGGCTTCTGAAACCATATATTGTCATGTGGGCGTTGAACTCCTGCCCACAGCTGGTACCACCTGCTGGAGTTTCCCACTTGTGGTGATTGACGTTGAGGGTTTTCATGTCTCTTGGCCACATGCTTGAATCAGCACTTTGGGTGCTCTGATGGTCCCTTGGCACGGGTTACCTCCCGTTAGGCTTAGATTCACCAACAGCCAAGTTTCAGATGACACCTCTGAGAGAAATTTTATCATTGATGTCCAACGTGATGACCTTTTTCACAAGGGTGTATAATCTGTGGTTTACTCAACACAGACCTCCAGCTCATATGTCTATACCCTTTGAAAATCCTTTGACCTCGGTGGATGGGTAGGCAGCAGCTATCAGTTTCTCACCATAACTGATAAGTGAACATCGTCCCAATGCTTGGGGTAGACGGTGGCATGGTGGTGATGTCACTGGACTAGTAATGCTCTTGGGACATAGGTTCAAATCCCACTGCACCAGTTAGTGGAACTTAAATTCAATTAATAAATCTGGAATATAAAGCTAGTCTCAGCAATGGTGACCATGAAGTTATCATTGATTGTCATAAAAACCCAACTGGTTCACTCATACCCCTTTAGGCAAGGAAATCTGCTGGCCTGGCCTACATGTGACCCCAGATCCACAGCAAAGTGGTTAACTCCTAACTGCCCTCTGAAATAACTGCAACCAATGCTGGGCTTGCCAGTGATGTCCATGTTCCACGAAAGAATAAAGGAAAAAATGTTCAGTGAGGGTTTTATTCTCTCATACCTTGTCACTTGGCACTTATGACTCTGGTCAGCAGTGACTGGCACTCTTGCCTTTGGATTAGGAGATTATGGGTTCAAACCCCAGTCCAGATACTTGAGCACAAAAATTTAATCTTACACACCCCAGTGCTGTTGGGAGTCCCATCTTTCAGTTGGGACATCAAACCAAATCCTGGCCTTCCTCCCAGGTGGATACAGTGAATAAGAACACAGGGTTTAGGAGCAGGAGTAGGTTATTGGGCCCTTTGAACCTGCTCCGCCATTTGATAAGATCATGGCTGATCTGATTGTGGTCATAGTGGTAGCAACAGATAATAGTGCTATTGATGGATGAGTTGCAAAATTAGCGGGTGATGGTGGCTTAGTGTTAATATCACTGGACTAGTGATCTAGCTCTGGGGGCATAGGTTCAAATCCCACCACAGCAGCTGGAACTTAAATTCAGTTAATTAAAAATCTGGAATTCAAAATCTCAGTAATAGTGGCCAACTATCATTGATTGTTGTAAAAACCCATCTGGTTCACTAATATCCTTTAGGAAAGGTAATCTACCATCCCAACACTGTGGCTGGGGAACTCGAATTCAGTTAATAAGTAAATCTGGAAGTAAAAGCAGAATAAAATGTTCTTTAGGGAATGAAATCTCCTAGTCTGGTCTATAGGTTATTCTAGACCTACATCAATGTGGTTGGCTTTAACTGCCCTCTAAAATGGCCTAGAAAGCCACTCAGTGAAGGCAGTCAGGGGTAGGTAGTGAATACTGGCCTAGCCTATGACACCCACATCCTGTGACTTAATTTAAAAAAGGGGTAAAGGATCTCATGGCATTATTTTGAAGAAGAGCAGGCAAGTTCTGCCTGATATCCCTCAACCAACATCACAAAAACAAATCACTGGGCCATTTATCATGCCGCTGCTTGTGGGATCCTGCTGTGCACAAGTTCTGTTTCTCACATTCTGAACGCTCCATTGGCTGTAAAGCTCTCTGGGGCGTCCTGAGGTTGTGAAAGGCGTGACAATAAATGCAAGTTCTTTCAGCTAAAGTTCCAGAGTGAACGGAGCAAGCACCTACTTTGCCCCAAATGATTCCTTTTGGAAGCAATGACGAGCACTAAGATCAGCTGGGCCATTGAAGTATGACATGAGCTGGCCATCTTCTCTTTTCTTCAGCGAGTGCCACTCGCTGATAAAATAAAACGAAAACATCCTGGAAATACCCAGCAGGTCAGATGGAGAGAAACAGAGTTAACGCTTTAGGTCGGAATGACCTCTCATCGAAACTTTCATTCTGATGAATCATCTCGACCTGAAACAACTCTGATTTTCTCTCCACAGATTCCGCCAGACCTACTGAGTATTTTCAGCACTTTTTGCTCTTATGTCAGGTTTCCCGTGTCCGCAGCATTTTGCTTTGTAACCCTTTTCACACCGATTATATTTTTATACTGATTTGCCCAGCCGGCCAGGCAATTCGACTTTATCAAGCTCCTGGGATATCGTTTCCTCCTCACAACCTCACCCACGTAATCTTGTGCACAGTGTGGGCTAAGAGAGCAGGAGGAAAATGAAAGGATGGATTTTTCTGGTTCAACCTATACACTCGACCACCGACACACGGACATCCACACACGGAAGGGATGGAATTTTCCGTGCCCGCTGGCGGTTGTTGGGGGGGGGGGGGGGGGGTGCCTGAAGGATGGCGTGAGCAGACAATATGGGCGCAATCAGTTTCGCGACGGTGGGAAGGCTGGTCACCGCTGTCCGCTCAGCCTGCCGATGGTGGGCTGTGTTTCCCGCCACCCATTGTTGGGAACTCATGGTAATACATCAGCATATTGTTATCAGGCCATCCTGCCAGGCTCTTGCGGCCCCTGCTGGATCGTCCACCCATGTCGGGGCGGGAGGCATCATGGGGCAAGTGCAACCCTACCTCTGAGGTGACCTTTTTAGGGTGAGGGGGGAGCAGGGGGCAAGTGCGGCCTTGCTGTTGAGGCGACTGGTGGCGGTGAGGAGTGGTGGACAATGGCATCGCAGCCTTTGAATATAGCGCACAAGCATTCGTTGGGGGCGGGGGAGTGGGCGAGGGAAGTAAGTGGCCACGCATTCGGGAAGCCTGTAGAAAGTGACCATTCTCTGCAGCTGAGACAGTTCAGGCGCAGCCACATTGATATGATTGGGGCCGGGCTCCTAGCCAATCTGCCGCAGAGACATCAAAGTGCCACCAAGTTCTGCAGAGCTCCACGCCCCTGCACCCCACAGCTGGTGTGCGACCACCGGAAACGCATCCTGCAGGTCTGCACACGGTTTCCAGGGAAGGTGCACGACTCCTACATCCTCAGTCGGTTACAGATCCCTGACATCTTCCAGGGTCCACAGAAGCTGCAGGGTTGGCTTCTTGGGGACAAAGACTACCTGCAGAAGCTGTGGCTGATGAAACCCGTGTGGTGGCCTCAGACTGCAGCAGAGCGACACTATAATGAGGCTCATGCTGCAACTCACAACTTGGTGGAGCAGCCCATCGGGATGCTGAAGATAAGGTTCCGGTGCCTGGACCGGTCTGGTGGACCCCTGCAATACAGTCCACAGAGGGTGTCACAAATTGTCATTGTCTGCTGCGCCCTTTACAACCTGGCGCTGCAACAGGGAGAGGAGCTGGCTGAGGAGGAGATGGAGGTGCTGCACATCTCCCCCGGTGAGGATGATGTTGACGGCGATGAGGATGAGGGAGTCCTCGTAGGCGATGATGATGGGGATGAGGCCCTCGCACTGACTATATGAGGCAGGCACGCTCGGGAGGCTCTCATAGCTGCTAGATTTGGGGTGGATGATGACAACATGCAGTGAGGTGACCCCATAGTTCCTCACATCGCATTTGTGAACGTTTGACTTCAGTCTGGATTATGGCAGCGTGAATACCCTCTATGACAATGCTCCTGTCATAAAGAGGTGGTGGAGGCCCTAATAGTCTCTCAGTTGCAGGAGGATGATGACAACATGCAGTGAGGACACTCCATAAATCTTGACAGTCTCTGAGAATCTCTGACTCCTGTTTGGCTGAGGGTAGCTTGCTTGTGCCCTGTCATCAGGGTCATATCATAGAGATGCAGCCATGAAACTTTAGAAGTTCTGATGCTTTGTCCATCTTCAGCACCTGAGCCCTTCAGGAGCTGGAGCACAGCATCAGTGGTCACAGAGGCTGAAAAGATGGGGGCCAGCCCCTCCTTAAAGGTGCTGAGAGCACACGGAGAGAATGAGAGAACTCTGTGTCTCTTGCCCACCACATTCTGGCAGCAATGACCAGCACCACCGAGCTGCAGGCATCAGTAATGTTTCCAGGGAGTGTGAGGCTGGACCATCACTTTGGTCTGAAGGCTGCACAGAGAACAAGGAAGAGGCCCTGGACTGAGACACCTGCCTTTATCTTGTGCAGGAAGGTTTCACATCCGAGTGGCAAGAACACTGCTCATCAGAACAAGGAGCCACAAGCAGGGAGACATTCTTGGGAGTTTATTGACAATAGTGAACAGTATGTACAAGTGATTAACACCCGTGCCCAGGCTGTGCAACTAATTCTCCCTAACTGTCCCAACCCTGTCGCTACGTCTTGGTGCTCCCTGGACATCCACAGTGGAAGTGGGGGGAGCCTGCTGACAGATACGACCTGTCTGTGATGACTTTGGCAGGTGTCCTCTGGAGGGCTGAGACTTGGAGGACCCCAGCCTGCTTTCGGGGTCCTGCTGTGTGTCAGTGACACCCTCCTTGGCCTGTGGTCACAGGAAGAGGGGAGTGGGATGGGCCGGAAACTCTCGGAGTCACCTGGATGGATGGGCCCAGAGTATGCACCTGCTGATCCTACTCCCTATGGGTGCCCAAAGGCCCCTGGCTGACTCCCTGAGGAGCAGGGGCAACTGGAGTGAGATTGAGCTGCCCAGCACCCCTCTCGCGTATACATTGTTGGAGGCCAACTGGCATGAGTGATGGAGTTGAGTCCAAGCAACATCTCAGATCGAGGTCTCCATGGCAGCCGCCATCCTACCAGTGTTGGCCTTGGTGTGTTGGCATGACGGTGCTATCACCTCAAACTGAAGGCAGACAGACTGCTCCATTGTGGCTTATAATCTGAGGGGTGCAGCAGACATCTCTTCCTGATGTTCCTGAGTTTGCCTTTGCAGGTCCAGCAACTGTGACATGACTGAGCCCTGAGGCTTGTCATCTGACTTGGACTCAGCAACATTCTGGCCTCCAGCAGTCCTCCGAATGCCGGACACCAGGAAAGTCCCTGCTGCCGCCTGCTGTGGATCAGACAGTGTGATGTATTCACCAGATTATGATCCTGGGGCTAGTCTAAAGCTAGGTCCCCCCGAGGTGTGTGTCTCTGCGCTAGTGGAGGGTGTGGGTGGGTGCTGTGACGTGACTTTAGGTAGGGTGCCTCCAGATTCCTCTACAGAGGTTTCTTCGGGGCTTGATTGGAGGCCCTGGGTCATGAACTCTTGTTGGCTGTTTGGCAGATGTGCCTGCGAAAGTAAGGGGAGATAATTAGTGCATGGCTGTGGCCTGTGAAAGAGGACACGTCACTCACAGCATGGTTGTCTACTAGATGTTGCACTGCTGGATCCTCACTTGGTAGAGCAGCACTGACCTCACCATTAGCACAGGAATAGTCCAGATTGTCTCTGGCCAGCTGGATGGCTCTGTTTTCAAAGTCCGTGAGGACCTTGATTTCAGGAATTCCTCCACCGGTCAGCGACATCTCCCTCCTGTTGTATGCCAGCTTGTTCTCCATGAACAGAGATGGAGAGAGTGTAAGCAGGATGTCTGCCAGGCCAGATGATAAGTATGCCTGGCCTGTAGGTGGTGAGTGGTCCCATGGATGGGATGAGGACAATGACGGTGAGTGTGAGAGAGTGAATGGTAATGTCCCTTGAACTGGCAGTGAATGCGGGCCCTGTGGATATGTGATGGGTTTGTGAGTGTGTGAGTTGAGTGAGGAGAAGAGTGATTTACATTAGCTGAATGGAGGAGATCATTCATCCTCTTGCAGCACTGGGTGGCTATCCTCTTTTGAAGGGCGTTGGCACTGACCACCGCTGCCACCGCAACCCAAGCCAGGCTTGTGCTGTTACTGCCCATCTTGCGGCCAGAGCGGGGGTAGAGGACACCCTGGCGGGCCTCCACGGCATCCAAATGTCACTTGAGAGATGCATTGCTGAACCTGGGGGCTGCCGTCTTCTTCAGTTTGAGGGCCATGTCTTCCATGCAGCAGTGGTGAGCTGGAAGCACTGAGATGTGCATTTGCGGCTGGACTTTAAAACATGGCGTCTGGCATGACACAGCGGCGACAGGTGGGTGGGTGAACGAGAGCCTGCGCGCCATGGAAAGGTGTGTTTCCCAGGAGTGCATAAATAATGAGACGGGTTTGGGATGATACAGCGTGAAAACCCACCCTCGCAGCCTGCGGGCAGAATGTCGTTTTACCCGCCCACTATCTCACTTAGTGCAAATTTGGGAAAGCTCCACCCAAGATATGTGTACACACACACACACACACACGCACACACACACAAACGCACACACACAAGATACGTATTTACACACAGACGTGCACACACACACAAACACACATCTGCACATGAAAGATGTACCCTAACAGATCACACCCATTTTTCATAGTTTTTATGTTAATCAATATTCTAATAGTTATGCAAATTGGATGACATTGGTTATTTGATGGTAAACATATCCTCAGAAAAATAGCAAGAACAATTCACCTTCCATTGATGTAAAAGTGATGTAGCTCATGTAGAATGTCTAGGGCTTAGGAACAATATAAACAAATGTCTACATTCTAAAAGGATGTATGCATCTTTATTTTGGGTCAGAGAAAAATTCTGATAACACCTTAAATCAGAACTCAAAAGCGATATCAAATCCAAGCAGAGACTCAAATTGCTTCCCAAATTAACCAGGGTTATTCTACCAGGGTTGAACGTACAGATATTCAGTTTTACTCCACCTTTACATATCCCAACCGCACATCATTTCATACCACTCGTGCCATAGGGTGGGGGCAGAGAATGGACAAAACAGGATGTTGTCCTGACTTTAGTTAGTGGGCCTTATTACATGTTTGAACAGGGAATGGAATTCATTATGCATTGTGAACACATTGAGTATGATTTTATAGTTGAACTGGTTGTACAGATCCATGTCTGAAACTTACACCCACATACATCAGACACAAAAACACTCCCAAATATAGATATATATATATATATATATATTCCCTCACCCTCTACCAATAGATTAGATATCTACAGATAGATTCACACACAGACTCTCTCTCACACAACACGCACATCCATGTGCACATGCACACAATAAAACGCACACATGCACAAGCATACGCACATGAGCATGTGCACATACGCACGCTCACACATACACAAGCACGCAAACACACATGCATGCATGTGCATGCACCCACAAACGTGCATGCACCCACACACACACATGCACATGCACATACATAAGCACACACACATACATTAACAGAATCTCATTATGTTATCCTAGAGGAGTGCAAGGTTCTGGCACACCCAGAGCAGGTGAGACCTTGAACATGCACTGAGAAACGATTATGGATAAACCCAATGGTTTAATGAAAGCTACTTGCTGACACCCACACAAGCCCCTGCAAAGCCGTATTTACTTTAAAACTTTCCCAATGGTATCACTTCCAACTCCAGCTTATAAGGGTTGTAGGATATCGCTGTTTCCTCTGAAGATACATCTTAAAAAAATTAGCTTTCCCGCTGCCTCTGGAGACAGAAGCAGAAGGACAGAATGTAAGCGTTTCCATTCAGAAGCTCCCATTGAGACCTTCAGGAGGTAGTTAAGAGTCAACCACATTGGTATGGGAACTGGAATCACATAGGGGCCAGACCAGGTAAGGAGGGTAAGTTTCCTTCCCTCAAGGACATTAGTGAACCAGTTGGATTTTTAAACTATTCGACATCTTCATGGTAAGGTCAGACATCATCTGTTGAAACAAAGTTAACATCTCAGGTCATTCCAGTCCCTGCAGTATTTTGCTTTTGCATTAGCTACATGGTCACTTTTACACTTCCATATTTCATGATTTTTGAAACTGGCTTCAGATTCTCAGATTATCGTTGTTTGATTTTTTATTTATTCGTTCATAGGATGTGGGCATCACTGGCTAGGCCAGCATTTATAGCCTATCCCTAATTGCCCTTGTTCAGAGGGCATTTTTTAGAGTCAAGCACATTGCTGTGGGTCTGAAATCACATGTAGGCCAGACCAGGTAAGGATGGCAGATTTCCTTCCCTAAAGGACATTAGTGAACCAGATGGGTTTTTACAACAATCGACAATGGTTTCATCATCAGACTTTTAATTCCAGATTTTTTTTATTGCTTTCAAATTTCACCATCTGCTGTGGCAGGATTGGAACCTGGGTTCCTAGAGCATTACCCTGGGTCCCTGGATTCTAGTCCAGTGACAATACGACTATGTCACCGCCTCCCCCAAAGGACATTGAAATAAAAAGAAGAGATTGAAAATCAGAACTAAGAGCAGAACATTTTTAGAAAAACACTGCAGGCCATTTAGCAGCTGTAAATATGACAAAGACTGGTTATGTCTTCTCTTGTTACTGATTACTTTGAATGTTGAATATTGCTGAAAAGAGAGTCATGTTGCCAAAACTTTTCGTCTTGCACTCATCAAGACAAATGCAAGAATGCCAAATTTCAAATGGGGAAACTATAGGCTCCCCAAGCTCCTGGGTAATTCAATAAAGGCGCAAGGCTTGAACATATTCCTTTTGTTTGCAGAGAATGGGTCCCTGCGTATGAATGTGTGTTATTTCTAACAAGCATAAACGAGTCATGTTATGAGCTCAACTGATTACCTTGAATTTGTTGTTAGTGTAGCTATTAGCACACTGAAATTTTTTTGAATTAACTGGGAGCTTGGGGAGTTCCTCATTGCTTTCTCCATAGCAACTGTTTCGCCAATCAGAGTTAACTTGCCATCCAATCCACACCCTTTTCCCCTGAAGCATAAATTGTCGTGATCGTTTGAAATTTGACATTCTTGTGTTTGTCCTGGTGAGTGTAAGATGAAAAGTTTTGGCAACATTTCTCTCTTCAGCAATAATCAACTTCTGTACTTTAAATGCTGTTTTTTAAAGCATGTGTACTCACAGATGTAACAAGAAAGTGCTCTAAGTCAGTAGATATTTGTTGCATTTGGTGCCATTCTTCCTGGGCAGAATGGAAATGATTCAGTAAATCCCCCATCAAACACACCTGGGGACCACATTGCTGTAAGTGATTGGGATTGATTTTAAGTATAGCATTAAGTATTTCATTATTTAACTATCCTCCACTTACTGCAGTTTTTTAAAAAAGAAACCACCCTGATTTTACCAGGAGATGTTGCTGTAGTTTTGGTTATTAGTTCTGTTTGCTGTAGTTCACAGAAATTCTGCTTATTGCACAGCCATATGTCACAATCTGTAATTTGCTGTTTAAAGTAGACAAACTTTGAAATCCCAGTTACCCCCTAAGAAAATAAAGCCACAAGATTCCATGACTTTAAATCAACAAAATTAACTTTACTATACAAAGCCAGAAAAGTAAAACAATCTACAATATGTACCTTATACTCTTAACATTTAGAATTAAAATGAGGTAAATATGAATTCATGAGAAAAATGTGGTCAAACACACCACATTGTACATTAAATGGCAAATGCAACTAAAACAGATCCCACAGATTTCTCAGCAACCCACCCAGATGTCAGTGACCACTGTGAGTCACAAAAAATGTAAAACTCTGTCTGCCTCGCGAGAGATTTCAACTCTTCACTTTCAGAGATGTAGCCTCTGAATTCTCTCAAATGCTGCTCTAACTCAGAATGCCTCAATGACTGCCCATCTCCTGATGGTTCAATCTCTCCTCCTGAGACAGTGTTCCATGGAATTCACAAAGCTGCACTCCCGTGTCTAATTACCAGCGCATTTCCAACTCTTCTGAAGATCATTCGCTTCACTAAATTGGGACTAACCTGGGTTTCTCTGAATTCCAGTCTCCCGACTGCACCAAGCTATAAATGGCTTTCAGAGCTTCTCTGAGCACTAACAGCAGCACCTTTTTGGGGTAGAGCCATTTCTCCTGTTGGTGAAAACTCAGATAAATTGAAACCAGAGAACCTTCTAAGCTCCACCCATTTCCATGACAATATAGTCTTTCAGGACTCACTGAATGCTTTTAAGCTAAACCCCCAGTGCCCCAGATTCGAAGACTTTCAGTGGAATTAGTAGACCTCGTAAAGGAACATTTTCAACCCAAAGCCCTCAGTCAAATTGCAGAGATTCAGGATCAATTCACAGAATAGAGCCCCGGGGGAGACAACTGCTACCTACATGGCAAAATTAAAACAACTAACGGAATATTGTGATTTCAGTGAAATCCTGAGTGACATGCTCAGGGATCATTTAGTATGTGGCATGCAGGGAGATACTATTCAGCAAATATTGCTGGTTGAAGTGATTCTTGATTTTAAGAAAGTGTTAGAAATAGCATTGGTGATGGAAATCATTGTCAGGGATTCACAGGCAATTCAAGGGGCTCAAAATAGCACCATTCTCCTAGTCGGACAGGAACAGTCAGTCGAAAGTGGCGTGAAAATCTGGGACTCTGCCGTGAAGCGGGGGACAGCCCCCGCTAACCAAAAAAAGATAGGAAACAGCTTAGCAACTAAATCGAAAAATAATTTTCCTCGATGTGGAAACAATCAGTCTTCTGGCAATTGGCAATTTTAAAAAGTAGAATGGTATTTTTGTCATAGAAGTGGACACATTAATGAGACAATGCAAAGCGAGATTTAAACAGGCCTGTAAACAACAATCGAAGTCCGATGAAGTATATAGTATAGAAGAATCAGAAACAACCAATTCTGACATTTTTTCATTATTCAACATAAAAGTTGGGAAGACAGAGCCAATTAGTGTTAGAGTGCAAGTGAATAGTAAACCATTAAAAATGGAAGTCAACACAGGCATTTCTACCACTCTATTAGGAGGACACACTTTCAGATATTTAAATAAAGGTGCTCAACAATTAAATTTGGAACAAACATCTGTCAGGTTGAAAACGTACACAGATGAAGAAATCCAAGTGAAAGGTATCATCAGAGCAACTGTACATTATAGACACCAATCAGCACAGCTACCAGTGATGGTATTAGAAAGCAGAGGACCAAGCCTTCTACATCGAAATTGGTTGAGGGAAATTAATCTTGATTGGCCAGTGAGATTTCAAAAGGAAGCAGGAAGAGTTCATGTCTTGAAAAAGGAACAAGGCGAGGTACTTCGGAAAGAGCCTAGAGAGTCCAAGGACGGCAACAGGATGAAAAAGGAGAGTGTAAGCATTCAACAACTTGAGGAAATGAAAACTGTCTTAAACAACGACATAGAAGAACAACAGAAGAAACACAAGGAGACTCTGCTGAATAACAGGATTCAAGGTGAAGTGAGTGAACTTCGCAAAGAAAAGGAAAACCTGTTGAAAGACATTCATGCACGACAAGGATCTCCCAGGTCAAAGTTTGTGCCTCTGCAAAAGTACAAAGAGAAACAGGAAGAATTTAACGTCACTCTGAACAAACTGAAGAACCAGTTGGCAGAGAAGACACAGCAATGTTCAAGTTTCCAGGAGGAAGCCAACAGACACAAGAAGGAGACAGAAGAGCTGAAGAATCAGCTGAATGAAGCTGGAGAGGCTTCGAAAGCAAAAGTCATAGATCATTCCAAGATGTGAGTAGGTAATGAAGTCATGGGCAGCTCAACTACTGAACTAAGGCAAGTTGAGGTTTTACCTGAGAGAAGTCTGCCCGACAGTGAAGTCAAAAAGAGGGTCGAGATTAAATTCTGTGGTAAAATGAAGAAGACACATAGAAAGAGAATGCAGAATTACTGATGAGGCACCATCTTTGGGCAAGACTAAGCCTGATACTTCCCAACTTGGAGGGGAAGGTGGAGAAAAGTCAAGGGAGCCAAAAAGTGACTTATGATTTGCATAGTCGTGAGCAACAATTTACTGTTGGAAAAGCAGTAAATGTGAAGAATTTCGATGGAGGACCAAAATGGTTACCTGGTAAAGTGAGTTCTATGACTGGACCATTGTTGTACCACATGGAAGTGGAGGGCCGGATCACCTATAAACATGTGGCTCATTTAAGAAAAAGAGAGATACCCCAACAAAATGATGTTCCACCTGTAACCATTGCTGAACCTGTCATTCCTGTTGAAGTTGCTCAACCAAGGGCAAACATGCCTGATGTCTTTGTCAGAGTTGAAGGCACTGAACTGCATGTGCTTAATGAGGTACCTGATGTCAGTGCAGTTCCAGAGAATGTGGTTCCTGCCAAAGAACTGGAAGTTATGGAGCTGCGATGTTCCACATGGATCAGGAAACCACCTTAAAGACTGAACTTGTAAATTTCATGACCTGTGTAAATATTGTAATGTCACGAGATAAATATCTTTGTAAACACAAAATGTACAGAAAAGTTAAAGGGGGAGGAATGTAGTAACTATAGTTTTGGGAAACGGAGGACTGTAGATTTAAGAATAATCCTGCGCTGTAAGATCTCATGATCTGTGTAAACCAATGTGTTAGCAATGTGGGGAACCTCTACAAGGGAGTTCTTCTTTAGTTATGGAGTTTGATGCACACGTGTAATTCCTGCTGCTGTCTTGTAAATAAAGTTAAACGTTTCCACTAAGAAAGGTTGTCTGAAGATTAACTCTATAACATCAGCGAGTGGTCGTGAATGTACAGTCTGAGAGTGTGCTGGAAGCAGGTTTAAATGAGGCCTTCAAAAGAGAATTTAGTTATTATCTGAAGTGAAAATGTTTGTAGGGATATGGGGAAAAGACCGGCAAGTGGAACTAGGTGATTTGCTCCTCCACAGAGCCAGTATGGACACAATGGGCCGAATGGCTTCTTTCAGTTCTGTAACCATTCAATGATTCTATTCATAGATTAAATAGATACTGTAGACTGTTTGCTATGCTGCCTTCTGCCCTCTGACTGATTGGCTGACACAAATTCTGGGAGGTCATTGACATACCAATGAGCTGGCCTTAATGTTGTTTTTCCCTTGATTGTAAATAAACAATTTGTCAGGCTGTCTTATTAATTTAAAAAACACTTCACGCCCATTGTATTGGCAAGTCTTTTATCCCCATTTCTGAGTGCGAAAAAACACAGAATTAGAATGTAGAAGAGTCAGAATTTGAAAGGGAAATAAATCTGTAAGCGCTTTCAGCAAACTGAGAGGTCAGAAACGATTTGATCTAAATAAGCCAATTTATTTAAGGCAATCCAGTGATGTAATGAAATGTGGAATGTTCTTTATTTTGTATTATTTATCAAAAGATAAATTGCATACAATTTACAGCACATGAACAGGTCATTTGGCCCAATTAGCCTATACCACCATTTAAATTGTGCTATCCAAATTCAAAGAATCTGATTTATTTTTTATTCATTCACGGGATGTGGGCTTCACTGGCTGGGCCAGCAGTTATTGTCCATCCCTAGTTGCCCTTGAGAAGATGGTGGTGAGCTGCCTTCTTGAACTGCAGCAGTCCATGTGGTGTAGGTATACCCACAGTATTGTTAGGGAGGGAGTTCCAGGATTTTGACCCAGCAACAGTGAAGGAACGGCGATATATTTCCAAGCCAGGATCGTGAGTGACTTGGAGGGGAACTTACAGGTGGTGGTGTTCTCATCTATCTACTGCCCTTGTCCTTCTAGGTGGTAATGGTCGTGGGTTTGGAAGGTGCTGTCAAATGAGCCTTGGTGAATTCCTGCTGTTACTGTGGTGGAGGGAGTGAATGTTTGTGGGTGTGGTGCCAATCAAGTAGGCTGCTTTGTCCTGGATGGTGTCAAGCTTCTTGAATGCTGTAGGAGATGCACTCATCCAAACAAATGGGGAGCATTCTCACTCCTGACTTGTGCCAAAGATGGTGGACAGGCTTTGGGGAGTTAGGAGGTGAGTTACTCATCGCAGGATTCCCAGCCTCTGACCTGCTCCTGTAGCCACAGTATTTATATGGCTAGTCCAGTTCAGTTTCTGGTCAACGGTAACCCCCAGGATGTTGATAGTGGGGTATTCAGTGATGGTAATTGAACATCAAGGGGCGATGGTTAGATTCTCTCTTGTTGGAGATGGTCATTGCCTGGCACTTGTGTGGAGCAAATGTTACTTGCCACTTACCAGTCCAAGCCTGGACATTGTCCAGGTCTTGCTGCATTTGGAAATGGACTGCTTCAGTATCTGAGGAGTCGCAAATGGTGCTGAACATTGTGCAATCATCAGCGAACATCCCCACTTCTGACCTGATGATGGGAAGGTCATTGATGAAGCAACTGAAGATGGCTGGGCCAAGGACACTACCCTGAGGAACTCCTGTAGTGATGTGCTGGAGCTGAGATGATTAACCTCCAACAACTACAACCATCTTCCTTTGTGCTAGGTATGACTCCAACCAGTGGAGAGTTTTCCACCTGATTCCCATTGACTCCAGTTTTGCTAGGGCTCCTTGATGCCACACTCGGTCAAATGCTGCCTTGATGTCAAGGGCAGTCACTCTCACCTCACCTCAGGAGTTCAGCTCTTTCGTCCATGTTTGAACCAAGGCTGTAATGGGTTCAGGAGCTGAGTGGCCCTGGCAGAACCTAGACTGGGTGTCAGTGAACAGGTTATTGTTAAGCAAGTGCTGCTTGATAGCACTGTTGATGACCCCTTCCATTGCTTTACTGATGATCGAGAGTAGACTGATGGGGTGGTAATTGGCTGGGTTGGATTTGTGCTGCTTTTCGTGTACAGGATATACCTGGGCAATTTTCCACATAACTAGGTAGATGCCAGGGTTGTAGCTGTACTGGAACAGCTTGGCTAGGGGTGCGGCAAGTTCAGGAGCACAAGTCGTCAGTACTATTGCCGGAATATTGTCAGGGCCCATAGCCTTTGCAGTATCCAGTGTCTTCAGCCATTTCTTGATATCACGTGGACTGAATCGAATTGGCTGAAGACTGGCATCTGTGATGTTGGGGAGCTCTGGAGGAGGCCAAGATGGATCATCCATTTGGCACTTCTGGCTGAAGATTGTAACAAATGCTTCAGCCTTATCTTTTGCACTTATGTGTCATTGAGGATGGGGATATTTGTGGAGATGCCTCCTCCAGTGAGTTGTTTAATTGTCCACCACCATTCATGACTGGATGTAGCACGACTGCAGAGCTTAGCTCTGACCCGTTTGTTGTGGGACCACCTAGCCCTGTCTATCTTGGCATGCAAGTAGTCCTTTGTTGTAGCTTCACCAGGTTGACACCTCATTTTTAGGTATGCCTGGTACTGCTCCTGTCATGCCCTCCTGCACTCTTCATTGAACCAGGGTTGATTCCCTGGCTTGATGGTAATGGTAGGGTGGGGGATATGCAGGGCCACGAGGTTACAGATTGTGTTCGAGTAGAATTCTGCTGCTGCTGATGGCCCACACTGCCTCATGGAAGCCCAGTCTTGAGTTGCTAGATCTGTTCGAAATCTATCCCATTTAGCAGGGTGGTAGTGCCACACAACACGATGGAGGGTATCCTCAATGTGAAGGTGGGACTTCGTTTCCACAACAACTGTGCGGTGGTCACTCCTGACCGATCCTGTCATGGACAGATGCATCTGTGGCCGGCAGGTTGGTGCGGATGAGGTCAAGTATGTTTTTCCCTCTTGCTGGTTCCCTCACCACCTGCCGCAGACCCAGTCTAGCAGCGATGTCCTTTAGGACCGGCCAGCTCAGTCAGTAGTGTTGCTACCGAGCCACTCTTGGTGATGGGCATTGAAGACTCTGCCCAGAGTACATTCTACGCCCTTGCCACCCTCAGTGCTTCCTCCAAGTGGTGTTCAACATGGAGGATCACTGATTCATCAGCTGAGGGAGAGCGGTACGTGGTAATCAGGAGGTTTCCTTGCCCATGTTTGACCTGATGCCATGAGACTTCATGGGCCCTGGAGCTGATGTTGAGGACTCCCAGGTCAACTCCCTCCTGACTGAAAACACTGTGCCACCACCACCTCTGCCAGGTCAGTCCTGCCGGTGGGACAGGACATACCCAGGGATGAAGATGTTGGTGTCTGGGACATTATCTGTAAGATATGATCCCATGAGGATGACTATGTCAGGTTGTTGCTTGACTAGTCTGTGAGACAGCTCTCCCAATTTTGGCACTAGCCCCCAGATGTCAGTAAGGAGGACTTTGCAGGGTCAACAGGGCTGTGATTGCAGTTGTTGTTTCTGGTGTTGAGGTCAATGCCAGGTGGTCCGTCTGGTTTCATTCCCTTTTTGAGACTTTGTAGCGGTTTGATACAACTGAGTGAAGTGATTCACTTTGGTATGAAGAACATGGAGAGACAATATAAAATAAAGGATACAATTTTATAGGGGGTGCAGGAGCAGAAGGACATGGGTATATATGTGCATAAGTCACTGAAGGTGGCAGGACAGGCTGAGAGAGTGGCTAATCAACATACAGTATCCTAAGTTTTATTAATAGGGTCATAGAGTTCAAAAGCAGGGGGGTTAATTTGAACTTGCATAAGATACTAGTTTGGCCTCAGCTGGAGTATTGCATCCAGTTATAGGAGCTACACTTTCAGAAGGATGCGAATGCTTTGGAATTCAAATTTTTTTTTTGTTCATGGTAGGGTGTTGCTGGCTAGGCCAGTAGTTATTGCCCATCCCTAACTGCCCTTTGAGAACTGAGTGGCTTGCTTGGCCATTTCAGAGTCAATCACATTGCTGTGGGTCTGGAGTCACATGTAGGCCAGACCAGATGAGGACAGCAGATTTCCTTCCCTAAAGGGTAACAATCGCCAATCATTTCATGGCCATCGTTAGACTTTTAATTGCAGATTTTTTACTGAATTCAAATTCCACCAACTGCCTTGGTGGGATTTCTACCCAGATCCCCAGGGTATTACCCTGGTTCACTCGATTACTAGTCCAGTGACAATACCACTATGCCACCGCCTCCCCCTATGCTCTGCATGTTCACCTCAAAATGAAAGAACACATCTTATCAATTCACATCAGTCCCCATTTCACCACGAATTTTCTTAGAAAGCAATAATACACATACGACAGATCATAAGGAGGTGCTATTGTTATATCCCAGAGGTGGCTGACAATCCTGCCAGTCAAGGTAGGACGGATGGACGAGGGATGTGCAAAAGGGATCAAAGTCTAAAGAGCAGAAGGAGGATGAAGCCATTGCAGGAGATGTGTTGGCTTTGCTGAGATAGGTTGGTGTTAAATCAGGAAGGGACAGTGCTATGGAGATAGTTGACAGAGAAGAGACAGTGTAGAAGGACGAATGTTCAGCTGTGTGATTCATTACAGGGAACTTGAGGTAAGCAAGAAGAGGTGACATGCTACACTTACCTTCCCATATCTCTCTCTAATCCTTCATACATTGTGGATGTGTATACTTCAGTGCAGTAGCGAGGGAGTGCTGTATTGTCAGAGGTGCTAAATTTCAGATGAGGCATTGCCTGCCCCCTCAGGTGGATATAAATAAAATCGAACAGCACTAATTCGAAGAAGAGCAGGGGAGTCCTAGGTCAAAATATATCCCTCAACCAACATTGTTGAAAACAGATTATCTGATCAATATCAAATTTCTATTTGTGGGACCTTGCCATCTGGTTCTTGACCCTGCTGCCAACAGGAACAATTCATGGCCTTGCCTGTCCTGTTTCCCCACAACAGTGACTAAATTCAAAAAATACTTAATTGGCTGTAAAGCACTTTTGGATGTCCTGATGTTGTGAAAGGCGCTACATAAATACAAGTCTTTCTTTTACCAGTCAGAGAATGCAAATGTGCCACTTGTTTATTGATTCATGTGTTGGTAGCCATTGCATCTGGAACTTCCCCCTAAGCCTTTTGGCTAAAGGGGTCAGAGCTTTTGCCAACAGTGATAAGTCACAAATAAGGGTTATTTATAATTACATAACACAAACCAAGGGATTGTCACAGATATTGAGTTTCCAATACAAATGCAGCAGTGAAATTCCTGGAGTATTTGATCAGTTTACTGTTACTGGGAGTTGCAACACGATGATTACAGTCCACTGAGTCCTGTCCCTGTCTCCACCTTGATTAAATAATAACCTGCTTAGATACCTTTCGTCTGCTATTTGGTGTGAGCAGGACGTGCAGCTCGAGGAAGCGATTGCTGGCTGACGTGACTATTCTCACTGCTAATTCATTACTGGTGATTGCCAAGTCATTATGTGGGGAATTTGAAGGTAGCCTGTGCTGTATAGTCCCTTCTTGTCAATGCGTTGAAGAATTGCCCAATGTCAATATATTGATAGATTTCCTTCAGTTGCTTTACATTTTTTCTCCCTCCGCACCACCTCTCACTCCCACCAACGCCACCTCACCCCACTCCCACTGCCCAAACAGCCCCCCCTCCTCCCCCCCCACCCCCAACTCCCACCACCCACCCCCGCAATGCCTCCTTTTTCTGGAGCTGCTGATCCGGCCTGCCATAGGCTCCAGTACCAAGTAACTATTCTTCAAGTGCAAGGGCAGTCTCCATCAGGAGACCGGGTGGCTTACAGAGATTCGGAACCAAAGTCTTCCGGTTTCCTTATCCTCACCTCCTCATTTATACCCAGACTGGGGAATGGCCAATGTGATTTGGCAAAAGAAACAGTTACTTGAAGGTGCATCAGTATCAGAGCAGTGGGAGGCATTGGAGGAAATAGGAGGCGTTCAGAACAAAAAAGTTCCCACAAGAAAAAAAGGCTGGGACTCCCAATTCCAGGCCACCCTGGATATAGGTTAGTAAAAATGCAAAAAGGGGAAGCTTATTGTAAGATTTCAGGGGCTTTGGGCCACAGGTACCTAAGACAGGTAGTCAAGTATTTTAAGATAGTTTATTAAGTTTATTAAGAAGCACAGTTTACGTATAATACATATAGCGTGTTGATCTCATTAGCTTGTGATACCAGCATTTTGCTCTCTAGTCGAAGTATTAGGAAACCATTCCCTTCATCCTCCTCCTCCTCCTCTGGCCCATCTTCCATCTGAAGAATGCAGCTGCCCCACGAGCATTGTCACCTCACCAGCACCTCAGCCGTACACAATCCTTCGGCAGTATCTCACCAGTATATGACCCCGCCAGGACCTTGCCCCTGTGCATGAGCACTTGTTAATATACCCTTTTCCTAGGGGCCTGTAGCTTACCCAGTGCCAATCATCTATTTGAAGTATTCTGACCAATGGAGATGGGACAGGTACCTAAATTGTCAAGCTGGTTACCGGCCTCCCCTGTTTGTCATCCTGCTCGAGGTCAGCTTTTTAGTTTACATCCTGCTGAAGTTCATACCCTAGTCCTTTCTAAACAGTTGCATAGGAAATGGGGTTCGCAAGCCACAATTCTACCTGCTCAGAAATGTCAACACGGCAGCCTGAACTAAGTGACATTGATGTTTCTATAATAATAATAAAAACAAAAAAACTGCGGATGCTGGAAATCCAAAACAAAAACAGAATTACCTGGAAAAACTCAGCAGGTCTGGCAGCATCGGCGGAGAAGAAAAGAGTTGACGTTTCGAGTCCTCATGACCCTTCGACAGAACTTGAGTTCGAGTCCAGGAAAGAGCTGAAATATAAGCTGGTTTAAGGTGTGTGTGTGGGGGGCGGAGAGATAGAGAGACAGAGAGGTGGAGGGGGTTGGTGTGGTTGTAGCGACAAACAAGCAGTGATAGAAGCAGATCATCAAAAGATGTCAACAACAATAGTACAATAGAACACATAGGTGTTAAAGTTAAAGTTGGTGATATTATCTAAACGAATGTGCTAATTAAGAATGGATGGTAGGGCACTCAAGGTATAGCTCTAGTGGGTTTTTTTTTATTTTATATAATGGAAATAGGTGGGAAAAGGAAAATCTTTATAATTTATTGGGAAAAAAAAGAAGGGGGAAACAGAAAGGGGGTGGGGATGGGGGAGGGGACTCACGACCTAAAGTTGTTGAATTCAATATTCAGTCCGGAAGGCTGTAAAGTCCCTAGTCGGAAGATGAGGTGTTGTTCCTCCAGTTTGCGTTGGGCTTCACTGGAACAATGCAGCAAGCCAAGGACAGACATGTGGGCAAGAGAGCAGGGTGGAGTGTTAAAATGGCAAGCGACAGGGAGGTTTGGGTCATTCTTGCGGACAGACCGCAGGTGTTCTGCAAAGCGGTCGCCCAGTTTACGTTTGGTCTCTCCAATGTAGAGGAGACCACATTGGGAGCAACGAATGCAGTAGACTAAGTTGGGGGAAATGCAAGTGAAATGCTGCTTCACTTGAAAGGAGTGTTTGGGTCCTTGGACGGTGAGGAGAGAGGAAGTGAAGGGGCAGGTGTTGCATCTTTTGCGTGGGCAAGGGGTTGTGCCATAGGAGGGGGTTGAGGAGTAGGGGGTGATGGAGGAGTGGACCAGGGTGTCCCGGAGGGAGCGATCCCTACGGAATGCCGATAAGGGGGGTGAAGGGAAGATGTGTTTGGTAGTGGCATCATGCTGGAGTTGGCGGAAATGGCGGAGGATGATCCTTTGAATGCGGAGGCTGGTGGGGTGATAAGTGAGGACAAGGGGGACCCTATCATGTTTCTGGGAGGGAGGAGAAGGAGTGAGGGCGGATGCGCGGGAGATGGGCCGGACACGGTTGAGGGCCCTGTCAACGATGGGCCCTCAACCGTGTCCGGCCCATCTCCCGCGCATCCGCCCTCACTCCTTCTCCTCCCTCCCAGAAACATGATAGGGTCCCCCTTGTCCTCACTTATCACCCCACCAGCCTCCGCATTCAAAGGATCATCCTCCGCCATTTCCGCCAACTCCAGCATGATGCCACTACCAAACACATCTTCCCTTCACCCCCCTTATCGGCATTCCGTAGGGATCGCTCCCTCCGGGACACCCTGGTCCACTCCTCCATCACCCCCTACTCCTCAACCCCCTCCTATGGCACAACCCCTTGCCCACGCAAAAGATGCAACACCTGCCCCTTCACTTCCTCTCTCCTCACCGTCCAAGGACCCAAACACTCCTTTCAAGTGAAGCAGCATTTCACTTGCATTTCCCCCAACTTAGTCTACTGCATTCGTTGCTCCCAATGTGGTCTCCTCTACATTGGAGAGACCAAACGTAAACTGGGCGACCGCTTTGCAGAACACCTGCGGTCTGTCCGCAAGAATGACCCAAACCTCCCTGTCGCTTGCCATTTTAACACTCCACCCTGCTCTCTTGCCCACATGTCTGTCCTTGGCTTGCTGCATTGTTCCAGTGAAGCCCAACGCAAACTGGAGGAACAACACCTCATCTTCCGACTAGGGACTTTACAGCCTTCCGGACTGAATATTGAATTCAACAACTTTAGGTCGTGAGTCCCCTCCCCCATCCCCACCCCCTTTCTGTTTCTCCCTTCTTTTTTTTCCCAATAAATTATAAAGATTTTCCTTTTCCCACCTATTTCCATTATATAAAATAAAAAAAAACCCACTAGAGCTATACCTTGAGTGCCCTACCATCCATTCTTAATTAGCACATTCGTTTAGATAATATCACCAACTTTAACTTTAACACCTATGTGTTCTATTGTACTATTGTTGTTGACATCTTTTGATGATCTGCTTCTATTATTATTATTATTATTATTATTATTATTATTGCTTCTATCACTGCTTGTTTGTCGCTACAACCACACCAACCCCCTCCACCTCTCTGTCTCTCTATCTCTCCGCCCCCCACACACACACCTTAAACCAGCTTATATTTCAGCTCTTTCCTGGACTCGAACTCAAGTTCTGTCGAAGGGTCATGAGGACTCGAAACGTCAACTCTTTTCTTCTCCGCCGATGCTGCCAGACCTGCTGAGTTTTTCCAGGTAATTCTGTTTTTGTTTTTGATGTTTCTATAGACTGTCCAGAGGCCAAAGTGTTTAGAAATTCTCTTTCCTGAGAGAGAATCAATGCTGATTAGCTAATCTCATAAAATGCAGAAAATACCTGTTTATTAAAGACCCCAATTGAGCCCTCAGGTGCCAAAGGCAGAGAGCCGAGAGGAATAAAGAAAGAGTAGAGGTGAAATTAAGTTAAAGGAAATTAGGAAAGCAAAGAGACTCATGAAAAAATAATGACAAATGAAATCAAGGAAAACCCAGAGATGTTTTGTAGGTACATGAAGAACAAGAGAGTTAGAAGGAACGAGTAAGATCCATTAGAGACCAAAAAGGAAACCTGCGTAGGGGCCAAAGATGTAGGCATGGTTCTTAATGAATACTTTGGAACCGTCTTCACATAAGAGAGGGATGATGAAACATTGTAGTTAAGGAGGAGTGTGAAACATTTAATGGGATAAATGTAACGAGAGAGGAAATATCAGGGTTTTATGCCAGGGGTTTAACATCTGTGAAAGTAGTAAAATCACCAGGCCTCCAGCCCTTGGCCAGAGCTGACTGGTGCCTGGGCCTAGCTGCTGGGTCCCAACTGAGCCGGCCGACTCCCCGAGCATGTCGAGGGTAACAGCAGATTGAGTCCGATCCAACTCCGTCCCCCACCTTTCGCCTGGCTCTGGGTAATGGTGGGCTCCCACAGATGCAATTGTGGAATAGAGGAGACTGCTGAGCAGAGGAGTGAGATCATGTGAGGAACAAGTAAAATTATTATTATTATTATTATTATTTTTACAGATATCATACTGAGCCTGAGCATATTTTATCTGCTGAGAGCTGATTTTCTGCGCAAAGTGGAAAGCGTTTTTACGGCTTTTTCCACATATCCCCAGGCAATCCTCCTCCTCTGCTCCCCTGCTCATGGTCGAGTGGGCCAATGGCAGAACGCATGGATAGGTGTCCAGTGAGTATGTACAAACAACAAGGACACATGTCCAGCAGCAAGAGGACATTCCCCAGCAGTCATTGCTTGAGAAATACGGGACAAATCGCATCCCGGAGAGCAAACATCCGGGACAAAACATAAAATTGTGTGACAATCCCGTCAACTAAGGGACAGTTGATCACCCTGTGAGATGAAATGCGTCCCAGACTGCTCAGAAAAATCATGGGAGGTGAAAGCACAGGGTCTGACCAGCACTTTTCAATCCTCTCTGGCTGGAAGGCAGCTAATATGGCACCATTGTTTAAAGAGGGAGAAAGGGATAGACCGACTAATTACAAGCCAGACAGCCTAACTTCGTTGGTGGGAAAATCACTGGAAACATTTCCGAGGGACAATATAAATCGTTATTTAGAAAGACATGGATTAATCAAAGACAGTCAGCACAGACATGGGATCATTGGCACAATGGCAGAGAGCAAAAGGTTAATGATGGATGAGTGCTTTTGTGATTGGAAGGTTATTTTTTGGTGGAGTTCTGCTGGGTTCAGTACTTGTTCCCTTGCTTTTCATAGCATAGATCAATAATTTCGACTAGTAAGTCGGGGGCATGATTAAGAAATCTACATGCAGTAGAAGAACTGGCTGTGAGGTTGATAGTGAGAAATAAAGCTGTAGACTGCAGGATGATTTCAATGGACTGGTCAGGTGGGTAGAAAAGTGGTAAATGGAATTCAATCAAGGCCAGTGTGAGGTAATGTATTGGGGACGGCTAACAAGACAAAGGAATTCACAATAAATGGTTGGATACTGAGGAATGTAAAGGAACAGAGGGACCTTGGAGTACACATCCACAGAATCCTGAAGGTGGCTGGGCAGGTAGATACTGGAGATAACGTACCACTCCATGCTGCAGAGGGATCTGGGTGTCCTAGTACACAAATCACAAAAAAGTTAGTACACAGGTACAGCAAACGATTAGGAAGGTAAATGAAATGTTATCATTTATTGCAACGGGAATGGAATATAAAAGTGTGGATGTTTTGCTATATTTGTACAGGGCATTGGTGAGACCACATCTAGAGTATTGTGTACAGTTTTCATCTCCATATTTGAGAAAGGACATAATTGCATTAGACACAATTCAGAGAAAGTTCACTTGACTGATTCTTGCAATGAAGGAGGGGTCTTATGAGGAAAGGTTGAACAGGTTGGACCTCATCCAGTGGAGTTTAGAAAATTTGAGAGGCGATCTTATTGAAACATATGTGATCCTAAGGGGATTGACAGATTGGACGCTGAAAGGGTGTTCCCCTTGTGGGGGAGACTAGAACTAGAGGACACAGTTTAAAAATAAGGGTTCTCTCATTTAATATGGAGATGGGGAGAATTTTTTTCTCCCAGAGGGTTGTGAGTCTGTGGTACTCTCTTCCCCAGGGAGTAGTGGAGGCAGGTTCATTGCATATTTTTAAGGCTAAGTTAGACAGATTCTTGAATTACAAGGGAGTTAAAGGGATAGGCAGAATGTGGAGTTGGGGCCACAATCAGATCAGCCATGACCTTAACAAGTGGCAGAGCAGACTCAAGGGGCCGAATGGCCTAATCCTGATCCGAAGTTATATGTTTGTATAAGGTGGTAAGTGGGATTTAATTTTCCTTTATTGACTGAGGCATAAAACATAAGGGCAAGGAGGCTATGCCAGAGTTTTATAAAACATTAATTAGAACATAGCTGGATTACTGCATTTGGTTCCGCTCAGCACAGTACAGGAAGGACGTGATCACACTGGAGAGGGTACAGAGGAAATCTAAGAGGATGTTGTCGGGACTGGAGAGTTTTAGCTGTGAGGACCGATTGGATAGGGGGTGTTTCCTTTGGAATAGAGGAGGCTGAGGGGAGATTTAAATGCCATGTATAAAATTATGAGGGACCCAGATAGAGTGGAGAGAAAGGCTCAATTTCCATCTGCAGAGAGGTCGATAAACAATGGTCAGATTCAAAGTGATTGTTGGAAGGTTTAGAGGCCAGTTGAGTCATATTTTTCATCCACAGGTTGGGATCTGATTCCTGCCTGAAAGTGTGGTAGAGACAGGAACACTCCTGGCATTTAAAAATTACATGGATGTACACTTGAGGTGCCATAGCTTACAGGGTCATGGACCAGGAGCTGCAAAGTGGAAATAGACAGGGTAGCTCTTTCTCATTTGGCACAGACCTGTCGGATGGAATGCCCCCCCCACCCCCCCCGAGCCATAAATTTGAGATGTTTCTAGGTTTCTTTAATGTCTTAGAGGCCACCATAATCTAGGTGCAAATTAATTGCGTGGCATAAAGTAGCATGGAGTTTTGGGCTTGAGAGAGCTATGTGGGTAACTGCAAGACACCCAAGTCTCCTGGATCTTTTCTGACTGTTTAAATCCTCACATTGTTCATGCTTGAGGATTGCTGGGGAGGGAGCTCTCAGATTTTCAGGCTGTGCAGGAAACAAAGTCACCTTTCTATTCTTTTAATTGCAATGTTTTGAGCATTTGTTTAAATAATTTATCATCACTGAGAACTGCTACTTTGAATGCATTTTTTATGGTATCAATTCTAAGTCAGATTAAAAATTGAAAAGCCTCCCCGATTGTCGCTTCCTAAACGAGCTGTGCCTGATGTATGTGAATGATGGTTAAATGAGTTGATACTTTAAATTTTAAGACTCCAAGAATGCGATAAGAACCAGACAATCTGTTTTTAGTGACGTTGATTGAGGGATAGGTATTGGCCAGGTCACCAGGGGAGATCTCCCTTGTTCTTCATCCAAAGAGTGCTGTCGAGCTCTTTATGTTCATTTGAGAAGGCAGAGAGGCCTTAGGGCTGTGTTTATGATTTTTTCCCTCTTTCTACAGTCACAGAGACCCAGCTGCTTCTCCTCCTTACCTGAAATTGGAACATAGGAGCAGGAAGAGCCTGTTCAACCCCCCAGTGTCTGTTGCGCCATTCAATGAAATCATGGCTGATCTGCGACCTAACAATATGTATAAATACCTAGTCCATATTTTCCCCTTATGCTGTAATACCCTTGGATAAAAAAAATCTATGAATCTCAGATTTAAAATTAACAATTGAGTGAGCATCAGTTGCTGCTTGCAGAAGTGGATGCCAAACTTCTACCACCCTCTGTGTGAAGCAATGTTTCCTAATTTCACTCCTGAATGGTCTGGCTTCAATTTTTACACAACGCCCTCTAATCCTCGACTCCCCAACCAGTAGAAATAATTTCTGTCTACTTAGCTGATCTGTTCCCCTTAACAATTTGAAAACTTTGATCAAGCACTGCTTAGCCAACTAAATTCCAGTGAATGCAGCCTTAGTTTGTATAATCGCTCCTCATAATTTAACCCTTGGAGTCCGGGTGACATTCTGGTAAACTTACCCTGCACACCCTGAAGGTGGTAGCTGCTTTCCTTATGTGTGTATCAGGTTCTGCATCAAGGTTCAGATTGTCTATCACAGTGGACTTATGAAACACACACGAAGTAACATCAAACTGACCCTTAGGACCAAGCTGATGATTCACAAAGCCTGTGTTTTCAGCATCTTGCTATATATATGCTTGTGAAACATAGTGATTTACAGCTACCAAGAAAAGAGGCTCAACAATTTCCATCTTTGCTGTCTGCGGAGCATTATATGTATATCCTGGGTCACAAATGGGGCAGTCCTCAGGTTTATTGCACCAGCTGATGACAGGCAAAAAAAGTGATACCTCCTGTGGCCTGTCTTGCGCCACCACAGTGACCAGTCGCTACAGCGGCTTGGGTAACAGGCACCAACACCAAAAAATTAGCCCACAACGACACACAATGGCTTCGTGTGTGGCACTTGTGTGCCTCTCAAGGATTGGCCTTTTCAGCTATCGACAAAAGTATGTCATATCAAGAGACCCCATCTTGAAATAGATTGCTTGCCTCGTGTCCATCGTCTTTCCAAGGTGGACGGATGCCGACAATGGCACCTGCTCACCTTCCAAGGTAAGTATATGTCCCTCCTAAGATGTGGTGCCCAGAAATGCTCAGGGTACTCAGTCGTGGTCTAAACAAGGCTCTGTATAGCTGAAGTATGTATTGTAGTCCTCTAGATATAAACACAAGTATTCCATGAGCCTTTTTGATTACTTTCAGTGCATGTTCATGACATTTTAATGACCTGTGTAACAGTGCTGAATTCTCAAATCACTTTGGACCTCCAAAGTTTCTCGCTTTTTACATTCTATTCTTTTGCCATAGTTTTGTGCATTGACTTAATCTATCAATATCTGTGATTTCTTTGTAATTCTATGCTTCCATCTACACTGCTTATAACACCGTATATTTTGTGTCATCAACAATCAGCACACTCTGGGTGTGGAAATTTCTAATGTCTCTGGATCAATACACATTGTCTGGCGCAATTATCTAATACACCATCGGGGGAGCTATTTCCCCACGTTTGAGAGATTCCCTTGTGACCAAACATCAACCTCCTGCTCAGAGCGAATGAGAAACAGACTTCCAAGCGAAGGAGAACGGAGAGACCATGAAAGAGGAGAGAAAAGAGCAGGAGGAGAGTGAGAGAGGAAACAGAGGCGAGTGTGAAAGTAAGGAGGGGAGAGAGGAGAGAGAGAAGATGGAGAAAGAAGAGAGAGTTGAGGAGAGAGAAAGTAATGAGGGGGTGGGCTGAGACAGAGGCGAAAAAGAGAAAAAATAGAGAAAGAGGAAAGTGAGGAAACAGAAGAAATCGAAAGGAGAGAGGGAAAGACCACAAAAGCAGAGAAAGAAGCGAGAAGGGTAGAGAAAGAGAGCAGAGCAGGTTTTCTGAGTTGATTATATCTCACATCTTTGATGTAAATATTATTCAAAATGTAGAATAAACTATCCACGAAATTATATTTCAGCATTACTCAAAATCCTTTGCATTTGTTTTTTTTTCATATGTTTCTATAAAAAACTGTTTAAGTCTTTAGTTGCCCTTGTCACATTCCCAGACAGTGGGAGCATCTATTGACAGCAGTGTCAGTATGAATGACCTCAGCTGCATGATTGTAATGAGAAGACAGAAGAAGAAATCCTAATGAGCTGGCTAGAGGGGGGCGGAGAGGTGGAGGGAAGGTTTACAGAACCACTCAACTGTGCACAGCTCTGTCTATGGGGCCCACATATAATCTCTGTTTATGGAGCTGCGTGCAATCCTTTCCCATTCAAGTGGGCTATTTGCCTGTAATACAATGACGAGGATGCCTTAAATTCCACAAAGCTTCCTGAGTGATGTGGTGTTTTCGAAGCAATCTGTTGACAACATTGTGCTAATTGCCATGCACTGGACTGCCCGTTGGTTGAGATCAAGTTTCTGGGTTTTATTTATAGGTGTTTTTGTCAGGTGAGGGTGACGCAGTAGCTAACGTAATACCCCTTTGTACATTGTTAGAATAGATGAGTCAGCCAGCGTAAATAGCGTTAACCGTGTCCATGGAGACATCAACTGCTGGGACTACCCAGCTCTCCTCAACTATCGTGTGCAAGAGTTGGCCTCAATCCTTGGAGAACAATAACCTGGGCTCTTGTTCTTCATTACTGCCGGTGAATGCCTAGGACTAAGGTGTACCCATCTCTTCCACAATAGTCAAAGTGAATCTGTATAGGTAAAAAAACGTCTGTCCCCTTTCCAATTGGCTGTGGGAAGATAGTTCAGCTGGAGGATGGACCAATGGCAGCAGAGTGTGAGAGGTTTGAGGTGAGAGTTCATGTGATGAAGCCTCCATGAATATGCCCAAGCGGAGTTGGTAACTCTTATCTGGAGAATGTGAGATACGTTGATAAAGGTAAGGTGGGACTATTGAAAGATTTGCAGGTCAGGATGTGAATTTGAAATTTGATCCATTGACAGGCGAGAAGCCAGTATAGGTCAACAAGAATAGATGGTTTTGCACTCCCAATTGTTAATGGGTGGTTCCTTGTTGGTATCAGGTGAGGATAAGGCCAGGCTTGACTATGCAGCCTCCTGTGTTGGGTTGCCAACACTGGTAGGACATCTTCCTGGAGGTGTCATCATGTGACCTCCTGCCACTAATCACCTGCCCCCAAGCGGCATTTCCCCATTTTTTAACAAATAAATAGAAAACTTGAAAGAAAAAAACATTAAAGCACAGTTTTAATGCCCACATGATTTTATTCCTGGATTTCTACTCAAAGGAGTGTTCTGGAGATTAATCATTAACTGCTGGCATCTCCAGGGCAATCCTGGAGGGTTGGCAACTCTATTTGTGATAGGAGAGCTATCACAACTCACTGTTTAGACTCAAGCATGAAGAGTGGCCACTGGGGTGAACCATCAAAGGAGCCTCCTTGGCAACTCCAAGGGATGGGGCCAAAAAGATAACAGAAACCGAATAAGATCTTTAGACAGCCAAAGATGTCTGCTAAACAATTGGCCAATACGGGTGGTTACAAAGCATGTGACTGCCAAACATAGTCAAGAGTATAACTTCTGGATGACGCCATATGTCAACATGAAAGGGTGGTCACAAATTTGGCAATGCAGCTGATGGATTGTAACAACAATAACAATGGTTTGCATTTATATAGGGCCTTTAAGATAGGAAAATTCCCCAAGGTGCTTCATAGGACGTAATCAATCAAAATTTGACACCCTCGGCCACATAAGCAGATGTTGGGTCAAGTGGCCAAATACTTGGTTGAAGGGAGAAAAGAAAAGGAGCATCTTAAAGGAGGGGAGAGCTGTAGAGAGACAGAGGGGAGAAGGAAGGGGATTCCTGAGCTTAGTGCCTATGCAGCAGAAGAAAATGGCCACTTGTGGTGGAATGGTAAAATAGGGAATGCAGGAGAGATATGAATTTGAGGAGTATAGATACCCCTGAGAGTTTTAGGGGCGGAGGTGGCTATTAGGAGAGGGGGAGGGGCAAATGAATGGAGGAATTTGAACACAAGAACGGGAATTTTAAAATCGAGGCACTGTTGGACAGGGAGTCAGTGTAGAGGGCACTTGGCTCATTAAGATATGGGCAGCGCATCAGTATTTCTATATGTGGGAGCTTTTAAGTTGTTTACGCTGTCAACGTACAGTACAAGCCAAGAGGAACTGAAAGAGATTTCAGACCGAATATCTGCTCTCGAAATAGATTCTATTATGCTAAGGACTTAACAAGTTCTCAATACAGTAGATCAGCTGATGTTGTTTTCCTATCTTTACACCCTGGCCTTGGAGAATAGAGGAAGTATTCACAGACTGAATCATCTGACAGGCTCTGACATGAACAACTCTTTCCACGGCCCTGACCATCGCTATACCAGCCAATAGGGGTTGAGTGGGGGTTGGTCCAATATGGTCAAACGATGACATATAAGAATACCACAAAAAAAGGACTTGTTTTTCTATAGCATTTTTCTAGAGGGAGTCTCAAAGTGGTATGTCTACAATTCAATGAAGTACTTTTTAGAGTGTAGTCACTGTTGTAATATAGGAGATGCAGCAGCCAAATTGCGCACAGCAAGCTCCCACAAACAACAATATGACAATGGCTGGTAACCTGTTTTTTGTGATACAAAAACAGAATTACCTGGAAAAACTCAGCAGGTCTGGCAGCATCGGCAGAGAAGAAAAGAGTTGACGTTTCAAGTCCTCATGACCCTTACATAGTTCTGTTGAAGGGTCATGAGGACTCGAAACGTCAACTCTTTTCTTCTCTGCCGATGCTGCCAGACCTGCTGAGTTTTTTTCTAGGTAATTCTGTTTTTGTTTTGGATTTCCAGCATCCGCAGTTTTTTGTTTTTGTCTCTGTTTTTTGTGATGTTGATTGAGGGGTAAACAATGCCCAGGTCACTGGGAATAATTCCCCAGGCCTTTGTCAAAATAGCAGTAAGGGGATCTTTTAAATCCCCCCCAAGTGGGCAGATGGGGCTGACATCTTAGCTAAAAGGTAGCACCACCAACAATGCAGCATTCCCTCAGTACTACGCTGGAGTGTCAGCCTTGATTTTTAAGCCCTAGTGTGGGATTTAAACCCAGAGCCTTGATGAGTCAGAGGAGAGAGTGCTACGAAGTGAGCCACTGCTGACACTGAGGTATTGCAGGCTCAGTTCACGCTCTCTGGGGCTGTGTGGAACAGGATTGAAGCCCTGCACCTTTCATGCTTCAGAGACCAGGGGTGGAATCTTCCATTCTGGAGTTTAACTTTGGCAGCGGGCACGGAAGTGGGAGGCTGACCACATGCAAACTCGCGCAGTTCAGTTCACTACTTATGCATTCACAAGGAGCTCGGCCAGTCTCATGGTGGGGGTGGGCAGGAAGTCGCTGTCCCTGCCATTACCTCATGGGGGTCACAAAGGTCTGGGTGCCATATTTAAAGGGCACCCAGGCAGCCATTCACTCACTGCAGGCCAGGAGCTCCAGACTCTGCATCAACCAGAATATCGCAGAGAAGACACCAAACATGTGATCCCACGATTCAGCCAAGCCTCCCTCGAAATTCTCCTCCAGGAAAGCTGGGAGGTGCTGCTTCCCTGGGATGGTAGCAGGAGGCCCTCCTGTTTGACCACGGCAGCCTGGACGGAGGTCACAGTGGAGATTAGCACCCGTGGGGCCCACCAAAGAAATGCCCAGCAGTGCAGGAAGAGCGTCGCTCCGCCCGGGTAAGCGGCACCACCTACTCACTACAAACTGATGCTCATAAGGACATTAGGCAGTGTGAGCGTGTGAGTTCACCGGGAGGCCAGATAGGAGTTTGGGTTGCAGCACTCACCAGCTGATGCGTGCTAAATGTTTACCAGTCACTTCACGCTCTGAATGTTCGATCAGTTGCAGGACATCCTGCTTATTAATCACTTACTGGGAAGGGCTCAGCAGCTACCATAGGCATGCATGTTCCTAAACTGCTCATGCATCCATTGGGATGACACTCGATCCTTCTGTCAGTCTATAGGACAAGACTGCCCACAAGAAGAGGGAGTGGGCCAAGATCAGAGGCAGCATTCTGGATATTCGAGCCCTCACCCCAATGAGGAGCAGGCCGCTGAGATAGTCGGAAAGGGGCAGGATCATGCCTGTGCAGAAGGTGAGATAGGACTCCCCGGGAAGCCAGTGAGGATACCTCGAATCTGCAGTTGTCAGCTGTGCCCCTCAGAGTGACACATTGCTTTAATTGAGGAGCCTGCTTAGGCATCCGCTAAATCTCTCTCTTCTCCATTCCAGGTACCAGCAAGAAAAGCGGGAGGCTCACAGCAGTGAACAGCCACAGCTCCATCTCCAACCCCACCGCTGAGGAGGATGCTTCAGAGGATGCACCATCACGGCGTTCACCTGAACTCTGCACCAGCTACCTCAGTCTGTCTACATCCTAGAGTAGGCTCGGGGCCACAATCTGGTGAGCACGGGTCAACAGCTGGCAGAGAAGGGACAGTTGATGTCGCTGACACTCTTAGGTCTGCTGGAGACCAGGCTCCTGCTCAGCCCTATGCAGATGATGAGTTGTGGACTCGGCCCTAAGAGACCTGTTGCAGATGCAGAGACAGGCAGGGGAATGTCAGGCAGAGATGCCAGAGGCCATGTGCAGACTGGACCGAAGACAGCCAGGAGTCCGTCCTTATTCCATCTGCTGTCGTGACTCCAGCATGCGAATGGAAAGAATGGTGGCCGCCTTGGAGACCCAGGTCCAGCACAGTGGCTGCCGGATATGCGCTCGGACCTGTACTCCATCACTCCATCCATGGGTGCAATGCGGCAGTGGCTAGGTGAGCGATGGACGGGTCATCTCGACCTTGCTCCAGGCGCCCCTTCTCCTCAAAGAGTCAGGGAGGTGCCATCCCCAAGGTAGGAGACGTGCCAGCAAGACACCCTGGGTGCTTCACCCCAGGACACTCCATGCCGCTGCACCTCCCCTCTCCCGGTGACCCCATGGCCTCCTGCAGGTCAGGCTGAGGTGGGTGCACCTGTATCTGAACAGGAGACCCTTAGCAGGCCAGGGCCCCAGGTCACCATAGGATGCCTGTCAAAGCCAACACAGTCAACAGGGCATAGCAGTCAGCAGCTGCCTCCCTCTCTGCTGCGGATGTCGGGACTGCACCTAGACATGGGATTAGGCAAAGAAAGATAAAGAAGTTTTGAAGGCACACAGGTGGCACAGGTGTACAACCATTGTATATTGTTTTGGCACTTGTAAATATAATATTGCGTTGTTTGGAAGTTTCCTGGATTCTCATCTTGCTGCTCGTTGCTTCAATGGTCATTGGCATTTATCAGTATGGAACTTGGGCCCCCATCAAAGTCCAGTAATGAACTCCTATTGATTCTGTTCTCTCACATCATCAACGCAGTGATTACTCAATAATCCCACACGTGCATGATTAAACACTAGCCATCACTTGTGAGTGTGAGGCCTGAGCACACGTCGTACACACCATTACTTGCAGCTCACCAGACTCTAGCCTCTGAAAAGGTGTTCAGAGAGGCCATTGCAGCTCCTGCAGCTGTTGCCCTGACATGAGATGTGGGTGGATGCCACGGGTACTCTAGTGGAACTAAGCCTGTTATGTGAGTGGCAAAGAACACTGTAGATGCAGGGCTGAGAGAGTGAAGCTCTACACTGTCTTCTTAACAGTGGAAAACCCGGGGCTGCCCTACATATTCGGAGAGAGCTGTTGTGGGCACGTCCAATTGTTAATGGCCGTCCTTGGTGATTTGGCATTTTGAGCCAACATGCAGATGAAGGCTACAAATAAGGAGGCAACGGGCAAGTTAGCTTTGACTGCAAGAAGGATTGAGTGTAATATTAAAGAGTTGTGTGCAGTTGGCTGAAGCCTTTGTGAGACCTCACATGGAGATTTGTTTGGCCTGCTCGTCTCTTTATCAAGGGTTGGGATAGACCTCTCATAAAGAGGTTGCAACCAAAGTGCACTGGATCACATTGAAGGAGCAGGGTCTTAGTCCATGAGGTGAGAGAGAGTAGAATGGGTCTATGTGTTGGACCATACCCATGACTGTGAGCTTATCCATGTGAAGCATCAGCAGCTCTAACAAGGCTCTATAGGGTCTATGCAGGAAAGATGTTTACCTTGGCTGGAGTGTCCACGAGGACAGATCACTGTCTCACACTAATACTAAGGCCATCCAGGACTGAGACTTGTAGGGGTCTCTGCAGTTGGAGGGTCATACATGACTGTACATGGAGACATTGCACTTTGACCAGAGTGATGAGGGTCATGTGCAGGAAACCTCCCTCTGACACTATCCCACTTGCCTCCCCTACCCTCGAGACTCTATAGAGAGACCATTGCCTTGGCAGCATAGAGAGACTAACCACACGAGTCCTTGTCAGCCATGACCATCCACCCAGGAGGATGGCGGTTTGGAGTCGGGAGTTTGCTGCCGTCCACCAGCCGTTCCCCTTGGAGGCATCCACCTCCCTCCCTCCCTTCATCCCTCCCTCCCTCCCTTCATCCCTCCCTTCATCCCTGCCCCTGACAGCAGCACATGTCATATGGCACAGAATGAACGGCAGCTCCACACCTTGCTGGGATCTCCATGTTATGAGACCCATGAGTCGGGAACAAACCTGTTGCTGTGTGGGTTCACCATAGAGAGGAGAACACAACTGAGCATCTTCGACATCCAGTTTCCTCATGATTATTAGGATGTCCCTTTAACTGGCCACTTGTGCTGACCTTTAACTCCACCCACCCGAAAAGACCCTCCTCCCGCTTCGAGGTATCACAGTTTTACATCAGCTGCATTGGTGAGAATCCCAAAGTGGTGCATGTGAGATGCGAGACTCTCTCCACTGCCTTCTACCCTCCCCCGTCACCCACCAACTTCACCCCATCACCCTTGACTCACCCACTATAGCCATTCCTCTCCCCTCTCTCACTCTTGAACCTCCCCCCATTACCCTTGTACCAATTACCATCCACTTCCACATGCCTTCCCTCCCCACTGAGCTACACCCATTACCATCCCCAAGCCCAGCCTAACCCTGACCCCTCCCATTATCCAAGCCACCTGTTTCATCCATTTCTGTTACCCCCTCGTCCTCCCCAGCCTTCCACATACTGAGCCTTCACCTACCCAGCTATCACACTGGACCTGCCACCCTACCTCTTCCCACTCCTTTGTCTCACTGTGACTGTCCCCTCTGCTGCCCAGTACCCTCAGTTCAGCCCCCAGGGTGCCACTGTCGACAGCAGCGACCCTGCCCTCTAGGACCATCTCTCGCTCACCACTTCTGTTCAGGAACCCCCTCCCCCACCTAACCCCAGGACCCCCTAGACCCAAGAAACAAGGCCCTCCCCTCCATCCAGTGTCACTGCCCCCTCGCATTCCCTCACTGCCTCCCTCCCTGCCCAGGGCAATCTGTCTTCCTTCCCTGGACAGCCAACCTCCCCTCCTCCTTTAGCCTTCCTACCTTGTCCAGCCTCCACTCCACCCTTCCACCTTAACCCACCCTTCCATCTTTAGCCTGCCCTCGTATCCAGTCTTTGTGCAGCTTGGCCTAGCGGCACCCGATCTGAGTCAAGCTGAGATTTGTGAGCGGCCCCCGAGGAGACCAAAGCAGTGTTTCCTCACCTCCAAGTCCTGGTCAGGTGCATGCCACTTGTGTGCAGTTGTGAATGTGAACGTTTTAATTTCTCGCTGGTGGGGTGGGGGGTTTAATTTGGAGGAGGAACTTAATTCCGGTGATGTGGCCTTTTCATGAACATGCACAAGATGCTAATAGATGAAAACAGGCTTCCCGACATTGTTCGTTGGGAAACTTGACCCACCTTTAACGTCTCCAGAACAGAATCCCAAAAATCCACCCCGTCATCAGGAATCTGATTTTTGACCTCCTGCCAAGTTAAGACTCCTCCCCACCCCCCCAAACCCTCACCCGCCCAGCTTCCAGCTGCTAGCTGGACCGGAAGATTCCGCCCTGTTTTACTACCAGTGAACAGAATACTCGTTCCAGGTCAGCTGACAATGGGATCTTCCATTTCTAGGTGGCCGATACGATTGTATAAATTCAAGCTAATGCTTCCGCTTAAAAACACTCATGGTGGATTTTCACTTACATTAACAAAGGCTTTTCCTCTCAGGTCAGAGTATTTCACATGGACTTGGGGAGATGGTGGTGTAGTGGCAATGCCACTGGACTAGAAATCCTGAGGCTCAGGCTCAGGCTAAGGGTCTGAGGGCAAGGGTTCAAATCCCACCATGGCAGCTGGAATTTAAACTTGAAAAATTTGAAATCTGGAATGAGACCATTGTTGATTGTTGTAAAAACCCACCTGGTTCACTAATGTCCTTTAGAGAAGGAAATCTGCCCTCCTTACCTGGTCTGGCCTACATGTGACTCCAGACCCAAAGCAATGTAGTCGACTATTAACAACCCACTGCATTGGCCAAGCAAGCAAGTCAGTTCAAGGGCAATTAGGGATGGGCAACAAATGCTAGCCTTGCCCACACCCCATTAAAGAATACATTTTTAAAAATGGCTTTCCATGTTAATTTTCTCCCCTCTTATGGTGCCTCATACAAACTTACGAATTAGGAACAGAAGTAGGCCACTTGGCCCCTTGACCCTTCTCCGCCATTCATTAAGACCATGGCTGATCTGAATGTAACCTCAACCCCATATTCCTGCCTACCCCTGATAACCTTTCACCCCCTTGTTGGTCAAGAATCTATCTAGCTCTGCTTTAAAAATATTCAAAGGCTCGGCTTCCAACGCCCTTTTGAGGAAGAGAGTTCCAAAGACACTCAACTTATTCGAGTGTGAACACTGGTAATGGGATAATTGACCCAGAAACTTTGCAGTGGGGATGGATCATGCATTTACTTACTGTCCACGCAGTTCCAGGTGGGGTTGCTTTATAGAGGCTGGAAGCAGGGCCAGCCAGCGCTCCCTTCTCTAACCCTGTCTGCCTGAGGCTGGGAAACCAAGTCTGGCGCCTTCTCTGCTCACTAGATTAATAGTTCCTCACCACGTCATCTGTAAACTTTAGTTGGATTTTTAAAGTTGGGGGGTGGGGGGGGGTGGGGGGTGTGCCTTCCTGGGGGTAATTTAAGCAATGAAATTAACCCACCCCCCTGCCCCCGCCAGTCCAGAGAGAACTGTAGAGAGGGACAGTGCATCATCTCCAGGGTAATGAGGTGTTAAATCAAGTCGAAAGGTAAAAATATTTTGGATTCTCGCCCATCTCCTGGCAGGAGCTTTGCATGCATGTGTTTGTTTAATACACCTGCATAACCAGAAAGAACCACACAAAAGCGACTTCTGAAAAACAGCCACATTCCGAAGGCCTTGGGTGGCTCAGCATTCAATGTTCTGAGGGATCTTTGACATTCCTCAATGCTTCTGAAGTCTCATTGAACGGTTGCCATGGTTAGCCACAGATCTGACTTTGGGCTGGTCTAAGAGCGGGAGCCTAGGACAGCTGGCATAGCAGAGTCTGACCTCATGCTCACAGCATCTCCTGCCTGTCTGAACCACTGTCCCAGTAATTACTCGTTCAGTGCCGAGTTTCTACTTGCTAGAGACCTCGTCTTTCTTTCATCTGCTTTCTCCCTCTCCAGCTGGTTCGAGTGGAAGTGTGGTCTCAGAAGGGAAAGGATTGCACAAAGCAATTTTCATCGTCTCAGAACATTGCAAAGCCTTTTGCAGTTAATGAAGAGTAGTCACTGCTGGAAGATGGTGTGGAATAAAGGCAGCCAATTCGCGCACAGCAAGATCCCACAAACACCAATGAGATACAAAGAGCAATAGCAGACAGGAAAAAACTCTTTATTCCCTGCAGTCTGTCCCACACATCTGAGACTGTACAACACAATAAATACACTCCCCACCTCATTTGAAATTCCTGAGATCCTTGGAGAGGTGAAAAGAACACAGATTAAAAACTCAGACTGATCTTTGGGGTTGAAATTCCTCTGACTCCCTTGGGAAATTGAAACTTGTTCAGGGAACCACTCACCCCCGATTCAGGTCAGGCTTTATAGAAGGTGATACATACTCCAGCCAATAGATATGGTGATGTTAGCTGAGGGATTACTATTGCCCAGGACACCAAGACAGCCCTGCCCTTTCTTCACGTAGACAAGGCGTTGGTTTGACACTTCACCTGAAAGACAGCACCTTTGACAGTGTGGCACTCCCTCAGTACTCCACTGAGGTGCCAGACTGGAGTTTGTGCTCAAGCCTCCCGAGTCTTGAACCCAAAATGTTTAGGCTAAGTGTTACGAGTCCTCGTCAGGAGAGATGTAAAGTGGGCTCTGGATTCACTCTCACCCCGTCATAATCCAGCCCAGCTTGTCCTCTGTCACATCAGCTAAAAAGTGAATAAGCTCCCTCACAAATTCTCCATATCCTTCAATATCCCACCCAGTCTAATCCCTCTTTCCTGTTCGCATCCCATAATTCTTTTAAAATCCCAGGCCGGAATTTTCCAAAACACCCCCTGCCCCCTCACCCCCACTGCCACGGCCAAGCCTCCCATGGTGGAATTCCAGCCAGTGAGCCATTGAAACCTCCATTCACTTCGGCGGGATGGGAAGATCCCACTGGCATGAGGGTCTGGAAAATTCCAGCAAGCCCCACAGCCCAATTTTCAATCTCACTCTCCTCCTCGCTCCCCACGTTCTCTAACATTCACTTCAGGAAAGAAAAGCTTGCATCTTTCACAGCTACTGGGTGTCTCAAAGCGTTTAACAGCCGATGAAGCGCTTTCGAAGTGTAGTTATTGTAATGTAGAAATATGGCAGCCAATTTACACCCAGCAAGCTCCCACACATGTGAAAGCGACCAGACAATCTGTCCTTTTATGATGTCGATTGAGGCATAAATATTGACCAGGGACAACACCCCTGCCCTTCCTTAAAAATCGCGCCATGGGAAGATTTAAATCCACCCAAGAACAAAAATACCTGGAAAAACTCAGCAGGTCCGACAGCATCTGCAGAGAGGGACACAGTTAACGTTTCGAGTCCGTATGACCCTTCAACAGAACCAATAAAAAATAGAAAAGAGGTGAAATATAAGCTGGTTTAAGGAGGGGTGGGACAGGTAGAGCTGGATAGAGGGCCAGTGATAGGTGGAGATTGCCAAAGGATGTCATAGACAAAAGGACAAAGAGGTGTTGATGCAGGAAGATGGAGCTTTGGCTTAATGTCTCGTCTGAAAGACAGCACCTCCAAAATGCAGCACTCCCTCAGCACTGTAGTGGAGTGTCGGGTTTGATTTCTGTGCTCAAGGCTTGGAGTGGGGCTGGAAGCCAGCACCTTGTGGTTTAGGAGGTGGGAAGTTCTACCCACTGAGCTACAGCAAATAGCTAACACCTTGTAAAAAAAAATTGCACTTTGTTTAAGCAACGACAGAAAATTCCTTATTCTAATCACACTATCTGAAGCAAATGTTCTAATTTATGCTTTCTCAATACCATTCCACTGACCAGTGGAAATAATCTATTAATATTTACCTTATCATACCCCTTGAAGTCATGGCCTCAGCAGAAGAGGAAATATCACACTGACTTTAAAAGCTTTCCCTTAGTTCTGTCAACAACCGCATCCCAAGAAAAAGGAGAGGGAAAATTGGAAAGCTGGAACAACACCCGCCCACTTTATTACCACGACAATGGTCTCGCTCTTTCACTGAGCCCCAAGGGTAATGTATTCCAGCTGTACAAATCCCTGGTTAGACTACATCTGGAGCACTGCAAACAACTCTGGGCACCGCACCTTTGTGAGGATATATTGGTCTTGGATGGAGCACAGGACAGATCCACCAGAATGTTGTCAGGGCTCCAAGGCCTACCTTATGAGGAGAGATTACATAAACTGAGATTGTGTTCCCTGGAATACAGAAGATTAGGAGCTGACTCGACTGTCAGTTTTTTAGGAATCTGAAAGGAACTGATGGGGGCGCTTGGAGAAATATTTTCCACTGACGGGAGGAATCCGTAACAAGGCGACATGAACCTTAAAATGGGAGCCAGGCCATTCAGGGTGAAGCTAGGAAGCATCCCTTCATGCCAGGGTTTGGTAGAAGTGTGGAACTTTCTCACGCATAAAGTAGCAGATGTTAGCTCAATTAATAATTTTGAATCTGAAATTGCAGGACTCTTGCTAGGCAAGGGTATTAGTGGAATAAAAACAGAAAGAAGAAGTCATATTGGACTCGAAACGTTAACTCTGTTTCTCTCTCCACATACGCTGCAAGACCTGCTGAGTTTTTCCGGCGTTTTCTGGGCCTGAATTTCACAACTTGGCATACGTGTGATTTCACCCTGGCTGGCCAATTAAGGTCCGCCCAGCATGAAACGCGTCTTCTGAATGGTCGGGAAGGGCTGGGGGCAGGGTGGGACGGGGGATCTGTCAGGCACTGGGCCCAATGGCGACCTGGTGGGCCTTTTAAAACCGGCAAAGGCAGCTCCCTTGAAGGCCGCCAGGGGAGAATCTTTAGAGTCGGTCCGGAGACTGGAACAATGGCCTCACCAGTGGCAAGAAACATCAGGCGGGAGGGCAAGTCAGGTGAGCACTCGCCTCCTCCCCCCCCACCCCCAACCCCCACCCCCGTTTCTTGGATGAGTGCCTCACGGTCCTTGCGGAGAAGTTCGGCGTCCGGCGGGGCGCTCTCGTACCCAGCAATGGCAGGAGGAGGCCACTGCGCCAAAACCAAAAAGCCTGGGAGGAGGTGGCAGCCGAGGCCAACAGCCATTACGTTGTGCGGCGCACATGGGTCCAGTGCCGCAAACGGTTCAACGACCTGCTGTGCTCGGCAAGGGTGAGTACCGAATGGGCATGGGTCAGTTTGGTGGTGTTAAGGGCTGGCTGCTCCACCACCACCCCACCCCCCCACCCACCCCCGCCCCCCTCAACTTGGGGCTCAGGGGTGTTAGAGTCTGAGTACCAACTGTCAATGACGCCAGAGCTGGCCAAGGGCCAAGGGAGTGAGCCCTGGCTGCTTGGACTGAGTGCCTTGCGGCTCAAGGGCCACGGCTTGGTTGTGCCCTGCGAGGTGTTCTTCAGCTGAGGTTGACCAGGTTGCAATGGCGCTGCAGGTAGAGAGTGGACTAATCAATGCTCTTCTGTCCTTTCAGGAGAAGAGGAGCCATAACACCATCGAGAGGTTGCAGAGAGGCAGAGGCCCCCCAAACCTCTTAATCTTGAAGAGGTACAAAATGGATGCATTGGAGCTGGAGAGCTGCCTCCCACCTCAGTCAGCCATTTGCGAAGAGGCCAGTGCCTCTGACCAAGGTCAGTGGGCAGTGCACAGAGGTGATAGTTTTGGATTGTGCAACCATTCTTGTGTAGTCTCTTCATTGATGGGAGCCTCAAACCAGGAGTCCCCATTGATCATTGAAAGATGATGGCACCGTGATGCAGATCTCCATTGTCTCACCAGGGTGCCTGGCATGCACAGTAACCGTGTGATGACTTTAACTAATGAAATGCCTTTGTCCTCCCTTAGATTCGCCAGCAGACATACGAAAGCAGGACCCTTGATGCCAGAGGATCACTGGGCTTCATATGCACCTGCATCATACCCACTCTCTGAACCAGACACCAGCGCAGGCACCAGCACCTCGGTGGGCATTAGATCATCGGCTATAATGTACTGCGATGAGGGCACATCACACTTCCTTGAGGTGCAGGCGGAGGCAGAGAATGCCCAGTCTGCCGGCAGTTGGGGAACTGCCGGAGACCAGGACAATGCTGAGTCAAAGGCAGATGAGGAGACACTGGAGTCATCCATTAGGCAGCAGGTGCTGGATGTCCAGTGGGATGTGCGAGAGGATCTGGCAGAGATCCATGAGGGTCTGCGTGCCTTGGTCTCTGTTGTGGAGGAGTCCACGTGGATCATAAGCACTGTGTTGACCCTCATGGCCGAGCGCACTGCCTCCTTCATTGAGAGAGTGGCAACTCTCATGGAGAGGCAGCTCCAGGACAGAATCAGGTGGTCAGTGTCAGTGTGGGAGATGGATGAGGCACCCAGTATCCCAGCTAAGGTGCCCGTCCATAAATGCCGAGCAGGGAGGTCTAAAGTGTCCTCATGTTGGCGCACGAGCTGCCTGTTGTCTCTGCGGGCTCCTCTCAGGGCGCTCTGGATGAGGGCAGCAGCTCCTCTGCTCCTCTGCCACTGACCCTGGCATCTGACGAGGCAGCGGTGACTGGGGTGATGCCAGCCATGGCACTGGCCACTCCCTCCCTGGCGGGGCCAACACAGGCTCCACTGGCCAGAGGACGACCGCCAAGGTCAACAAGACATAGCACTCACAGACGTAAGTTTAAGGCACCATGAGCACAAGAGGGATCTTCTGTTACGCCATGTTTTGTAAATATGTTCACTGGTGTGGCCATTAACACCAGGTATGGTTATATTCATTTGATTTGAGTGTCAAAATGATATAAATTTTGCTTTTGTCTTAATGACCTAAGTATGCTTCACTTGTTTTGTAGGTGCAGGGTATGTCAGTATCTCATGCTGGACGCGAGTGGCTCTAAACTTTATTGCACAGGCACTGAGTGGACTCTGGGTTCAAAGGAATGGGTCATTTCAAACATCTTGGATGGAGGCAGCAGCCCTGGCATGAGGTGGAAGCAGGTTCTTTGGCAGTTGAGCTGAAGGAGCGTTGGGTCAAGGCGTCCCTGGTGTCCCTGCCTCCCTGAAGGATACAGAGGTCTCACTCCACGCCCTCAGCATTCTCCTCACTGTCCTCATCTTCTGAATAACTACTGGACTCGTCCTCTGTGGCCTGTGAAGCTGCCTCTAGATCCTCTTCCTCTAGTGGGTCCCCCCTTGCCAGTGCCAGATTGTAGAGAGCGCAGCATGCAACCACTATCAGTGACACCTGCTCTGGGGGGTATTGTAGTTTTCCCCCTGATCGGTTCAGGCATCAGAAGTGCATCTTCAGAAGACTTATGGTCTTCTCTATCATTGTCCTTGTGGAGGCATGACTCCTACTATAACTCTGCTCTGCCTCTGTTCTTGGGTGGTGGAGATGCGTCATGAGCCACCTTTTCAACAGTTAGCCCTTGTCACCCAGCAGCCATCCATCCAGTCGGGCTGGAGCACTGACGAGCCTTGGTACTCGTGAGTGTCTGAGGATGTAGGCGTCATGGGGGCTGCCAGGGTACCTTGCACAGACTTGCAGAATCTGCATCCTAAGGTCACACACTTCCTGCACATTCATGGAGTGGGATCCCTTCCTGTTGACAAAGGCACTCGGCTGACCCACTGGTGCCTTAATGGCCACATGTGTGCAGTCGATGGCACCCTGGATGCAGGGGAACCCAGCAATCGCTGCAAACCTTGTGGCTCGCTCCGCCTGGCTGGCCTCGTTCATTCAGAAATGAATAAATCTCAGTATCAACCTGAACAGAGCTTCAGTTACCAGCTTGACACAACTGTGGACAGCTGATTGGGAGACTCCACACAGATTCCCCCACTGAGCCCTGGAAAGGCCAGAGGCATAGAAGATGAGAACCACTGCGACCTTCAGAGCCTCTGGCATGGTTGTCCACCCACACAGTCGGAGCTGATCTCAGGCCCAATCATCTGACAAATGGAGGTCACTGCCTCCCTGGAGAGGCGGAGCCTCCTTTGGCCTTGCACTTCGGACATGTTGAGGTAGCTGCATCGCCTGTGAACCCTGGCAGCAGAATAGTGGCATCATCTGCAGCCCCTTCCGCCTTGGACTACCTGCTGGTCCTGCGCCCCTTGTGCCTGCACCTCTCCTCCCACAGGTCCCTCCCCTCGAGGCTGCATAGGGCCACCTGGTCTTGTCTCCCTTCTGCCCCTCTCTTCCTCCTCAGAGGAGGTGCCACCAGCGGAGACCACAATCCCCATTCCCAGGGTAAGGGAAGGCTGCCTGTTACCTGGAAGGGCCCACACCAAATTCTCCGGAGGCCTTGGAGACAGCAATGAGTCCTGAAACAAAGCCTGGAAATGCTAAAAATGAAGCTCGGAACAGAGGTGAGTCCGTCAAGTTCAAATAAGAAACCAGCAGCAAACTATCTCCTAAACTCCTCAGTACTCACAATGGCAATGCTGCAGACCCTTGTTTATCCTGCCCTTGGATGGGGTTTCGTTAGAAGTGGGCTGCTTGCCTGCCCTTTTCACCCTTGTGATGAACGCGAAATTGTGCGGGCAACGAAAAATCGAGTGCCATTGGCTTTTTAATGGCCATAAATGGCCTTTAAATTGTTGGGGGTGGTGGCGCACCAAGACACCTGCCCACGCCCGCCAACCCGAAGATTGCCCTCATCGGGATAACGATAACGTTGGGACTCTCGCCCAATGTTATCTTCCGCTATTTCACATTCATTCGGGTTGGGCCCACGCCCGCCCGTGAGGTGCAAAACTCTGCCCCTGTTTTTCATTTCAGAGTCCCGGCATCCACAGTGGTTCGCTTTTAGTTATTACCAGATATGGAGTTGGCTTGCCAACTCTCCAGGATTAGCCTGGAGTCTCCAGGAATCGGAGATCAATCTCCAGGACACTGCAGTGTGCAACCCTGGAGAAAAATCGGTGGGACATTAAAAAAGATCCTTTTTTTTTGTCCTTTTCTTTAAACATTTTCTCTTTACCAGATTTAACAATATTCAAAAGGGGGGAGAAGAATGGCTGTTTGGCTGACAGTCAAGCATCATCCAATTGAGTAATGAATCTTTTTTGCTCTTCAATTAGCATAGGAAGGTAATGCGCCACAAGGACAAACGTGTTGGCCAACTAATGGCTGGAGCATGGGGGAGGTCATGTGTTGAAACCTGCGGGAATACGTTTAATCACAGTTGGCAACCCTAATATGGAGCCAAGGCATGTGGGTGGCATTAAAGTACAGATGAACCACGTTCTAATTGAACAGAGGGGGAGGCTGGAGGCAGTGAAACACCATCGGCTCTGTTCCTGCGTGATCACAGTGGAGGTGAGGAAACTTGTCGGTGTCTGTGTGAGGGTGGCTGAATTCGTTCCCCAAAGCGCATTAATGAAGCCTTTTATGACAACCTGATAATTCTGTAGTCAACATTATTGATAGTAGCTTTTCAATTCCAGATTTTTTTCACTTAATTAGCTACATTTAACTTTCCTTAGCTGTCATCATGGGGTTTGAATCCATGCTTTTAGATCATTAGTCTAAACTGCTAGATTACTTGTTTAGCGACGTAGCCACCATGCTACTGTACCCTATCCATTACCATTCCATCCATCTCATCCCAGTGTTTCAGTACATCAATCACTTTTTAAAAATCACACACACGATGGGAACAGCCAGACATTTTGCTATCAAATTCATAATTAGTTCAAAGCTTCTTCTTTTTGCCCACGGCTGAAGCTAGCCTCTCGACGCACAGGGAAGGAAGGGGCACATGGGACGGCTTGCGAGTTGTAATATGATAAGCGTGCAGCCTGTATAACCCAAGCAAGGGAGGGTTGAGGTTTCTCCCCTAAAGGAGTGAGAAAGGTGGCTGGTTGAAGAAGGTGGGATTATTGAGGAGACGTTACAGGCAGATTGAAGCAATTAACTTCCTGTATCAGGAGACTAACACACCCTTCCAGCAAACGCTCCTGGGAATAGTGGGCAACAGTTCATTCCGATTATTGTGCATTAAGCTGAGGCAAAATAGAAAGTGGGCCTTTGTGTTTTTTTTTAACTCTCACAGGCACCAGAACAAGATATCTGGGGACTATTGATAACCACACTTTCCTTATCTTTATGAGATCCTGTTAATGATTTGACAGTCTGAAATGACTCAGATTTATTGCCCGGTTCCAAATTTTGTTTTCTTTTGGGAACAATGAGAATACTTTTTAAAAGTTTTATTGGGGAAACTTGAGGTGAAATGCCAGAGTAGAGGGTCAAAGGGTGAAGGGGAGGTAAATTGGAAAGTCCTGATGAAATGAAATGAAACTTATGCTTTAAAAGCCAGTAGGCTGCAGGGCCAGTTCAAGAGACTTAGGATTCCTGTTGCATTAATTCCCCCCTCTTGCTGAATAAATTGGCTCTTGTTTTAGGGAACTCAGGTGTACAGTACAGCCCCTTGAAAGTTCCCACACATGAAGGGTTTATTTTTTATTCATTTAAGGAATGGGAGCATTGCTGGCATTTATTGCCCATCCCTAATTGCTGTTGAGAAGGTGGCAGTGGTGAACCATCTTTTTGAACCACTACAGCCCTTGTGGCCCAGGTATAAGCACAGAAGCGCTTTGATACAACCGAGTGCCTTGCTAGGCCATCTCAGAGGGCAATTAGATAAAACATGGATTTGTTCACAGGATAAGGGCTTCACTGGCTGGGCCACCATTTATTGCCCATCCCTAATTGCTTTTGAGAAGGTGGTGGTGAGCTGCCTTCTTGAACCGCTGCAGTCCATGCAGAAAATTAAGAGTCAACCACATTGCTGTGGATCATATGTAGGCCAGACGGGCAGATTTCCTCTCCTGTAGGGTATTTGTGAACGCTTTTACAACAATCGGGTAGCTTCATACTTACCCTACTGAGACTAACTTTCTATTCCAGGTTATTAATTCATCGAATTAAATTCCACGACAGTCCTGGTGGGATTTGGACTCCTGTCTTTGGAGCATTCATCAGAGCCTCTAGATAATCAGTCTAGTAGTAATACCACTACACAACTGGTCCCTTACAAAGTGCATTTTCAAATATGTTTATTAGCACTCATTTCATTCACATTCTTCTCACCCTCACATTTAACTATTAACCCTCTCATACATTCTTTCACAATTCTTCTCCCGCTATAGGTATCTCAGTCAGGATAAGTCTGTTATTACCCCCTAGTGTTCTCTCACACCTCCTCCTGCAGATCAAACAGCCTGCGGATATTCAGAGCTGGAACTTCCTATGTGAGCATAATTCGGGATGTAGACACAAGTTTCCTGCCAATTTCAGTAACATACGCTGGATTTAATTTGGCTGGAGGAAGGTATGAAGTCACGCCATATATTCCTTCTTTAAATATGGAAATAAAAGCTTCAAGCATAACCACAGGTCACGCACATTCAGCACAGGGTGTGTAAGAACATGCAATTGTGGAAGGTTTTCAATTTTTAATCTGACTCATACTGATGTCATTAAGATGAATTTGAAGAAACAGAAAAAAAATGCAGCAATCTAATCTCAGTGAAGAAAATGAAATCATTCAAGACATGAAAAATTAGCTTGCTTCTTGCTGCACTTAAAATTCTGGGCATAATTTTAAACCTGTTTTAAACCAGTGCAATTACAGGAAATTTACATTTGCAGCCCGGGGAGAGGCAGTTGGTGAAACCATATAACAAGCCAAGATGGTTTGGGGCACAGGGATCAATAGTTAACCACAAAAAAGTGAGAAAATTCTGGGGGAGCGTAATCATGTACATGATACAAGTGTGTAAATTGCCTCAACCTTACGTCCTGAATACATGTGATTGTGGTGCAAAATACACAAGAAATTCTGCCCCGCGTCTGGCGTACAAAAAGTGGCCTTTTGAGTGCAGTCATGAAGAATGACCTAGCACTTGTAGAATTAGAACTGCTGATTCCACCATAGCAGCTATCACCTTTTCACCAATGATAATTCATAAAGCCTGCATTCGCAGCACCTTACTGTATGGCTGTGAAACATGGACGACCTACAGCTATCAAGAAAAGAAGCTCAACAGTTTCCACCTTTGCTGTCTGTGGAGCATTAGGTGTATATCCTGGCGGGACAAAGTCATAAGTGGGGCAGTCCTCTCAAAGACAGAGTTCCCAAGTTCGATAGCAGTTATCAAACTGAGGCAGATTCATTGGATTGGGCTGGTCTACAGGATGGATGACAATCATATACCCAAGAACTTTCTGTATGGTGAGGTAGACTGAGCCAGGCAACCAGTTGGGCGCCCAAAACCCGCTTCAAGAGTGCTTGCAAGTGTGGCATGAAGGCCCTAAGCATTGATTATTACATCTGGGAGGCACTAGTTAGACAGAAAAGAATGGCAAAATGGCAACACCTGTGGGCTGTCTTGCACCACCGCAGTGACCTAGTGGCTACAGCGGCTTGGCAACACCAAAACATTAGCCCAAAACAACACCCAGTAGCTTCATGTGTGGCACTTGTGGCAGAACCTGCCTCTTCTCAAGGATTGGCCTTTTCAGCCATCAGCAAAGATGAGTTATATGAAGACACCACCTCCCCCACAAACCACCACTCCCCCAACCTAACAGGATTGTTTGCAGTGTGTCCATCGTCTCTCGTATTGGATAGGATGCCAACAACAGTGATTTCATCACATTGCGTGGACTCTTGGTTCTGCTCCTCTAATCTCTTTTCTCCAACCTGGTGCTGCATTCACACATTCCTTGTGTGAGGGAGGGAAATCTAACCCGCTCCTCTTGGATGAGGTTGTGGTTTCTGCCTAGATGTGTTGGCAAGATTGGAGCAAAACTGATCATGACCTACAAACACACAAATGTGTCCATTTCTCTGTGGTTTTTGATTTTTAATGGTTTTTTTTTTGCTCCTGGGCTGTTCATGACGGTTAGTCTTTAATTCCTGGACACTTCAGGATAATCAGGGGGGTGCTGACAATCCTATGTACAACTGTGGCCCAGGAACTAAGCAGAAAGAAAGTGTGAGGAACCTGGTAGGAAAATGCTGCCTATTGCTCAATGAGTACTTGTAACTGGACCCTTTACAGTGTGTTATTCCAGATACCATTCCAGACATAACAAAGTGCCCAGTATCAGACTAAAATACTAGATCGCTAATAAATATAATCCAGTTTGAGAAATTCAGATTCTTTTGTTTTTCTGATCAAAGGGGAACAGCATTGGCTGCGCGTGTCTCAAACTGATAAAAACCAATTCAGACAGAGGGCGGGGCATTGCTGAAATACCACATGTCTGTTTCTGTAACGAGAACAGATTAAGTTGATCAAAGGTATTCAGCTTCCACTCAAAGCCATGTATTCTTGTAATGTGTTTGACCCTGGGAAGGTATTGGATGATGGGCGGGGGTGGTTGGAAAGGAATGCTCAGGTTTTTCCCCTTTCAGGAGCTAGAATGAAAGCAGCTTTTCTCTTATCCCATTGACATTTATTCCATCATATTTAAAAGACCATTGCCTCCCAAGCAATGTCATTATTGGTTCTATGATCATTAGGCTGTCTTTGTCACTTGCAGTTCAGTGGGTAGCACTCTCACCCCTCAAGTAGATGAGTGTGAGTTCAAGTTCCACTCTGGTCAGTTGATCATGAAAAATTGAGGTTGACACTCCCGTGCAGTGCTGTGGGAGCGCTGCATTATCAGGGATGCCATCTTTCAGATGACACATTAAACTCAGGTCCCATCTGACATAACAAGTCCCACAGCACTATTTTAAAGAAAAGCAGGGGACTTCCCCCTGGTTTCTTGACCCATATTTATCCCTCAATCAGCAGCACAAAAACAGATTATATGATCAACATCATATTGCTGTTTGTGGGAGCTTGCTGTGCGCAAGTTGGTTGCTGTGTTTCCCACATTACCACTGTGGCTACTTCAAAAGTACATCGAGAAACCCAGCAAGTCTGGCAGCATCGGCGGAGGAGAGCACAGTTGACGTTTCGAGTCCTCATAACCCTTCAACAGAACTAAGTAAAAATAGGAAAGGGGTGAAATATAAGCTGGTTTAAATTGTGGGGCGGGGGGGTGGGGTGTTGGTTGTTGGGACAAGCAGCCAGTAATAGGTGGAGATAACCAAAAGCTGTCACAGACAAAAGGACAAAGAGGTGTTCAATGTGGTGATATTATCTAAAGGAATGTGCTAATTAAGAGTAGAAAGTAGGACAGCCAAGGTACAGATAGCCCTAGTGGGGGTGAGAGAATACTAAAAGGTAGAGATAAACAATGGGTAGAAATATATTTAAAAATAATGGAAATAGATGGGAAAAGAAAAATCTATATAAATTATTGGAAAAAACAAAATTTTTTCCAATAATTTATATAGATTTTTCTTTTCCCACCTATTTCCATTATTTTTAAATATATTTCTACCCATTGTTTATCTCTACCTTTTAGTATTCTCCCATCCCCACTAGAGCTATCTGTACCTTGTCTGTCCTACTTTCTACTCTTAATTAGCACGTTCCTTTAGATAATATCACCACCTTCAACACCTCTTTGTCCTTTTGTCTGTGACAGCTTTTGGTTATCTCCACCTATTACTGGCTGCTTGTCCCAACAACCACACCCCCCCCACCCCACTTAAACCAGCTTATATTTCATCCCTTTCCTATTTTTACTTAGTTCTGTTGAAGGGTTATGAGGACTCGAAATGTCAACTGTGCTCTTCTCCGCCGATGCTGCCAGACCTGCTGAGTTTTTCCAGAGATTTCTGTTTCTGTTTTTGTTTTGGATTTCCAGCATCTGCAGTTTTTTGCTTTTTATTCAAAAGTACATTTACATTGGCTGTAAAATGATTTTGGATGTCTTGAGGTGATGAAGGTGCTATTTAAACGCAAGTCTTTCTTTATTAAAAATATCAAAATAATATTTTAGGAAAGTGGGATACTAAAGAAAAGGGACAATTTTTGCACTATTGTGTAATAATCTAGCAGACCACCTGTGGTCATACAGACTCGAAACATTAACTGTGTTCCTCTCCGCAGATGTCAGACTTGCTGAGTTTTTTTCCAGATATTTTTGTTTTTGTTTTAGACCTCCTGTGGTGTTGCTCGAGGGTCATCTGGGGTATGGAGCAAGTATGTGAAGTGGAACTCTATTTAATCTGCCTGTTCCTTTTAGGGACCACGCTCAATTGTTCTGTATGGGAAAGTGGTGTAAATGGGCAAATCCAGTTAATGACAGATGTTTGCAAACTGCTGAGGGCAATCAGTGGGTTCAGTACCACCCTCGGTGGAAATATTAGATCTGGAAATTTAAAAATGCTGCCTTCAGGAAAAAAAGTGACCACAAAGCCATGAGATCATTCTAGAAAACCAACTGGTAACCTCCTTCAGCTCAACAGCCCTCAAGCTCGCTATAACCTCCTCCAATTCTGGCCTCTTGCGCATCCTTGATTTTAATGGTTCCACCATTGGTGGCCATGTCTGTAGCTGCCTAGATCCCAAACTCTGGAACTCTCTCCCTAAACCTCTGCTCCTTTCTCTCCTCTTTTAAGTTGCTCCTCAAAACCTACCTCTGTGACAAAGCCTTTTGGTAACCTGTTCTATAATTCTCCTTATGGGGATCAATGTCAAAGATTGTGTTCTGGTGAAGCACTTTGGGGCTATTTAAACATTAAAGTGCTATATAGATGCAAGTTGATATTGTTTAGGAAAGTAAACCTGCCGACCTTACTCAACCTGAGCTTATATGTGACTCTAATCGCACGCCAATGTGGTAGACTCTTCACTGCCCTCTGAATTGGCCTCTCAGGGCAACTACAGATGGGTAATAAATGCTGGTGCTGGCCTTGCCCACAAGAGCTAGAATGAATTTACGGAACAAGTTTACTAACTGAGAAAGCATGCGAGCTCAGACCCCCTCCACTTGAAGCCATGAGGAACAAGTTTTCCTTCCTGTCAGGCTTCTTATCACAGCCTGTCTCATTAGATTCTTTACTGCTTGTTTCACTGGGTCTCTGTGAAGTACGGTATCAAAGTATCATTGACATCACAGGAAGAAACGTCTATATCAGCATCCTGGGGGTTACCAATGAACAGAAACTGAACTGGACCAGCCATATAGATAAAAGCAAAAAACTGAGGATGCAGGAAAACCAAAACAAAAACAGAAACAAAAATACCTGGAAAAACTCAGCAGGTCTGACAGCATCTGCGGAGAGGAACACAGTTAATGTTTCGAGTCCGAATGACCCTTTAACAGAACTAAGGAAAAATAGCATAAATACTGTGGCTACAAGAGCAGGTCAGAGGCTAGGAATCCTGTGACGAGTAACTCACCTCCTGACTCCCCAAAGCCTGTCCACCATCTATAGGGAACAGGAGTGTGATGGAATACTCCCCACTTGCCTGGATGAGTGCAGCTCCCACAACACTCAAGAAACTTGACACCATCCTGGACAAAGCAGCCCGCTTGATTGGCACCCCATCCGCAAACATTCACTCCCTCCACCACCAACTCACAGTAGCAGCAGTGTGTACCATCTACAAGATGCACTGCAGGAATTCACCAAGGCTCCTTAGGCAGCACCTTCCAGACTCGCAACCTCTACCATCTAGAAGGACAAGGGCAGCAGATAGATAGGAACACCACCTGCAGTTCCCCTCCAAGTCCTGACTTGGAAATATATCGCTGTACCTTCACTGTCACTGGGCCAAAATCCTGGAACTCCCTCCCTAACAGCATGTACCTACACCACATGGACAGCAGTGGTTCAAGAAGGCAGCTCACTACCACCTTCTCAAGAGCAATTAGGGATGGGCAATAAATACTGACCTAGCCAGGCATGCTCACATCCCTCGAATGAATAAATAAAATAAAAGCCCTTTGAAAGAGTTATCCAATTAATCCCACTTACCTGCCCTTTCCTGATCGTCCTTGAAATTTCTCCTGTTCAAGCAAAACTGGGAGAATTGTAAACTGTGAGGAGGACAGTGTAGAACTTCAAAAGGACATTGACACATTGGTGGAGTGGGCAGATAGGTGGCAGATGAGGTTCAGTGCAGAGGAGTGTGAGGTGATACATTTCAGTACAAAGAACATGGAGAGACAGTATAAAATAAAGGATACTATTCTAAAGGGTGTGCAGGAGCAGAGAGACCAGGGTGTATATTCATTAAAGGTGGTAGGACAGGTAGAGAGAGCTGTTTCTAAAGCATACAGGCTTCACTAATAGGGACATAGAGTACAAGAGCAGGGGGGTTATGATGAACTTATATTGTTAGACCTCAGCTGGAGTATTGTGTACAGTTCTGGGTGCCACACTAGAGGAAGGATGTGAACGCATTGGAGAGAGTGCAGAAGAGGTTTACGAGAATGGTTCCAGGGATGAGATACGTCAGTTATGAGGAAACTTTGGAGAAGTTGGGACTGTTTTCCTTGGAGAGGAGAAGGCTGAAAGGAGACTTGATAAAAGTTTCAAAATCATGAGAGGCCTGGACAGCGTAGATAGGGAGAAACTGTTCCCACTCGTAAACGGATCGAGAACAAGAAGGCACAGTTTTAAAGTGTTTTGCAAAAGAAACTAATGTGAGGTGAGAAAAAACTTTTTCAAACAGCGATTAGTTAGGGTTTGGAATGCGTTGCTTGGAAGTGTGGTGGAGGCAGGTTCAATTGAGACATTCAAGAGGGCATTGGATGATTATTTAAATAGAAACAATGTGCAGGGTTAGGGGGAAAAAGCAGGAGATTGGCACCAAGTTAAAATGCTCAGAGAGCCGGTGCAGACACAATTGGCCAAATGGCCTCCTTCTACACTGTAACAATTCTGTGATTCTGTGATATCAACTCCTTTTTGCAACTTATTGTTGAATCTGCTTCCATCACCCTTGCAGATCACAATAACTCACTGCATAAACAAACTCCCCCTTATCTTCCCTCTGCTTCCTTCTTCTGGTTATCAGTTTGGGAAGTCCCTTCACATTGATAAAGGCCCTTATATATAAATGCAAATTGTTATCGTTCCTGTCTATTTCTAAATGAGACTTCACAAAACTCAGTCGGGAGACAATTACATTGAGCCGAATCCAAATATGTATACATTTGCTGTGTGTACACAGTCCAGCAGGGTCCACTGAAAAATTATCAGGGCTAGGAGCCCAGGCTCCCCACTCCCAGCCTCAGAGCATTAAAGCTGATTGTAATAAACCTTCCCCCCCACCCCCACCCAGCAGCCCCGCCCCCCCCCCCACCCCCCAAACCTACCCCAGCCCCCCACTCACATCCCACACCCCCTCAGCTTGATTGGGACAAGCTAACTCAACGTATTGAATTCATGCACTGGGATGTTCCTGGTTTGTGCAGAATTAGCCGATTACAATTGAGTTGTAGAAGGAACAGGGTGGATGGTGGGGTTGACAAATTGTACGATCTTAGTGATTTTTACAAACCCCATCCTGTCCGATTCTTTCATTTCTTCCTGAAGATCTAAGGAAGGTTTTTGCTGTCAAATGCACGGCATCGAACAGTATCTGTATTGTCAGTGGAGCACAGTGCTGTTAGAGATTGAGTTGATTGAGGTGATTAGAATCAGAAAAGGTTTCAATTGAGTAGCTAGAGAGAAATGATATCCTCTGTGGGGGGAATCCAGAATAAGGCCACGTAATCTTAAAATTCAGGAGGAAAGAAGCACTTTTTTCTCACTGAGTATTGCAGAAATCTGGAACTCTCACTCCTAAATGTTGGTGGAGCATTTGGAACTTCTACGACTGAGCTTGATAGATTTTTGTTCCAGAAAGTTATCAGTAGATATGGAGCTAAAATGGGTAAATGAAGTCAAAGTGTTGGTCATTCACAACCTAATTTTGAACAGCAAGCAGGCCCCAGGAGCTGAAAGGCCTATTTTTTAATTCATTCATGGGATGTGGCCATAGCTGACAAAACCTGCAATCATTGCCTGTCCCTAATTGTTCTCAAGAAGGTGGTGGTGAGCCACCTCCTTGAATACAACTGAGTGGCTTGACCCATTTCAGGGGGCAATTAAAAGTCAGCCACACTGCTGTGGACTGCCATGTTCTCCAGATCATAATCCAGTAAGATAACCACTATGCCACTGTTTCCCATGCTCCTGTGGCCCAACCCTGGTATCTGACATGCGAGGCAGCATAACAATCTGGAGTCTTGGCAGCTATTTCATTGTATTGATGATTAGCAGATAGATTCTGATGCACAGATGTAAAAACAAAAACAAAAAACTGCGGGTGCTGGAAATCCAAAACAAAAGCAGAATTACCTGGAAAAACACAGCAGGTTTTCTTCTCCACCGATGCTGCCAGACCTGCTGAGTTTTTCCAGGTAATTCAGATCCTGATGCATGTTGTTTGAACTGAGCTGGAACTTCAGGAAGTTTCATAGTCAGGGTGGGGCCAGTAAGTCTTTTGGTTCATGGTGGGGTCCCATTGATCTGGGCAAGCATAAAGCAATCATGACATAGCTAGGAGCTCTAAGTGCCATTGCTACACTGTAGGGCCCTGACATAAGTTACAATGGCTCTTCCCTGTGCTGTAACTCTTTCGAGTACAAACCCGTTTCCATCTGTTTCAGATGAAGTTACATAGTTTCATAGTTTTTGCCATTGGGAGATTTGAACTCTTGATCTTGGGTTTACAAACCCAGTACCATAACCACTTGGCTATTCAGGCCAAGCTTCCCTGTGCTGTATATGGATTAATTATCTCCAGTGGACAAGCTTGTGCATCCCTTTTGCATTGCATGGTATAACAATGCACTTCAAGCACAGAACAGGCCATTTAGCCAAACTGGTCCATGCCGGTGTTTATTCTCTTCATGAGCTTCCTTCCCTCCTTCAGCTAACTGCATCAGCAGATCCTTCTACTTTTTCTCTCATGTGCTTATCCAGCTTCCCCTTAAATGCATCTTTGCAATCCATGATATCAAATTCCATATTCTCACTACTCTCTGAATAAAGAAGGTTCTCCCAAATTCCCTGCTGGATTCATTAGTAACTATCCTAAATTTACAGCCCCTAGTTCTGGCCTCACCATTGTTGCTAGTTTTGTAGCCTTGTATGGGTTGAGTTTACCAATTAATGCTCCCAGTACAAAGATTCACATAACAAGAGCACTTTTGTAATGTGGGTACAGAAATCAGACAGCCCCATACAATTTTCTGTCCATTGTACTTAGCATTAGTGGGCGGCTTTCAGCTGTCTAAACCTAAACTCTCTAAATCTCTCTGCCTCTCTCACACTGTCTCCTCCTTTAAGATGCTCTTTAAAACCTACCTCATTGACCAACCTGTCCTAATGTCTCCACTTTTGGCTCGGTGTCATTTTTTGTTGTCTGATAACGCTCCTGTGAAGCACCTCGGGATGTTTCACAATGTTACAGATGTTGTATAAATACAAGTTGTTGTTAATATCCCACCGTGTTCACTAAAAAGGGCTGAAAGTCAGTGCTAGCAGATTAGTGAATGTAAAAGTGGAATATTAGCCTGAGGGAGAAATTACCTTACTCAGTGTTTTGAGCAGCAACTTTTTTGTTCTGGACCAGATTAGGGAGTGCTGGGAATAATTGTTCTATTTCCTCCACCCAATGTCACTCCCAGATTAGATGTTACATGGTCTAGGATTTGATGGAGCGTAAAGCTCTCTGTAGGCTCTGCTCCCACAGTTGTATCATACACGGAAATCATGCTTTGTGATATTAGCCAACAAAATCTTTAATGAGTTCTGCAGAAATGTTATTGAAACCATTCAATTCATTTAAAATAATCAGCTCCTGCGTTCATTAAGAAATATTGAACTTGCATTTTTATAGCCCCTTTCAGAACCTCACGTCGTGCCAAAGTGCATTCCAGCCAATGAAAAATGCTGCAGTTACTATTACAAATACATTTTGAAGAGCTATTGAATACTTTCTGTAATGTAATTACTAACAGTGTCAGCTCACAGTGATTTATGGTTGCTTTCTGTACAAAAAGTTCAAATTACCCAATAAAGCAGATTAAGTGACAGAATATCACAGCAAAGTGGGAATCTGGTACTAAAAACGAATTGAATTGTCAGATAATTAACTTTGAATTAAGAAATGAAAGTCACTGTTGTCCCAGAGGACCATAGGCTGCTCTCTCATCAAAGAGAAACAACTGGCGGTGACTTTAACCTGAGGGTCACCACACCTTAGGCAAGGTTGAGTAGGCACTTTATGGATGACTGCAGCTACTACAGGAATTGAACTGTTGGCATTAGTCATCAGCCATCCAGTCAACTGAGCTAACTGACCCCCTAAGTGCAGTAGACTGGAGTACACAGCCTTAACCCAACGATATCTTAATCATGCCTCCAGACAGGACAAAGTTTGCAGTACTAGCATTCTAGGAGTGCTAGAACACTGGAAAGACTTTTATTTACATAGTGCCTTTACAACCTCATGTTACAAGGTAATGAAATACTTTTGAAGTTTAGCTTTATTATATTTGTTCATGGGATATGGGCGTCGCTGGCTAGGCCACCATTTATTGCCCATCCCTAATTGCCCTTGAGAAGGTGGTGGTGAGCTGCCTTCTTGAACCGCTGCAGTCCCCGTGGTGTAGGTACACCCACTGTGCTGATAGGGAGGGAGTTCCAGGATTTTGACCCAGCGACAGTGAAGGAACTGTTGTGCTGCAGGCATTCCTCATTTCCAAGCTAGCCATCGTTTGAAATCTGACATCGGTGCTGTTAATTAGCACTGAGTGATTGGCACTTATTGTGCAGATAACTCGGTTTTTGCTTATTCATTTGTGGGATGTGAACATTGCTGGCTGGGCCAGCAGTTGTTGCTCACCCATAACTGCCCTTGAGAAGGTGGTAGTGAGCCACCTTCTTGAACTGTTGCAGTTCATGTGGTGTAGGTACACCCACAGTGCTGTTAGGGAGGGAGCCCTAGGATTTTGACCCAGTGACAGTGAAGGAACAGCGATATATTTCCAAATCAGGATAGTGAGTGGTTTGGAGGGGAACTTTTAGGTGGTTATGTTTCCATGTGTATGTGTCCTGGGAATTAATTTTAAAAAAAGATACCAGGCCTCAGAGAGTTAAATTATGAGGGCAGGTTGCATAAACTTCCCCAAGAATAGAAGATTGAGGAGTGACTGTATTTTTTATTCTTTCATGGGATATGTGTGTCGCTGGCTGGGCCAGCATTTATTGCCCATCCCTAGTTGCCCTTAAGAAGGTGGTTGTGAGCTGCCTTCTTGAACCGCTGCAGTCCCTGTGGTGTAGGTACACCCATTGTGCTGTTAGGGAGGGAGTGCCAGGAATTTGACCCAGTGACAGTGAAGGAACGGCGATATATTTCCAAGTCAGGATGGTGTGGTGGCTTGGAGGAGAACTTGCAGTTGGTAGTGTTCCCATCTATCTGCTGCCCTTATCTTTCTAGAAGGCAGCAGTCATGGGTTTGAAATGTGCTATCAAAGGAGCCTTGGTGAGTTGCTGCAGTGCATCTTGTAGATGGTACACACTGCTGCCACAGTTCATCGGTGATGGAGGGAGTGAGTGTTTAAGATGATGGATGGGGTGCCAGTCAAGCGGGCTGCTTTGCCCTGGATGGTGTCAAGCTTCTTCATTGAGGTGTTTAAGATGTTAAAAGGATTTGTCAGGCTAAATTTGGAACTATTTTGTTTGATGGCAAAATCAAGTACAGCAGGGGACTTTAAAAAATTAGAACGAGCCCTTCCAGTTGGGACATCAGGAAGCACTTTTTCACACAAATGGTAGTGGAAATCTGAAACTCGTTTCCCCAAAAGATAGACCGTGATGGATTGTTGTTAGGTAAGTGTATCAAGCGGGGGTAGGGAAGGTGGGGAAAATAGAGTTGAGGCGCAGACGAGCATGAAGTAATTGAATGCTGGAGGAGTCTCGAAGAGAGCTGAACAGTCTACTCCTGGTCCTACTGTTCCTGCGTAATCCTTAATTCCTGGACAATCCTGAAGGGTTGTCAATCCTACAGCTGAGTGCATGGATGATGTAGAGTTAGAGAGAAATAGAGGAACAGGCCATTCATCCCTACAGGTCTGTGCCAGTGTTTATATTCCATGTGATCCTTCTTATCTCAGCCAACTCGAAGCCCTGTTACTGCTACTGAAAGCTCCCATTATCTGAAGTCACAGCACGGGTCACGAGCGGCCTTTAGGGGACGCTTTTCAATATTTCCTCTCTATCGAATCTACATACCAGGGCAGCTTTAGAAACCCAGAGCATTCACACAGTGAAGCCACTCCAGTTTGCTGCTGTTTATATTCGGATCTGGGACTCCAGTGTCTATGAGCCAGCTCCTGATGCTGACATCAGTAATGGGCTTCTTTATCCTGGTGGTGGTCTGGTCATTCTTCCTGGTTCGACAAGGGGACCGGGGGTTTGATTGGAATAAATAGCAGGAGAATGCCAGTGCGGAGTGAGGAAAGGGTGTTGGAGGCAGATTCAATCATGGTTTTTGCAAGGGAATTGGAAAAGCAGCTGAAGGGAAAAAATTTAAAGGGCTTCGGGGTACAGGTGATAACATGGGATTGGCTAAACTGCTCTTTCAGAGAGCCAGCATGAGCTTGATGGGCCGAATAGCCTTCTTTTGTGCTGCAATCATTCTATGATTTCATTTTATAAAATGCTGGGATAAGATGGGGTGAACGGAAAGGCCTATTTCTGTGCTGTAAGTTTTAATTTAATTTTATATGAAGTAAAGTTACCCTAAAGCAAGTGGGTGTTGGCCTTGTTTCTTATGGTAGGTAATGTTCAGAGGGAATAGCAGACGGGTATAAATTCTCTATTTATCTCTTTCTTAATCTTTAACAAGGACCACCCAATGAGATTGCACAATTTATTGACAGGGAGTGGGAAGATAGCAGTAATGGGGGTTGGGTTACAATCTGCTCTTGACAATGGTATGATTGTCAGTGAGAGACAAAAGAAACCTTACACTAAAGCTCAGCGCACAGCCTTAACAATTAAATATTTATGGGAAGCAATGCTCTTTCTCCAACTGACTTATCTGTGGACCAGGGCAAACTGATTGCGAGAGGCAGCAGCATGTTGATTGAATATGAAGTGAGCACCTGCTCCATTCTGTTTCCACATCAGTGCATTCACAGTTAGTTGGAGCCAGTCAGCCATTAACTGTCCTTAATCCCACTTCAGCTCTGCGCTTGAACCGCTCCACGGCAACACCAGCTGTAGCTTCAGTTCATCCCCCACCCAATCACCCTCACGAGCCTTACATCGAGTTACACATAATTTACAGCACAGAATCAGGCCATTCAGCCCAGCTGATCCGTGCTTGTGTTTATGCTCCACACAAACCTATATTCCCTATCCTATTTATCTAATCTGATCAGCATATCCTCCGGTGGCCTTGTGGCCCAGTGGGTGGGGATTGGTTAGCTCAGTTGACTAGATGGCTGGAGTGTGATGTAGAATGGTGCCAACAACAATGGGTTCAATCTCCACACCGGCTATGGTAATTCATGGAGGTCCTGTCTCCTTGCCTTGGCTTATGTTTGCAGAGTGGCACCCCTCAAACTGCAAGTCGGCAAAAATGCCTCTCTCCAGTGGAGAGAGATGCCTGTGGGTCCTTTGGGACAATGACTAGGTGAGCTCAGTGGGTCACACCCCTACCTCTGAGCCAGAAGCCAGGTTTAAGTCCCACTCCAGGATTTGTTGGCTGCAGAAGGAACATTTCTGATGCTCTTCAACAAGTTGATGCTAATCCTTCCAATACTTGCCCACTGTTCTCCATAGGGTGTGTATGTGGTCATGAAACAAGCGCACCCTTCTTGTATTTATCCAGCTTGCCCTGAAATGCTGCTATGCTATTCACCTCAACAACTACACAACTTCCACATTCTAACCACTGCCTCCTCATTTCCCAAGTAGATTTATTAGTCACTATCTTATATTTATGACCTTTAGTTTGAACTCTCCCACAAGTGGAAATGTTTTTTGTACCTTTACACTAACAAAACTTTCCATAATTTTAAAAGTCTCTATCAGGGCACCCTGCATTGATTCATGCAGGGATAGGTTTCCAGCTGCTGTAGAGGCATCACACTGCATTGCTCCATTGTCTGTGAATCTGGGCAGCGAGTGTCAGCATGCTCCTTGTGGGGGTCAGCCTTGCCTCAGTGGGTAGCACTCTCACCCTCTGGGTCAAAAGGCTATGGGGTTAGATCCCACTCCAGGGACCTGAGTGTGCAATTGGGACTGACAACCCAGAGCAGTACTGCAGGAGTGCTGCACTGTTAGGGTTGCCATCTTTCAGATAAGGTGCTAGACTAAAGGTCCCTTCTACTGTTTCAGGCGATCGCTAAAGATCCCATGGCACTATTTTGAAGAAGAGCAGAAGAATTCTCTCTGGTCAATTTTTATCCCTCAGCCACCTTCACTCAAACAAATTTCTGATTAGTTCCACGTTGCTGTATGTTGGAGCTTGCTGTGTGCAAATCAACTTCTATGTTTCTTCCATTACAGCAGTAACTATACTTCAAAAAGTACTTCCTTGGCTGTAAAACACTTGTAAAGGACAGCCTAAGGTCATGAAAAGTGTTATATAAATGGAAGTCTTTATTATGGCATCAATGTAGAGCCTGATCTTGCCCTCAAATGGTATCCTGATATGTGTGTGTGTGTGTGTGTGTGTGTGTGTGTGTGTGTGTGTGTGTGTGTGTGTGTGTGTGTGTGTGTGTGTGTTGGGGGGGGTGGGGGTGAGCGGTGGGGACAGAGTGGGTTCCTGGACAGTCGACAAGAACAGAAAACCTACCCAATTTTCAGTTTCATAACAGAGTGGCACTGAGTCCAATTGTATCCCTGTCTTGAGACCCAATAGCTTGGCTAGAAGGAGGATCAAATCTGGGATCTTACTGGTCTTTACAGCTTGATTGTCACCAGGTACAGTATCCACACACCGCTGGCAATGCCAATGAACTTCTGCTTAACTTAAGTCACCAAGGGCAGCCCAAGGAGATTTGCAGCACTATGTTTACTGTTTTTTTTAAAGTGTCTCATTTCTTTTTAAGATGTTTCATGTCACATACCAGCCTTATAGCTAACATCGGGAGCTGGATCCCTTCTCACCCTCAGGCAGTCACACTACAATTTCAATGACTCGATGCACACAAAAAACTTTAACTTCCCATTGAAAATCTGGAGAATAAATGCTGAATTTCTGATCACTGCCTTTACAATAAAACACAGCACTGCACAGATTCAAAATAATTGGCAAAAGGAGTAAAGGTGATGTGAGGAAAAACATTTGCAACAAGAAGGTAGTTGGAATCTGTAAAAACCTTCCTGAGAGGCAGGTTCAATTGAGATATCCAAAAGGGAATTGGATTGCTACCTGAAAAGGGAGAATGTGCAAGGTTATGGGGATAAGGCAGGGGAGTGGGACTAGGTGGAATGCTCTTTCAGAGAGCCAGTGCAGACTCAATGGGCTGAATGGCCTCCTTCTGCACTGTAAAGATACTGTGATACTACGTCAGTGTATGAACAGACCCATCAGCACATGTATAATCAGACTCATCAATACATATATGTTCAGATCCATTCATATAAAAGGAAGATGTGAAGCTGTTATTTAAAACTGAGGAGTTAAATTGACAGGCCATGATCCATTGTGCAGGAATTTACCAAAGTTAAAAAGAATATGAGGGAAAATAGGATAAATGAAAACAAATCTGGTTGGGTCATATCTAAACTTGTCCTATAGAGTTTACAGATTATAAGATTGAGAGGGTTGATGCATTTCACATTATTGAAGTTTGAAGGAAGGATTAGAGTGAAAGACAATGCTATGAGTGTGGACTTGTAGGTAGTGGGGGTGAACATAGAGGAATAATATGAAAGGAGGCAGAATTGGATTCAAAGAGTTGGCACAGGCATGATGGGTAGAATGGTCTTCCATTTTGGATCGATGTGCAGTTCTAAGGAAGGCATCCATTGTATTGGATGGACCAAGGAAGCTGTGTAAATTCTCTGCAAATGGTGCTGGTGCTCACAAGCCCAGTGGCCTTTGGTATCGTTATGGCCATTTGATTCCTGCAGAAATATTTTGGTGTCCTGTCATTCAATTTGCTTATTGTAGATATGTGGATTTGACTTTTTCAAGTAGGTTATGACTCTTTGAAACCTTAGGATGTGAGAGCATCATGAGACAAGACTTAAGTCTTTCATTATTCTCTAGAGACACCCAGGTTATGAACCAGAGCCCATGATCCAAAAGACTACCAAAGTTAAAAAGAGTAGAAAAGAAGTTGGGATAAATTAAGAAGTAGGACTTAGGGGATGCCAAACTTGGGCGTAAGAACCCGTGGGAGGAAGAAAAGGTTGAAGGAAGTTAAGAGATACATGTTTGAAGTCTTGTTGCCAGTGAGAGCTCCCAAAGGGCTTTGTGTCCATCTTGTTCAATGCTTTCAATTGCAAGGCTCATTTTGGATGGGCACCACTTACAACAGCATAGTTTTTAAAATTCGTTCATGGGATGTGAGCATCACTGGTGAGGCCAGCATTTGTTGCCCATCCCTAATTGCACTTGAACTGAGTGGCTTGCTAGGCCATTTCAGAGGGCAGTTAAGAGTCAATCACAATGCTGTGGGCCTGGAGTCACATGTAGGCCAGACCAGGTAAGGACAGCAGATTTCCTTCCCTAAAGGGGATTGGTGGACCAGGTGGGTTTTCAAATTGATGTTAGTTTCACAGTCACCATTACTGAGTCTAGCTTTCAATTCCAGATTTATTAATAGAACTTGAATTCCACCAGCTGCTATGGTGGGAATTGAACCCATGTCCCCAGAGAATTAGCCTGAGCCTCTGGATTACTAGTCCAGTGGCATTGCCACTACACCATCATCTCCCTCCTACCAACCATGGGGTGCAAAGTTAATGTCAATAACCTGTAGCCATACAGCTGTAAGATTGCACTGACACGCATCACTGTATCTGTAACCATGTGGTGCACTGGCAGCAGGTCCCCTCATTCAGCCCTTGATGCTGCTTCTCTTTAGTTTATCTGACCAGCTTATGAGCTTATTCCTAAGATTTTAGTGCGTGCATTTTATCTGAAAGCAATGAGTCTCTGTTCAGTCTCCTTTCTGATCAACTGTAGCGTAAAGAAGCAGTGAGATTATCTGGCTTTGGAGATGTCGATCTTAACTCAATATAAAATTTCAGGGTTTTAGATAAAGGGATAGAGTAAAATACCAAAATTCCATCTCCGACATAGGAATCATTTTACTTGAATGCTAATGCTTTGAGATTTCAAAACCTTCCTCAATCTCCTGCATGATTTCATCTTCAATCCTTGTTTGAATTCCTATACTGTCAAAGTTAATCCATCACCTGGGGTCAGCATCAAGCACTTTGAGGTAGATGTAACTAACTCAGTTGTACAGGAAAGCACCCGCAGCAATGTGCCTCAACACTGATCACAGAACAGCATTCATATCTCTCCTTTCCCTTTCTGTTTCATACTCCAGTCATGCCCTTTGGACTCCCTGAGTAATAACGTCAATTTGCAGCAAGTTGTATCCCCATTCACAGGGGACAGCGTTGAAACCCTCCAAAATTTGTTGAGCCAAAGCTCAGTGTGAAGACCATGAGTTGTAGGAAGAACTTGGACTTACATACAATGTCTTTCACATCCTGAAGATGTCCAAAAACATTTCATAGTCAAACAGTGGGTGTACCTACACCGCCTGGACTGCAGCGGTTCAAGAAGGCAGCTCATCGCCACCTTCTCAAGGGCAATTAGGGATGGGCAATAAATGCTGGCCTAGCCAGTGATGCCCACACCCCATGAATGTATATTAAAAAATTGCTTTTGAAATGCAGCCACTATTGTTTTGAAGGCAACGCGTCAGTCAATTTGTTTATAATAAAGTCTTACAAACAGCGATATCTCCAGTTCCAGCAATGCTTCAATTTTAAAACTCTATTCTTGTTTTCAAATCCCTCCATGGCCTTTCCCCTCCCTATTTTTGTCATCTCCTCCCGGTCTGCATCCCTCCAAGATCTTCGCATCTCTCCAATGTTGACCTCATGATTCCCGCATTTTCACCACTCCACCATTGGCTTCTGTGCCTTCTGCTGGCTGGGCCCTAAACTCTGGAATTTCCTCTGTAAACTTCTCCGCATCTCTCTTCTCTGTTCTTAGAGACATCCCCTGAACTTCACAATAAAATGCAAGTCTTTCTTTGTCAGAAAAGATGGTGAGATTATCCGATAGGGGGGAAAGAAAGCAACCTATTCTATCATGAAACTTGGTGCAGACTTTTCAAAACTGAGCTGGTTAAAGTCAAAGTGGGTTGCAGTGTATTATACTAAGTGCATAACAGGGAGGTACAAAACATAACTCACTCAGGAGAAGCCAAAGGAAAGGTGGAGAAGGTCGCATACACATACGTCAGCTGAGATTCCAAGATAACATACCACCCACGCAGGTATTTCAACAGACACATTCATCAATTTGACCTGATGGTGTTTTTTTTAAAGATTTCATGTGAATCTATGACATATGACTTACAGGAATCAACTTGACAATGAAGGTTCCTTTGGAACCAGGAGCCTTCCAGGCAAAGTTTCCTTTAAAACTTTATTGTTGTGCGTAGCCAGTTTTTTCAATGTGTGGTACCTCAACTTGTTTTGCACAATCGTGTGCATGGTGTACTTATCACAGTCGAGGCCGATATGGTACCTAACAGGCTGCTGCATGGCCTCTTGTGCACTCAGCTTAGTGGCAACATTGCTTCTAGGTCTCATTCGCCCTGTAAAACATTCACTAGAGCGGGCCGTGATTGTAGCATGTGCAGGCTGCAAAGAGCAACAAATTGAATTCAGACAGATACTTTCACAACCTCAGGACACTTTATAGCCACTGAAGCACTTTTGAAGTGTAGCCACTGTTGTAATGCAGGGAAAGGTTGCAGCTAATTGTGCACAGCAAGCTCCCACAAACAGCGATTAGATAAATTTATCAGGTAATGCATTTCAGTGATGTTTGTTGAGACGTCAATATTGGCCAGGATATTGAGGAGAACTCCCCTGTTTTTTGTTCGAATAGAGCCATAGGATCGTATATGGACACTTGAGAGGGCAGACAGGGTCTTGGTTTAAGATCTCACTCAAAAGACGAGAGCCAACTGTGATAAATTCAAGCTCAGCAAGCTCATAGGGGTTTTTTCTGTGTGGAAAGCAAGGCTCGCTTACACATACACCTCCAAAACCCACAACCTCTATCATCTAGAAGGACAAGGGCAGAAGGCACTTGTGAATGCCACCACCTCCAAACTCCCCTCCGAGTCATATACTGACCCGACTTGGAACTATATCACCATTCCTTCATTGTCGCTGGGTCAAAATTCTGGGAACCACTTCTCTAACAGCGCTTTGGGTGCTCAGTGTTACGAGTGGCCAATGGTAGGGGTATGGGGGTTGAGGATTGGGAGATGGGGGTCATGTGATCCAAGCTCCAGGTGTTATTAAAGATTGAAGTTATTAAAGATTAATCTCCAGGACACTACCACCAGCAAAGCCTGGGAGAAAAATGTTAGGAATGTTAAAATAAATAAATGTGGTTTTATTTTCCCGTTTCATTATTTAGATATAAAAATAGTGGAGATGATTTGAAATGGATTGACTGATAGCCAAGCATCACGTCAGACAACCAATGGCAGGAATGTGGGGCAGGGCAGCTGGGGGGTGCGGAGTACAAAAGGTCATGTGATGAAAACTCTTGAAATGCATCACCTTAGAAGAGGAAATTGCTTTCTCTTGAACTTGTTGCCAGAACATTACTTTAGACGAACCTGCAACCTCCTGCAGCTAGATTACAGACCAGGCCTTTCTTCCCAGTAATTTAATAAGAGGCTGTAAATAGCCAGCTCACCTCCTACCAACTCAGGCCCTCAACTGAGAAAGCAGAGCCAGATTCTGTCTCAAAGAATCCACACAGACATATAACTCTTATTTTTTGGCATGCGTATGTATTTTCTTTAGCAAAACTACTGGTCCTTCTAGGATCAAACAGCAATAAAAGTAGTAGTAACCCTCATTAGCTAAGAAAGCTAATGAATTGATATTGATTCTATACCTGAAGCTTGTGAAACGTAAGAGAATGAGTGAGAGAAGGAAATAAACAAAATATACAGAGGAAGAGGGAGAAATCATGATGATATTTACACAATAAATGGCGATATCTGATGCCTCATTTGTGAGGCTGCAGTTCCTCATAACAGGATAATGTGTAAGATGCCATTGGCCCTTACATGTATTAGCAACTGTGGAATCCAGGATGGTACCCGGTCCAATTAAATCCTGTGGCTCCTTTCGCTGGGTTCTGCCTTTTGATTAGCCTGAGCCCTTTGGGCAACAGAAAGGGAACTATCAGTCAAGGTTTCCTGTTCCATTGGCCGGGATTTTCCAGCCCCACCATAGTGGGACCAGCTGCGAGGCATGCGGCAGGCTAACCAAAAGTCCATTGAGGTTTCGACGGGACTAGGCAATCCCAGCAGCAGGTGGGGCAGGAAAATCCCAGCCTTAGTCTTATTCAGATACTTCCTAGAGAGGTTCATGTGCACGGGCTTGGGTGAGGAGCGTCTAGGTCATAAGCTCTGTAATTCCCTCCATAAACCTCTCTGTCTGTATCTCTCTCACCTCCTATAAGATGTCCCTTAAAAACTATGTCTTGGACCAAGTTTTTGGCCACTTGTCCTAATACCTCCTGATGTAGCTGGGTGTCAAATTTTGTCTGATAATGTTCCTGTGAAACTCTTTGGAATGTTTTACCACGTCAAAGGTGGTGCCTAAATGTAGGTTATTGTTGGGCTTTGCCATTCAAGGCTAACTTGTTCTATAACGCTCATTAGTTTTACGGATGAAGACTGGCCATTTGAGTGAAGTCTGGAAGGTGTATCTGGCACTGCACATCAAAGTTTAGAAGAATGAGAGGTTACTTAATTGAAACATAAAATTCTTAAGGGTCTTGACCAGGTAGATGCTGAGAAAATGTTTCCCCCTAGCTGGGGAACCTCGAACCTGGGGGGGGGGGGCACAGTCTCAAAAGAAGGAGTCAGCCATTTAGGAATGAGGTGAGGAGAAATGTCTTCATGCAAAGGGTTGTAAATCTTTGGAATTCTCTACCTCAGAGAACTTTGGATGCTCAGTGGCCAAGCATATCCAAGAGAGAGGTCAATAGGTTTTCGAACACTAAAGGAAATAAGGGATGTCGGGATAGTGGGGGAAGGTGAAGTTGAGGTCAAAGATCAACCATGATATTGTTGAATGGGGCAGAGCAGACTCGAGGTGCAAATGGCCTACTTTAGCTCCTATTTCTTAGTTCTTATTTTGGCTAGAGACATCACCAGACTAGAGACCATCTATAGCTCCCTACCAGTGTCTCGTTTGACTTCATAAGCTCAGTGCCAAATGGGGTTTGAACCTGGGACTTTAGAGATCTGTATGCCTGAATATTGCACCACAGAAAACATTTATGTAACAATTCTTTTGAGGAAGCCAAGTGTGACAAAAAAAGCAACAGAAATTAGAGTTATTGGTGGGGTTGTAAATTTATGTCACAGGTCCCGCCACTGTTTGTCTCCTCCAACACTTAGACTGTGCCAGACACTAATGAAAACAAGATCCCAGTCAGTTTGTCAAATGTATTCTAAGAATCCTGGGACTGGCTCCATCTATTTCTCCCTTTTTACTTCAAAAATATTCATCATTTAAAAATAAAGAAAATATATTTATTGTACTGGGCAGTAAAATGATGAGAGCTTTGTGTTTTGACAGATTAAGAACCCAACAGTTCAAAACAGACCTCTCAAACTGATGCCAAAACATGACCGATTATTGAAAATACCATAATCCAAATAGATGTGGGCCAGTGGGCAGACAACGAAATATGGAATTCAACAAGGGGAAGTTTACAGTCATGAAATTAGGTGGAGGAAGATGGGAATATAAGAACAAGATCATAAGAAATAGGAGCAGGCATAGGCCATTCAGCCTCTTGAACCTGTTCAGCCTTCGATAAGATTATAGTGATCTGACTGGGGTCTTACATCCACTTTACTACCTGCCCCTGTAAACCTTGGCTCTGTTGTCAATCAAAAATCTATCTAACTTTGACTATGTTCAGTGACTCAGCCTCCTCGGTTCACTAGGGAACAGAATTCTGAACACTAACGATCCTCTGAGAGAAGAAATTCCTCCCCATCTCCGTCTTAAATGGGAGACCATTAATTTTGAAACTGTGCCCCCTAGTTTTTCCCCCATGAGGGGAAACAACCTCTCAACTTCTCTACCCTGTCAAGCCCCATCAGAATCTTATAGCTTCAATAAGATCGCCTCTCATTCTTCTAAATTACCATGGGTGTAGGCCCGACCTGCTCAACCTTTTCTCATAAGACATAGAAGGCCAGCGATAGGTGGAGGCAAAGGAGAGATTGTGAAACATGTCATAAACAAAAGGTCAAAGGGTTGTTAATAGTGGTGGTTCTGGCTAAAGGAGGTGCTAATGGTGGCTTGAACAATGGGGGAGACTGGTCCAAACTGTGATGGTGACATTGCAAGGGGCTGTGAGTGCCTCCACTAGTGACTGCTCCATGGCCAGCTTTAGCAATGTGCCAAAGTGTCCAACTGTCCCAAAAGGATCACAGAATCACACAGTGCAGAAGAGGCCCTTCGGCTCATTGAATCTGCACTGACACTTGAGAAACACCTGACCTACCTACCTAATCCCATTTACTAGCAATCGGTGGTAGTCAAATTATTGGAAACAATTCTGAGGGACAGGATAACCTGTCACTTCAAAAGGCACAGATTGATCAGGGATGGTCAGCATGGTTTTGTTAGGGGAAGATCATGTCTTACCAGTTTAATAGAATTTTTTGAGGAAGTAACAAGGAGGATTACTGAGGGTAATGCAATAGATGTTGTCTACATGGATTTCAGGAAGGCATTTGACAAGGTTCCACATGGCAGACTGTTCAGGAAAGTGAGATCCCATGGGACATGGGGGAAGATGGCAGGTTGGATCCAAAATTGGCTCAGCAACAGGAAACAAAGGGTAATGGTCGATGGATGTTTTTGCAAATGGAAAATAGTTTCCTGTGATGTTCCACAAGACTCAGTGTTGGGGCCTTGCTGTTTGTTGTATATATTAATGATTTAGAATTAAATGTGGGAGGCTTGATTGGGAAATTTTCAGATGACATAAAAACCAGCCAAATAGTTGTCAACTCCAGAATTTTATCAATGGTTTGGTTGAGCGGACAGAGAAGTGGCAAATGGAATTCAATCCGGAAAAGTGTGAGGTAATGCAAACAAAGCAAGGGAATGCTCAATAAACAGGAAGTTATTGAGAGAGGTTTAGGAAGTGAGAGGCTTTGGAGTGCATGTCCACTAGCCCTTGAAGGTGGCAGGACAGGTGGACAAGGTGGTAAAGAAAGCATATGGAATGCTTTTCTTTATTGAGCGAGGTATTGAATACAGAAGCAGGGATGTAATGATGGAACTGTAAAAAAACACTGGTTAGGCCACAGCTGGAATATTATGTACAGTTCTTGTCACTACATTACAGGAAGGACATAATTGCTCTGGAGAGAGTGCAGAGGAGATTTACAAGAATGTTGCCAGGGCTTGAAAATTGCAGCTGGGAGGAGAGATTGGAGAGGCTGGGGTTGTTTTCCTTAGAACAGAGGAGGCTCAGGGGTCATCTAATTGAGGTTACAAAATTATGAGGGGTCTAGATAAGGTAGACAGGAAAGACTTGTTTCCTTAGCTGAGGGGTCAATTATCAGGGGACATAGATTCAAAGTGATTGGTAGAAGGATTAGAGGGGACATGAGAAAAAAATGTTTCAGCCAGAGGGTGGTGGGCATCTGGAATTCACTGCCTAAGCTGGTGGTTGAGGCTGAAATGCTCAACTCATTAAAAGGTACCTGGATTTGCATCTGAAGTGCTGTAAACTGCAAGGCTACAGATCAGGTGCTGGAAAGTGGGATTAAAATGAGCGGCTAGTTTCTTTTCTCTCTTTTTGGCCGGTGCAGACACAATGGGCTGAATGTTCTTCTCCCAGGAATAACTTTCAAGGACTAAGGGGGAAAAGTGGAAAGGGGAATAAAAAGTAGGACATTTTGACAATTCTTATTTTTTTGTTAAGAAATTGATAGAATTGTAGCATAGCAGTAGGAGTGAAAACTGTAGCCAAGGCTTTGAAGATGGACGAGATAAGTTCTTCTTAGGAACAGGAGTTCAGGACACATTGTTCCAGAATGGCGCGGCAAGAAACCCGATAGAAGCTTTGAGTAGCTAGCTGAGATGGGCTGTGCTAGTCCATAGACATTTCCACCTCTCAGCAAAAGGTTGGGGGTTCAAACCCTGCCCTAGAGACCAGCCCACAAATTCCAGGTAAAAATTGGTTTAGGTGTAGTACTCTGAGAGTGCTTTCAGAGGACAAATACTGTCTTTTGAATACAACATTATACCGAAGTCCAGTCTGTTCTCTCAGACAGTTGAAAAAGATCCTATGGCGTTTTTTTGTAGAAGAACAGGGGAGTTATCTCTAGTGTCCTGGCTGATATTTATCCGCAAGCAGAATATCTGGTCATTATCATGTTGCTGTTTGTGGGACATTGCTATGTGCAAAATTGGCTGCTGCGTTTCCTATATTACACAGCGACTGCATTTCTAAAGCACAACATTGGCTGTAAAACAACCTGTGCTTCCGGAGGTCATGAAAGGTGATATATCACAGAATCACAGAAAGGCTACAGTTTAGAAGGAAGCCATTCAGCCCATCATGTCTGTGCTGACTCTCCGAATGAGCAGTTCATCTTGTGCCACTCCCCTGCCTTCTCCCCGTAACCCTGCACATTCTTCCTTTTCAGATAAGAATCCAATTTCCTCACACGAATGCCTCAGTTGAACCTGCCTCCACCCCGCTCTCAGGCAGTCCATTCCAGGCCCTAACCATTCGGTGTCTGAAATAGCTTTTCCTCATATCACCATTGCCTCTTTTGCCACTTACCTTAAATCTGTGTCCTCTGGTTCTCGATCCTCTAAAAAATTTCAGACTTTCCCTTCTTTTAGTTTGCTGCACTGTGTAGGCACGTTCAAAGTTCACTTATGTTTGTTTATTTTAGGGTATGAATTAAAAAAAATTAGTTCAAACAATTATTGAGCAGCATGTGTTCCAAGAGTTTCTCACTCCCAGGGCTGCTCTGCACCTGTGATATATTTGGGATGACTCCAGTTTGATCCTGGGAAACTTGCTGTGTGGGAAGGCGAGAGGAGCAACCTGGGACCATTTCTGCCTCCAATGTTCCCCTCCCCTTGTACTGAAGGTGTTGACTGATGCCGGTGTGTGGTGGTACAAGCCTCTGCACCACTAAAGACAGGGGGCAGGGTGCATAAGTCATATTGATCCTCATTGAAGATATGTCAGAATGTACTTTGTGGTTTTCGTTTACAAGATATTTACATTATAACTCAGTAAAACTTGGTCGATGGCTTTGTTCAATTTTAGATCAGGTTTCTCTTATCTGCTGTGGCACGAAGACTTGTGAGTTCTACTGGAAATTGGGATGTTACAATTGGACTCAGCAGGCCTGAAGCCAACCAGTCAGCCTTCTTCTTGCTGATTGTTGATCAATGTGTTGACATTGGATGAGAACAGGATTCAGTTTTGATTCTGAGGCTCCAGTCAGAGAGGGCTGATGGTGAGGCAGGGGAGAAACCAGAGAAAGATGTGAGTTCAGGGCTAGGGCAGGGGGAGAGAGATGCAGCCGGGTCAGATAAACCGATAGTCTCCATCATATTTACCACGAAATCCACGAACTCCTCGCTCTTGTTGGAGGTGAGGGTGGAGGACTTACGTGGGAGGAGTTTTATAAGGTTTTTGATATTGGGTAAAGAAGCCATGGATTTTCATTGCATTCGAGGATGTCCTGGAGTAGTAAGTGGTCTTGTCACAGGAGAGTAGGCAATGGTATAGTTGGACAGATGATGGTGTAATCCAGAGCCCAGGGTAATGCTCTGGGGACCTGGGTTCAAATCCTGCCACAGTAGATAGTGAAATTTGAATTTAATAAAAATCTGGAATTAAAAGTCTAATGATGATCATGAAGCCATTGTTGTAAAAACCCACCCGGTTCACTAATGCCCTTTAGGGCAGGGGATCTGCTGTCCTTGGAAAAACTCAGCAGGTCTGGCAGCATCGGCGGAGAAGAAAAGAGTTGACGTTTCGAGTCCTCATGACCCTTCGACAGAACTTGAGTTCGAGTCCAGGAAAGAGCTGAAATATAAGCTGGTTTAAGGTGTGTGTGTGGGGGGCGGAGAGATAGAGAGACAGAGAGGTGGAGGGGGTTGGTGTGGTTGTAGCGACAAACAAGCAGTGATAGAAGCAGAATATCAAAAGATGTCAACAACAATAGTACAATAGAACACATAGGTGTTAAAGATAAAGTTGGTGATATTATCTAAACGAATGTGCTAATTAAGAATGGATGGTAGGGCACTCAAGGTATAGCTCTAGTGGGTTTTTTTTTTTTATTTTATTTAATGGAAATAGGTGGGAAAAGGAAAATCTTTATAATTTATTGGGAAAAAAAAAAAAGAGAAGGGGGAAACAGAAAGGGGGTGAGGATGGGGGAGGGGACTCACGACCTAAAGTTGTTGAATTCAATATTCAGTCCGGAAGGCTGTAAAGTCCCTAGTCGGAAGATGAGGTGTTGTTCCTCCAGTTTGCGTTGGGCTTCACTGGAACAATGCAGCAAGCCAAGGACAGACATGTGGGCAAGAGAGCAGGGTGGAGTGTTAAAATGGCAAGCGACAGGGAGGTTTGGGTCATTCTTGCGGACAGACCGCAGGTGTTCTGCAAAGCGGTCGCCCAGTTTACGTTTGGTCTCTCCAATGTAGAGGAGACCACATTGGGAGCAACGAATGCAGTAGACTAAGTTGGGGGAAATGCAAGTGAAATGCTGCTTCACTTGAAAGGAGTGTTTGGGTCCTTGGACGGTGAGGAGAGAGGAAGTGAAGGGGCAGGTGTTGCATCTTTTGCGTGGGCAAGGGGTTGTGCCATAGGAGGGGGTTGAGGAGTAGGGGGTGATGGAGGAGTGGACCAGGGTGTCCCGGAGGGAGCGATCCCTACGGAATGCCGATAAGGGGGGTGAAGGGAAGATGTGTTTGGTAGTGGCATCATGCTGGAGTTGGCGGAAATGGCGGAGGATGATCCTTTGAATGCGGAGGCTGGTGGGGTGATAAGTGAGGACAAGGGGGACCCTATCATGTTTCTGGGAGGGAGGAGAAGGAGTGAGGGCGGATGCGCGGGAGATGGGCCGGACACGGTTGAGGGCCCTGTCAACGACCGTGGGTGGAAAACCTCGGTTAAGGAAGAAGGAGGACATGTCAGAGGAACTGTTTTTGAATGTAGCATCATCGGAACAGATGCGACGGAGGCGAAGGAACTGAGAGAATGGGATGGAGTCCTTACAGGAAGTGGGGTGTGAGGAGCTGTAGTCGAGATAGCTGTGGGTGTCGGTGGGTTTGTAATGGATATTGGTGGATAGTCTATCACCAGAGATTGAGACAGAGAGGTCAAGGAAGGGAAGGGAAGTGTCAGAGATGGACCACGTGAAAATGATGGAGGGGTGGAGATTGGAAGCAAAATTAATAAATTTTTCCAAGTCCTGACGAGAGCATGAAGCAGCACCGAAATAATCATCGATGTACCAAAAAAAAAAAAAAAAACCCACTAGAGCTATACCTTGAGTGCTCTACCATCCATTCTTAATTAGCACATTCGTTTAGATAATATCACCAACTTTATCTTTAACACCTATGTGTTCTATTGTACTATTGTTGTTGACATCTTTTGATATTCTGCTTCTATCACTGCTTGTTTGTCGCTACAACCACACCAACCCCCTCCACCTCTCTGTCTCTCTATCTCTCCGCCCCCCACACACACACCTTAAACCAGCTTATATTTCAGCTCTTTCCTGGACTCGAACTCAAGTTCTGTCGAAGGGTCATGAGGACTCGAAACGTCAACTCTTTTCTTCTCCGCCGATGCTGCCAGACCTGCTGAGTTTTTCCAGGTAATTCTGTTTTTGTTTTGGATTTCCAGCATCCGCAGTTTTTTTGTTTTTAGATCTGCTGTCCTTACCTGGTCTGGCTGACATGTGACTCTGGACCTACAGCAATGTGGTTGACTCTTAAATGCCCTCTGAACTAGGGCAACTAGGGATGGGTAATAAATGCTGGCCTGGCCAATGATGACCACATCCCATGAATGAATAAAAAAAAAATAACAGTGCTTGATGTGATGCTGCGAATTCAGGCAATGAATGGCTAAACTAGTTGTGTGATAAGTACAGACAAGTCTGTATACCCTTTTGGGCTTAGGGAAGTGAAGATGGTGGCTATGTCAGGAGAACGACCAAAGTGGTTTTTAAGCAATTTTATCATGCAAGTATTAAAACCCTGATGCATATTTCCCTCCTTGCTGTTTTACTTGTTTATTTTAAACTGACTGGAAACTCAGTGACTAGCAAGTGAAAGGATGTGAAATATTCGTATTGCAACATCAGCTATGGTAAATCCTATTCTTCAGAACCATGCTTGGTTTTAAGAGTAATCCATATCAAAAAGGGGTTTATTTATTCCCATATTTTCAGGTTATTATTTCCTTCTTCCTGTCCTATTTTTTTCCCGCATTTTGACGTTCGAGTTGGGATGGGTGAAGGTCACCTGGCAAAGGTGTCCAAGTCACCTGGAATCTTGTGGCAGTAGCCGATCAGCTACTTTGCATTGTAGCATCATCGAACCATGCAGCATAGGAGGTGGCCATTCAGCCCATTGTGCCTGTGCTGGCTCTTTGAAAAAGTTATTCCCACTCCCTCGACCTTTCCCCTGCAAATTCCTCCAAGTAAACATATCCAATCAAGTCACTCTTGAATCTGCTTCCTTCGCTCTTTAACGAGGCACATTCCAGATCATAACAATTCACCGCATAAAAAAGTGTTGTGATCTCAGATCAACGACATCCCTGAATTCTGACCTTCCGATTCTTATTGAATCTGATCTTTGGCTTTGGATTCTTTTATCATCTCACTAACCTGTGGGTATTTTTTTTTAAAAGATATGAGAACACTACTGATTACCAAAATTATCCAATGGTCTGAATTGGATGAATTGATAATCTGAAATAATTAGGCCTCAACCCTTGTGGGATGAGACTGTGCTGTTTTGTTACAACTTGCCTCAGCGGATGTCCGGCTTACCTTGGCAGCTCAACAGTAAAGAGACAGGAAAAGTAATGCAGCAACGTCCTCACATCATGATCATCATTGGCACTGGAGCTTTCACACCAACCACTTAACCTGGGGGGAGTTAGGGTTTGTAAAGGTCATTGTGTGGGACTTAGCACCTCCTAAAATAATGATGTAAGGGAACACATGACAAGGAGTTGAAAGGGAGAACGCTCCTGTCTCCTGCAGTGTAACACCTAGTATGTGTAGCTGTATACCGTTCAGTTGCATCTAATAAACCAGTTATTGGTTAGACATACCAACTTCTCAGCAGTCATTCCACAGCTAAACTAACCAACATACAAGTTTCATTGAATGAAACCAACTTACTATGTTTATGATTAACCCCACTATACATCAACTAGCTAAACTAACAAAGACATGATGGGGACATGAAGGAGTTGAAGGAGTTAGATGAAGAGGAGTGGGGCGAGGCCTATGTGGAGCATAAACATTGGCATTGACCTGTTGGGTCCAATAGCCTGTCACTTTGCTGTGCTTTGTAATAAGATCCTATCATTTAATACTGCCTGCTTGGTATCACTGCAGTGCTTTTATTTTTAAAAAAAAAACGCCTGTTTAATTTTGCGTAGATTCCTATTTTCCATTGTAGTTGTCGTTGATTAACACAGATGTGCGAAGCCTGCTACCTGCCCTGGTCTTGTGAGTCAGGCACTGTCTAACTCAGATTTTACATCATAAGTTCAAAGCAGACACTTTGAGCACAATGCAAGACAGAGAGAATTGTTGTTCAACAACACAGCACTTGAAATTCAAGACAGTGAGTAATAACTCACTTGTTTGTCAGCAGTGGCTACCACTTGCATGTGGCACAGGGGCTGAAGCAACAGGCACAAGTGCTGAGCTGGCTGCATGTTCATGCGTGAGTAATAGGACCAGATAAATGTCAACAAAGTTTGAATGAGAGCTGTTTTGTTAAAGTGAGGTATTTCAGACACCTGGTGGAACAGGTTAACTCTTTCCTTGCTGAATAGGATTCATAATACTCTAGCTATTGCCTGGTAGTCCAGCATGTTGCATGCCAACTTGTATTGTGACATGGTTGTTGGGTGTGAGCACTTGATTAGAAATTCATTCAACCAGACTGAAGTTTTGAGCCTTTAGACAAAGGTCAAGCTATGGTGAGGCAATAACTGTACAGAAAAAACAAGATCTGGTATTTCTTTCAAAGTTAATTCCTCTTTGTTTTGTTCAAATCTCAGTGTTTGGTTGGCGAAAAGCATTTGTTGGCAGAAGCCTAGATCAACTCAAGAAGCACAACACCACCCAGGACAGGGTTCTTTGCTATATTGGCACCCAAATCAATGTCCACGCCCTCAGTCATCAGTGCACTAAGCTCCATCATGAACAATCTACAGGATGCGCTGCAGCAACTCCCCAAGATTACTTCAACAGCTTCTCCCTCCCCTCTGAACTCTACACCCGAGAAGGATAAGGGCAGCAATTGCATGGGATCACCACTGCCTCCAAGTACCTCTCCAAGTCAGATATCACCCTAACTTGGACCTTTACATTACTTCGTCATCACTGGGTGGTCAGTATCCTGCAATTCTCCCTCTAACACCCTTGTAAGGTGACTATCACCCTAAGGACCATAACGGTTCAAAGAGAAAGCCCTCCCATCACTTTCTCAGGGATGTGCAGTAAATGGGGTCCTGCCAACATCACTCACATCCCGAGAATGAACTTAAAAAGAAGATGTCATGCAGTGAACTAGAAAAGATAATTGACAGCTTTAAATAGGCTGATATAGGTCCCGAACAGCTGACAACTCAAGATCGGCCTAATTATAAGTCTATGGCATGTGAAAACAAGCAGCTAGCTTTGTAACTTAAGCATGAGGTACACCCAACATTCTTTCACTCACATATGAATGAATATAAACCAAATGCCTGAAGACAAAACAAAATGTTAAAGGGACAAAATGGTGGTGGTACATATAGGTTTGGCGGGGTGGTGGGGTGGGGGAGGGGTGGGTGGGGGCAGTGAGGGGGTCACATCCTGTGGGCAGAGGAGGATTCCAGAGATACAGACCCTTACTAAACCTGTGAATTTTTACACTAAAAATGATGGTTTCCAGCTAGTTTAAAACACTTTCAGCTTTTGCAATTGATAGAACTTCAATCTACAAAAAAATAGGAAAAACAAAATGACATTCAGGTTTTCAACAGACCCACCAGATCTTCCTTAAAAGTTCCCTCAGCAGTTGCTCCCCCACAACCAATCTCCTGGCCCCAGTTTACGAGGATGTTCTAGCTCCTCCAGACCCAGTTCAAGGGGTGCTCTGCCCCATCCAACTTCACCACCCTTTCTAAGACATATTCGCCATTAATTCCTGTGGGATCTCTACATCAGAGCTCCATGGGTTACTTCGTGAGAAAGGATTCCATAAGCAAGGCCTGTAATCCCTTGAATATAGAGGGTTAAGGGGTGATTTGATTGAGGTTTTTAGGACATTGAGCGGAATTGCTAGGGTTGATAAGGGGAGTCGAGGATAAAGGCACCTTAGAATCAGAGCGAGGCCAATCAGGAGAGAAAGTAAGAAACAAGGGGCAGTAGAAGTGTGGAACTCTTTCCCACATAAAGCAGTGGATGCTACCTGAATTAATGATGTTGTATCTGAGATCAATAGATTTTTGCTAGATAAGGGTATAATGAGACATGGAGCCAAGGCAAGTGGTTGGAGCTAAGATACAGATCGGTCATGATCTCACTGAATGGCAGGAACAGGATGGAGAGATTGAATGGCCTCCTCCAGTTCCTTTGTTCCTACAATCATTCATTGTAACTTTGATGGACAATCCGTGGGAACACCCCGTCCCCCACCCCGAGAAACGATGTAAATGTTCCTCCTTGATCACAAAGTCACCAGCTGAAACAATTACTTGGTCTTTCAATTGAAGTAATATGAACATCACAGCCATTGTTGCCTAGATTGCGAGAGGGACCGCTTTACAAAGTCATTAACTGTGCATGGACTGGTATGGGATGTTCCCGAGAGACATGACAAAACTTTATAGAAATATCACTTCTTCATGTCTGTCAGGCATTTCCCAATGAGCTTCACTCTTTGCAGGTAATTAATCACTTTTGAACCAGACTGCTTTGTGCGGGTTGGTGTATGAGGTGACGGACTTCACAGGCAGGGCCTCCACCTGAAATGTTAACCTGCCTTTTCTCCATCAGATTCGGATGGTTTTGCTGTGAAGGTCTGGCATTTAATGCTTTTTAATCTGTAAAATTCTTTGTTGTTGGAAGAACTGAGTTGCACGCACAGGATTAAAAGTGAGTCGTGCAAAGGACTGGGTGGGACAGTGATTTAGACACTTAGCTTTCATCTCTGGGACATGAGTTCATATCCAGCCTTGTCTGTTGGCTGTCAAAAAAATATATACTTATATAGTGCCTTCCACAACCTCAGGACATCCCAAAGTGTTTTACAGCAAATTAAGTACTTTGCAGTCTGTTTTATTCATGCACAGCAAGGCCCCACAAACTGCAATAATAATCAGATCATTTGCTTTTTTTTAAGGGATGTTGGTAAAGGGATAACAGTTGGGCAGGATATCAGGGAGCACTCCTAGGCATTTTTTTTAAAAATGTGCCTTGGAATTTCTTGGACCTCCGTTCAACACCTCATTGATATTTGACAGCTCAGTGCTCCCTCATTATTGCATTGTCAGCCTGAATAATGTGCTCCTGTCCATGGAGTTGGGCTATGATCACAGAAGCCTCTGACTCAGAGACAGACAAGACCCCTGAGCCATAGCTGCCCACTGTAAGTGTCCCACTAAATTGGCAATCTCGCTACTGGGAAAATGTACCCGGGTAGCATTGGATAGCCTGCTGAGGTTGGGGCTGAGGCATTTTTTTGGGCAAAGATTTACAGAGAATTCCACAGAAATCTAGCCCTATATTCCAGTGTAGCATTGAAGGAGTGCTGGACTGTTGGGGGTGTACTTGCTGATGAGACATTAGACCACTGCTCCCTCTACACCCTCTGTGAAAGATCCCATAGCACTGTTCAAGGAAGAATTTCCTGGCTTCCTTGCCAAAACTTATCCCTGAACCAACACCTAAAACAAAGAGATTATCACGGGCGGAACTTTCCGGTCCAGCCTATGGCGGGACGAGAAATTCCCACCCGAAGTCAACAGGCCTTTTGCTGGTCTATTAAATTTTCCATCCCACCCACGACAATTCCCGCTGTGGGTGGGAGTGGAAAATTTAGGCCATAGTGCTGTTTGTGAGAGCGTTCTGTGCACCCTCACATTCCCTACATTACAACAGTGACTACACTTCAAAATGTAACGTGCTTTGGGAAGTCCCGAGGCACTAGATAGATGAAGGCCTTTCTTAATTTTTTTCTAGCTGGGCTCCAGCTGCCCTGGGACTCCTTGATGCTGAAAGTGTTCCTGTTCTCAGAACCAAAATCCATCACCTGTCATGATAATGTAAAAAAAAACTAATTTAAAAAGGGACCAGCTAAGCCCGACTCATTGGATTCCAAAATGTGACCCATTTTGATTTAACGCAAAAATAAACAGTGTTTAGACGAGTCTTTTTGATTGGAATATCTAATTCCCAATATTTACTGCTGTTAGCAATTTGAAGATGACGCTAGTCCAGGTCAGCACAGTAACCCTGAAAGAACGGGTCACCTAGATTCAATGGTCACATGATTGAAACTGGCAGCAGAAATGGCAGATCCTTAATTGAACAATTTTGGATCTGCATTAAACGATGACCTATTAATTTAAACTCAGTTTCTGACACTCTCTAAAAGAACACTGCCAGCAACCCACAATTGCACCAACCTACAATGCAACATAGCGAGTCAGACTGCATCAGTGGAGAGGCGGGTTGCCAAGCCTCCAGGATTGCTCTGGAGTCTCCAGGATTTGAAGCATCATCTCCAGGACATTGCTGTGAGTTACCTGGGAGAATAATCAGAAGGGCGCCAAAAAAGTAGTGCATTACATTTTCATTTATTTTGAATCTTTACGTGTTATAAAATTATTGGTGACTGGGTAAAATGGCTGTTTGACTGACGCCATTTAATTGGGTAATTAAAAGCAGTTTTGCCGCTCACTTTGCGTGGGAAGCTGGTGTGCCCTGACAATGGTCATGTTGCACAGCCAGTGGCAGGAGTGTGGGGGCAGGGTGGTTGAGTGTAGAAAGTCATGTGATGAAACCTCCAGGATTATGTTCAACCAGAGTTGGCAACCCGCGTGGGGAGAGCAGACGGGTTAACGATGCTTCTTATAACTTTATCTGCCTTGTTTGGTTCTTCTGCCCATAGCCTGCGCAGCCCTGGAGAAAAGTTGACAGCGCAGGCAGAAGCAGGCCATTATACCCCATGCAGGTGATTATGTTCCACATGAGCCTCCTCCAACACCCTTAAATCTATCAACATATCATTCTATTCCTTTCTCCCTCATCTGTTCATCTAGCTTCCCCTCAAATAAATGTGTGCAGTTTCTCAACAATTCCCTGTGGTAGTGAATTCCACGTTCTCACCACTCTCTGGGTAGAGATCCCATTTTTTTCCCAACTGAGTTATGTTGGCATTTATGGAAAAATACAGATTTAAGTGTTTCTCTTTTATTCGGACACTAATGTTTTCACAACTCAGCAAGTTCCGTCCTTGCATCTTACACCCTTTGTAAATTTGAGCTCATCCAAATCTCTGCTGCCCGTATCCTAACTGGCACCAAGTCCAGTTCACCTGTCACTCCTGTGCTCGATGACCTACACAGACTCCCAGTCTGGCATTGACTTGATTTTTAAAATTTTCATCCTTGTTTTCAAATCCCTCCATGCTCTCACCCCTTCCCTATCTTGATAACCTACTCCCCAGCCCTACAACCTTCCAAGGTGTCTGTGCTCCTCCAATCCTGGCCTCCCGCACATTCCCAATCTGGGTCATTCCACCAATGGCTCGGGTTCCTTCAGCTGCCTAGGTCCTGCGCTCTGGAATTTCTCCCCTAAACCCTTCCATCTTTCCATCTCTATATCCTCCTTTAACAGGCACCGTAAAATCATAAAGCACAGAAGGAGGCTATTTGGCCCATCATTTCCATGGCGGCTCTTTGAAAGAAATATCCAACTAGCCTCACTCCCCTGCTCTTTCACCATAGCCCTGCAATTAATTCCCTCCCACTAGTTATCCAATTCCCTTTTAAAAGTGACTATTGAATCTGCTCCTACCACACTTTCAGGTACTGTATTCCAGTATAGATTGGAATTAGACCCTGGAAAGATATTTAAATGAGGATGAATTTTTTTAAATCATTGCCTCAGGGGTTAGGGGTCTGGTGGAGGTCAGCAAGGACAGTGATGATGGTAGAGGGTGACCTAGTAGAGGATAAGTTGAGACAGGGTGGGGCAGTAGGAAATTAACATCACTTTCTTTTATTCTTTAAGGGCTGTGAGTGTCACTGGCTAGATCATCATTTCTCGTCCATCCCTAATTACCCTTCATCTGTGTGGCTTGCCTGGCCATTTCAGAGGGCAGTTGAGAGTCAACCGCATTGCTGTGGGTCTGGAGTCACATGTAGGCCAGACCAGGTAAGGACGGCAGATTTCTTTCCCAAAAGGACTTTAGTGGGCTTTCACAACCAACAACAATGATTTTGCAGTTACTATTACTGAGGCTAACTTTCAATTCCTGATTTTATTAATTGAATTTGCCGTTGTGGGATTTAAACCCATGGCCCCAGGACATTAAACTGGGTCTCTGGATGACTAGTCTGGCGACATTATCACTGTGCCACTGTCTCCCCAACATTACTTCTGTGAGGAACCAGCAAATTATATCACTGTGCATTAAGGGGTTAACTGAAGAGGAGTCTAGTTGATTGTATCTAGAACAAGAGTCAGAGAATTGCCTTGTCATTCCCATTGCAATGATGCCAGGCGTAAGCAACATGGCGTGTGGTTGAGGTATTTCATTGCAATTATTGTCCTCACGTTTGGCAAACTAGCAACATAGGATTTACTGAATGCTTATTTTTTTAAATCTAAAAGCGATGCCTCTTTAAAATTGGGGAACATGCTGAAGCTGGAAGGGGTTTTAGTGGGGGCAGGGAGGGGAGATAGTGCAAGGGGTTAAATGCTGCAGCCCTCCACATGAGGTAGCCATTTCCTCTCATAATCTGCCCTTCAATCATCGCAGGAACAGGTCACATGCTGCCTTACCAGAGCGGTAAGTGGCTGTAACAAATCGAACGCGATAAACATTCCTTTCCAGCTCCTGAGCAGCTGTAATGGAGACCAAGAATGAGAGGAATGCAGCTCACAGGCAGATTGTGCTCAGGAAACAGGGATATTGAAAGAGAGCAGACAGAATTCCATGGATTTCTGCAGGCCTAGTCGGACAAAATTGATGGAGCACTAACACAAACACAGAACACAAGATTGGTATCTTAGTTTCTTATAGCAAAGAACTTGGGGCAGATAATAGTATGAAATATTATTTTAATTGTTTGATCGGTGGCTAGACAAATAATCTGTTTGACAAATTGCTATAATTACCCACCAGGAATGCATATATATATAAATATCATATATTATATATATATATATATATAATTTATAAATACATGACACGGTTTCTCTGACAGCTTCAGCTGCTCTAAAGAATAGAATGGCCAACCTCTGGGAATGTTCAGATTTGTTATTTGTTAATATAATGTGTTTAGTAACAAATGGGATACTCAAATTCATTGAACTGCGTAAAATATGTACCCTTTCTCAGATTATATATCTCCAAGTGTTTCTGACCTGTTTGGAACTGCAGTGATTTCTGTGGGCTAGTTCATCCAGCTGCTTTGCAAGACCCCACAAACAAGCACTGAGATGAATGGTCAGCTAATATGTGAACAATATGTCTTTGACGGCAAGGTATTTGCAGACACCCACACTGAGGGGCTCCAAACAGTTTAGTAACACTTGTTTGCTGACAGAAGCTTAGGCTGTGCATGGTTTGGGGAAGGAGAGGGTTAATGAAGTCCATGTGCATTAGCCTAGGGCATTGCATCGACTCTCTTCATCTGTTTCCTTCTGCTCCATGGACTCATTCTTCCCTATCTCGGTAGATATTTCCTAACCCCTGCATGCTTCTGAGATAGCTGCATTCCATTAATTCTGGCCAATTGCAGATCCCCAATTGTAATGACTCCACCACTGGCAGCCTTGCCTTCAGCTGCCTGGGTCGCTAAGCTCTGGAGTTCCGTCCCTAAACCTCTCTGCCTCTCTCGTTTCCTTTAAGATGCCCCTCAAAACCTATGTCACTAACCAGGCTTTTAGTCACTTGGCCTAAGACATTTCTTATGTGGTTCAGCGTCAAATGCTGTTTGATGATGCTCCTGTGATGTACCTTAGGCTTTACTTTGTTAAAGGTGCTACATAAATTCAAGTTATTGTTGTTGCTGTGGGTGTTGGTGGGACTGTGTGATAGGGTTGTTCAGGGTAGGTACACAAAGAACAGGACCCAGCACTACTGATGTTTACCTAGCCCAACACTCAGCACAAAGCGCGTTACACTGAGAAACGCAATTCATGTACTCGCAAGTGCAACACCCCAAATTGTCTGCAATATCCTCCGCTTTCCTCTGCTTAAGCTACAGTTCCATAGCTGTCATCCTTGATGTTGGATCCTGAACAAGGAGTGCCTGAAGGCTAAGCAGCTATTGAGGAGGCAGCCTTGGCTGACTTTTCCTCTCTCCAGCCCACGACACTGAAGCTAAATGTGACATTCCTTCCCCACCACAGCCACAACCTGAGGTGCTATTTCATTTCAAAGTAATTTATTTTCACAGGGTAGTGCCAACAATCTAATAACATTTGTTTTGATTTACAAGTTACTAAACTTGAAGTGAATTCCTGGCCTCAGCAGTTCTGACAGTTAATGTCTCCCTTATGATTCTGCATGGTTAAGATACCTTAGACCTTGAATTTGCTCCGCTCATAGAAATGCCTGAATTCTCTTGCTCTTGTTTATGTCTTAAGTCCCATGGGCACACACCAGATGATGCAAAGGGTACAGCTACAATTTAACCCATGGTATTGTCAAGGAAATTGTCACAGAGATATAATGTTCCTGTACACATTGCATGATATTGTGTTAAAGCGGTGTGGCATTCCTATATCTATTTTTGAAAAATGGATGGGTTTTGTGTGTGTTTTGTCACTCGGTGTCACTCTCTGGGTGTCACTGGTGCCACTTAATGCTGTGTATCTCTGACCTGTATCCTGAAATTTGCTTTACAATCTCTGTCACGCAGCAATTAAACTCTGATTGACTTGGCAAGAAAAATACTTTAAAGAGACTATGCTCTAGCAGAATAATAAAACATGGTATAATAAAACTGCATATCATCTGATTTACCATAAACAACCTGACTAGAGATCCTTGGGTTAAAACCCCTTGCATTTAATTATCTTTAACCTCTTAAAGCTGTATAGCCCTCTATGATTCTCGCTTTCTCCAATTCTGACCCCCTGGAAATTCCCGATTTCCTACACCTCCATTGATGGCTGTGCTTTCAGCTGTGGAGAGACCCCAAGTTCCCAAATTCCCCTCTGAAATTCTCCACCCCCATATCTCCTCAAAACCTAGTTCTTTTGCCCAGGCTTTTAGTCTACCATCTAATACATTAATCACCATTGTTCTGCTATTTACACATTCGGCCTCTATTAACACCTTCTTTAGTCCTTGCCACTACCATTAACACCTGCTTTGTCTTGTATGCATGACATCTTTGTCAATCTCTCCTTAGCTCCCACCTGTCCCTGACCTTATATCTTGCTTCACCTGCTCCAGCCCCTTTTAAACAGAATAAAATCCATCACATTTCTACTTCTCTTTAACTCTGAAGAACAGTCATACAGACTCAAAAAGTTAACTCTGTTTCTCTCTCCCCAGATGCTGCCAGATGTGCTGAGTTTTCACACTATTTTTTGGTTTTATTATGTTAATTTTTCACTCCTATGAATTGCCTTGGGACGTTTTCCCTTCGTTTAAGGCATGAATTGTCATTGTTAAAGCTTGAGTTAAAAGGGTTAAATTCTAAGCCTAGGCTTCTAAGCCATGTGATTCCATAAGGGAGGCATTGACTGTCAGAACCGAGGCCAGGATTCACTCCAAGCGTTAAATTCATAGGACAACAGGGCTGCAGGTGTGTATCAAGTTTCAGACAGGGCATCAGAACCTGACATCCTGGAGACAATGAGAGATAATCTGACATTCCACTGACCGTTCACACTGCAGCGACAATCTTATACGTTTGAACTCGGCAGGGGGTCATTGCCAGGTCAAGCTGTCGGACTTTGCTCTTGAGAGTAGGAGTTCACAGATTTGACTAAAAGCTGACACTGCAGTCCGGCTTCTTTGAAAAAAAAAAGGAGACGCAGATACCAAAAGAAATGAGTCTGGTTTTTAGAGACAGAGATGCACAGACAGTCTGAAAGCAAAAGGCTATGATGGGAGAATGATTCTAGCCCTCTCCAGACAATAGGATAGAATGCAGAGTGATCATTCTCTTTTAGTTCAGTTAAAATGACTCACCAAAGCAAGATAATGTGTGTTCGGTTGGGTTTTATGACAGTCTGACATTTACTCATTAAGCTATCTAGGGGTTTTCATGATCTTCCTTTTCCGAATGGCTGTTTGCTGCCAACTTGGTGTATGCGCAGTTGTACCGCTTCACGCCGTGATGTCATTGCGAGTGAACGGAGATCAGAACTCTACTCCGTATGACTCTTCAACGGAACACAATGGCAGTTCTGTTGAAGAGTCATTTGGACTCCAGACGTTAGCTGTGTTCCTCTCTGCAGATGCTGCCAGACCTGCTGAGTTTTTCCAGGTATTTTTATTTTTGTTTTGGGTTTCCAGCATCCGCAGTTTTTTGCTTTTATCAGAACTCTACTCATTCCCCCCAACCTCAGTGTGATACTGAGATAAAAACTGCGGATGCTGGAAATCCAAAACAAAAACAGAAATACCTGGAAAAACTCAGCAGGTCTGGCAGCATCGGCGGAGAAGAGCAAAGTTGACGTTTCGAGTCCTCATGACCCTTCAACAGAACTAAGTAAAAATAGGAAAGGGGTGAAATATAAGCTGGTTTAAGGTGGGGGTAGGGGGTAGAGTTATATTTCACCCCTTTCCTTCTTTTACTTAGTTCTGTTGAAGGGTCATGAGGACTCGAAACGTCAACTTTGCTCTTCTCTGCCGATGCTGCCAGACCTGCTGACTTTTTCCAGGTATTTCTATTTTTGTTTCAGTGTGATACTTATCCTCTCCATTTAGTTTCTCATTTCTTTTAAGATTTTGGAACCTGTTTTATTCAATACCTACCTTCACTTAGGTAATTTCCTTTAGCTTTGCCTTTTCTTGTGGCATGCACCCAGCTCAAACAAGCAAGCATATACTTAGACGCTGGAGACTTCAAACTCCCTATAAAATGTAGTAGGGCAGATTTTCATGTTCCTGCTTCTGAAGCTACTGAAACACCTGGACACAGCCACAAAAGATTAAATATGGTTTGGGAAATTGGCTGGCTCCCTTATGGGTATGCGATTCTCCTCACCCGACTGAGGCTTTGTACGCAAAAAATCTGCACAAATCTTTTTAAAAATTCAATGAGATTATTAAATATCCGGCTCATGTTTTACTTAACCTCAAATTCTGAGTGGCAATTTAAATTTGTGCATCTTTTCTCCATTATCGGCAAGATTCAGTTTTAGGTTTTCTGCGTGTGTGCGCACGCACAGACAGGTGCCGGTGGCCATCTTGCGCTTTTAAGGAGACGCAGCGGCCAGAATCTTCCAAGGCCCCCAGCGAGCCATTGAAACCTCTGTTCACATCGGCGGGACCAGAAGATCCTGCCAGCACTAGGGGCTGAAAAATTCAGGCCAGTGTTTCTGAAAACCAGGACCTCGATATTCCACAGGCAAATAGGACATGTTCCTGAGGAATCCTAGTGGTAGAAGCCTGGCTTGGGAAGTAGAGTGAAACAGGTGTTATTGCATGTTATACATCCCGATATCCAATATCAAGTGGAGCGTAAAACAGACGACGATATGAGACCTTGATTTCTTTCCCCATGCACCCATGTTCAATTTCATCCCCTTAGAGTCTTGTGGAGGTATCACAGGCTTTGGGTGCACATCCCATCGGCTCACCCTCACCCCTCACCAATAAAAGCCAACCATCTACTCCCCATCCCTCCCCACAGCTACATATGACATTTTGGCCTACTTGAAATCAGGGGCTCAATGTTCAAGCAACCAATTTCCTGGTAACTTCTAGAGCAGCCAAGAGGAATGGACAAGTGGACCACTGTCAGGTCGACGAGGAGATGCCACGGACTGTACAGAGTTAAAAGTAAATGTCAGAAAAGTAAAATTGAAACAGAAAATTCTAGAAATTTGCAGTGGGTCAGAAAGACGGCGTAGACAGTAAAGCTATGTGGCCTCCCTTTGTGCTGCAACGATTTTAAGATTCTAAGACCAATTAATGTTGCTGTCAAGGCTTTTCATTTCTGCAGAAAGTGACATAGGAGATGGCTTAGGAGAATAGATTCTGTTACTTTACCGACTGAGGAAGAGAAGGTAAATTTGATCAGGATCAGTGATCTTGAGGGATGAAATCAAACAGATGTCATCCATCTGAATCCATCCAACCCCGTAATTCTGAGTAACAAAGCAACAGAAGGCGCAGAAGTATTATTTTTCAAAAGATTTCACATGTTTTATTCAATTTAGATATTTTTGCCTGAATTTAATGATTTTTTTCCCCCCTTTGTCTCATTCTTGTTCTGCCACTGTGTACCACACCCTAGGAGAGTGGGAGGGCTGCTCTCAGGCCCTTCATCTGGACACTGGGTAGAGGTGGGGGTGGAGGGATAGTGGGGGGCTAGGCTAGCTGAGAAATGAGCTGGATTGGCTGCTTTTTCCCTACAATAGGAATGTCTGGGTTGACCTCATCCTCTATAGGCACAGCCAGTTTCGGAAAAGCCATCCTGTTTTGGGGGGGGGGGGGAGGTGGGGGGGGATTGGAACCTGTGCTCCTCTGGGACAGCTGAATGCTGTGTCACCTTAGCTTGCCTCAACCGTGCCCTTTCTCAGCCTAATGAGCATGGGCTAAATATCAAAGAAGTCTCGCATAACAGAGAAAACATTCATATCTTCAGTGGAATTTCACAGCTCAAAGGCTCTTTCAAAGAAGGAAGTCTGTGGTTACGGCATATTAAAGCAAAACTCCTTCTTTTTGGCTATTGATAAGACGGGTTTTGGATTCTCTTTAATGTCAACACCTGCAGCGGTGCTTGCATCTAAAACAAGGCCCGGCATTGTTTGGAAATAAAATCAATTCTCTCTGAAAATGCTATTAGAATTTCCTCCAGACAGCTGGGCGTGTGTAATCCTTTCTTTGTCTGAACGTGTTGGAAGGGGAGGGGGGGCGCGGTGGTGGAGAAAAATTAGGTCAAACACAATTGTGGGCCTCGTTTCAGATTCCTCCCAGAGCTTGTCTCAACTCATTGAATCAGCATTTCTCCAGTTCTGTCTCTGCTGAATGGGAGCAGGTTCCAGCACTAACTGAGTCCACCCAGCACCTCTGCCAATTAGTTACACCAAACTATAGCTAATGAGAAAATTATACCCAGCGGCTGCCTCTTGTTTTAACATTCTAGGACGTATAATTTTACTGATCAGAGCATTCTCAAATATAGCTCCCACCTCCCATAACATTCATGAATATCCCATCTTCACTGTCAAGTATACTATATCCTTCATTTAAACACCCTCAGGTATACTAGACCATTTATCCTTAGATATACTGCAACCCCACTGTAACACTCTCAGGTATTCTGTACTCTCACCCTAACATGCTCAGAAACACTGCCATATGCCTGGATTTTGTCATCACTCACTGCTGCAATCATTCATCTGATGGCTGCCAGGTCTTTACATTCTCTTATATCTGCTTCACTGTAACACTTGTGGCCTCACCACACCTTACAGAGGAATCGTTATCCATGGATTCTATTCTTCTTGCTCTGTCCACACTACGAGCCTCTAAGTCACCGTCTGAGGTAAAACACGTTGGAGAAGAAACTTACCTTGGGTGGTAGCAGAAAGCAGGCAATAATGAATTGGCAGCCCATTTTAAACTCCATCCAAACATTCTGCAAAGTGTGAAATGAGCTGCTGATTTGTTTTTGCCTGTATTGCCCTTGCCACGTTAAAGCACTAGCCTCACAGGAATCACAGAATGGTTACAACACAGAAGGGGCCATTCAGCCCATCATGTCTGTGCTGCACGAGCAGTTTAGCTAGTCCCATTTCCTCAGCCTTTTCTTGTGGTCTTGCAAAGTTTTTTTTTCTCTTCAGGTGATTATTCAATTCTCTTTTGAACAATGTGATTGAATCTGCCTCCACTGCACTCACAGGCAGTGCATTCTAGGTCCTTAACAAATTTGTTCTGCTTTCTACTCTTAATTAGCACATTCCTTTAGATAATATCACCACCTTCAACACCTCTTTGTCCTTTTGTCTGTGACATCTTTTGGTTATCTCCACCTATTACTGGCTTCTTGTCCCAAAAACCCCCACACCCCCCACCCCCTTAAACCAGCTTATATTTCACCCCTTTCCTATTTTTACTTAGTTCTGTTGAAGGGTCATGAGGACTCAAAACGTCAGCTGTTCTCTTCTCCGCCGATGCTGCCAGACCTGCTGAGTTTTTCCAGGTATTTCTGTTTCTGTTGTGGATTTCCAGCATCCACAGTTCTTTGCTTTTACCATTCTAGATCCTTACCATTCCCTACGTACAAGGGTTTTTCCTCATGTTGCCTCTGTTGCCATTCACCTTATGTCCATGTCCTCTGCTTCTAGATCCTTTTACCAATGGGAACAGTTTCTCTATCTACCCTCTCCAGGCCCCTCATAGCTTTGAACACCCCTATCAAATCTCCTCTCAATCTTCTCTAAGGAGAACAACCCCAGACTTCTCTAGACTATCCACATAACTGAAGTTCTTCATTGCGGAAACCATTCCCTGAAATCTTTTCTGAATCTTCCCTAAAGCCTTCACAGCCTTCTGAAAGTGCAGTGCCCAGAATTAGACATTGTACTCCAGTTGAGGCTGAACCAGTGTTTTATAAAGGTCCAATGTAGCTCCCTTGGTTTTGTACACCATGCCCCTATTTACAAAGCCCAGGATCCTGTATTCCTTTTTAACCATTTTCTCAACCTGCCATGCAGCCTTCAATGATTTGTGCACATATGTCCCCAGGTTTCTCTGTTCCTGCTCCTTCTTTAGAATTGTATCCTTTTAGCTTATATTGCTTATCTTTGTTCTTCCTTTAATACTTAAGACTTCTCTGCATTAAATTTCATTTGCCACACCTCTGCCCATTCTCCCAGCCTGCCTATGTCCTCTTGAAGTCTATCGGGATCCTCCTCGCAGTTCACAATGGCCCGAACCTTCCAAGGAGTGGCAAACATTGTCGGATTGCCGCTTTGCTGTTACTCTTTTGCACCATGACGGAGCTCCGCGTTGCTGGCCGGGTCTTCCAATCCTGGCTTCTTCAGAAATGCAGTGTGGTCTTCCATCGAACTGCTTCCTTGTAGCACTGGATCATCAAGAGGAAGAAAAGCCATGCCTGCCTTTTGCCAGCACTAGCTGCTGTATCCTAGTAAGTGTTCACTGCCACACTGAGAAGGTTTGGGTGAGTGAATGAATGTGTGAGTGAATGGGGGAGTGAATAGGTGAGTGAATGGGAGAGTGAATAGGTGAGTGAATGTGTGAGTGAATGTGTGAGTGAATGTGTGAGTGAATGGGTGAGTAAATATATGAATGAATGCGTGAGTGAATGAATGAGTGAATTGGTGAGTGAACGTGTGAGTGAATTACTGAGTGAATGGGTAAGTAAATGTGGGAGTGAATGGGTGAATGAATGGGTGAGTGAATGGGTGAGTGAATGGGTGAGTAAATATATGAATGAATGTGTGAGTGAATGAATGAGTGAATGGGTGAGTGAATGGGTGAGTGAACGTGTGAGTGAATTACTGAGTGAATGGGTGAGTGAATGGGTGAGTGAATGTGTGAGTGAATGGGAGAGTGAATAGGTGAGTGAATGTGTGAGTGAATGGGTGAGTGAATGAGTAAATACATGAATGAATGTGTGGGTAAATGAGTGGGTGGATGAGCGAGTGAATGGGTGAGTGAACGTGTGAGTGTATGAGTAATGTGTGGGTGTGTAAGTGGGTAGTGTGGGTGAGGTAAGTGGGTAGTGTGGTAGCTGGAAAGGGTGACAGGTGGATAGAATGGTTGGTGAGGAGGGCAGGTGGGCAGGATGGCAGGTGGATATGGTGGTAGTTGGGCATGGTGGCAGCTGGGTAGGGTGACAGGTCAGTGAGGTGGGTAAGTGGGTAGGTGAGTCAGGGGTAGTCAAGTCAAGTTAGGAGCTTGTCATGTCTGGTCATGGGGAGTTGCGGAAAGAGTCGGGTGGTTGGGGCTAGTCAGGTTGGGTCAGGTCGGGGGTGAGTTGGGGGTCAGGGGAGTCGGGTGGTGAGTACAGGTTGGGTGGGATAGTGGAGGGATCGGGAGGTAGTCAGGGTGTCAGTTGTGTTGTTTCCCAGGAGTTAGACTAGGATTTTCCCATTTAACATTTCCTGGCTAACTATCCAGGTAAGATTGTCGGAACTGTCCAAAGTCTCTGACTCTCACTCAGAATTGGAGACATTTTCGGAAGTTCAAACATCCCGGGCAATTCCCATGCCTCAGAAAGTGGTGGAGACGGGGTCATTGAATATCTTCAAAGGCGGAGGTAGATAGATTCTTGTTCAAGGGAATCAAAGGTTATCTGGGGTAGATGGAAATGTGGAATTAGAAATACAAACAGATCAGCTATGATCTATTGAATGGCTTGAGGGGCCGATAGGCCTACTTCTGCTCCTATTTCATGTGTTCAAATGACTTCTGCAGGTCCCAAAAAGCATCTTGGATCTATGTCCATTCTCCGCAGATCCAGAGACTGGAAGATCTGGGCCAATAATTCCAAGTTTTGGCTCATATATAACTTTTGAAATTAATCCTACCCTGACTATTATCCATTTTCCCTCTTCTCTTTTCCCATGAAGACATTGATTAATTCTACCATACAGTCCTCTGCTGAGTGCTGACAGCCACTTGATACTTTCTCTAGTTAGATAATCTTGATGCTTGTGTCTAGAAAGTGAATTTTGGTGGGTTTGGAGGGTGTGTTATCACAACTAAACTCAGTATTCCCCTCAGAGACATACTTCATCGAACAAGATTTGGTATGCAATCAGGGATAGATAGATAGAAATAAACTGTTCCCACTGATGGAAGGGCTGATAGTCAAAGGGCACAGATTTAAAGTGGTTGACAAAAGAATCAAAGACACCATGAGAAAAATCTTCCTTATGCAGTGAGTGGTAAGGACCTGGAATACACTGTCTGCAAGGGTGGTGGAGACTGACTCAATCATGGCTTTCAAAAAGGAAAAGGAATTGGATAATTATCTGAAGAGTAAATGTTTGCAAGGCTATGGGGAAAGGACAGGGGAGTGGGACTAACTAAGGTGCTCTTTCAGAGACCTGGCACAAGCTCAGTGTGCTAAATAGCCTCCTTCGATACTGTGACGATTCTATGATTCTATTGAGTCAAGGACCTTGGATAATCATTTCTCTCTCTCTTGCTCAGGGAAATAGTGAGACCAATTGCCATGCTCCTAATGGATAAGTGGATGAGGAAAAAGTGGAGAAATGAGGAAGAAGTGGAGGGATAGGGTAACAGGACAGGTAGGTGCTATGAGGCCTATTTGCTTGACAGAGATATAGTTGCATCTATGTTGTAACCTTAAAGTATAACTGCAGTCCAAACTGAGGAAAAATACTCAGCACAGACTACGGACTTTCCTATTGATCTATACACACTGAATAGTGGATTTATCCGCTGAACCCTTTAGAGGTCAGAGAAATTCTCTCCCTGTAATAATCCACTCTTTACATCATTCTGAAATGAAACATCATGCAGTTGATATATAATAGAAAATGACATGCTAATTCAACTTTGGGTAGAATTACCTAACTGAAAACTAATCACAGGCAGTAATAATTATCACCTCAGTGTAAGATGCAACTGAGAAAACAGAAGAGGTGGAGTACTTTAATATCACCTCATCATTATTATCACTCTGAGAGTTAATGGAGTATGCTGTGGCCTATTTGAGCTAATGCTCAATGCTGCCACTTTATTGGAACAGTGATTAAAGTATTATATATCTTCTAACTAACTTCTTACCTATTGCTCATTGGATTGCATTCCTGCCTTTGAGCCTGGAGGTTATGGCTTCAAAACCCCACCGTGATGACTTAGGCATAAAACATAAGCTGACACTCCCTGTGCAATACTGAGGGAGCGCTGCACTGTCAGAGGTGCTGTCTTTTGGGTGAAACATTAAACTGAGGGGCATTTCCTCTGAGGTGCAGGGGAGTTCTCCCTGGTGTCCTGGCCAATATTTATTCCCCCAACCAACACCAAAAAACACTTCTGGATAGAACAGAAACTGTTGAATGTAGAACCTGAAATCAAACAAGAGGTTCTAGAAAACCATTAATTCAGCCACTGAGAGGTCCTTTTTGGTTCTGCTGATTCCATCATATGCACATACTGAACAATCATCATTCCTTCATTTTCTGTTTATTGGGAGCTTGCTTGCACAAATTGACTACATATATTATAACATGTATTCATTCATTCATTTATGTTCTGCCCAGAGGCAAGTCCTTGCCTCATTGTCTGCTGGTGCTTCATCCTGAGCAGTTTTATTGGCAGCTTTCATCAGTGGCGATTTGCCACTGCCTTCCACTCTCAGGGGCAGAGCGTGGCAGCAGGTCCCAAGCCTACCTCAGGAATCAAGCCCACATTGTTGGCGTTATTTTGAACCCTAGCCATCTAAGCCAACATAGAAACATGGAAAATAAGAGCAGGGGTAGGTCATTCGGCCCTTGAAGCCTGCTCCGCCATTCAATATGATCATGGCTGATCCTCTATCCCAAAGCCATACTCCTGCGTTCTCCCCATACCCCTTGATGCCTTTAGAAATCTACCTATTTCCTTCTTAAATAAATTCAAGCAACTTGGCCTCCATAGCCTTCAGTGGTAGAGAATTCCATAGGTTCGCTACCCTCTGAGTGAAGAAGTTTCTCTTCATCTCAGTCCTAAATGGCCTACCCCATATCTTGAGTCTGTGACCCCTTGATAGATTTTTACAGTGACAGATTTGTTTTTATCATTAGAGAGGTAAAGTCCAAAGACATAGTGAAACAATAGGAATTTGCATTCAAAGGAGAAAATGTGTATAAAGGAGAGAAGGTTATGTGTAAGGGTAGGCATTCTAAGATCTAACATAATTGTAAAAAGCCTCCAGCATCTAAGCCTCAAGCTGCTGTCTACAAAGAACTGAAGCTGAGAAAGCTCACTTTGAATTTGACTGTCCAGGGTATGTGCTTTGCCTGGGTCTGTTTAAAATCTATGTATCTAACTGTTGCCTTAATGAAAGTGTAACTGGGAGTTAGATTAGCTAGGGAATTTAGAAGTTATCATTGTAGTAATTTATAGATCGATGTATGTACTTCAAATCATTTATTTTATTAACAAGGGTTTAATTTAATTTGGTTAGAAACCTATAACACTTGGTGGTCTTATTGCTACTAAATTCAAAGCCCACATCTCGAAATACACACAAATTGAAAATAGTTGTGGCAACAGTTTCAAGTTTCCCTCTAGGATTTGAGCAGCTCAGCATTTACCGTCAGCTGTGTCATAACAAGCCCCTACAACAGGTAACATATACTTACAAAACTTTGTTTTCAATAAAGGCCTTTGGGAAGTCCTAATGTTATGAAAGGCAATACATACATGTAAGTCTTTCTTTTTCTCATTATGCCCTGAGCAAAACTATTCCTAAGAAGGGTCAGCTGATGACTAATATGAGTAATGTCATCTTGGAGCTTTAAGTAGACTCTAGTTTCAAAATTGAATTACAATAATCCGAATCCATGTACACTGCCTCATTGATATTTGGATGGTTCTCCTTTGAAGATACAGCTGTAGTATAAGTGGGTTCTCATTACACTTTTACTGTAAAATAACATCCTCTGCAACAATTCACTGTAACTACCACCATCTCTAACATTTGACCCATGGTACTCTCAATAATGATATCACTGTCACAAGCCCTGTATTATACATTGGGATTTTTAAAAATTTTTCAAAAATGGGATGTGAGTTCCATTGGCTGGGCCAGCATTAATTGCCCATCACTAGTTGCCCTTGAGGAGGTGGTGGTGAGCTGCCTCCTTGAACCGCTGCCGTCCGTGTGGTGTAGGTACACCCACAGTGCTGTTAGGAAGGGAGTTCCAGGATTTTGACTCAGTGACAGTGAAGGAACGGCGATATATTTCCAAGTCAGGATGGTAAATGACTTGGAGAGGAACTTCCAGGTGGTGGTGTTCCCATCTATCTGCTGTCCTTGTCCTTTAAGGTGGCAGTGGTTGCGGGTTTGGAAGGTACTGTTGAAGGAGCCTTGGTGAATTCATGCAGTACATCTTGTAGATGATACATACTACTGTCTCTGTGTGTCAGTGGTGGAGGGAGTGAATGTTTGTGGATGTGGTGCCAATCAAGTGGGCTACTTTGTCCTGGATGGTGTCAAGCTTCTTGAGTGTTGTGGGAGATGCACTCATCCATGCAAGTGGAGAGTATTCAATCACACCCCTGACTTGTGCCTTATAGATGGTGGACAGGCTTTGGGGAGTCAGGAGGTGAGTTACTTGTCACATTATTCCTAGCCTCTGACCTGCTCTTGTAGCCATAGTAAGTCCAGTTCAGTTTCTGGTCAATGGTAACCCCCGTGATATTGATAATGGGGGATTCAGTAATGGGAATGCCATTGAATGTCAAGGGGCATCTTGTTGGAGATGGTCATTGCCTGACACTTGTGTGGCGTGAATGTTACTTTCCACTTGTCAGCCCGAGCCTGGATATTGTCCAGGTCTTGCTGCATTTGGACGTGGACTGCTCCAGTACCTGAGGAGTTGTGAATGGTGCTGAACATTGTGCAATCATCAGCGCACACCCCCACTTCTGACCTTATGATGGAAAGAAGGTCATTGATGAAGCAGCTGAAAGCAGTTGGGCCGAGAACTCTACCCTGAGGAACTCCTGCAGTGATGTCCTGGAACTGAGATGACTGACCTCCAACAGTTACAAACATCTTCCTTTGTGCTAGGTATGTCTCCAACCAGCGGAGAGTTTTCCCCCTGATTCCCATTGACTCCAGTTGTTGCTAGGGCTTCTTGATGTCACATTCGGTAAAATGTGGCCCTGAAGTCAAGGCAGTCACTCTCACCTCACCTCGGGAGTTCAGCTCTTTTGCCCATGTTTGAACCAAGGCTGTAATGAGGTCAGGAGCTGAAGGGCCCAGGCGGAGCCCAAACTGGGCATCAGTGAGCAGGTTATTGCTGAGCAAGTGCTGTATGTTCGCACTGTTGATGACCCCTTTCATTACTTTACTGATGATGGAGAGTAGGCATTTGGGGCAGCAATTGGCCAGGTTGGATTTGTCCTGCTTTTTGTGTACAGGACATACCTGGGCAATTTTCCACATAGCTGGGTAGATGCCAGTGTTGTAGCTGTACTGGAACAGCTTGGCTAGGGGCATGGCAAGTTCTAGAGCGCGTCTTCAGTACTATTGCCAGAATATTTCCAGGGCCTAAAGCCTTTGCAGTATCCAGTGTCTTCAGCCATTTCTTGATATCATGTGGAGTGAATCGAATTGGCTGAAGACTGGCATCTGTGATCCTGGGGACCTCTGGAGGAGGCCAAGATGGATCATCCATTTGGCACTTCTGGCTGAAGATTGTAGCAACTGCTTCAGCCTTGTCATTTGCACTGATGTGCTGGGTTCCTCCATCATTGAGGATGGGGATATTTGTGGAGTATCCTCCTGCAGTGTGTTGTTTAATTAGCCACCACCATTCATGATTGGATGTGGCAGGACTGCAGAGCTTTGCTCTGATTCATTGGTTGTGGGATTGCTTATCTCTATCATTTGCTGCTTATGTTGTCTGGCACATAAGTAGTCCTGTGCTATGGCTTCACCAGGTTGACACCTCATTTTTAGGTATACCTGGTGCTGCTTCTGGCATGGCCTCCTGCACTCTTCATTGAACCAGGTTGATCCCCCGGCTTGATGGTAATGGTAATGTGGGGGATATGCCAGGCCATGAGGTTACAGATTGTGTTCGAGTACAATTCTGCTGCTGCTGATGGCCCACAGCGCCTCATGGATGCCCAGTCTTGAGTTGCTAGATACGTTCGAAATCTATCCCATTTAGCACGGTGGTAGTGCCACACAACCCGATGGAGGGTATCCTCAATGTGAAGGCAGGACTTTGTCTCCACAATAACTGTGTGGTGGTCACTCCTACTGATCCTGTCATGGACAGATGCATCTGTGGCAGGCAGGTTGGTGAGGATGAGGTCAAGTATGTTTTCCCCAATTGTTGGTTCCCTCATCACCTGCTGCAAGCGCAGCCTAGCAGCTATGTCATTTAGGACTCAGCCAGCTCAGTCAGTAGTGTCACTTTTGGTGATGGCCTCCACACAGAGTATATTCTATGCCCTAGCCACCATCAGTGCTTCCTCCAAGTGGTGTTCAACATGGAGGAGCACTGATTCATCAGCTGAGGGAGGGCAGTGTATGGCAATCGGCAGGAGGTTTCCTTGCCCGTGTTTGACCTGATGCCATGAGATGTTATGGGGTCCGGAGTCGATGTTGAGGACTCCCAGGTCAGCTCCCTCTCGACTGTATCCCACGGTACTGCCACCTCTGCTGGGTCTGTCCTGCCGGTGGGACAGGACATACCCAGGGATGGTGATGGTGGTACCTGGGACATTATCTGTAAGGTATGATCCCATTAGGATGACTATGTCAGGTTGTTGCTTGACTGGTTTGTGAGACAGCTCTTCCAATTTTGGCATGAGCCCCCAGATGTTAGTAAGGAGGACTTTGCAGGATCGACATGGCACATCACGTGTATGAATTTAAAAAAGGGCATTAGTGAACCAGGTGGGTTTTTACAACAATTGACGATGGTTTCACAGTCATCATTAGACTTTTAATTTCAGATTTTTACTGAATTCAAATCCCATCATCTGCATGGAATTCCATGGTGGGATTCAAACCCCGGTCCCCAGAGCATTATCCTGTGTCTCCGGATTACTAGCCCAGTGACAATACCACTATGCCATTGCCTCCCCTGCAAAAATGTATATAAATGTATTTATAAGCTAAAGAGTTCTGTATAATTCCAAAGCGGGTGGACCAGAGACACCTGGGAGTATATGTGTACAAATAATTGAAGGCTGAGAAAATGGTTGAACAGGCGTATGTGCGTAACAAAAACAGTACGGAAGCAAGGAAGTCATAATGAACCTTTATAAATCATTGGTTCGGCCTCAACTTGAGTATTGTATCCCATCCTGGGCACTATTCTTCAGGAAGGATGTGAAGGCTTTAGAGAGGATGCAGAAAAGATTTACAAGAATAGTTCCATGGATGAGGCACTTCAATTCTTTGACTTCCTTAGACAAGAGAGTGTTCAGAGGAGATCTGATTGATGTATCCAAAATCATAAGGGGTCGAGACAGAGTTGAAAGAGAGAAACTGTTCCCATTGGTGGAAGGGTCAAGTACCAAAGGATCCAGATTTACAGCTATTAGCAAAAGAACCAAAGACATCACGAGGAAAATCTTTTTTATGTAGCGAGTGGTTAGGATCTGGAATGCACTGCTTTGGACTGTGATGGAGGCAGATTCAATTGGCCTTCAACAGGAAATTGGATAAACACCTGAAGATAAGAAATTTGCTGGTAGGGAGTGCGAATAGCTAACTTGGTCTTCTCTACCCATCTGTGCTGTAACCATTCTATGACTCTATTCCTATAGAAGTGAATCTGCAGCGTTTGTTCTACCCTTCTGTGTTTAGGCTTTTAAGTTTTTTTTGTCTGACAATTTGTTGAAAGTGTGGACTGATAACATTGCAGAACCACATTGGGAATGTGGTACCTGAGTGAATAGGGAAAACAACAGTGCACCTAATTAACCAATTAAATTGAAACTAAAATTTAAGGACAAAGAAAGGGTGTAATTTAGTGGACGTTGAATGAAAACCCAAATCAGGTATGGAGAAAGAAGGAAAAAAGGGAGATAAGAGACATAATAATGTAAAAATAACTAACATTTAACATTTTAAAAATCCCCATCAACAATTAAAATCTGAAGGAATGAGACTCCACACTTGCAATAGTTAATTTTCAGTTCCAGGGAGATCGATAGGCAATAAACAACACTTATCAGGCTGCAGAAAGGATACTTAACCTTGAAAGGGGCAAGACTTTAACTTTCTGTGGCCCATTTAGTTTGAATCTACCACACATATATTGCAACTTCAGGTCATTCAATGGCTACAAATGGTGAGCCAATCAGTCAGATGCTGCTTTCGTGGAGTGAACAGTGACAGTACGTTCTGCATATCTACGTTTATCTATGCATCTGCCTCTCAACTAAAGAACCATTGGCCTCACCATTGAGAGCAAAACCTGGCCCAATGTGTCCTCTATGAAACATGCCGATTATAACATACTGAGTGTGACACATCCCACCCATAAAACCCTCACTATAATGTGTCTATCACTGCAACATTGCACTGTCACCCATCTCTCTAACACCGTCACAGTAACTGGCCTTTGAATGCACTGTAACTCTGTGTAGCTAATTTGCATTTTTTAATTGAGATAAAATATATTGTGACCTAGATCAGTTAGGGTTTATGTAACTTTTCCATTCACGTTGCGGAAACACAGGAATGAAACCTGGAAACCATACAGTCAGGAAACTGTCCCATTTCCAGTTGTCTGCGTCAAGGGGAATGGCATAGACGTCAAGCTTAGTCCATCCCACCTCATCATTTCATCTTATCCTTTTGATGTCCCCGAAACTATTAAAGCCACCAGAGCTGCTCATTCCATGTCATTTTAAATTGTTTACTGAATGATATGATGCTGGTCATTCAGCCTCTCATGTTTGTGCCCGTTTTTTTTATTCATTCTTCGGACATGAATGTCACTGGCTAGGCCAACATTTACAGCCCATCCTAATTGCCCTTGATAAAGGTGGCATTGATCCACCTTCTTGAGCCACTGCAGTCCCTGTGGTGTAGGTACACCCACAATGCTGGTAGGGAGGGATTTCCAGGATTTTGACCCAATGACAGTGAAGGAACAGAGATATATTTCCAAGTCAGGATTTCCAAGTGTGGCTTGGAGGGGAACTTGCAGGTGGTGGTATTCGAATGTCCTGGTCCTTCTAGGAAGATGGCAGAGGTCACAGGCTTGGAAAGTGCTGTCAAAGGAGCACTTGTAGATGGTACACACTGCTGATACTGTGGTGGAGGGAGTGAATGGGGTGCTAATCAAGCGAGCTGCTTTGTCTTGAGTGGTGTTGAGCTTTTTGGGTGTTGTTGGAGCTGCACTCATCCAATCAAGTGGAGAGCATTCCATCATACTCCTGATTTGTGCCTTGTAGATGGTGGACAGGCTTTGGGGAGTCAGGTGGTGTCTTAACTCTGTGCAGAATTCCTAGCCTCTGACTTGCTATCCGATTAATCTCCCCCATCCCACCCTGCTGTTTCCCCAGAGCTGGCAAAGTTTTCTTTTTTTTAAATTATTCATTGGATGTGGGCAGCTTGGCCAGCATTTATTGCCCATCCCTAACTGCCCTTGTTCAGGGGGATTGCTGTGGGTCTGGAGTGACATAAGACATAGGAGCAGAAATTAGGCCAATCGGCCCATCGAGTCTGCTGTGCCATTCAATCATGGCTGATAAGTTTCTCAACCCCATTCTCCCGCCTTCTCCCTGTAACCTTTGATCCCCTTACCAATCAAGAACCTATCTATCTCGGTCTTAAATACACTCAATGACCTGGCCTCCACAGCCTTCTGTGGCAATGAATTCCATAGATTCACCACTCTCTGGCTAAAGAAGTTTCTCCTCTTCTCTGTTCTAAAAGGTCTTCCCTTTACTCTGAGGCTGTGCCCTCAGGTCCTAGTCTCTCCTACTAATGTAAACATCTGCCCCACGTCCACTCTATCCAGGCCTTTCAGTATTCTGTAAGTTTCAATCAGATTCCCCCTCATCCTTCTAAACTCCAACGAGTATAGACCCAGAGTCCTCAAACATTCCTCATATGTTAAGCCTTTCATTCCTGGGATCATTCTCGTGAATCTCCTCCTTCCCTAAAGGGCATTAGTGAACCAGATAGGTTTTTACAACAATCATTTCGTGGTCATCATTAGCCTTTTAATTCCAGATTTTTATTGAATTCACATTTCACCATCTGCCATGGTAGGATTCAAACCCGGGTCCCCAGAGCATTACCCTGGGTCTCTGGAATATTAGCCCAGTGACAATACCAGAATACCACTGCCTCCCCTTATCCAATTCCCTTTTGGGAGTTCCAATTGAATCTGTTTCCACCATCCTTAATAAGCAATGTATTCCAAATTGTATCTGGTTCGTTTGCCCGTCACCTTAAATCTGTGTCCTCTGGTTACTGACCCTTCTGCCACTGGAAACATTCACTCACTCTTCCAGAACCGCTTCATCCGATTCAGAGTCACGGGGGTATGGAGCCTATCCTGTGTTCTGCTTTGATGCCATGAAACCTGTCACATGGGTTCAATGGGTCTAGTGTACTTTGTCCCACATTCTCTCCTCCTCACCAGTTACCTTGGTGAGTTTGAAGCAAGGGATCAGGTTCCATAGTTGTACTAAGGCAAATAGCCTCATTTTTCGATTCCAAGACTGTCACTTGACTGGCCAACTGCTTCTCCCACATTAACCCTCAGAAAAACACAGATTCTCTGGTTATTATCACATTTCTATTTTTGGGAGCTTGCTGTGTGCAAATTGCCTGCAGTGCTTCCTACATTGCAACAGTGGCTACACTTCAAAAGTACTTAATTGGTTGCAAGGTGCTTTCAGACCTCCAGCAGTTGTGAAAGGTATTATTTAAAGGCAAGACTTTTGTTTTCTTTGAATTAAAAGTTCTTTCAGTTTGTTAAAGGCAAAATTGTCCAGTTTGGCCCCCCAAACAGCTCCTATTTACTACAGCCCTTAACTCCATCAATCTCCCCAACTGGCACCTCAGGCTCTGTCCAGTAGTATGGAACCTGGGTCTGATGCTTAATCCTGATCTGAATATTCTCCTCAAAATTTGCTCCATCACCAATGTGTTTTCTTGGCACTTCGTAGCATTGTCCGTCTCTGGCCCAACTCTGCTGGCTATGATTTTTACTTTAGGTATTTAGTTTCTGTAATGTGATTGTCACAGGAGCAGAATCCCAATAAACATGAGACATGCTTGCCAAGAACTGTTATTGTTGGACAAAGATATCTACTCCAGTTAAAAATAGCCAACTGGTAAATTTTCACTTTCCAGAACATTTATCATTCTTCAGCATCTCAATCAAAACAGAAACACACTTTGCACAGATAAACTTTTTAAAATGTTGTTTTGAGGGCGATAGTTGCATTGAATGCACTTCTCATGCCAAATATTAACAATCAGATAATAAGGCACTTATTGTGTCTCAATCAGGGGTCATACATAAAGCAAGTGAATGGGAAAGGAATTTAGTCCATAGGAATTCTACCAATGAGAGTGAATGGGGATGGATTTGCTTCATTAGAATTCTATTAATTAGAGTGAATAGAAAAGGGTTTGATCATTGATGGAATTCCAATAGAGTAAGCACAAGCCATTCACTTCATTGATAGAATTCAATTGAAATGGAATTTGAAGGCGCTTGCCCTAGTCAATGCAGTACTTTTGAAGTGTAGCCACGGTTGCAGAGAGAATTGTTGCCCCTCAGGGCACCCGTCTTGGCTGGATTACTGTTGCCCTGTTGCTGACGTCCTTCTGACGTGTTGTCCAAATCACCAACCTTCTTGCGTGAGCTTTGATACTTGCGTTTATATAGAGCCTTTCACAAACTCAGGATATCTCAAAGTGCTTCATAGCCAGTGAAATACTTTTGAAGTGCAGCCACTGTTTTAACCCACAAAACATGGCAACCAATTTGCACACAGCAAGTTCCCACAGAACAGCATTGTGATAATGACCAAGTACTTTGATTATCATGATCTTGGCTGAGGGGTAAATATTGGCCTAGGACACCAGGGGACAACTCCTTTGCCATGCTTCAAAATCGTGCCATGGGATCTTTAATGGGTTATTTTGTAGGAGGTGCAGTGGGAAAATGAGGCACCAGTGCTGTCCTGCATGCTTTCAGGTCCCTCTATTCACGGAGTGAGAGTTGTGTCCGCATTCCCGGTGTCAAGTCGAATTCATTCAAGGTGGGCATTGTACTCCGTGAAGGGTGCATCTTGTCTCAACTCCTGTTCTTGATTTTCATGGACAGGATATCAAGATGCAGCCGAGGTACAGAGAGTATCCAGTTTGGGGGCTTGAGGGTGGCATCTTCTGCTGTTTGCAGGTGATGTTGTGCTTCTTGCCTCAACCGACTGTGATCGACAACGCGCACTCGAATGTTTGGACACCGAGTGTGTCGTGGCTGGGATGCGGATCAGCACTTCCAAACCTGAGGTCATGGTTCTCTCCCAGAAAAGAGTGGGTTGCTCTCTCCAGGTGAAGGGGGGGGGAGCAGCTTCCCTTAGTGGAGGTGTTCAAGTTTCTCAGGATCTTTTTCGCAAGTGATGGGAGGGGTCAACGTGAGAGTGATCAGTGCGACGGCTGCTGTTCTGCTCTACTGATCCCCATCCTCATCCGCAGTCATGAACTGCAGGTAATGACCGAAAGGATAAGTGGGTACAAGTGGTGGAAATGAGGTTTCTCCGGGACAGGGTGAGGAGTTCGCCAACCTGGAGAGCCTTGGAGTGGAGTCGCTGCTCCTCCGGATGGAGAGGGGCCAGTTGAGGTGGTTCGGGCATCTGATAAGGATGTCCCCTGGTAGGCTCCTGCTGGGGCTGTACCAGGTACAGCCCACTAGGTGGAGACTTCGAGGCCAACTCAGGACACACTGGAGGGATTACATCTTTCGGCTGGTTTGGGAACGCCTGGGAATCCCCCAGGGGGAGCTGGAGTCTGTGGCTACAAGACAAAGGAAGAGAAAATTCGAAGGCAAGGTGTCCTAGAATGCATCTCCAGTGGTCCCTTGCCCACCGTAGTTAATGGCTCAGGATGGCATTCCCAGAGGTTTTAATCTCCCAATCTCCTGCTTCCAACAGCCCCGCCCCCAGGCTCCTGCCATTGGCCGACCAACAGGTCCATCTTCATAGCCCACCACTGTGACACAATAAATGGGAAATGCAGATTCCTTGTCATCTGATTGGATGATTCTTGACCATCAGTAAAGCAGCACTTTTACCCCTACCTCAAATACATGAACATTCCTCTTCAGTTTTCTGCTCAAAGTCAGGTTCAGCCCACAGCACCACGACCTCCACTGTGGGTAGGGAAAGGACACAGGTTCCGAATCCAACCCGGCCAAAATAGGAATCGGACCCCATACTTTTTTTTTGCAAAAATATACTTTATTCATAAAATATCTTCAACCACATTCCAAACCATTTCAAAATCACCATTACAAAGGTACAATCAGGTTCAACTTTTACAACATATATCACAAGGTGCATCAATACAAACAATGAATATTACAATCATTTGCAGACATTCATTTCGAGCTGTACAGCCTGAGAGGCTCTACACAATTCCCTGTCCCTTGGTGCACTGTGGCAGAAAGGTCTTAGACAGCGACCCTTCCCCATTGCGCCTTTGCAGTGGCTGCCCCAAGCTTTAGTGCGTCCCTCAGCACGTAGTCCTGGACTTTGGAATGTGCCAGTCTGCAACACTCGGTCGGGGGCCAACTCTTTGCGCTGGAAGACCAACAAGTTTTGGGCAGACCAAAGAGAGTCTTTCACCGAGTTGATGATCCGCCAGCTGCAGTTGATGTTTGTCTCGGTGTGTGTCCCTGGGAACAGCCCGTAGAGCACAGAGTCCTGTGTCACAGAACTGCTCGGGATGAACCTCGACAGAAACCACTGCATCTCTCTCCAGACCTTCTTTGCAAAGGCACAATCCACAAGGAGGTGAACAACAGTCTCTTCCCCACCACAGCCACCTCGAGGGTAACGTGCAGAAGGGGTGAGACTCCTGGCATGTAGGAAGGATCTGATGGGGAGGGCCTTTCTCTGGTGCTTGTTGGAAATTTCTGGCGATGAGGCATTCTGCCAAATGACTTTGTCTGCTCAGGGAACAATCCCACAGGATCCACCCTCTCCTTTTCCCTCAGGGCCTTTAAGACGTTACGTGCCGACCACTGCCTGATGGACTTGTGGTCAAAGGTGTTTCTCTGCATAAATTTTCCCATGAGGGACAGGTGGTACGGCACGGTCCAACTACTTGGAGCGTTCCATGGCAGCGTGGCCAGACCCATCCTTCGCAACAATGGGGACAGGTAGAACCTCAGCACGTAGTGACACTTGGTGTTTGCATACTGAGGGTCTACACACCGCTTGATGCAGCCACACACAAAGGTGGCCATCAATATGAGGGCGATGTTGGGCACGTTTTTTCCCCCTTTATCTAGAGGCTTGTACATCGCGTCCCTGTGGACACGATCCATTTTCGACCTCCAGATAAAGCGGAAGATGGCTCGGGTGATCGCCACCACGCAGGAGTGTGGAATGGGCCAGACCTGGCCCAGCAACAGCGAGAGTGCCTCACACCTGATGACCAGGTTCTTACCTGCAATGGAGAGGGAGCATCGGTCCCACATGCCCAGTTTCCCTTGCACCGTAGACACTCGCTCCTTCCAGTTTCTAACACGTGCCCTGGTCTCTCCGAACCATATCCCCAGCACTTTCAGGCCATCAGCCCTGACAGTGAAGGGGACAAAGGATCAGTCAGCCCAGCTCCCGAAGAACATGGCCTCGCTCTTCCCATGATTTACCTTGGCTCCCGAGGCCAGTTCGAACAGGTCGCAGATGTGGACCAGGCTGCACACCAACAGCAGATCCCAGCAGAAGACGGTGACATCGTCCATGTACAGGGAGGGCTTTGACCTGAGTGCCTCTACTGCCTGGGATCATCACTCTGCTTATGCCCGGATCCTTCCTGATGGACTCAGCAAAGGGTTCTATGCAACACACGAAAAGAACAGGTGAGAGACGGCAGCCTCGCCTGACTCCAGATTTAATCGGAAAGCTATCTGATTCCCACCCATTGATTGAGACTGCGCTACTGACGTTAGTGTAGAGCAGTTGGATCCAATTGTGAATTCCCTCCCCAAACCCCATTTTGGAGAACACATCCACCATGTAGGTGTGCGATATTCTGTCAAAGGCCTTCTCCTGATCCAGGCTGATGAGGCAGGTGTCCACACCCCTGTCCTGCACATAGGCAATCGTATCCCTGAGCAGCGCAAGGCTGTCAGAAATCTTCCTGCCCGGCACAGTGCAGGTCTGGTCAGGGTGTATCACCAATTCCAGAGCGGATTTGACCCGATTGGCGATGACCTTGGACAGAATCTTATAGTCCATATTCAACAGTTAAATGGGTTGCCAATTTCTAATTTCCTCCCTTCCCCCCTTGTGCTTGTAGATGAGGGTGATAATGCCTTTCCTCATGGATTCTGACATACTGCCGGTCAGGAGCATACTCTTGTACACTTCTAGCAGGTCTGGGCCGATCCAGTCCCACAGAGCCGAATACAACTCCGCCGGCAAGCTGTTGCTTCCGGGAGTTTTACTCTTCTCGAAGGACTCAAGGGCCTTAGTCAGTTCGTCAGGAGTTAGTGCTTTGTCCAGACTCTCCCGTGTACTGTTATCTAAGACCTCCATGATAGAGGACAGGAAGGACTGGGAGGCCGTGCTGTCTGTGGGCTTCACGTCATAAAATCCGGCCTAAAAGGATTTGCTGATCCTCAAAATGTCGGACTGCGATGACTTTACTGAGCCATCTTCTTCCTTCAGGCTGCTGATCACAGAGCTCTCTCTGGGTACCTTTCGGAAGAAGAAACATGAGCACGTCTCATCCTGCTCCACGGAGCGGACTCTGGAATGGAAGATGATCTTGGAGTCCTCCGAGGCAAAGAGCGAGGCTTGCTGGCTCTTCACCTCTTGGAGTTCCTCCTTGATATCGTCAGGACATTTCCCTCTGTTCCTTTCTAGCTTTCTGGGTGCCTTTGAGAATTAAAAACCTCTTGATGTTTCCCTTGATCGCTTCCCACCGGTGTGTCAGGGACTCAAAGAGGGGTTTCATGGTATCCAACCTTTGTAATCCCTCCTGAGCTCCTCAATGTTCTCTGGGGTCAGCAGTTGCACTTTTAGCTTCCATGCCCCCCTGCCCACCCTCTGGTCCTTCTCTAAGTGACAGTCAGCCAGTAGGAGGCAGTGGTCAGAGAAAAACACCGGCTTGACATCGGTGGATCTGACTGTGAATGCACGGGACACAAACAGGAAATCTATCCTGGAACAGACGGACCCGTCTGGCCGGGACCAGGTGTATCTACGCTGCGCTCTGTCTGCAGGGTTGCTTGGCATCCTTAACTGTTTCCATCAGGGATCTGGATGTAGCGTCCAATCTGCTGTCGGCCCTGCCGGATTGTCCAGCTGCATCGATGATGCAGTTGAAGTCACCGCCCAGAATGACCGGCCTGGAGGTCGCCAGCAGCAGTGGGAGCTGCTGAAAAACCTCCAGCCACTCAGCCCCTTGTGACGGGGCATAGACGTTAATCACCCGGAGTGGAGGATTCTTGTACATTACGTCTGCTACGAGAAGGCGCTCGCCCACCACCTCCTTAACCTGAGAGACAGTGAAGCTGCCTCCCCGCAGCAGAATCCCCAGGCCGGAGGAACGAGAGTCGTTTCCTCCCGACCAGATCGATGGCCCATGGGACCACCATCGTGACCATTGCCTGTAGGAGCTGAGGTGCGGTATCGCACACTCCTGCAGAAACGACAGGTCAGCTTTGACCTTGGCAAGGTAGTCCAAGGTCGCAACACATCGCCTAGTAGATTTAATGCTACGCACATTTATGGATACAATCTTTACACCCATTTTAAAGCAGTTAGTCGCTTACCAAACCTGTTGTCTCTGAGAGTTCCAGACCTTTAGTCTGCTCCTTCATGCCCGTGGTGTGCTCAAATTGCTTCACTTGGGATGGGCTGAGGAAAGCGTCCTGAACCTCCCCATTGGAGATTTTCTGCTCGGGTGGCATCTGGGGGTCCGTGCAGAGATCGGGGTTTGAAATGTCCTCTGTTGGAGAAGCTTCTCCAATCCTCTCCCCCTCTGGGGCGTTGCTGCTCCTGGCTTCCCGGAGCTGGGGTGCGCTGAGCGCCTCACAGTTCCCAGATTCCTGGGGTTGTGGTGCACTGGCCTCTTCGGGTTGTAGGCAAAGTTGGGGTGCGCTGGTCTCCTCATTGTCTCCAATGTTCTGGAGCTTGGGTGTCTCATCCTCCAACTCCCTAGTGTTTTGCCATTTCTTCTGTCGGCGCCGCCCTGGCCCTTCTTCGTCCAAAGAGCAGTTGCCCTTGACATCCGTGTCAGATGGAGACACCTCTTGCCACTTGTCGGGGAAGTGGCTTGGTCCCTTCTTAGCCCCTTCTTCCTTTTGGCTCTCTTCACCAGCTGGCACTCCCCCTGCTGCTTTCCCACTGCTGCCTCCTCCTCCTCCATTAATTCGCTCTCCTGAGGAGTGGGAGGTTCAGGGGGCAGTGCTGTTGATTGGCCATCTGTTGCCTCAATCTTTTCCTCTACCTTATCTCTCTCTGTGTCCTCCTTTGTCCTGTTGTTCTCCCTGGGGGTCTTGGTGGTTGGAGTGACACGAGGCATTTCTTCTTCTTCCCCCTCGTTGGCTTTGGCTGCCTGTGCATAAGTATGGCAACATTTGGGGCAGGTACTGTAGAGGTGACCTGCTTCACCACACAGGTTGCAGCACTTAGCCTGTTTACAGTCTTTTGTCTGTTGCCCTTCCTATTTGCAGTTCTTGCAGAGGACGGCGCTGCAGTTGGCCGCCACATGACCAGCCTTGCTGCATGAGCGACAAAGTTTGGGTTGCCCAGCGTAGACAAGGTAACCACGGCTTTCCCCGATAGCGAATCTGGAGGGAGGGTGGAAGATGGCTCCCTTACCGTTGGTCTTGAGCGTGACCTTAACCTGGCGTTTGCATGTCCAGATCCCCAAATCATCTCTAACCTCGGTGCAGCTCCCAACCTTGTCAAAGTACCTGGTAAGGAAGGTGAGCACATGGGCGACAGGGACATAGGGGGAATCGGACCCCATACTGTTGGCACCAATCTGATCCCCACTGGCCGTCCAGCCAACTGGCCCCCACCCAAGGAGTCTGAGTTGCTGTAGCAACATACACTCTGACTTGCATGTTGTAGCCTGGAGCTATGAATAGTGACAGTAGAGGCTTCGTTTTCCTTCTATCACGTGACTGATCAGGAATCTCTCTTGCACTTACTGCCTGCCACTGGCGTGTGTTGGAAGCATTTGCAAGTTGCTAATATTAACATAACTGATGAACAAAAAGCACTCATAGCAAATGAAAAACAAAATGATTTACTTTCAAGCCCCTGCAGTATTTTTCCCAGAGTTGATTACAGCATTGACCCTAGAGGATGTTTCAAATTCCCGAATGCTGCCATTCAATGCTAGAAGATTAGCAACCCTAGTAAAGGAACGTAGTGCTGGAGATGTTTAGTATTCACAAGACATTAAAGCTATGTCAAAAACAGCAGCTTAATGGATCAATTCTGTTTGTTTTGGCAGGCAAGTATCTGACAAGTTTATTTATGTATGATCCTGATTCACGCTCCAGCCATTGTTTTTATATTGAGACTAGTATTGTGGAGCATCAAAATTATGAACAGACTTTAGTAAGCTTGAATGAAGAAAATGTTCTCTTGTCCCCACTGATTTGGAGAAAAATGAATGGGATAACTGTCCGATGACAGTAACATGGCCCTTTAACAGGGAGAATCTCAGCTCAAAATTTCAGTCCATTAGGAACAAGGAGTTGCCTCAGAAATCAGTGGAAACCACATGTGAAACCTTTGAATTTCTACAGACATGTACAGCAATTAGGAATGGGAGTATATCATTCAGCCCCTCAAGGCTTAGAGAAGAGAATAATAAAGTTTGAAGGGAAGTCCAGGACAACTTTTAAAAAATATTTAGGAACATAGGAAGAGGCCATTCAGCCCCTCACGCCTGTTCCACCAGTCCATTAGATCATGGCTGATCTCAACTTCATCTACCGGATTTTTTCCCCTAACCCTTTCATAACAAAAATCTAATTCAAATTATAACTTTCAGTTGAACTCCAGCTTCAACAGCTTCTTAGGGCAGAGAGTTCCAGAATTCCACTCCCCTTTGTGTGAAGAAGTGCTTCCTGACATTGTCCCTGAATGGCCTGGTTCTCATTTTAAGGTTATGCCTCAATTTTTTGGGCTCCCCCCCCGCCGCCCCCCCCCCCCACCCCACCCCCCCGCCCCCCCCCCCCCCCCCCCACCCCACCCCCCCGCCCCCCACCCACCCCCCACCCCCCCCCACCGCCCCCCCCAATCACCACCACCTCCTCAACCGCCACCCAACCCCTCACCCCCACCATAGAGAAAAGAATTATTCTCCATTTACCCTTTCAAATCTGTTAATTATCTTAAACACCTCAACTGGATCACCCCTTATCTTCTACACTCAAGGGAATAGAACCTTAGTCTATGCAACCGGTCTTCATAATTTAACCCTTTTATCCCAGGTATTATTCTGGTGAATCTGCGTTGCATCCCCTGTAAATCTTCTCATTTTCTCATTCAAAAGCATCCAACCATTAGGTAAGGTGTGATTTCATGGGAACAGGCAGCCCTCCAGTCCCTCACTCTAGAAGCCAGCCTTTAAGTTTGATCCAGACATTGGGTGTTGGAAGATCACAGCCAATTCTGATTTTAACCTCACCACATGCCAACACCTTCCAGCAGGGGTTATGGTGGTGGTGGTGGTGGTGGTGGTGGTGGTGGTGGTGGTGGGGGGGGGGGTGCGGGGAGGTGGGAAAGTCAATGGACTTTCATTATGAGTGGAAACTTTGGTAGCTTCTTCCCCTTCCAAACCCAAGGCCACTATGACCAATCATAGCAACCCTCAACCACTGCTCAAAGCTTAGGTCAGCTAGTTCACCTGTTATATTCTGCCCAAGACGCTGTGCCAGAGATCTCTTAATAAGGCTTGAACTTTGAGATTTTTTGGTGATGATGAAAGTCTCTGTTTTCTCCTCAGTCAATCGCCACTTGAGAATGGGGAAGGGAAAGTGTTTGACTCTGTGCTGATCCACCACCAAAGCTGCTCTAAGCAACGAGAGCAAACAGGGAATTGTTCTAACCACATCATAAAAAAGGAGAAAGAGGCACTGGAGAAGGTGCAAAAAATAAATAAAATGGTGAGGACAATATCAGAAAAAGAACAAGCTGGGGCCTTTTTCTCTAGAAAAGACAGGGGGTAATCTGATAATTTAAGCAGGGCTTTGATAGGCTAGATGTAGAGAATATGCTTCCACTTGTGAGGGAGTCTAAAATTGGGTAGGGTCATTCATATAGAAGATAGAGTCACTAATAAATCTAATGGGGAAACTAGAAAAAATGTCTTTACCCAGAGGGTGCTTAGTATACCACAGAGTGAATTGCATTTAAGGGGAAACTAAATAAGCCAATGATAGAGAAAGGATATACTGATTGGGTGAGATGAATTACTAGTTGGAGGAGGTCATGTTGAGCATACACACTGGCACAGAACTGATTGGTCAAAATGTTTGTTTCTACGCTAAAAGATCTATGCACCTTGTCATGACAGTGGATCATGGCCCGAATTATTTACGGGCATATAGAACTTTTTGGGGATGAAGAGTTTTTTAAAAAAAGGACCTACAAGCAAAAGCTGACTGAGAGTGTACAGTAACCACTTCCTGGAAAATTCCTATGTGGATTACACTTGACCTACTAGTCCAGAGAGACCTTGGGATGTAGCACCTAAAAGGTGTCAAGGCCCACTTCAGACAGAGATACTTGAAGTGCAAAATGTAATCTCCTGTGGTTGAGAGACAATGGAGGCTGATTACCATCCCAGCAGAAACTGCGTTCTTTTGAGTTATGTCTCAGAACGTAGACATGATCTGAGTTGACAGAAAGCAGATCCTGGGTGAAAGACATGTTTGTTTTCCCCTTCCAGGAATACACAAGAAAAGGAGTTAAAAAGCCAGCTGAAAACCTGATGCATTTTCTAGTGTTCCAGTTCTGGAGTGTGTGTGTGTGTGCTGTGAAGGTCACAGCAGAAGAACAGGAACTGGACATCCCTGCAGATTGTAGGTAAAGGTCAATTTCCTCTCTCTGGCTGGAGGCTAGTCAGCAAAGCCACAGTCAAAAAGGAATCAGGATAATTCCTTCAGCTAAATGGAAGAACCAAATGCTGCTCAACTGACAGTGTCAGCTCTACATGAACTACCCAACTTAATGGCTACAATGTTTTGTCATCTACTCCTCACAGAGGAGCCAAAGACTGATTCGTATATCTTTTGAGCTCCTTTTCAGACTTAACTTCTCACTTCTGATGACCTGTGTGTATGGGTCTTGTGTTTTTAATTATTTTTTTCCCCCTCAGGTTTTAATAACTAATAAACTTTTTCTTTGACTCAAGAAAGCCTGGTTAAATTGGCTCCTTCTATAGCATAAATACATTTGGACTGGGAATAGGTATGCATGAGGGAAGGCATCCTTATTAAATTAACCTTGTTGCGACCAACCAAGGGGTTGAATAAAGAAGGGGAGCCAGCTCATTCCTCCACACCCAGGAGCATAGCAAAACTAGGGTCCACTTCGGGAAGTTAACAATTTGGGGATCCGGTCCAGGATCGTAACAAATTGAGGGGGCCTTGCCCGGGGAGCGGCCATAACAACCTCTATGTTCTCTCTTAAGCAGAAGGTTATAGCTTCTGCTCATTAACTCCTCACAGCCACAGAGAGCAGCAACTGCTTGGCATTGTTGGCACTTGAGGGATTAGGGGAGGAAAGGAGAGAGGAGAGAGAAACCAAAAGCTGCATCATTCCACATTTTTCTTGATTTTATTAATCATTCTGCCTCAGTAACTCGAGATAGTCACTCCCAATGTAGTGAGCTCTTGCTGAGGGAAAAGAGATTTCACTGAAAAAGAACATGGACTACAATAGGTTTACACCCACACCCATCCCCACTACAGAATACAGGTTGACATGGTTACCAAAACAGCCCTTCTTTCTCTTTAATGAAAGAAAACATAAAACAGCCAGCTTTAAGGCAGATTTTTTTTTATTGTGTGACAAATGTTTTTTAACCATCTAGAAAAGAAACTCAACACAGAAAAAAAATAAATTAGCAATTTACAACAAAACAAATCACAGATTTCTTCGGTCCAACATTCTGTTTGATACAAATTACTCAGCAACTCAAGGAACACATGTACAAAGCATGTAATCCACAGCAGATAGGCAACAAGGTCACAGATTGAACTAGCCCCTGGTTTTCTGTTACTGGAACTGGGGCATTAACTAGCCTGGCGATTTGAAATGTGCACACTGGGGAAATATTGGTATAATTGTGATCACATTCTCCCCCCTCTCCAGTCCAACAAATCTTCGCACCCTCTCATTTGAAAGCATCCAAACCTTACCGAGATATGACTTTATGGGAACAGGAAGCCCTCTGGCCCCTTAACTCAAGCAGCCATTCTTTAAGATTGAATTCAGGCATTGGGCATTGGAAGATCATAGCCAAGCCTGATCTTACCCTCCCCACATGCCCATACCTTCCAGCAAGGGGTACGATAGGGCTGGGAAAGTTAATGGACCACAATCGTGAGTAGGGAAACTCTAACAGCTTCTTCCCCTTCAAACCCAAGACTACTGCAGGGACCCGCAACCCACTGCTCCAAGCTTGGGTCAGCTAGCTCAACAGCAGCGGGCTTGGAATCCATCTCAATGTATGGTCACTCAAGGACAGAAAGTTAAGGGGTGGGCTTGTTGAGGTGCTTATACAGTGATTCTAGGGATCGACAGTTGAGGTACAGAGAAACTATTTCCTCTGGTGGGAAAGTCCAGAGCAATGGGGCATTGCCCCAAAATTAGAGCTAAGCTTTTTCAGAATGATGTCAGGAAGCACGTCAAAAAGGGTTGTGATAATTTGGGGCTCTCTTCCCCAAAAAGGCTGGGTGATGGTGGTGGGGGCGGTGGTCAATTGATAATTTCAAAACTGAGGTTGATAGATTTTTGTTCGGCATGGGTATCACGAATTATGGAACCAAGGAGTAAATCGAGTTAAAATACAGGTCAGCCAAAATTTAATTGAATGGGGGCCAACATGCTCAAGCAGGTTGAGTGGCCAATTCACTTTCCCATCTTCCTAATAAGAGTTCAGGTTGTTAACATTCCAATTTCCTTCACTCCTTTCGATCTTTAGCTTAACCTCTTCTCCTAAGTCTTCTTAGACCATGAATCCTCCCCTCACCCCCCCACCATCAAACAGAGACAACAAACAGGTGACCCATTCATTGTGGTTCATTAGCCTATCATGGCCACTGCTGGTGCCCAACACGATGGATAAGATTATACCAGCTCTCTGCAAATGGAAGCAGAAAATTAAACCCAACCAATATTTCCCCATTACTCAATCTAAAAATGGATTGACAATTATTGGCAGATATCAATGGAAGTCTCAACATTCCCTTTCTACAATCTTGTGCTGGTCTAACAATGAAAATAGATTACAGCCCACATGGTTTTAAAAAAAAAATCCAATTGTCCCAACTTAGTAGTGGGAATATTTTCAAACTCCTGTATGCTTTCCTCACTAATGCTGCCCTACACCATTGACCCCCCACCCCCACCCAACCCAACCCCTGCACAAATATTCACAGGACAGCCCATTTTGACATGAAGGATTTTAACCAATAACGTTGAGTCCGGGGCATGCCCGAGTGGGATTCAAGTACTCATTTGAAAAAGAGGAGAAAATGTCACTAGAAATACATTCAGTCAGAAAGGCAAAACATCATTATGAATTGGACAGTACATAAAAATATAGCTGGCAAAAGAACGCTATGGGGACACTGCATCCCCCTCACAACATTCAAATGTGGAATGATATATTTGGATAGTGAAGAAATGAACTTTCAGTATTCTGATTGTATCTCAATGCTAAAACTTGCCCAGTGCTTAGAAGAGTCAAAAACTTTTATGGCATCAACTCTTCCACCAGCAAAGAAGAAAACACACACACACACACACAGACAGACACACAGACAGACACGTCAGTTGGGTTCCGTTACAAATTAAAGACTGCATTCATAGAATTATGGCCAAAATCATTATTAATTAAGCAGTAGAAAAAAAAATCTATTATAATATTAAACTTCTTCGGCATTCACTTATTTACACACGACCAGAGGTCTGAGACAGAGGGAAAAATAAATTAACAGGCAATATATATATGTTTGTCACATAAATAGTAAAATCAGTTTTCGGTCTGGTGTAACCGCCCAATTTTCTTGTATACTTATTGTTTTAGGCAGGGACTGTTACATGGGTACACAAGGTACCCATTACCTGACCAACGAAACAGGCAATGCTCAAACAGTCCGTAGCATTGCGGAAAAGCACTTTCTGTAGATTTATTATCCAGCAATGGCACAGGTAAATAGAATGGTGGTATCTTACTACCACAAATATTGCAAGATTCTCCAACACTAACCACCCCCTCTCCCCAGTCACTAGTACATTTTCTTTTTCCTCAAAAAAAAAGAGGGGGAAAAAAGGATTTCATATCTCTTCCTTCTGCAAATGCCATTATTTCCTAAACTTAGCCCTTATCTTATGTTTTCAATCTTATCGGCCTTCTTTACACAATCACGCTTCCACTGTTCATTTCAGTGTTTATAGCGCAAGTCCAGACCACCACACTAGTGTCTTTCGATGCAGGATCTAGGCCCAATTTTAGACAACTTCCATTTATTCTTAAGGTGAAACACTGCATTAGATTAATGAAGAAACAAGTGTCTCCTTGCACTATGCCTTGGCTCCATTCGACAACCGCCAATCTTTTTTTTCACATTCTGTACCCTCGCTTTGCTCTACATTCGCTTCTCGTTCCTCTTTTTAAAGACACATTCTGTGATCTCCGATGCACCCCTGTCCTGTTCATCTTCCCTCTCGCAGCACATTTGCTTTGACATCAATCATTCACAATGAATCATTAGGATGCAGATATAACAGAGCGATTCAGATTGTCCCACTCAGATCAGCTTATTGCAAATTGCCACAGCCTTTTTGTAGACTTCGGTCACATTATCAAGGTCCATGAGGGAAAAGTTGCTGTCACCCAACTCGGCGAAACACTTCATCTTACGAAGACGCGGCCTGCAGTCTGACTCGGATCCTTCCAGGTGGAGCAGGTCGTCCGCCGAGACACAGCTCCGCATCTGGCTGCGTTCCTGCCGGCCCTCAGGGAGGTCGAGCCTGTCAAAGGACTCGGAGGAGAGGATGCTGTCCTCACTTACCGCACTCGACGGGTAGCTCCGATTTGATGAAAGCCTGATGTCGGAAAAGGCCAACTCGTTGAAGGAGCCCAAGCTTTTCAGAGTGGGACTCCCCATTGAAGAGTCCGTGCTGCTGGAGGAGAACTTCCCATTGTGTTTAAGGATGCCTTTGCGCCTGCATGCTGTGTCTTTGGAGCCATTGCCACTGGCATGGTTCATGTCAAAAGTCACCGCCTCAAAGACAGAAGAATTCTCACAGTCCAACAAGTCTGCTGACTCGCTCGGTTCTGGTGAAGAGTAATAGCCGGATTCTCTTTTTGCAGGTTTCTTTAGTATCCCTTTCTTTGGTGCAGGGGCAGCTGCAGCATTGGGCTGCTGATTATTGGTTTCTGTTGCTGATGTGCTGGAGTCTTTATGGGTGAACAGAGTCTCCTCCAATGGCACAGAGTGATTGACATTGCCTGCACTGTGTGAGCGATGTTCATAATTGTTCCTTTTCTTCAGTATTCCTTTTGGCCTCTTCAGCAGCGACTTACCCTGACTTTCAGAAGCTCCCCCCTCCTGCAGCGAGTGTGAAATGTCATTCTCCTTCTTCGATTTCTTGAGTGACCTCTGCCGCTCCAGCGGTGAGCTGTGCTGCTTGAAGAAGCAACGCACCTTTGAGCTGCTTTCGAAGACAATGCGGGATGACCGCTGCACCCAGTCTAAAGTGATCGTCACCGGTGGTTCGTAGTCTTTCACCGACTCCATCTCACAGGCTGGGGTCTTGTAGCCCCAGTTCACCCACCAATGATTAGCGACATCTTCAATGGTGGCTCGACGGTCAGGGTTCACCATCAACAGCCAACGGATCAGCCCACACGCATCTGAGATACGGTCAAAAGAAATTAAATATGAACCACCACTGTTTCCAATTACAATTGCAGTAACAGCAACAATACCAAAAACTTTTATTTATATAGCACTTTTAACATAGGTGAAATATCTCCAAGGTGCTTCGCAGGACTGAAATCAGACAAAATTTCACACTAGCTATATAAGGGGATATTTGGACAGGTGACAAAAAAAAATTGGTCATACAGGTAGGTTTTAAGAGGCAGCTTAAAGAGGAAAGAGGGAGGTAGAGAGGCAGAGAGGTTTAAGGAGAAAATCCCAGAGATTAGGGCCCAGGCAGCTGAAGGCATGGACACCAATGGTGGAGTGATTAAAATTGCAGGGGGGGGCGTTGTGGGTGCACAAGGGGCTAGAATTGCAGGAGCACAGATATCTTAGAGGGCTGTAGGACTGAAGGAGGTTACAAATATAGGGAGGGAACAGGTCATGGAGGATTTGAATACAAAGATGAGAATGAGAATTTTATATTCGCCCCATTGGTGGACTGAGAGTCAACGTAAGTCAATGAGCGCAGGGGTGATGGAAGAATGGGACTCCATCCAAGTTAGAGTTAGGGTCTGATACCGTTGACAGTGAGTCAATATAAAAATGCACGTTTAACCGTGTGATATAATCTGCTAATAGTTCAACTGGAACGTGCATTTGCTGGTGCTTAGGTCCCAGGATTGATAGCTGCACAAGGCACTAATGCTAATCTCAGCTGGGCAGTAAATTTGCCTGCCCTTTACCTTACCACAATAGAAACAGAAATTAAAGGAATACAATAAGGCTCTGTAGCAAACTATCTGCCTACAATATGTTTCCAATACTACATCAGTGAACATGCTTAAAAGGGCACTTCGTTGTAAAGCACTTTGGGATGTCCCAAGATTATACAAGGTGCTATAAGAATTCAGAATTTTCTTTACCTGAAGGTTTGGTAGGCTCACGGTATTCTCCATTGGTGATCTGTTTAACCAGGTTTCTGTAATCGTGCCCATCAAAAGGCATGGTACCATGAACCAAGGTATAGAGCAGTACGCCCAAGGACCAACTGTCAACCTGCCAGGGGGAACAAAATACATGTTACCTGGGAAACCAAACCAAGGAGATTTTGGAGGTCAGCAATATAGTGGTGAACGTAGGATAACCTTTTATTCAAAACAATACACATAAATTGGCTCTATTCATTACACTGTACTGTTCAGCTCTACAATCCTAGCTCAAAGCCTCTCTAAACTTGGTGCATAATAAATATATTGTAGTAATCCACAGCATAAATCTTAGAGGGACTCTCTGACCCTCGTGTGTATGGGCACATCAGTGTTATTTTGGTTGCATGTTATGAAGACTATTTCTTGTGTGTTAGGTTGGATTAAGAGGATTGTTACTACATTTGCTTAAAGCTAACAAAGTGTAAAATGTCAACACACGTCTCAAAGGAAAGGCCTCACGGGTTTATTTGCTAACATTCCATAATCAGATGTTTTATAAAGATTGCTACTCAGCTAAATTTTTCCTCTTATATACTGTGGGCCTATTCCAAGCCCAGCCAAAGTCACAAGACCACACAATTAAAATAGAAATTATAGCATTGAAAAAGGCCATTTGGTCCAATGAGCCTGTGCAACAAAGGAACCTCTCTCCATCTTACTTCGCTTCACCTTATCAGCGTATCCTTCTACTCCTTTCTCTCTCTCAGGTGCTTGTCTAGATTCTCCTCTGCTATTCACCTCAACTACTCCTTGTGATACTGAGTTCCACATTCTCGCCACTCTCTGGTTAAAGACATTTCTCCCAAATTCCCTATTGTATTTATTAGTGACTAAATAAATTTATGGCCTCTAGCTTTGCAATCAATCTCAGGTCTCCTCTGGTTTAGCCGATTAGGAAGATTCCTGGTAGGCATGCACAGGTGAAAAAATGAGTATGATTTCCAAGGGATGCCTCAGAACTCCTTTGAGTAAGTAGCCATTTCTTGTACCAGGTAACAGAGCTCATTGAAAAAAAAAACACTATGGGAGCAAATTGGAAAAGTGCACACTCACCTCGGGTCCCCGGTAAGGGCGGCCATTGACAATTTCTGGAGACGCATACAAGGGGCTGCCACAAAAGGTCTGTAAAAACCGGTCATGATGGTACAAATTGGAGAGACCAAAATCAGCAATCTGGGGAGACAAGGTTAGAAAGATGACTTTAGAGCAGAGAAGGTCCATCATTATTGCTTGACCTTTGCATGCTGTAAATCTAAATCACATCAAAAGTTCAAGTGACAACTCATTGTGAGTGATAAGTTAACGTGTGACATGTCCACAAGATGGTTAAAAGACTCTAAACAAGCAAACAGTGCAATTTGCAGTGTATTTACTTAGGAGAATTATACGTGCTTGGATCAGATCAAGCTGAGGGGAACTGACAGATGGTATGTATGTAATTACATTTTTATCAGGGTTAGCATAAGTAGGAGAGGCTAGATCTGGGACTGGACTGAATAGGTTCCCAAAGGGTCTCTCTGGGCTTGTTTCTAACACACCAGTCAGGCGCTGAGCCAAAAATTCTTTTTACTTTGTCCAAGAAAATAAAACCCAGCTACGACCTATTTAATTAGACCTGGAGGTGGGAGGCAATGATGGGGAGTTGGTCACCTCCTCCTTCTTCTCGCCATCTGTTTCCTGCAGTTACAGCACCGACCAACTATACCCGCCCTCAGTGGCCACTCCTCGAGTGCCAGTCTAGACAATGAGGGCTGGCAAGCTGCATTCCCAATGGAGGGCAGTAAACAGTGTCTGATTCTGTCCCAGCACATTCAAGCATTTATAAGCAAGGGTTATTGGATGGCAGTAGGGTGAGGGAATTCTGCATTTAGATTTTAAAAGGCTGAAATACTGAGGACCAAAAAAAAAAAAAGTGCAGGCCGACACTCCCAGTGTCAACACCAGGAGCTGGAGCTGCTGAGTTTCAGTTGAGGCATCTGCCCACTTAGGTGGATGCACAAGACCCCACTGCCACTATTGCAAGAAGAGCAGGGGAGCGCTCCCAGTGTTCTGGGCCAAATTTCGTCCCTCAATCAATGTCGATAAAAACAGATTACTTGGTCATTTTCACATTGCTGTTTGTGGGAGCTTGCTGTGTGCAAATTGGCTGCTGCGTTTTCTGCATTATGATAGTGACTACAGTTTAAAAGTACTTCATTGGTTGAAAAACCCTTTGGGATGCTGAGAGGTTCTTTCTTCCCTGGTTGCCTTTCTCCCTCGCCAATCCTGGGGGCATTGAGGCTAGTTCTCATGCCCCAGCCTGAGATCAGTTAGGCAGTAGAGTGGCGTTCATGGCTCAGTAACACACATTGGCACTGTTCTTATCCAGTGAGCCACTGGGCTGCCCTTAACCCTCCAAACAATTCAGCTAACACTTGAGCATCATTCCCATCAAAACATGCACTGGAATGCGAAAATGCCATGCAATGAAGTCCTTCCCATTGCCTCAATCTTTCAGGGGGAATCTTAAAGGACAGATACAGGAGGAGGCCATTCAGCCCTTTGAGCCTGTTCCATCATCCAATTAGGTCAAGGCTGATCTGTAGTTTGAATCCATCTACTCTTTCACCCTCCTTCAATGCTTTCAATTTTGTGCATTAAAAATTAACCAGTAAGTCGAGCGTCAGGGTCAGTTTTGAGTGAAGGTCATGGGCCTCCAGATTAGTGCAATAAAATGTAAACAGACTTGGAACACAAATAGGTCAGATGGACGACATTGCAAAATTTAGAGGGACCAATGCACACAGCACACCCCAGTTAATGGGGAATGCTTGCTCGATGGGTATGTTTCAGCTGCCATTTACAAGGCAGTTGGGCCTTTTGAATGAAGTGATCTCAAATTGCTCCGGTGCTTCCTTGGCAGAGAGGAGGAAATCAATCAGGGCACCCTGCTCCCACTCATCACCTCATGACCCCTGCCAGTAAGTGCATGGGGGCTATTGTCAGGTGGTGATAGGATTAGGCTTACGTGTGTGGCTTTTCACGATCAAGCATCCTAAAAGATATTACATTATTGAGGGAGCTGGGCGAGGGGATAGAAATACTTGTGCAACTGCACCTTCAGGAGAAAACTAAAGCAGAAAAATACTAATAAGCAAATGCAGTAGGTGCCATGATCTTAGAATAAGTTACAAGGCTCAAGATTAAGAACATAAGAAATAGGAGCTGAACGAGGCCATTTGACCCTTCAGGCCTGTCCAACGAGAACATGACCTTCGACCTCAACCCCACTTTCTCACTCTCTCCCCATGCCCCTTCGTACCCAAATATCTATTCACCTCTGTTTTATTTTTATTCTCAATGGCTGAGCATCCACAACCCTTGATGAGGTAGAGAATTCCAAAGATTCCCAACCCCAATTTGACGAAACAGTATTTTACGGTTATAACCTGGTTAAATGACTCATTGTACGGCTCAGAATCTGTAAATCCTGTTTAATCATTATGGAAATCCACTGCACACTGAAAAGCATCTGTGGATTGGAATTTACTCATTTGGATTGATCAATGCTCCTTAACATCCTACTACCATTCTCCGGTTGGGGTCCTTCTGTTCTTAGAATTTCAACCTGCGGTCCCAAACAGGGAGTATAATTGAATGAATATTCACAGAGCTCTTTCTCTGTATCAGAGAACTATAGAATAGCACAGATCAGAAGGAAGCCTTCCGGCCCATCAAGTCTTCAAGCGAGCTAGTTCATCCCACTCCCCTGACCTTTCCCCAGTTTCTCCCTTCCAGCTATTTATCCAATTCTCTTTTGAAGGCCACGATTGAATCCATCACCCTATCAGGCAGTTCATTCCAAATCAACTACTCAACAAACAAAACACATTCTTCCTTAGGTCGCTTCTAGTTCTTTTGCCAATCACCTCAACGCCTGCATCTAACATGAAGCAAAGCAGTGGACCAAGCAGTTCACTGGAGGTATCAAGTCCTCAGCGATGCAATGCAGTCCCTGGTCTATGTTGATGCAAACTCTTAGGCCGATAAAAATATCATTAGTATTACTCCTGTTTCCTATTTCTTATGTAAACCACACTTTGAGTGCTGTGTAAAGTCTTGGCCACCACAATTGCAAAGAAAGATGATAAAGAGGCACAGAAGAAGCTGCAAAAAAGAAAAAAAATTTACATGAATGCAGCGGAATGCAGGAAAGACTGAACGGGCTGGGGCTCTTTTCTGTAGCTGAGAAAAGACAGAGGTCCTGAGGGGTCTTGACAGGGTGGATGTGGAGAGGATGTTTCCTCTTGTGGGAGAATCTAGAACTAGGGGTCACTGTTTAAAAATAAGGGGTCGCTCATTTAAGGCAGAGATGAGGAGAAATTTTTTCTCTCAGAGGGTTGAGTGTCTTTGGGACTCTCCTCCTCAAAAGGTGGTGGAAGCAGAGTCTTTTAATATTTTTAAGGTAGAGGCAGATGGATTCTTGGTTAACAATGGGGTGAAAGGTTATCGGGGATAGGCAGCAATGTGAGGTTGAGTTACAATCAGGTCAGCCATGATCTTATTGAATGGCAGAGCAGGCCCAAGTGACCTACTCCTGCTCCTAATTTGTATGTTCATATGTAGGTGGCTTAAGGGAGATCTCTTAAGATTATGAAGGTATTTGGTAGGCTCAATGTGCAGATGACGTTTGCACAGGGTGGCAGAGTCTAAAACTATGAGCCATAAATAAAAGACAATAAAGCCAGAAAGGAATTCAGAAGAAACTTCTGGTGGTAGGAAAGTGAAACTTTTGATCACATGGACTAGTTAAGGCAAAGGGCATAGATACCTTGAAGGGGAAGCTAGATAGGTAAATGAGGAAGAAAAGGAAGAGAAAGACATGCAGATAGAGTTAGATGAAGTAGGGTGGGAGGAGGCTCATGTGCAGTATAAATGCCAGCATAGACCTATTGGCCCGAATGGCCTGTTTCTGTGCTGTTACTTCTATGCAAAAGAGAAAGGGAGAACAATACCTAATTCTAATCAATGCTTGTGAAGTTAAACTGGAGCACTAGATCTTTGGGACCAAATAGTCCCCAACAACAGGCAGCTCTTGACACAGACAGACAACCGTGACTATGGTTTAAACCGTTTACTGGGCACAGATCACGGATGGGTGGCCTGCCATGGTTGTGATCAGGTTGATTTAGAAGCTTGTGGGGTTGGGGAAGAGAGGGGAACGGAGACGGTCATCGCAACTGAAAAGAGCTCAGGAAAAGCAATAAAATGGACTGGGACTGAATGACTCTCCAAGATAGTTAAGGTTGGGAGTGTTTGCAACAGTTGCTAGGTGACAATGTGTGTTTGTTACACTGACCTTTTATAGATCCCATCACAAAACAATCCCATTTATTGGTTTGTAAGTGAACAGAGAGGCTGCAGTTACCATTTTAATCAATTTAGTCTGTGAGAGCAAGAAGGTAGGATTTATCGAGCCACAGAGTATCGCAGTAACGTAGAGACAGAAACAAAACCTGACGTGGAGCAGCTTTCCAGACAGGAACATCTTGTTTCAGCAACTCCCCAAATAAAATAAAAATCATGTACACTTCTGAAACTTTATCCTTCAGAAAGTTTCTGAGGACCATCAATCACTGAATAAAAGATATAATACCATTTTTATTCTAGATACAGATTTTCCTGTGTACAGCCAACAACAACATATACTCATATAGCACCTTTAACGAAGTAAAATGTCCCAAGTGCTTCATAGGAACGTTATCCAACAAAATGTGACACCGAGCCACATAAGGCAATATTAGAGCTGAAACCAGAAGCTTGCTGAAAGAGATAGGTTTCGAGAAGCATCTTAAAGGGGGAGAGAGAGACTTGGATGATCCATTGGTGGACATCCATTTACCAAACTAGGCAGCAGATGACATTCTTTGAATCCCAATTATTTTATTGTAAAACGATAGTTCTGTACAAATAACAGTTTCCACTCTTCCCTTCTGAACCCTTTCCATGCCCAAACGGCCTGGGGGAAAAACCCAGCTTTTAAGTACAGGCTTCAATGAGCATCACCTGCTCTCAATTCACTCTGAAGCTTGTCCTGAATTACTCTTAAAAGGGACCTGCATTTCTAACATTGGCAGTGGAGACGTGGAGGGGGTTAGAGAGGGAATTCCGGAGCTTAATACCTTGGCAGCTGAAGGCATGGTTACACTTGGTGAGCAGCCGTGGTTTTAAATCGCTACAAGAGGCCAGAGTTGGAGGAGCAGAGATCTCAGAGGGCTGTAGGAGGTTAGAGATAGGGAGAGGCGAGGTGAGACCATGGAGGTATCTGAAAGCAAGTCCACCACATGAATGAGGGGTACCCCACCCTTTTATCTTAGAACCTGCACCCTCAGCAATACTTTGATAGTCTGGTGAAGCTGCACTCCTTACCTTGACATTCCCGAAGGCATCCAACAGGATATTCTCCAGCTTCAGGTCCCGGTGCACAATTCCATTCTGGAAAACAGGAAACCAAATCAAGACCATAAATTTTCAGCTTAGCTCCAAAAAGGGTGTTAAGAGACAGTCAAACACATTTCTCCATTAATCCTGGCTTTACCACATAGTTGAAGAGATTTAGCGGTCGGAGGCTTGGGAGTTTTGAGTTCCCCTGCCCCCTTCTCTCCATGCAACAGTGTTAATTCGAGAAGGTCTCCAAACTCCCACAGAGACAAAAATAACTTCATTATCCAATTGTTTGCACTTCTTTAATTGGTTTGTGCACTCTCCATGGTGCTCAATGTGCTGATGCCTGGCAGCTAGTTTAACTGGAAAAGGCAAGAATGAAATTCTAGAGCTCTTCCAAAGTTTGGGATGTGATGTCTACCCGCAAGCCAGGTAAGAGACTGCACCCCATGTCTACCAGAGGAAGCTAGGCTGGGTGCTGGTGTGGTCCCAGCAGCAGAATGGGATGCAAATGTTTCAGCACCTTACAGTCAATGCAGCCCGCTTGTTTTTGAATCTCCTCAATTTTTCTTCCAACTTCTCCCAGTGGTGTTAACTAGTTCATGCTAGGCTACAGCTCTGCACAGTATTGTCCCACTCCAATAATGTCCAAATAACTATAGATGTCACAGTACCAGTGCTAGAAGGCTATATGCAAATTCAGATGGCAGAACAGCGCAGCCCAAACCTATCCTCCCTGGGAATGCCCAACCCTCCAAAATTGTGCTGGAACCTCCAGGAATAAATCTCCTGAACAATTGGGGGAAAAAAAAATCATAGGGAGAGTGTGTTTCCAATTTCTTCAAGCTTTTTTGTTTATTAAAAATACATCATTGTTTGGAATGGGAGCATCACTGGCAAGGCAGTCATTTATTGCCATCCCTAGTTGACCTATGAGGTGGTGGTGGTGGTGGTGGAGCGTCTTCTTGAAACACTACAGTCCATGCTGTAAAAACAATACCACAATGCTGTTACGGATTGGGAGTTTGATACAAACGTGAGGGACAGGAGCAGGAGTAGACCACGCTGCCCATCAAGCCTGCTCTGCCATGCAATACGATCATAGCTTCAAATCTACTTTTCTGCCCACTCCCCATATCCCTCGATTCCCTGAAAGGCCAATGGTCTGCCCATTTCAGTTTTAAACGTATTCAACGATGGAGCATTCACGACTCTCTGGGGGAGAGAATTCCAAAGATTCACAATCCTTTGAGTGAAGAAATTTCTCCTCATCTCAGTCCTAAAAGATAGGCCCCTTATACTGAGTCCTTTTTTTTTAATTCATTCATGGGATGTGGGCTTCGCTGGCTGGGCCAGCATTTATTGCCCATCCCTAGTTGCCCTTGAGAAGGTGATGGTGAGCTGCTTTCTTGAACCGCTGCAGTTGATGTGGTGTAGGTACACCCACAGTGCTGTTAGGAAGAGAGTTCCAGGATTTTGACCCAGCGACAGTGAAGGACAGTGTGCCCGTGTTCTAGATTCACCAGCTAGGATAAGCAGCTTCTCAGCATTGAGCCCCTTCAGTATCTTGCAGATTTCAGTGAGACCACCTTCAAAATTTGACTATAGACCCCAATTTACTCAGCCTCTCATCATAGGACAACCCTCTAGTGAACCAGAGGGCCAGTCTAGTGAACCTTTGTTCTACTGCCTCCAGCACATGTGTATCCTTCCTTACGATGAAGTAACTGTTAAAAAGAAAAACAGAATTACCTGGAAAAACTCAGCAGGTCTGGCAGCATCGGCGGAGAAGAAAAGAGTTGACGTTTCGAGTCCTCATGACCCTTCTGTTAAAAAGGATATTTGATGGGCAGGGCAGTTTGAGGCAGGTCACCTACTGAATCCTCCAGAAGATAGGTCCAAGTTGGAGTCCAGGAGGATTCAACATGTGACCTGGAGTCCTCATCCAAAATTGACCAGCATCATACGGGCTCCAATACTTCAGGAGGTGCTTCACTGGATTACAAAGGGAATGGGGAGCTCAGTTGAATCTTTCCTTACTTTACCACAGGGCTGCAGAGAATAACTACGGATCCCCTTTCTGAAGCTTCGGCTGAGATCAACAATGGCTGGGAATGAACCTTGGACTGGAAATGTGGTACTGCAATACCAAGGGGTGTAGACGATTGATTCCAACTGCCTGATGTACTGAAAATAATATAAGGTGCCATTTTTCAATGTTTTTCTTTTGAGGCCCTAATATTTATGTTGTGTTTTGAGTCAAACAATTGTCCATTAAGTTTCTTGGCTCTCCTTGAATGAAAGAATATTTGAACAGGAGCCCTAAAGGTTTCATTCCTCCCCCCCCACCTCGAGTCTTGTCCGAAGAGAACTGGAAAATAAGTCAAGTCTTTTATGTGGAGGTGGTGTGGGAGACATAGCAGATTGACCTTTCACCTCTGGCATGCTTTTACCCTCCTCTTCCCACCACCCCCACTGTCTTTCTCCACCTGCAGTCAACACAGTGCTTGTAAATTAGGCTCAATTGGAAACAGGCTTCGCCTGATCCCTGTACACAACTTGTACTTCTCTAACGCAAAGTGGCACAGGGCCAAGACACAAAGCACGCAGGCTAGCTCTCTCTCCAGCTCGCGCTCTCCATCCTGCTCTCCTCCAGCCGGTTGCTCCACTGAGGCTGATGTACCTGGGGACCAATCATCAGTCGCTGTACAAGGAGAAAAACAAGCCTTCCCCCTCTAATGCACCCCAACCCACAGCCATCAACTCCCTCCCCCCGACCCCTACCTTGCTGCGCCAACCTCAATCCATTCAGACAGCTTCTAAAAAGATCCTGCACAATGTTACGATGGGGACTGAAATAATGGAATTATTACTAATAGGGAACAATTGTCTATTTTGAGCCGGTCGAATTGACTTACCGACATCTGTTTCAACTTTTTTTTGTTTTTAAAAGACCCAGGTGGTTGGAAACAATTTCTGCATGTAGCTGAACATTATGAAAACACAAGAGGAGCTTGTTGTAAACCATGCTGGATTATTGAGGTGGAAAGAAACACATTATAAGAAACAGGAAATTCAAGTCTCGTGTATTCCTCTTTTTTTTTTAATCCTGGATGCTTTTTTTTTGGGACAATGCTCTTGAGTGGGGACTGGACTAACAGGCACTGGGATTAGCTAAATGAGCCTTCGAATTTTAGCTTTCTGATGGACAGAAGGGTTAACGGCAATGGAATTGCCCAGGCAGTGGCAGTATGCCAGCTGTTGGTGCAAAGGTAAATTCAGCGTTCTCACCTCCTGGTGAAAAATACGGTAAGAGGAGGTGGCGGCCATACGAATAAGGAGCAGGAGTAGGCCATTTGGCTCCTTGACCCTTTTAATAAGATCGCGGCTGATGTTAGTAACCTCAAATCTGCATCCTGCCTACCCCCGATAACCTATCACCCCCTTGCTTACCAAGAATCTATCCATGTCTGCCTTAAAAATATTCAAAGACTCTGCTTCCACCACCTTTTCAGGAAGAGAGTTCCAAAGACTCACGACCCTCTGAAAAAAAATTAACCTCATCTCCATTTTGAATGGGCAGCTCCTTATTTTTAAACAGTGACCCTTAGTTCTAGATTCTCCCACAACAGGAAACACCCTCTCCACATCCACCCTGTCAAGTCCCCTCAGGATCTAATATGTTTCAATCAAGTCGCCTCTTACTCGAAACTCCAGCAGATACAAGCCTAACCTATCCAGCCCTTCCTCATAAGGCAACCTGCCCATTCCAGGTATTAGTCTGGTGAACCTTCTCTGAACTGCTTCGAATACATTTACATCCTTCCTTAAATAAGGTGACCTTTACTGTACACAGTACTCCAGATGTGGTCTTACTTGTGCTCTGTATAACTGAAGCGCAACCTCCCTACTTTTGTATTCAATTCCCCTCACAATAAACACTAACATTCTATTGGCTTTCCTAATTACTTGCTGTAGCTGTACACTAGCCTTTTGCGATTCATGTACTAAGACACCCAAATCCCTCTGCATCTCAGAGCTCTGCAATCTCTCACCATTTAGATAATACACTTCTTTTATTCTTCCTGCCAAAATGGACAATTTTGCGTTTTCCCACATGATACTCCATTTGCCAGATCTTTGCCCACTCACCTAACCGATCTATATATTTTTGTAACCTCCTTATGTCCTCTTCACAAACTACTTCCCTACCTATGTTTGTGTCATCAGCAAATTTGGCAACCATCCCATTTATCCCTTCATCCAAGTTATTTATATAAGTTGTAAACAGTTGAGCTCCCAGCACTGATCCCTGTGGCCACACTGCTCGTTACATCTTGCCAACCTGAAAAAAGACCCATTTATGCCTACTCTGTTTCCTGGTAGCCAGCCAATTTTCCATCAATGCCGGTATGTTACCCCCTATACCATGAGCTTTTATTTTCCACAATAACCTTAGAAGTGGCACTTTATCAAATGTCTTCTGGAAATCTAAGTACAGTACATCCACTGGTTCCCCATTATCCATGGCATATGTTGCTTCCTCAAAGAATTCCAATAAGTTGGGTAAACATGATTTCCCTTTCACAAAACCATGTTGACTCTGCCTGATTACCTTGAACTTATCTAGGTGCCTTGTAATTGCTTCTTTAATATTAGCTTCTAACATTTTCCCTCTCATTTGACGATAAGCTAACTGACCTGTAGTTTCCCACTCTGTCTCCCTCTATTTTGAATAATGGAGTTACATATGCTATCTTCCAATCTAATGGAGCCTTTCCCAAATCTAGGGAGTTTCAGAAAATTAAAACCAATGCATCAACTATCTCATTAGCCACTTCTTTTAAGACCCTAGAATGAAGTCCATCAGGACCCAGGCACCTGTCAGCTGCAGCTCCAACACTATACTCAGTACCACTTTTCTGGTGATTGTAATTTTCCTGATTGTAATTTTCCTGAGTTCCTCCCTCCCTTCCATTTCCTCATTTGCAGCTATTTTTTGGATGTTACTTGTATCCTCGATGGTGAAGACTGATACAAAATACCTGCTCAATTCATCTGCCATTTCCTTGCTTTCCATTATCACTTCTCCAGACTCACTTTCTAACAAAGTGAGCATTGGCCCTATAACTTGTTTCTTTTTGGCACTATCTTTAACCTTTCTAGTTAACCACGGATGGTGTGTCTGGTCTGTTCCTTGGACTTTATCATACTTTTTGGAATGTATCTGTTGTGTGTATTCTGAAATATCCCCTTAAATGTTTGCCACGACATTTCTATTGACCTATCCCTTAACCTGATTTGCCAATTCACTTTAGCCAGCTCTGTTTTCATGCCTTCATAATTTCCCTTTTTTAAGTTTAAACACAAAGTCTTGAACACACCCCTCTCTCCCTCAAACTGAATGTAAAATTCAATCATATTACGGTCATTGCTGCCAAGGGATGCCTTCAATATGAGATCCATTCAGCCACTCAAGCCTGTTCAGGCATTCAATTAGATCACGGCTGTTCTGCATCTCAACTCCATTTGCCCATTGTTGCTCCATATTCCTCAATGGCCTTAGTCAAAAATTTATTAATCAGAGTCTTGAAAACTCATCTGAACCCAGCAACAATCATTTTAAATCAGAAGAGAGAGAAACAAGTGCTTCCCAATTTTCTTCCTAAACATGTCTTCTTTTAAGATGATCCCCTTTTGTTCTCGATTCTCCCACCAGGGGAAGTATTTTCTCTGTTTCAGCCCCATCCAATCCTTTTATAATGTTAAACAACTCCATATGATCACTCTATAATCTCTGCTACCCAAGAGAATACAAGCTAAGTTTACTCATCCTGTCCAACTGTGATGAGGTGTGAGGGGGGGCGGGGGGAGGTGAAGGTGGAAGCTGCCATGAGATCCTGTCCCTGATCATCATCCATTCACCTTTACGGGAAAACACGAGTGGGAGTACCACCTGATGTTTTACTTGTTAAACTGTCAAACGTCTGGCCAACATTAACTGTCTGGCTCACATGTGAAGGAAGCTTGCTAATTGGACCACACCCGATGCAAGAGTGAATGAAGGGGAGGAAAAGTGAAACTGTAAATGTTTTTTAATTACAGTAAAATGCTTCTTGATCTCTGACATTCCCAGCTAAGGTTTCAACTGAGACAAAAAAGAACATCACTCTCCCACGCATTCCTCAATTTTTGATTCAAGTGTCAATGAAGTTGACTGCATTCTTGCTGGTCTAGTTACTCTTGAAAACACAGGGGTTAGGTTACAAAAGAAGAAGAAAAGGAAAAAACAAATATTTAAAAAGAGAAAACATCCTGCGATGCTTGCCCGTTTTACTTTTGAAAAGAGACATCACTTTGACCTTTGCGTGAAGGGCACTGTAAAAAGGGAGCCTGGATTCCAGAAAGGTCAGACACTCCTTCCCCATCCTCATCCCCTCCAAGCCTACCAGCAGAGAACGTCATCATCATTTGCATCAAAGAAAGTCAGCCAGGGGCAATTGCCACTGTTGGGACATTCACATTGGCTTGTGCGGCACACCTGTTAACACACCCAATGCGCTCATTCTAATTTAGACAGAATATTATCATTCAAGCCTGTGACTTTATCCGTGAAGAATCTGGTTACACCTTAAATAATTGTTTGAAACATTCTGGTTCCCACTAGCCTTCATTAAAATACAATGCATGCCAGTTTAAGGGTTTTACTTTCTGTTAGCACCTCTACTCCCAGGTTTGTGGTGGCGGTGGTAGAGCATTCCAGTTCCATAGGTGCTAGCAGCCATCCTATCCCTCACCCAAGCAGCTGTTCTACAAGTCTAAATAGCGAGCTATTTGACCACATGGGGCTTCATAGCCAAGCCCAATCCCGACTCACCAGGCACCAGCCTGTGCATACTGTCCAGCACAGGTCACCTGGCTGCTTTACGACCCTCACCCACCCACCTCCTTAACTGAAGGCATTCAGGATAATTCTAGCACCCCAATTTCTGCCTATAACCAAAATCAACCCTGTAAGGGAGTTGGGGGAGGTGGACCCACGGTCAAATTAGGATTTTCCTGTTTACCCATCTTGGTTTAACAGTGTGGACTGAATCATCAAATGAATCATAAGCGAGAGGAATTGAAAGTAGAAGGAAGGATGTTATGCTTCAGTCATACAAGGCATTGGTGAGATGACATCTCGAATATTGTGTGCAGTTTTGGTCTCCTCATTCGGTGAAGGATGTAAACGCATTGGAGGCAGATCAGAGGAAGTTTACTAGATTGATACTTGGAATGAGTGGGCTGTCTTATGAGGAAAGGTTAGACAGACCGGGCTTGTTTCCACTGGAGTTTAGAAGACCGAGCTGTGACTTAATTGAAGTATATTAGATCCTGAATGGTCTTGACAAGGATATATCCTCTTGTGGGTGAATCCAGAGCTAAGGGGCACTGCTTTCAAATTAGGGGTCACTGTTATAGGACAGAGATGAGGACAATTTTCTTATCTTAAGTTTTGTGTGACTTTGGAACTCTCTACCTCAGGAGGCATGGTCATTGAATATTTTCAAGGCGGAGGGAGATAGATTCTTGTTCAGCAAGTGAATCAAAGGTTATTGGGAGTAGGTGGGAATGTGGAAATCGAAACACAAACAGATCAGCCGTGAATGGTGGAGCAGGCTCGTGGGGCCGAATGGCCCACTTCTGCTCCTATTTGCGCATGGTCGTTTGGAAGAATGAAAGGGAAAGAGAGAGAGAAAGAAAGTAAGTGTGAGTGTGAGATGATGTGCGCCTGCATTTGTGTGAAGGTTGCATTCAGCTGTGTGAGCTGCAAAGTGTTAACTAATTTTACTAGTGCAGACAAAGCCCATTGAAAATCGATTTGTGTCAGAATCCCTTCTGCCACCCACCAAGATAGCCAAGCTGTTTAGCAGATGCCGTCTGATATCATACCTTGTGACAGTAATGGATGGCAGATACAATCTGCCTGAAGAAACGTCGGGCTTCTTGCTCGGTCAAACTCTGCTTCTCATTGATGAAGTCGTACAGGTCACCCTTGCTTGCGTACTCCATAATGATCACAATTTTATCCTTGTTTTCAAAAACTAAAAGAGGAAATTATATAAAAAAATTCCTTAAGTTTACAGAATTTTCCTGTGAAGTTTATAAAGGCGCTTGCTATTCCATAAACATCAAATATTGCTTCTGTCACTCAGGATACAAGCTTTTCTGATTCAGGATGGAGTTCCGAGATCACTGAATGGTAATGACACTGGCGGTTTTGATAGCTGCCTTCAAATAACTCAAAATTGTTGGAAAAACCTTTTAAGTAACAGGGGAAATTTGCCCGTTTCAACTCTCCCAGTGAGGAGCTGCAGTCAATGGCAGCTCGGGTTGGAGACCAAGCTTTGGCCCAGTGAGCTAGTCCTCTGATCGACTCTCCCACTGGGCACAGTTCTCCTCTGGCAGTCACGGACTTACTCAGGTAAAATCACCCTTAAATGCAAATGAAGGCAGTAGGCACTCTGAGAGAAATGAGAGACATCTTTTTTTATATAAAATCTGCACTTTTACCATTAACAGATTCACTTGAATAAGCTGGTTGATCATGGAAGGGAGGGTGATTGAGCTGCTGCCCTCCCCATTCAGTTGGCAGAAACATACCAGAAGAATTGCAGATCTTGTCTGTTGTCTCAACTCAACCCAGCTGAGGGCAGCAGTCAGGGTACTGATATCACACCTTGGGGTGGGTAAAAATCAAGTTGGGTTTCCACTCCTGACTGGATCCTGGCAATTTCTTTTGGAAAGTGCATGTCAGTAGGCTTTTGGGTATGGATTGGATCAGACTTGGCTGTGATGCCCTCATGGCCAAATAGCCCAGCAAAACTCAGTGCCCAAGCCAATCATGGACATGGTAATGGAAGGATCTCAGTTTCCACTGTCAATATCACATCAAGATTTGAAAGTAAAATAGCTCACAGTGACAACTCATGTAGCATGTTGCATGTAAAAATAGCATGCAGTAACTACCTGCAGTGCAACATGCTGCTTGTATGTTATGGAATTTAAACTAAAAAACTTGATAGACCAGATAAAGTTTGTAAAAAGGTGAATGAGTCAGTGTTCACAACAGAGCAAAAAGGCCAAGGAACTCCCTCCCCCTTTTATATAGAACAATATCTATTGCGCCTCACCACCCACTCACTGGGAATTTAACTCATTATTTTTAGCTCAACATCGAACCACGCCCCAACATTTAAAAGAAATGGCCCTCCCGAAATTCTGAGTTCCATGATCCGGCACCTGTTCTGTGGTGGGACATTGTCAGATTTTGGCGAAAATGTGGACTCTTATAGGAAGGGAGAGGTGGGGGGGAGGGGGGGGGTGGGGGGGGGGGGGTGGGGGTGGTGCGGCGTAGAGACAGAATTCCAGAGCTCAGGGCCCAGGCAGCTGAGGGTGTCACTAGGGCATATTGAACGATCTGTCGTGACCGGTTCACGGAAGGCTTCAGTTAAATGGGCACAGCGCTAAATAGTGGGCGTTCGTTGAAACTTCACCATCTGTGTGTGAATTCCATGAGAAGTGATGAAAGTTCTCCAATGGCCGTCAAATTAAACAGTCCGCGTCCAACAATAAACAGCATTCTTATAGTCATGCAGGAAATGATTGCGTGCATTTCCGGAGATGGACAGGCTGCAGCAAGGAGAGACGGGGAAGGAGCTGGTTGCAGTAGCACTATGAATCCTGAGCACTCACTCAGTCAGCTCATGCTGTTGGGGGGTGGAGTTTTGGAGTTTACCCTGAACACTAATGGTGAATGATGAGAAATGGTGTCTCTTTTTTTTTTGAGGGCCATACTCTGAGGGACCCTTACAGAAAGCAATTAGGCAGCAGAAAATTAACAACACCTATCATTCTTCTTTATCTCCATAGAGGCTGGAAGCAAAAAAGATGCTACAGCAAGGAATCAGTGCCAGTGCCCTCAACACACAAGGTGGACAAGGGAACGAGGAGCTGCAGTCTGAGGCATTCGAGTAGAAGCTTGGGTGACACTAAACCCTGGCCCCTGAGCATTTGGACACTCATCCCAATAGGTCCTGCAATGAGAAGACATCACAACCATTTGAAGGGACTGCAGAGATGCTCTGAACATGTGTGGCAGATGACAGCAATGGTGGCAAATCCATCCCCAATCCCACTCTTTGTGGCACCACAGAGACATGGCAGAGCACGCCCTAGAACAAGTGGCAGCTTCAGGAACTCCTGCACACAAAAGAACCCTCCAATAGTCACACAGCTACGTGAATACATGCGGGGAACGATGTTCCTCAGGGGCTGACTTCCCAACTGGTTCGCTGATCTTCTCCAACCAGTAAAGTCAGAAGGAGGGGGACTCCTGTGGGGAAAAAAAATCAGACTGCAGTGTCCCCTTCACTTGAGAGAAATTCCCCAAAATTTAAAAAAAAAAACAGCATTGAGGAAAGTTTCCAAATGAAACTAGGAGTTTCATATAGGGCATTAAAAACCTGACTCAAGACCAATCCAAGATAAAGTTATAAAATCCTGTCTAATGAAAAAGCAATTCATCTTCAAGCTTCCAGTTTCATCCCTCACCACCTGCTGCCCTTAGTTAACCCTTAGCTTTCTAGTGACACAAATTAGATCAGCAGACCTTATGGTAGAAATGAACCTATCATTTGCCTGGCTATACCTTAAATAGGGCCCAGGTGCATCTTATGCCCGCACTAATTTCCATCGGAAACTCAGGGCATAAAACTGGCACATTTTGCCCCCTCCACAGATAGATCTGTCAGGTTTAAAATCCATCACACGATCAGAATTATAATAACCTTGTTTACACCTTGGTACACATTTACTCTACGAAGCTGGTTAAACAGATTCAGCAGCTATGACTTTGCAATGGAAAATACCAGTCAGCATCCACCTGGCTGCTTCCTTCAGTTTAAATTCCCTCTAGTGGCCTTCCATTTTTGAGGAGAACAGGACCCTGTCTGCTCTCTCGGGTAGAGACAGAAGATCCTGCTGCATTATTTCAAAGAGGCGTCCCGGCCAACATTTAGCCCTCAGCCAACATCACTAAAAAAAGAAACAGATAATCTGGTCGTTATTGCATTGATGTTTGTGGGAGCTTGCTGTGCACATATGGGGGTGGGGGGGGCTGACCCATTGTCCCTACATTAGAACAGTGGCTATACTTCATTGGCTGCAAAGCACTTTGTGGAATCTGAAGGTTGTGAAAGACCTTGCAGAAATGCAAGCTATTTCTTCTTCATCGTCTAGACTGAAACATTGGTGATTTGGACAAGGCATCAGGAGGTCCATCAGCGCAAGAGGAACCATAATCTGGCAGCATGAGAGGAGACGCGTCTCTGTGTATCAGCCAAGTTAAGAGAACAAAGAAAGAACCCAAGGCTGAGCGAGCGTACTGTTTATATACAACAGCAGACACCAGAGAACGATGGCATTATACAACAGTATGGAAATTTTCCTCATTTCCATCCACTGATGTCATGGCAATAATAGGGACTCGGTGTGATTGCAGGCATGATGAACAATGGAATGTTCACCAGCAAGAAAGAATGTGTAAATTCACAAAACAGACCAACCTTGGAAAGGGTCAGCAATTTCCTCTTGGCTGTCACTTTGTTAAAGCACCAAACAAACATTAGGTTTGTGGAATTTCCCCTCGCAGAGAGAGGGGAGGGGGGGTGTGGAAAAGGTTCAAATTTCGATCTCATGCCATTATCTCAGTAGAACAACAGAAAAAAAAAACTCAGCACTATAAGGAAGTGCAACCAGAAGGCACCTACTTATTGTAAATAGTAACGATCCTCCTATTTTAGGGACAGGCAATAAAACCATCTATCAACGCCATTTGCTGATTGTTCATCACCACATCCAAAGTGCAAAATTTTATAAAGTACAGCACTGGCAGCGCATTTGGTTTTTGTTTTAAAATGTAAAAATTATTTTGCTGTGTACCCACACTATGCCAATTTCTGGTGACATTCTGTAGTATTGTACACACACTATGCAGATATAAGTGCCTCCCCAAAGCGCCCACAATCAGTAGGGCACATTTTCTGGCCAGAGTGTGCATTTTTATTTGCCTGAGCCTAGAAAGTGAGTGGCAGTAGGCTATGCAACTATGGCAGGCATCGCGTGGCAGCCCAAACCGCGCCCCCACCCCCACTCCAGTTCTCACTGGACATTGCTTGAAGGTGCACAAGGTGACGGGGTAGGGCCCTGGACAGATGATTCAAAGGAGGGCATGGATCGCTGCAGGGGGCAATGTGGCCTGAGGTTAACACCGTACCTATAAGCCCTCGCGCCCACAGTGGGTCAAGGGCCATACAACTAAACAAACCACACACACACACACACACACACACACACACACACACACACACAATGTTGCCGCCGCTATGTCCAGCAGCTCCCACGACATGGGCTATTTGCTAAAAAGGTTCAAGAGGCACTTCATAAATCAAGCAGCGCTGTGCGCTTTACAACTCACTTAAAAGCATTAAAAAAAACATACAACATTTTTATTTAAAGATCAAGGACGGGAAGGCTGCCAAAGGAGTTATTGGGACTATTGGAGACAGCTGTGCACTTTACACAAAGCAGACCCGGCTCCCTCCGCAGGCCATGGCTTGCGCACATACAACGGAATCTAAAATTACAGGTGGACTTAGTGCAGCCAAACAGTTCCTCCCCTGACAACAGTTTCACGGTTGTAATCGCACTTAGGCGGGTTTTGTCGAATTGTGCGTCTTCCTCATTCGACACCGCCATACTCCCTGAAGGTGTGGACCCACCCTTCAGATAAAGCGGGGATCAAGACACTCCAGGATCTCATCCTCGAGTGTCATTCCGATGCTAGGTGGTGACAGGACGGGGATGAGGCATGGGGGTGGTTGGTGGGCGGGGGGTGGGGGGGATGCAGAAAAGACGGGACTGGATCGATCCCCGATAAGACTGCCCCTTTCCCAATGCTACCCAATTGCTGGTTGACACTCACCATCCAGACTCATGTAGAAAGAAGACTGCTCGTGTGTGGGACAGGGATGTTGAGCACATGGGGTAAGAAAATCTTCTTTGGGGAGTACCAATTTTGGGACCCACCCCTTCCCCAGCACAGGGTTAATACGCCAACTGGGTTTGAGTGAACCAATGCTGCTGAAGGAGTGTCTAAATCAAGCATTTAGGTCCTTCATTGCTACGTGAAACGGGCATTTCTATAGCACCTTTCATGACTTCAGAACACCCCAAAGCACTTTTACAGCCAACTAATTACTGTTGAAATCACTGTCTTAATGTAGAAAACACAGCAGCCAGTTTGTGCACAGCGAGGTCCTGCAAACAGCAATGTGATAACGACCGGATAACCAGATTTTAGTGATTTGGTTGAGGGACAAATGTTGTCCAGGGCAGCACGCAGAGCTCCTCTGCGCATCCTGGAATGGTGGCTCTGGGAATCTTTTACATTCGCATGATAGATCAGATGGGGCCTCAGTTTAATGCCTCATCCAAAAGATCTGCAAATAGGATAATGCTTGCTCCTGCATGTTGTAGTGGTATCGTCACTAGCAATCCAGACGCCCAGGGTAATGTTCTGGGGACCCAGGTTTGAATCCCACCATGGCAGCTTCAATAAAAATCAGTAATTAAGAAAGTCAAATAACGACCATGAAGCCATTGCTGATTGTCTGGTTCACAAATGCTGTTCTTACCCGGACTGGCCCAGATATGACTCGAGACCCTCAGCAATGATAACTTTTAAATGGCCTGATCACCACTTTCATTTAATTAAGGATGGGCAATAAATGCTGGCCTATCCAGCAATGCCCACATCCCATGAATGAATTTTTTTAAAAAAAAGCTGTGGGTAAAGATGCCACATCGTGCCTGCCCTTTCCCAATACGGCCAGTGCATTAACAATCGCAGGTGTGAACGTGCTTCTTCCCTGCTATCTTTGGGGCTTTCAGAGGCCACAAAATGCCTGAAAAATGGATGCCAGGTGGCCTAATTTAAACCACAGCAAATTCAGGAAAATGGGTGGGGGGGCGGGGGTGGTCAGGGTGTGTGTGGAATGTCTTCCCTTTCATTTGGGAGCCAATCTGGGAAGTGACTACAAAGGAGGAGCGGGCAGAGAGCATGATTTGGATTTTAAGCCTCCGTCAGCTCCCAGCCTTTACGCTCAGAGCCCAGGCCTACCTTCGTAGATGTTGATGATGTGCGGGTGACTAAGCGATGACATGATCTCAATCTCCCGGCGGATATGGACCAGATCCTGCTCGTCTTTAATCTTGTCCTTCCGGATCGACTTGATAGCGACCTGTCAGAATAGAAACGGTCACCTTTATAATTCACCCAAAAGATGCCAGTTTTACAAATTGTCATGCTCGTGTTCAAACCCTTCCATGGTCTCAGCCCCCTCCCTATCTCTTGTAACCTCCTCCAGAACTACAATCCTCCAAGATATGTGTGCCTCCAATTCTGGCCGCTCACACATTCCTCACTTACTTTCCCCCCACCCCATGATTGGTGGCTGTGCCTTCAGCTGCCTGGGCCCAAAGGTCTGGAGTTCCCTTCTTAAACTTTTCTGCCTCTCCCTCCTCTTTCAAGACGCTCCTTAAAATCCCGCTCGTCATCCAAGCTGTAGGTCAACTGTCCGAATATTTCCACATGTGGCTCGGTTTCCAATTTCTTTGGATTGGTTCTTCATGGGAACACTTCATTCTTTTTAATCCATATTAAAAAGGTGCTACATAAATGCAGTTCTTGTCACTCCAGTCCAGGAACTGGAGGGTCAAAGCCAATGGAGGGATTTGAACCCAAGGATCACAAGGATGAAAGCTTTTAAAATTGAGGCATTGCTGTAAGAGAAGCCAATGTCAAATGGAATAGATTGCACAGACGGAGAGAAAGGTAAATCAGAGTGTGGGTGGGGGGCGGTGGGGAAGTGACTGAAAATCTACCAGTGGCTACAAGGAGGATTGTGAGGGTGAGGGTGAGGGTGTCTCCTCTGTACGTTATGACTCACAAAATGCTCAAAACCCTAGTGTTTGATAAATAGAACCTACAGGTTACCAGCTGCTTCTTTAATCTTAATCTGCAGCTATCACCTTACTACCGGTACAACGAGGCCAATTACTTTAGGGTGGAGGATAATTATCTACATATTCCGGGTGCATCTTGCACAATCAATTAACGTAAGGTCATTCCATATCTTGACTGCTGTGCAAAATGTGATTAAATGGGTTTTTTTCTGGCTGGATGCTCAACTGTGCAAATTGTTCCAGCTTTACCCGGCACATAAACTAGGCAGAAACCAACTAAAGAGACACACAGTACCGAGTGAGGGCTACACTGGCAGACATGCCATCTTTCGAACAAGTTGTTAAGGTTCCGTCTGCCCACACGGGTGGAGGCAAAGGATCTCGTGGTCACTATTTCGAAGAGGAGAAGGGGAATTCTCCTCCATGCCTCATCAATATTTATCCTTTAATCTACCTCCCCAAAATGTACGACAGTACCTGCTCATTGTCAGGCTGCTGTTTCTGGGAGCTTGCTGTGTGCAAATTGGCTGTCGCTTGTACATTACAACAGTGACTGTACTTTCCAAAGAAGACTATTTAATTGACTGTAAAGCACCCTGGGATTCCCCAACTCTTCCATGCTGGGAACTTTTCAGTGACAATTATTAAGAGCACAATATAAAAATGACAAAGCAGCATTCAGCGAAGAATGCAGGTATTTACACTGGTGCATGGCACAAATCCCAGCACAATGAATATGGAGGGTTTCCTGCCCTTTGTTTAAAAAGTTTTTAAACTGAGCTCCCTGTGTTCAACCTGAACTGACAGCTTGTCAGGGCCCTTACTGCAAAAGCATCTCCGCATCTGTCTGAGGTCATTGGACTATTATGCAAACCTTTTTATTGGAGCTTATCAGGGCAGAAACTCAGAGCTGGAATTCTTGCAGAACTGAGACAAGTCTCCTGGGAAAGGACCTGGGTATTCTATTCAATGGTCCCGAACAAACACACATTTGAAAAAAAGACAAATTCAATGCTATTGATCCTGGTCACCTTGACAACAGGGGAGAAAGGCATTTGGAATGCTGGTCAAAGGACGAGGCAAGTCTGTGACGCCCTCTTACATGGAGCCAGTCGGCTCGAGCTGTTTGCGTTTGAAAAGTTTCAATGTAAACAGACATATGTCCGGCAGTTAGTCTGTGTGCAGCCAAATGACTGACATGTGACTTTCTAGACTAAGGCAGCTTGTGTGAGACCAAAATGAAAACAGCTTCTCTTTATATAGCATCTTTAGCGTAGTGAAATATCCCAGGGCACTTCACCGGAGAGTGTTATCAAATGAAATGTTACACCGAGCAACATGAGGAGATAGGAGGACAGATAACCAAAAGTTTGGTCAAAGATTGAGGTTTTTAAGGGGCATCTTAAAGGAAAACAGAGGTGGAAGTTTAGGGAGGGAATTCCAGAGCTTGGGGTTAAATCAGCTGAAGGCACATCTGCCAATGGCTCAGCAATTAAAAATCGGGAATGTGCAAGAGGTCAGAATTGGAGGAGCGCAGAGATCTCGTTGTAGGTTTGGGTGGGGGGGGGGGGCGATTACAGAGAAAGGGAGGAGGGTGAGGCCATGGAGAGATTTGAAAATAAGGATGAGAATTTTAAAATTGAGGCATTGCCAGATCAGGAGCTAATGGTGGTCAGTGAGCACATGGAGTGGTGAGTGAAAGGGATTTAATGCAGAGGAACTGTGAAGGTCGCCTGACAGCTTGGAGTACAGAGTCCACTTATACTCCAGGACTAAATGATGGATTGTGCGCTGGCTGTTTGAGGACAGTGTGAATGAGAGTGGTCGGGAAGGAGTTACCATAACCCTTGCTTAACAAAAATCTAACAATCCCAGTTTTGAAATTTAAATTGTTCCCTAGACTCAACAGCTTTAATGGCGGGGGGGAAAGAGATTAACATTTCCACTATCCTTTGGGGGATGAAGTGCTTCCTGACATCACCTCAGTAAAGCCTAGCTCGAATTTTGAGGTTACCCCCCCTTATTCTGAACTTCTAATTTACCTCACAAAGGTGTTCTTAATTTGGCACTGATGGATGCAGCATTAGCATCGCCAATCAGGGAGACCACAGGTAGCTGGTGCAGGAAGTTATTTTTTTTTTTATAAATGCCGCACTTGCACAGGGTAGCTTCTTCCTCTGAGATTGGGGATGAGGCAACTTTACAGCTGCCAAATGAGTTGGTGGCACTAGATGCTGGCACTGAATGCCCATAACTAGAAAAAGGGATCTACTTCCTCTAGCAGTCACTTCCCTCAGGTCTTATTACAATTATACAGGGCATTGGTGTGGCCACATCTGAAGTAGCACGTGCAATTTTGGTCTCCTTACTTAAGGACAGACGTACTCACCATTGAGGCCTGTGCACATGATTCTTGGAATGAGGGGATTGTTGTACAAGGAGAGATTGAGAGGACTAGACTATATCCCTTGCAGTTTAGAAGCATGAGAGGTGATCTAATTAAAACATATAAAATTCTTAAGGGGCTTGACAGGGTAGATGCTGAGAAAATGTTTCCCCTGGCTGGGGAATCCAGAACTTGGGTGTCAGTCTCAGAATAAAGGGTTTGACCATTGAGGTGAGGGGAAACTTTTGCACTCAGTGATTGCAAATCTTTGGAATTCTCTACCTCAGAGAGCCATGGATGCTCAGTCGTTGAGTATATTCAAGACCAAGGCCAACAGATTTTTGGATATTAAGGGAATTAAGGGTTATGTGGATTGTGCGGTAAGGTGGAGTCGAAGTAGAAGGTCAGGCTCAATCTGAATGAATGGCAGAGCAGGCTCAAAAGGGCCAAATGACCTCCTCCTGCTCTTGCTTATGTTCAACTTGAGCATAGAACTCACAAATAAAACCCCAAACCCTTCAATTTTCTTTTAAATCCCTTTCTCTCTTGTGTGCGTGCAAAACCTCTTCACTTCTGACATTTTAAACAAAAATAATGTCCCACAGCCTTCTTTCCATTTAGGAGCTGAACCTTGGGTGACATCAAGCAGGCACACAAAAACTGACCCAGGCTGAGCCAAATATTCACCTCTTGTCTTCAACGCCGATTCAGTTTAAAAAAAAAAGACGCTTAGCAGTTCTCTGTGGGAGACAGTATGCGTCATCAGTAGCTATCCTGCAGAGAGTATTCTGATTCAGGTCGTGTGTTATGTGGGAGCTGAAGGGGGAGAACATTACTGGGCAAGGAGGAAGGCAGGAGCTGTGGAGCTCAGGCTGAACAGCTGCTAACCCATATGGTTACTCATTCAAGTAGGTTTCGAGGAAGCAGCCTGAATGGGGGATGAATTTGTGCAGTGATGCACAACATGTTACTTATTAAAGAATGTTTAAGTGAAGGAAAGGTGAAGCAACAGTACACTGTATGTAGCTCCCAGAAACAGAGCAAGAGTAGGCCATTCAGCCCCTTGGGCCTGCTCCACTATTTAACTAGATCATGGCTGATCATCAACTTCAACACCATTTTCCTGTGCTATCCCCATTTTCCTTAATGTCTTTAGTATCTAATAATAAAATAACAACAAAAATGAAATAAATAATAACAATAATATAAACACAACAGCAGTTGTGTTAATGAAATATAGTGTTAGGGGAAAATAGCTGGGTTGTGGATAGCTCTTTGTAAAGCCAGCCCGGAAACAATGACACAAGTAGCCTCCTTCTGTGCTGCTAAAACTTCAGTGAACATATATGGAATCTATTTGCTCTCCTCATGCTTTGCAACCCCTAACATCCTTCCCTTGGTGGCTATTGAAGCCACGCACCACCATCACCTCCCCCCCCAAACTTTGTCTCCACCATCAGTTTCCTGTCTTAGTGTCTCTGTTCTCTTCAAGTCTCCCCAAGTCCCCATCCTGTGCTTCCCCTCATCCTAAAACACTTCAAGACATCTTCCCACATGACAAGGCAGCATGTTGTAGTAATGTAGCTGTCACAGTCAATAATCTTGCATTTTTGGATGAGAATCCATAATAAATGGGATAGGGGAATACAGGTGAGTGGAATGCTCAAGCGGCCCTGAGCGTCTCCAGTTCCAACTTTCGATGTACATAGAAACATACGGATTAGGAGCAGGAGTAGGCCACTCGGCCCCTCGAGCCTGCTCTGCCATTCAATAACACCATGGCTGATCTGACTGTAATCTCAAACCCACATTCCTGCTGACCCCCGATGACCTTTCACCCGTTGTTAATCAAGAATCTAACTAGCTCTGCCTTAAAAAATATTCAAGGATTCTGCTTCCAACGCCTTTTGAAGAAGAGAGTTCCAAAGACTCAATCCTCAGAAAAAAAAATTTCTCATCGGTCTTGAGTGAGCGATCCCTTATTTTTTTTTAAAACAGTGACCCCCTAGTTCTAGATTCTCCCACAAGGGGAAACATCCTCTCTGCATCCACCCTGTCAAGACCCCTTAAGATCTTAAAGGTTTCAATTAAGTTGCCTCTTACTCTTCTAAATACCAGTGGATACAGGCCGAACCTGTCCTCATGGGACAACCATGTAAATCTGATGGAATTTGATTGGAACTTGCAACGATTCTTTTCGTTCCATTTTGTGCTTTCTTTTTGGGCAAGGTGGTGGTGGTGGTGGTGGGGGGGGGGGGGGGGGGGGTGGTGGGGGGGGGGGGGGGGGGGGGAGAGGAGAGATATACAAAGCACCTTTCACAATCTCCTTTACTGCCAACAAAATACTATTTGCAACGTAGTCACTGTGGCAATGTTGGAAGTGTGGCAGTGATTTGCACAGAGCAAGCTCCCACAGGCAGCAATTAAATAATGATCTGAGAAACTGCTGTCTCAAGTCTTGGCTGAGAGATAAATCACAGCCAAGACACTGGAGAGAACTCCTGTGCCGTTCTTCAACATGGTGCCCGGGTTTCTGCAGACGGGGCCTCAGTTTAAAGTCTCACCCAACAGTCTGCACCTCCGACAGTGCAACACTCAAGTGCCAGCTCAGGTTTTGTGCTCTAGTTGCTGATGTAGGGTTTGAACCTACAGCCTCCTGACTCAGGAGGTGAGAGAGCTACCACTGAGCCACAGCTGACATGCTCAGATCAACAGAACTGTGACACTCCTACGCCTGAAGGAGAAAGGTGCAGCAAGCTACAAGTTTGTTTTTTTTTTTGCACTGAATTCACCAACAGTGCGATGAAACACCAGGGAAGTTTGTGGGCAGGGTGGAACTAGAAAGGAAAGTGGGGTGAATTTAGAAAATATTCAGTAACTATATTACTGCAAGATAAACTTTTACAAGGGCAAGTAGAGGACTGCAAAAAAAAAATACCCCTCATCAAGGACTGCATGCTCCTTTAAGGGGAAAAGATTACAAATGACATAAAAATCTGAATTGAATCACAAATATTAGGTTTGCAGGAGATACAGAATCCACATAAGCTTTCTTACAGGAATTATACTGTGCCCCATACAGCAGGTCTTCCTGAATGCCCAGTGAGGTGACACTACCCCTTTAAGCTTCATTAAAAAGTATAAAGATGATGGGCAAGAATTTGGAACCATGGCAGTGTGGTTTATGCTCTCGCGCCAGCCTGTTTTCTTTTAAACCAGGGTGTGATGCAAGAGGGCAAGTTGATTTGCTGGTTTCAGCATTTCAAAACCAAACATTTTCTTTATTAGTCAATGGTTTGCAGGTGAAAACAAAACTAGGAACTGATTATTTACTTCTCCTCGATGTATGTCTACAGGATTAAACCATGCCCCTTTGTACAAATAGACAACACTAGTAACTGAGCTTCATAACAGGCCAGATAAAACTAGGCGAGACTCAAACCGACAGGCCCGAGAGTGACTTCCTACTGTATGAACCTTAGCATTCACTTTACGTAAATACTTAATGTATGTATGAGGAACAAAATGCCTCTCCCATGCCCCAGCTGCTGCACCGTCCGTTGGTGACCACCCAAGGCTTGTATTCCAAGACACTGCTCAGTGTCACTCCAACAGCATTCACACGAGGATATCGGTTGACGTGTCATTTTCCTACCATGACACAACAGTCATGCAATGTTGCCATACGAGGAAGACATCATTCAGCCCCCTCAAACCTCATCCGTCATACACATCATTGCTGATGTGTATCTTAACTCTAGCTACATGCCTTGGTGCCATATCTCAAGTCACAGTTGGATGGTTTAATGTACCTCTGATTAATTAGTGCAATACCCACTAATGCAGTGTAACATTTTCAATTTCATCTATAGGGGATCCTGATTAATGCATCAATTCATGTATCAGTATTGGGCTGTACAAAAAAAAATATTTAAAATATAATCTTCCCCTTTACTTTTATACCAAGTCATCCTCTTAGATCAGGAAGATTGGATGATTGCATCTACAATCATCTCAATCACGTTCTTTCATCAACCCAATACGTCAGTTGTGCCGGGAAAACCCTGTCCAACTTTCATTGGCCTCATTGCCTCGATTCTAACTAGCAGATACCATTCCCTACACGCCTTTTGCAATTCAGAGCAATCCAGGTCTTATTGAATCAGAGTTCCTGGGACCTGCTTTAGAATCTGGACAAGCTCTGACTGGCCCACAGGTACCCAATATAAACTCAAAGCCCTTCCATGCTCCCATCCACCACTAGTCAGGACTTTGAGAGTCCACAGTCAACGCTGGGAGTTACTTCTGGGACCAATGTACCTCCCTTCCACCAAAGGTTATCTGATCTCCTGTCACTGGGGAATTAAAGGCCCATTTATTCCCTGAGGCCCATTTATTCCATGAGGGTGAATGTCCAACCACTTTTCCTAGGCTAGGGAGGACTCGAGAGTTGGGAGTGGATAACTAATAGACACTCTTCCATCAGTATTGGCCTATAATCAGGCTTCCATTCGCTAGCTCTGGCAATTCCTTGTTTTAATTGCATAAATTCTCATGGCTGATTCACCAGAGTTGCTACTTACCAGATGGTTCAGTCACACTCTCATTGACCCTGACCTTTTATCTCCTTCTCACCCTGCCAGAACTTAACCAATTGATTAACTAGCACAAGCTTCATATCAACCAACTGCTCCATAATTCCACATGAGTTGGAACCTGTTATCTACTTAGCTCAGTCATTCAACTTTTATATAGCTATCCTGTCATCGTATAACTGTGTCCCAATTAGGGGCAATAACATTATTGATGGGTGGGAGTTCATAATAGGCAGCTCTCCTGCAGTCCACAGCTAACAGTCAAAAGAAAGAAAGATTTGTATTTATATAGCACACGGCATCTGAAAACACTTTACAGCAAAGTTAAGTACTTTTGAATTATAGTAGTATAGGAAACACTGCAGCTAATTTGCACACAGCAAGCTCCCACAAATAATGACCAGATAACCTTTTTTAGTGAAGTTGATTCTGGGATAAACATTGACTAGGACACAGGGAATAACTGCCCTTCCTCTCTTTGCAAAAGTGCCATAGGCTCTTTCACATCCACCAGAGAAGGCAGATGCAGTCTTAGTTAAATGCCTCATCCAAAACATGGCACCTCTAACAGTGTGGCACTCTCTCAGTCTACTGGACTGTCAGCCTAGTCTCTCGTGTTCTGCGGTGGAACTTGAACCCACAATCTTCTGACTCGGAGGTGGAGGAGCTGCCCACTGATCCACAGCTGACATGTATTCAAGTCAGTGGATTTACTCCACAGCCCTGCCAATCTTACCAGCTGAACTTTCTCTAAACTTGAAGACACCATTGGATGTGCAGATGATTGCACTGCCCACCAGTGCACTGAGCCATTTCAAACCAGGACACATCCCAAGTTCAAGCTCCTTTGAGGGAACAGTTAGGGAGTTTAGCGTTCCTCTCAGCTAGAAAGGGAGGGGGAGAGAACATGCAAAATGTCACTCCTGAACGATTCACAGTAACTGCTGCTCAAATCGCAGGCAAGAATAGGATCAGTCTTGGTTGTGATGCTCCCCATGGCCAAATTACACTGCCAAGGTCCATACCGAGAAACAGACACCTGAACAAGTTGGGAAGAGATGTCCCTCATTGTGCTTGGAACTGTCCCCTGGCCAATGCCAGTCCCCATGGGAAAAAAAAAGAGCAGCTACCCCACTCCCTAATCATCCAATTCACTGCACATTCACTTTACTCGAGGTGGCTTGGTAACACATTGCTTGGTAACACATTAACAGTAATCGCTTGAGAAAGCAGTTTAATTGCGTGCCATTTACTTTTTGATATTACACTGCAATCCTACATTGTGCTTAAACAGCCTTTTATCATGTAATTCCCATCAGGTTTATTTGCATACGACATCAAAGAGCAACATCTCCCACTTGATAACAACCCACTGCAAAAACAGAAGTCAGGAGAAATGAACCGGAGGTATTGTTTCCCTGTCACCTCCAGTGCCATGCACTTAAATCAGTTGCTGGTGGATGCCTTCCATAGGAACAGGAGGAGGCCATTCAGCCCCTCAATCCTGCTCTGCCATTCAATTAGATTATAGCTGATCTATATCTTAGCTCCATTTACCCATCTTGGTTCCTTACCCCTCAACATCCTTACCTAACATAAAGCTATCAACCTCCATTTTGAAATTTTTAGTTGACCCCAGCTTTTTGAGGGAGTGTGTCTCAGATTTTCACTTCTCTTTGCGTGTTAAGTACTTCCTGACAACATCCCTGAATGACCCAGCTCTAATATTAAAGATTATGAAGTGCTCTGTGTGAGAAAATCTTGCTCAGAAGTGTATTAGTCAGCACGATTCTGATCTGCTGCTGTAAGATGCTGTGTTGTGACGGTCATGGTAAAACTCTGTATTTGCTATAAATGTCCATCAGGATGGTGAGCACAGATTGGGCCCCAAGGTCAGTGTAAAGAAGTGAACTGTAATTTTCCATTAATACTTTCTGCAGAACTGTACAGCAATTGCACCATCATATGCTTCACATCAGGGATTCTGTACATCCTTTAGTAAGTTTATGTACATTTGAGGAGACGGATGTGTGGGCGAGTGTAATTTTTAAAATTTATTCACTCATGGGATGTGTGCATCACAGGCAAGGCCAGCATTTATTGCCCATTCCCAATTGCCCTTGAGGAGGTGGTGGTGGTGGTGAACCGCTGCACTCCATGTGGTGTAGGTACACCCACAGTGCTGTTAGGAAGGGAATTCCATGATTTTGACCCAACCACCCACATTGAAGGAATGGGGAAATAGTTCCAGATCAGGATGGTGTGCGGCTTGGAGAGGAACTTGCAGGTGGTGGTGTTCCCATGCACCTGCAGCCCTTGTCCTTCTAGATGGTTGTAGGTTTGGAGCAACGGGTATCTTTGGAGCAATGGTTCTGAAAGCTCTCCACCAGTAGGGGTTTTCCTCACCTCATGTCTGGGTCTGTTGTAGACTCATTATTAGAAATTGTTCAATGTGATTAGTCAATAACTCCATTATCATTGTCATCTCACTACAGGATGGTAGAAGACTAACTAAGTGGATCTTGACAATTTATCTAAGTTCCTAATTCTTCCAACACAGGATATGACTGTCATGAGGTCATCATGACAAGGTATAAATGCCTCACATATAAAACCACAAACCTTCCTCCATCTTGCCTTCCCTTTGCAATTTGGATGCTTGTACAGCCTTTAATGATGTAATTCCCATCAGGTTTATTTGCATAAAACATCAAAGAGTGACATCACCTCCCACTTGACACCAATCCACAACAAAAACAGAAGCCAGGAGAAATGAACACTGAGGTATCGTTTCCCTGTCATATCCATGAATTTTTTCAACTGTCATGCACTTAAATCAGGTGCTGGTGAATTCTTTACATAGGAACAGGAGGAGGCCATCTGTGCTCACCATCCTGATGGACATTTACACCAAACAATACAGAGTTTTACAATGACCATCACAATATGGCATCTTATTACATGTCATACTACAGCAGATCAGAATCGTGCTGTAACTGGCTAATACACTTCTGAGCAAGGTTTTCTCACACAAAGCACTTCATAATCTTTAATATTAGAGCTGGGTCATTCAGGGGTGTTGTCAGGAAATACTTAACACAAAAAGGGAAGTGAAAATCTGAGACATGCTCCCCAAAAAACTGCTGAGGCTGGGGTCAGCTAAAAAACGTTTCAAATGGAGATTGATTGCTTTTTGTTAAGTAAGGGTGTTGAGGGGTAAGGAACCAAGATGGGTTCCCTTAAATTGCAAACTGTAACAAAAGACAAAAAACTTTAAAGGAAACACACATTAAATTAGAGTGTTGTTTCAAGGGCTGATGAAATGCTCCAGCCCTTGTAGTGCCCACTGTTGTGGAAGGCTTCCTCTATTTATACTGTTTTGAGTACACCTGTAACTAATTGGCCAATTAACCAGGCCAAATTAAAGTGATAGCCTCTTAAAGGAACGCTGTAACAAAGGAGAAATTTTTTTCAAGGAACCGTATTGAATTAAATTTAAATATCATTTTGGAGACTGAGGCAGCACTCCAGTTCCCACCAGTCATGAAAGACCCCCTATTTATATGTGCTCCAAGTACTTACTTAAACAATGGGTTTCACCTGTGTATCTAACAATATAATTAACATCTTGCCTTCTTACACTTTTCAGATGTGGTAGGGTCCTGTGCAATGGAGCCCCAAATTCCCTGTAAGGAAATAAAATACAAATGCCTGCGGGGTGGGGGAAGGGGCTGCTAGTAATTGCTATATTAAATCCAGCAAGAAAGAAATCGCTTCTTATAGAAATCTTGGAACAAGGGAGATGCAAAGGAGCATTAAACAAAGATCACTCCATTGCTCCCCATCCCCCATAACTATCTCCATGTCAGTTTACAACATTACGAATGCACCTTAATTGTCCTTCTCTGCAATAGCACTTTCTCTAAAGTGAAAGCAGGTTTCAGAAACACAAGTGCAGATTTAATCAGCACGTTTCGTCCAGTGACAACTCCCCGAAAAACTTCTTACATATTTAATGAACAGGCTGGCTTTCACATAACTGCACCTGTTTGAATAATCTCACCCAGGGCTCTTGTCCAGAAAACCACCCGCTCAAAGGGAGCACTGTTGTAAGAGCTAGTGCATTCACACAGGCCAACTGACACAGTGCTGAGGGGCAGCTCGTCACTCGAGCAAGTACAATGAGCTACTGAGCGCTGCCCAGCCGCTGTATTCATGCGAACCCCAGCAAGAATTGCCATCATCTGACGTTATAATATTAAATCTATAACATTTTTAAAACCATGATGAGTGCAGGATAATTGTGTTTGTAAAATACAAGCTAGGAATGAAAAAATTGTTGTCTAACTTACAAGGTTTTCCCAGAACCATTGAGTTTGTCGGTGGGTGGGTGGGGGGGGGGAGGGTAACATTCTGCCACAACAATAACCCTTCTCAGCATGGAGGTGTATTTTCTGTTCTTTATTGTGGCTGTGTCAGAATCCTGGAACTCCCTGCCTAACAGTACTGTACAAGCACCTTCACTATAAGAATTGCAGTGACGTATATTGTAAATATATCTTGTGATTGCAAGTGTAGTGAGTGCACATACTGTATTGAAAGAAATTGAACTGAATTGTACCATTACATAATGTCAATTTGAACTGTTACGTAACATATTTTTACAAATTTTAAGAACAGCATATTTAAAAAGGGGCAACTAGGGATGGGCAATAAATGCCCCTTGCTGGCACTTCCAACATTCTGAGAATTAATAAATTAAAGATAAATGCTTTTGAAACAAGCTTTTTTTTTTGTGCGTATATGTGGCATGGTTCCCTTTCAACGTCTGTGTGTCTGACTCTCCAAACACACACAAAGAGCAACATTTCAACTTATTGCACTGGACTAGCAATCTATCTCACTTGGCGCATGGGCCATAACTGGCAACCACAAGAGTGTCTCATCCATACCAGATTCTGGGTGAAATGTTGACATAAAACAATAGCTTTGCAATGACACTGAGCGTTCAATTGAAAGCCTGCTATTTCTAAATCAGAAAGCAAGCTGAACTTATATGAACATAAATCTTGGTTGAAGTTAGGTTTATTTTTAAACCACCTCATTTAACAGCGTGAATTTTGGGATTCAGGATGTTTTCCCAGAAATGACCACTGAGCAAACAAGCCTGAATCACACATTAATTCTGCACTGCTTACATTTAAGTTCTTTTACTGTAGCTCGGGTGCATCATCAATGTTAATAAGCACAATAGCTAGACTCCAATCATCACTCCGAACACCAGGCTCAAATTTCATCCTTCTGAAAGCATTTTATCAAAGGACAAGATCAGCCCTTTTGAGAAAATCCAATCACATCAGGCGCAAGAGGTAATTTTTTTTAAAATATGGAATGCTTCACGAATTTGCGCAGGGGCCATGCTAATCTTCTCTGTATTGTTCCAACTTTAGTATATTTTAAGGGCACATCACAGGGACTGAGTCAAACAAGTTTAAATCCCTAAATTTGCATAATTAAGTGGCTGTTTATAAACTCAATATGACCATTCCAGCCATGCTGGAAACAGAGTCAGAGAGTCATTAACAGTGCAAAAGGAGGCCATTCGGCCTATCGAATCCATGTGGGCTCTCTGTGGAACGATCCAGTCAGTCCCACTCCCCTTCTATCTCCCTATAGCCTTGCATGTTTATTTCCCCCAAATGCCCAGCCAATTTCCTTTTCAGTCCCACTCCCCTTCTATCTCCCTATAGCCTTGCATGTTTATTTCCCCCAAATGCCCAGCCAATTTCCTTATGCAATCATTGATTGTCTCCACTTCCATACATACAGGAAAGCATCCTTGGGCCACTTTTGCAAGAGATTCTGTTCCAAAGATTGGTGAAAATCTTGACTTTGCTTTGAATAACCCGAGCTCATCCCCTGTCCAGACTATCTCAATATAGCTATGTTAAGTTGAGTTAGTTAATTGGAAGCAGATGGCTTTAAGTAGAGTTCAACTGCCCTCTGTCTCTGGGTGGCCCCCACACTAAGCTCTGTGGGTTGATCCCTTGAGGAAGACATATGGGCTTTGGGTGTGTAGAGAGGACCCCAGCCTCTCCCACTCTGGATTATGACACTCCATATGGTCAAATAACCAAACCAACTTCATTGCCTTGACTCCCACACAAGGAGCTACCTGTTGCATGAGGTATTGGTGGGTCTCATGGACTTGGACACCAGCATGAGCCTGGGTCTTAGAGGGAGGGAAGAGAGTAAACTGGAAGAGGAGAGATAGGAGGGAAAAATCAGAAAATGGCTGCACAGAACCAGCTAAGTGGGTGTAAAGCAAACTTCTCAGTTCATAAACTAAATAAGCAATCTTTGGAAAGTTTGAGAAATATTTGACATGGAGAACTGAGATATGGCTGCTGAGTGGGAGATTAATTGACAAGATTGACAGATTCTTAAAAAGATAAAATGTTTGTGATTCAAGTCAAAAAAATGAAGCAAAGGCTCCAACATAAATATCATCTCAGCATGACAGCCCTTTTCCTATCCTCTTCACATTCTTTGCTACAAAAAATCCCAATGTTACAGTAGAGCAGTGCTGTCATTGGGAAGCACATCCTGGGAACACACCCATGATCTTCTGTTCTTTAAAATGAATGGTGAAACATCCCAGGAAAATGAACCTGTGATTTTCTGATGTATAATTCTTACAGAGGGAGTGCTGGTTTAGGGAATCACTCCTATGGCACCAATACAGTGAAAGGAATAATTCAGACTTATGCCAGTAGTTTTTAAATTTACAATTACATTTCTTATATATCACCCTGAATTAATTGCTGAAGATGCTATCATCAAGTGTCAGACTTCTGACCACCATTAGTTCACCCTAATGTGACCAGAGGACACAGAGCACTGCCAAAAGAAAAGGTTGTGGGGGTGGTGGGAGAGAGAAAGAGATGAGAGTGTTTCAAGGCAGTGAATTGTTGTGACTTAATTTGTACAAAAGGGTGACAGCAGCTCAATGATAACTTTTAAAACGGAATCAGATAAACACTTGAAGGACAAAAATTTGCAGGGCAAGGGAATGGGACTAATTGGCTGACTCAGGCATGATGGGTTGAATGGCCTCCTTCAGTGCTGTATCATTCAATGATTTTAGGTCAGCTCAAAATGCTCTGTCCCAGAATGGACAGGACTAGCAATAACTATCATATCAACATTGGGATGGAGCATGGGCTGCCAGGATCTGATTCAAGGACCTCATACATGCCCCCCCCCCACCCCCCACTCCTAGGGTAACACCCAAACTTGCGCTTGCCCAATTTCCTAAGGCCACCAACCTACCTATGCCCAGCTCTTGGCGAATCTGGTAGGTTTATGCAGGGTTGCCAGTTGGGTTGCACAGGAGCCAGTGACACAGTCGCTCCTCAAAAAGAGGATACAAAATGCAGTTTGAGGGCATATTCCGCAATTCCAGGGGTTTCTATTGGTGTATTCACCATCCTGAGACTCTTGGTGCTTATGTTTAGAGGGTTGGAAAATCATAACGGTTGATGCAGAAGACTCCACCTATCAAGCTCCACATACCCACTGTACTGTCTTAGTACAGTCCCAGTGACAGCTTTGAAATGGACCCTCAACTGATCACACTGGACCAAGGGTGGTGTCAGGCATGTATTCAATTTTGGCCGATAAAATGTTCTCCCTTCATGATCTCCTGGCAAAATGGCAACCAACCACTGGTCAGTTTTCATTCAAAGGAAAACTAGCTGACAGGGTAGCCTGGCAACATGACCAGGGACTACTACAGGGAAAGGGTGAAAAGCAGTTGCCTTTAACAAACCCACTTGTGACAATCAGGGACAAACCTATTTTCAATAAAAGGGAACAGAAGAATGGGAGCTAGCCCTTTGAGCTCATTTTCCTATTCAGTTTGATCTCAGTCAGTCTGTACCTGAAATCAATTTACCCATCATTGCTCTGTAACCCTTAATATGCACAAATAACAAAAATCTATCAATATCTGAACTGGAATACTTAAAACGGATCCTCGGCATCCACAGCCTTTTTTTTTGGGGGGGGGGGCGTTGTGGGTGGAGGAGAAAGAGGGGAAGAAACTTCCACATTATGGATTGGGGTTCTTGGGGAAATTCCATGGATTAAGGGGATTCCTGATTATATGACTATAGAACTATACACGGGGGAAATTCCTGAAATTCTCATAATCTGATAACAAGAGAGCATCAAAGCTGGGGTATGGTGACAAACCTGCAGCTAAGCCAAAACCAGCATTTCAACCGTGCGGATGCTGAAAATCTCAAACAGAAAACAGAAAATGCTGGAAAAAAAACTCAGTGTGACTCACTCTCCTTTGGTTCTGATCTGCTGAGTTTTTCCAACATTTTCCGGTTTTTTTTTTTCATTTCAGATTTTCAGCACCCGCAGTATTTTTGCATTTATATCAACCTTGTGCTGTTGCTGCACTCTGGGCAAAGTGACCGCTTCTGCCTCTAAACCCAGGTTGCACAGATCAGACCAGGTTGACGAACTAAGTAAGGGGTGCAGCAACTTTCCGCAACGTGCAAAGACATCCCAGGTAATAAAAGATAAATTTGGCCCATTCAGCCGCCATAACCCACCAATCCTGCTTCGAAATGGTCAGAACGGTGGGATACGATTCGCAGCCAGACTCCTGAGAAAAATGCAGGAAATACACGGGATCAATACTTGACTTATTTGGAAATCGCCAACAGCGATCCTGTCATAACCCTTGCCACAGGCATCAGTTATTGTTATCATAACACTGAAAAATAACGCCATGGAATTAACAAAAAACATGTTCAGACAGATTGTGGGCTCCGAATTAAAACCCTACATAGCAAGTAACCCACATAAAATTCATCATCAACTGGGACGCTATATTGAAAAATCCATGATGATTGTAAATATTTTCCCCGTGAACCATGTTCCTACACCAACAAGATGTATATAAAAGGCGCACACACACACACACACACACAGCTCTTAGCAAACCCCAAAGCGAATTTGGAACTAGTCCAGGGGTCGAAACGAGAGCCTCAGCCTTAAGATTCTGGTCAGCCGTATGACAAATAATATCTGCCCCAGATCTGTCAAGAAATGAATTTTTTTTTGCATTGTGCTGAGGCGGGTCCGAGAGGCACCAAGCAGCAGAGACGGGCTGTCAATGAGGTGAAGCGAGTTGTTAATTTCGAGGCTCCGAGGAAATTAACAGCGAGTCAATTTCGCGGAAGTTTTGACTGGTTCTCTCAGGAGAACCGCCGCCAACATTTCTCACCCTCTCCCACCACCACTCCCCCCCCCCCCCCCAAACCGCCTTTTCTACAATAATAGTCCCCCCACCCCACACACCCCCAAAGCAGATTCTCATTTGTGATCACCTTTACACTGTATGCCAATTTAATAATAAAAAAAAAATACAGAAATTCTCACCACTCGGCCGGATCTGTCAACCGCTTTCTTCACTTTACCATATGTGCCTTTGCCCAAAGTTTCGCGGAACTCGTAGCGGTGTCTCAGGTTGTGTTTGTGGTGGTGCCGCTTCACCGCCTGGCGTTTCATGTCGGGCGTCTGCGAGGTGGAGCGGGAGGCCAGCGGCGGAGGGTGATCCCTGCCGCCACTTGCAGACGGCGAGCAGGCGGCACCCAGAGCCGAACCCCGGCTCAGACAGGGAGGGACAGGATCCATTCGAACGAACGAGAGAGAGAGAGAGAGAGAAAGAGAGACAAGGAGATCCGAATGAGGGATGCAAAGTATCGGGAAACTGAAAGAAAGAGGGAGTGAGAGAGGGAGAAAAAGAAACGATATAATTCCGGCAGATCAGAGCTTCGTGGTAAAGTAACACATTATTAATATCCCCTCATTGTCCAGGTAGCATTAATACAGTGTATCCCCTCTTTGACACAATGTACCCTTCTCTCTCGCTAACACAAATGCAACAATTCCAGATCCCAGTCGCGTGTGGAACCTTCAGCAGCCTCCTAATTAGCCTAACCCCGCCCCCCCCCCCCTTGCTACGTCGCAGCCAATAGCCCGCCTCTCCGCAGCGCCACTGATCTCTGGCCAATCACGGAACCCCTTTCTTTACCTTTATTTCTCTCTTGTTCACGTCTTCCAAAGAGTTGTTGAGGTTGACAGAAGATGTTCTAACTTAAACTACAACCCCCCCCCCTTCCCCCTTTCCCCTTTCCCCCACACGGTTGCTGTTGTACACACTCCATCCGACTGCGATGAGGGGAAAGCCGCCTAGGGAAGGCTATTCGACTGCCAGGGGCTTCATCGCCCTTTCATTGCCAGGAGGAGCGGATGGGAGGGAGAGGGTGCAAGTTGGGGAGAATATCAGCATTTTCACGCTCTTGTCTCCCTCACCCCTTTTATGCCCAAAAGCACTCGGGCAAATTGGGACCCGCCACTTAACCCTGTACCCACCCCCCCCCCCCCCCCCCCCCCCCCACCTTCTCCACCAGCTGAGATCAAATATCCTAGAGCAGAATGTGCGCTGAATCCGAGAAAAGCGCATGATGAACCGGCCAGAGGGGAAGGCCCATCTAACCAACGGCGTTAATGCAAATTCCAGTGGTTCTGGAAACCTGAAATATTAAAAAATAATAGAGAAACTACAGGAAACACCCCCCCCCCCGCCCCCACCCCAAGTCAACAGGCCAGGCAAAGGTGGGAGAGGGGAGAAACAGGTCGTGTTTCAGGCCAGAATATTCATCAGAATAGACATGTTGAAAAACCGTGGGCCGGGCGCTTGACCAGGGGCTGGGGTGACAGACTTAGTTCGGCCTCTTGTGTCCAAAGCTGAAAATGGAATACGACGTCAGCGGGGCTGGAAACAGCGGCAATTCCCATCCCCCCCCCGCGCCCCCGTTGGACAAGTGGGAACAAGGAACAATTCGTCGGAAAATAAACCGCCAAATGACCCGGGAACATAATCGGTTTCTGTTTCTGATCGCCGCACAAGAGTCTCCTAAGGAAAACTGGGCGGCCAAGGCACGGAGTCAGGACAGGTACCTCAGCGGTGATGGCTCACACAGCTGAATGGCCAGCGATGTGCAAAAAAGCGTTTTCCCCCCCCCCCCCAAAAAAAAAATAAATGAGATTTTCCGCCGTGTGGCTGATTCAGGTACATTATTGAGTGGGTGCCCAGCTCCCTTGAATTCACGATTAGAGCATCAGAAACGCTGATCGAAGGCTGTTTTGGTGAAGTATCGGACGCGATATCATTGGACAATGCTTTTTAACCCTTCAAATGACTCCCCCTGCTCTCCAGGCCGCGATTCTACGCTTGCCCGGCCATATCAAAGTGGTCATTTTCCACCGCAGTGTGGAGCCTGATCCCTGAGCCTTTGGTGGCATTACTCTCGGGTGTGTATAGTGAAAGCTCCAGCTGATTGTCTTCCCCTCCCCCTTGAGGGGCAGCTAATACCCCCCTGTCTCTGCAAGTATTGATGTTGCCCACTAGGAGGTGCAGGGATCCCAGCTACCGCGAACATTCCCAGTGGTCTGGGCCAATCAGGAATGGAAACATTCCAACACAGAAACAATAGCTGCAAAAGGTCCCAAAACAATGATGTTCTCTCAGTAAAGATTAACCATGAAACGCAACTTGCTATGAAGCAGAAACTGGTATTATTGCCAAGTTTCTTTTTTTTTTTGCCTGTATTTATTTTTGGGTAAAAAGTACACAAGATGCCTAAACTGATACTGTGGTAAAATGCCACAAGCATGGGAATGTCAAGGGGTATACAGTTGTTGACTGTCTCCTCAGAGAGTGGCCGTGAATAGTGAATGACGTCAGGAAGCACTCTTCCGCCCAAAGGTCAGTGAATATGGAGAAGCTTCTCCCCAAAATGCTAGGGGAACATGGTGGGAGGGAGGTGGAGGGAAGGGAAGGGAGGGGGCGAAGGGAACGCCACTTTGTCTGTTTAAATTTTTGGCACCAAGGTGGAAGGGTTTTTGATAGATGGGGGTATCAAGGGATAAGAAGCAAAGCCAAAATGGGGTTGAGGTGCTAATCAGGCATTGTGTATGAATGGCGGAACAGACTAGAGGGGTTGAATCGCCTCCTGCTGTTGCAATGAATGTAACCTTGTACATAATTTTAAAGACTTAACTCACCATTCGGTTATGTATTTAATTGTGGTTCAGCTCGGAAATGCATTGATGTGGAAATGGACCAGACAGACAGACCAGGAAGAGAGTAAAATGGATCCCAGGCCTTTGCTGGGCTAGATGATCTCACCAGGGGCGTTTGGTGCTGGGGAGAGGGTGCTGCTGCTCAAATTGACTATTTTAGTAGTTCTTCTGGACTTTCTGTTCCACTAAGGAATTCAGTGAGGAACCAAGTAAGATTTGGAAAGGCTTAGGTTTTCCCTGAAATTCATATCCAATCCAAATGAGTAGAGTGGCTACATCAAGCGACCATGGGAAGGGCCTGTGTGACTTCCAGTTCTTTAGAGACATCAGGAATTCAACATTGTTTTACTTTCCTGTCTGTTTGATTGACATGGTGCCTGTGACTAATCATCAATGACATAATCACTTAAAAACAAAGAACTCGTACTCAAAAGCAGCAAAATTCCCAGTGGAATTCCTGGAACAGGAAGACATGTCTTTAGCACTCCTGTACAATAAACACTATATGTTATACCACACAGGGTAACTCCCATTGCATTCTTTAGTGCTGATGTCTCTTGCTTACCAACTTGTCTTAGCTAATAGCACTCATGCCTGTTATTTTCAGAAGAATTTGACTCCCATTTCAGAGACTTGAGCACATAATCCATGCTGACCCTCCAGTACTGTACTGAGGGAATGCTGAGCTGTCAGAAGTGCCATTTTTTCAGATGGGACGTGAAACCAAGGCTCCTTCAGGTGGGTGAAAGATATTTCACTTTGAGGAAGAGCAGGGGAATTCTCCCTGACGTCCAGGCCAATAGTTATCTCTCAACCAACATCAGGTCATTATCACGTTGCTATTTGTGAGAGCTTGCTGCACACAAATTGGCTGCAGCATTTCGTGCATTACGACAGTGACGACACTTAATTGGCTGTAAATTCTTTCTTTCTCATGTTCTTTCTCCTCCTTTCCTTTTCTTTCATTCTAACTGTCTGAGGAATTCTCCCTCAGACAGGATTTGTAAGGTCCCAAGCAATTAAGCTACTTGAAGACCATAGCTTTCTCTCTTAAGACTTTTCTGCCTTAGTCCATTGTCGGCTGTGATGTTGCTGTGCAGAATGGCTGCTTTACACATTATAGACACTGCATGCCAAATATAAATTATTCTCTCAGGTGTTTCTATGATGTGCACAATCTCTGCATAAATGTTCTTTCTTTCCTTTCAACGAGCAGCAATTTCCTTCTCCTCACTAGGAGAGTCATGCTCATCTATTTTAAAGCTGTTTTATTTGCTTTTGTGATATGCTGTCCTGCAGTGAATTCTCCCTGTGGTAACTTTCTTTCAGGAGCTGGTGATAGATCTTTTTAAAACAAACAGTGATGTCAGGGTAACAGACCGTCTCTCTTCTGCTTCCTTGGCTGCACAGTCCCAATGATGTAATCCTTCAGGGTCATAGGTTACCCAGTACCTGACATCAATTGTCTTTCAGGGTCGAAGGTTGATGCTGCTCTGAACTCTCTTCCCTTGTGCACTGTCTGCAAGCTCTTTCTACTCCCTGCAACCCCACTGTGGAGAAAGTAAGAGGTGGATTTTCCCGGCCACATGGAGATGGGGTTGGAGGCAGAGGGAGCCGGGAAAACAGTGGGGAGCCACATTATGACAGCCTCCCCAATGCACTCCCGGCTCTGGGCGATTTTCCCAGGGGTGGACTGGGAACCGGACTGCTCTCTGCTCCATGGAGGAACGCAGCCAATTAAAGCACCATTTAGGGGACCATTTTGCGCTGGTGCCGGGATTTTGCCAAATAGGGGTGGTAAGCCACACACCATCCTGACTTAGAAACATATCGCTGTTCCTTCATTGTCGCTGGGTCAAAATCCTGGAACTCCCTCCCTGGCAGCACTGCGGACTGAGGTGGTTCAAGAAGGCAGCTCATCACCAACTTCTCAAGGGCAATTAGGGATGGGCAATAAAAGCTGGCAATGTCCACATCCTGTGAAAGAATAAAGGAAAAAGCCCCTGCATCTTGCTGAGACTTCTGGCTCAGTGAAAGCAGCCTCCCATTGGCAGGCTAGGGGGCTACCGGAAAAGGAAGTCCCATTAATCTAATCATGGGGCTGCTGTGATAAAAGGCTGGGGCCCTTTCCTTTTCCCCTCCAACCCCCTGGAAAGCTACCCCGGCGGGCATGATGCAGAAATGGGTAGGCTCAGGGGCCCCATATGGGCCCAATGCCCTGCTGGAAAATTCAGCCTGGAGTCTTGTTTCTATGGAATTACGTAGGAAGGGGAACATGGAATCAACCAGTCAATGCTGGCATTTGTCCTGCATGTAAGCCAACACCTTGTGGCCACCCTGTTCCCAAATTCATTCAGCAACATTTTCCTTCACTCAACCATCTGATCTATTCCTAAGTGCTAACGCGGTCACTGCCTCCATCACCAGCAGCTCACTTGATAGCCTCAAAGCCTTGACACTACAGTAAGTGAAAGTTGTCCATAGCATGACCTGCCACGACAGTAATAGGGAAAGTTTGTTTCCACAACACACATGCATTCCTTCCATTCCTCTCATGAGCCGGTTAAAGACAAGACTGTCAGGACGTGTTAATATTAGCAGCTCTATGTTTCGGTTGTATATAGGCAAGCATTCCTCAGCACCCACAGCACAAACCCATCTGTCCCATACTGGTGTATTAGACTGTAAACATGCCATTCTTCCTTCCACCTTCATCCTCAATGTGTTGAAATGAAGACTCATCACTTTGTCCCTGACCATAATTCGTTCTTTACCCAAACATAAAAGCTCACCAACACTCCTCAAGTCTTCTCTTGCTCTTTTTACCTACAGACTTTTGAAATCCAAACCTGGCAACATCTAATCACTTAGTCCTTCACTAGTTCCATCTTTGCTGCTACTTTTTGCAACCTTCATTCCTGACCTGACCTATGGACCTTCAGGTTTGCTCCATGCCTTGGCTCAGTGGAAAGCACTCTCACCTCAAAGTCTAAAAGCTCTGGGTTCAAGACTCACTCCAGAGTCTTGAGGACATAGTTTAGGCCAACACTTCAGTGCGGTTCAGTTCTGCACTGCCTGAGATGCTATCCGGCATTTATATAGCATCTTTCACGCCCTCAGGCCATCACAAAGTGCTTTACAGCCAATGGAGTACTTCTGAAGTGTGGTCACTGTTGTAGGAAACACAGCAGCCAATTTGCACACAGCAAGCTCCCAGAACCAGCAATGAGATAATGCCCAGATAACTCGTTTTAGTGATGTTGGTTGAAGGATAAATATTGATCAGGTTACTGGCGATAAATTCCCTGCTCTTCAAATAGAGCCATGGATCTATTACTTCCACCCAAGAGGCCGGCTGGGGCCTCAGTTTAACATCTCATTTGAAAGACAGTGCAGCACTCCCTCTGCACTGACCCTCCAACAACACAGCACCCGCTCAGCACTGACCCTCCGACAACATAGCACTACCTCAGTATTCACACTCTGACAATGCAGCACTCCCTAGTTCCAACCCTCTGACAGTGCAGCACTGCCTCAGTACTGAGCCTCTGACAATGCAGCACTGCCTCAGTACTGCTCCTCTGACTGTGCAGCATCTCTCAGAGCTGACACTCCGACAGTGCAGCGGTCTCTCAGTTCTGCCCCTCTAACAATGCAGCATTCCCTCAGTGCTGACCTTCCGATAGTGCAGTGCTCCCTCAGTGATATCCCTCCGACAGTGCAGCTCTCCCTCGGTACTGACCCTCTGACAGTGCAGCACTCCCTCAGTACTGCTCCTCTGACAATGCAGCACTGCCGCAGTACTGATCCTCTGACAATGCAGCCCTGCTTCAGCACTGCTCCTCTGACTGTGCAGAACTCCCTTAGTCATAACTCTGTGACAGTGCAACACTCCCTCAGTCATGATCCTCTGACAGTGCAGCACTCCCTCAGTACTCCTCCTCTGACAGTGCAGGACTCCCTCAGTACTGACCCTCCGACAGTGCGGTGGTCTCTCAGTTCTGCACCTCTGACAATGCAGCACTTCCTCAGTTCTGACCCTCCGATAGTGCAGCACTCCTTCAGTGATGCCCCTCCGACAGTACAGCTCTCCCTTGGTACTGACCCTCTGACAGTGCAGCACTCCCTCAGTGCCAACCCTCTGACAGTACAGCACTGCCTCAGTACTGCTCCTCTGACTGTGCAGCACTCTCTCAGTCATGACCCTCTGACAGTACAGCTCTCCCTTGGTACTGACCCTCTGATAGTGCAGCACTACCTCAGTACTGACCCTCTGACAGTGCAGCACTTCCTCAGTACTGCTCCTCTGACAGTGCAGCACTCTCTCAGTCATGACCCTCTGACAGTACAGCTCTCCCTTGGTACTGACCCTCTGACAGTGCAGCACTCCCTCAGTGCCAACCCTCTGACAGTACAGCACTTACTCAGTACTGACCCTCTGACAGTACAGCACTTACTCAGTACTGACCCTCTGACAGTGCAGCACTGCCTCAGTACTGCTCCTCTGACTGTGCAGCGCTCTTTCAGTTCTGCCCCTCTAACAATGCAGCACTCCCTCAGTGCTGACTTTCCAATAGTGCAGCACTCCCTCAGTGATGTCCCTCCGACAGTACAGCTCTCCCTTGATACTGACCCTTTGACAGTGCAGCACTCCTTCAGTGCCAACCCTCTGACAGTACAGCACTTCCTCAGTACTGATCCTCTGACAGTGCAGCACTGCCTCAGTACTGCTCCTCTGACAGTGCAGCACTGCCGCAGTACTGATCCTCTGACAATGCAGCCCTGCTTCAGCACTGCTCCTCTGACTGTGCAGAACTCCCTTAGTCATAACTCTCTGACAGTGCAGCACTCCCTCAGTACTCCTCCTCTGACAGTGCAGGACTCCCTCAGTACTGACCCTCCGACAGTGCAGTGGTCTCTCAGTTCTGCCCCTCTGACAATGCAGCACTCCCTCAGTTCTGACCTTCCGATAGTGCAGCACTCCTTCAGTGATGCCCCTCTGACAGTACAACTCTCCCTTGGTACTGACCCTCTGACAGTGCAGCACTCCCTCAGTGCCAACCCTCTGACATTACAGCACTTCCTCAGTACTGACCCTCTGACAGTGCAGCACTGCCTCAGTACTGACCCTCTGACTGTGCAGCACTGCCGCAGTACTGCTCCTCTGACTGTGCAGCACTCCCTCAGTCATGACCCTTTGACAGTGCAGCACTCCCTCAGTCAGGACCCTCTGACAGTGAAGCAGTCCCTCAGTACTGACCCACCAGCAGGGCAGCGCTCCCTCAGTACTGACCCTCCAACTGTGCAGCGCTCCCTCAGAACTAGTCTCAGCCTAGATTTTAGTTTAAGTCTCTAAGTTAGGATGATGTCATGATATTCATTCTTTAAAAGCAGAACATGGTTTTTTTTCCACAATCTTTTGGAAATTCACACTTAAGAACATGAGAGAAGTGATGGGATTGTAAAGGACCAGCCAGACCTCTGAGGTTTGTCACTAAGCTATCCTTACTCTCTCCTGGCCTGCATATCCAGTATGGACATTGTGTTTTTAGCTCTTTGCTGGCCAAATCACTTGCTTTAAGAAGGAGAGACCTAATGCACAACTGAGCACAGTCCAGAAAAAAAAAACAGCCAATGTTATCAGGAGCCTGATTCTGCAGGGAAGAAGTAGCAGCTATTAGATCATCGAGGCACACTGCTACACAGGAAACATGTTTAACTAGGCTTTATTTCCTTCCAATAAATGTGCAAATTCCCATAGGGATATGGATGCACAGAGACCTCTTCAAAGATTATTGATGGTGGTGGGGTGGGGGGGGCGGGTGCATTGGCAAACTATATGACGGTGAAGGCATCATGCTCCATTCTGCCCTGATCAGATATCCACGCACAGAATGTTGATCAGAAACAGGAAAGAGGGTTCATTTAAAAAAAAAAGACCTCCAAACCAAAAGGCACGATGTTAACTGGCAGTATTCTTCCATTCCCCTCCTCCTCATAAGACCATAAGACGTCGGAGCAGGAGTGGGTCTTTCGGCCCATCGAGTCTGCTCCGCCATTCAATGAGATCATGGCTGATCCGATAATCCTCAACCCCACTTTCCTGCCTTTTCCCTGTAACCCTTGATTCCCTTACTGATTAAAAATTCTATGTAGTCTCCCATGGTCGGTTGGTGATCACTGTCTAGTAGTGGATACACGATTGCAACAGAGAGAGACAGGAGTGACCAGGACACAGTTGTGTACAAAATGATTGTTAATTTATGCAGGGTTGCACTTATACCCCAGCCTTGTTTGAACTGCACCACAAAAAAGAGCCTGCGCCTGCAGGACTGGAGTAAATGGGAGGGGGAAGGAGGTGAGGAATTAAACCTTTTAACATTGACGAGGATGTTACCAGAGCCAAGGGTCTATAACAATCAGGAAAGGATGGAGCAGACTGGGCTTTATTTTCTCTAGAAAACAAAAGGCTGAAGGGTGGCCTAATGGAGATCTTTAAAGTTATGAAAGATTTTGGCAGATTGGACACAGACAGTGTTTCCACTCGTGGGGAAGAGCAAAGCTAAAGATCGTGGAATATAAGATGGTCACTAAGAGAAATCAAATTGGGAACTCAGGAGAAACCTCTTTGCCAGAGAGCAGTGGGAATGTGGAACTTGCTTTCACAGGGAGCAGCTGAGGCAAATAGTATAGATGCAGTTAAGGGGAAGCTAGATAAGTAGCAGAAGGAGAAAGGAATCGGGTATGTTCATAGGGTGAGAGGAAGAGGGAGTGGAGGCCAAGTCACTGAATATATTTAAGAAGGAAATAGATAGATTTCTGGACTCTAAAGGCATCAAGAGGTATGGGGAGAGACCAGAGTACGGTGTTGAGATACAGGATTAGCCATGATCATATTGAATGGTGAAGCAGGCTGGAAGGGCTGAATGACCTACTCCTGCTCCTATTATCTATGTTTCTATGAGTGTGAGGTAGCTCAGGTGAAGCATAAGCAGTGAGACAAGCTGGATGGGGCAAAGTGGTCTCTTTCTTATGTAATTACAGAATCACAGAACTGTTACAGTGCAGAAGGAGGCCATTCAGCCCATCGTGTCTGCACCAGCTCTCCAAATGAGCCATTCACCTAGCGCCATTCCCCCCGCCCCGGTCTCCCTGTACCTTCTTCCCTTTCAAACAGCAATCTGATTCTGTTTCATTATTTCATTCATTAATAATTCATTACTAAAATTTAAAAGATAATTTATTATTTTACTCAGGGGCTGCGGTTTGTTAATTTTTATTCCCTACCCCCACTGCCTCTTCAAAGATTAATGCATTGTTAAAAAAAAAAGCGCAGCGAGATTAAAAATGGACAGGAAGAATATGCAGGAAGCTCATTATAGATGGAATAGTCAAGAGAGAGCAGTATTCAGCTTTGCAAACTACAGCCCTGCCTGTTTCTATGCTTCACAGCACAGTGCAAGCATTTTGGGCATTGTAATGCATTCCAGTGGTTTTTTTCAATTAATCAAAATACTTGGAGTGAGGTGAATTTTCTGTTTGTTGGTTTTAAGGATTATTGTGACTAAAACTGGGGGTGTCTGTCATGACTCATGTTCTATATTGGTCTTACAGAGTGCAGCCAACATGATTCAGTAATTTTACTGGGTCACTGAGCTCTCTTACTGCCACCTAGTGTTTAATCATCTCATAACGATAAAAATAGCTGGAACCTTGAGTTCTCACCTGAAACACTTTCAGACCCTCTTCTCTCGTTGTTACTTTTTAACTGGGGTGACATTGAGCTCTACATAGCAGGAAAGCCTCCTTAATGTCAGCCTTGGTTCAATGGATAGCACTGATGCTTCTGAATCAGAACATTGTGAGTTCAAGTCTTACTCCAGACACTTGAGTGCATAATCCAGGCTGACGCGCTGAGTGAGGTAGTGCTGCTCTGCTAGAGGTGCTGTCTTTCAGATGAGATGTTAAACCAAAGCCCTGCCTGGTCTCTTGGGTGGGTGTAAAAAATCCCATGGCAACATTTCAAAAAAGAGCAGGGGAGTTCTCCATGCTGTCCTGGCCAATATTTATCCCTCAACCAACAACTAAAAAATATATTATTTTGTTATTTACCTCATTGCTGTTTGTGGAACCTTCCTGTGTCCAAATTGGTTGCTGGCTCTTTGAAACAGCTATCTGATTAGTCCCGCTCCTCCCCACATTTGCACATCAGCCCTGCAAGTGTTTCCTTTTCAAGGATTCATCCAATTCCCTTTTGAAAGTAAAATAAAAGCAAAAAACTGCGGATGCTGGAAATCCAAAACAAAAATAAAAATAAAAATACCTGGAAAAACTCAACAAGTCTGGCAGCATCTGCAGAGAGGAACACAGTTAAAGTTATGAGTCCGTATAAGTCTTCAACAGAACTAAGGAAAAATAGAAAAGAGATGAAATATAAGCTGGTTTGTGGGGGGGGTGGGGGCGGTGTGGGACAGGTAGAGCTGGATAGAGGCCCAGTGATAGGTGGAGATAGACAAAAGATGTCATAGACAAAAGGACAAAGAGGTGTTGAAGGTGGTGATATTATTTAAGGAATGTGATAATAGGTGACATTAAGGGTAGAAAGCAGGACAAGCAAGGTACAGATAGTCCTAGTGAGGATAGGGTGGGGGGAAGGGATCGAAATAGGCTAAAAGGTAGAGATAAAACAATGAACGGAAATACGTTTAAAAATAATGGAAAAAGGTGGGAAAAGAAAAATCTATATAAATTATTGGAAAAAAGGGGGATCAGAAAGGGGGTGGGGATGGAGGAGAGAGTTCATGATCTAAAATTGTTGAACTCAATATTCAGTCCGGAAGGCTGTAAAGTGCCTAGTCGGAAGATGAGGTGCTGTTCCTCCAGTTTGCGTTGAGCTTCACTGGAACATTGCAACAGGCCAAGGACGGACACGTGGGCAAGAGAGCAGGGTGGAGTGTTGAAATGGCAAGCGACAGGGAGGTCTGGGTCATGTTTGCGGACAAACTGAAGGTGTTTTTTTTTTTGCTTTTATCCCTTTTGAAAGTTACAGTTGAATCTGCTTCCACCGCTCTTTCTGGCAGAGTGTTCCGGATCACAACAACCTGTTGCGAGGAAAAACGTTCCTCTTCATTTCCGCACTGGTACTGCAAGTCAGCAATCACGGAGAGGAAAAGTGAGCTAAATGCTTGAAATAGATGCCTGTTCCTCACACTGAATTCCGTTTTGAAGAAGGACACTGTTCTCTTAGTACAAAGGAAATTACAGGCTGAATGGGTAGAGTTGTTTAAAGTTGTGAAGGGATGGGACAGAGTAGATAGGAACAGGGGCTGGGATTTTCCGGCCCCATTGTGGGCGGGACCCTCCATGGGCGAGGTGGCGTCCCAGCCAGGAATCCGTTGACTTGCGGCGGGACCGGAAGATCCCAACGGAGAGCGGGTGCGGAAAATCCCGCCGAGGGTACTGAAAGATTTAGGGAGAGGAGACATGGGTGTAAGATTAACTATGAAGGATTTGGGGCAGAGAGTATGAGTTACTTGTTTTACACAGAAGGATGTGAGGCTGTGGAATACATTCCTAGAGCTAGCGATTGAAGCAGAAAGCATGTCAACATTTAAAAACAGTGAAAATTACTGAAGGTAAAGGAGAACAAGGAGCGAGGGGTCATAATCTCAGGATAAGGGGTTGGTAATTTAGGACTAAGATGAGGAGAAATTTCTTTATACGGAGGGTTGTGAACCTTTAGAATTCCTTTCCCCAGAAAGCTGAAAGTGTTCAGTCATTGAGTGTCTTCAAGACTGGGTTTGATAGATTTTTTGATATTAAGGGAATCAAGAGCTATGGGAACAGGGTGTGAAATTGGGGTTCATGTGCTGTGATTTTATTGAATGGCAAAGCAGGTCAAAGGCTTGAATGGCCTACTCCTGCTTCTATTTCTTCAGTTCTTACATTGTGACTGTGGAATATGCTCCTGGAGTTAGTGACTGAAGAAGAGACCATGTCACTATCTAACAATAGGTTATTAGGTAGGCGGCTGATGGGAAAGGGTTAGGAGAGGAACAAAGGAATTTGATAACAGGGTGGATATGTGGGATTAGAGCTACTGCTCACGTGGAGGATCAGTGCCAACACAGACTGGACAGATTGTGTTATAATTTCTGAGGAATTCTGTCTTTTTTTATATATATGGATTCTGAGGGGCCCTCTGTGTGTTTCTAGCATTGTCTGTTTTTGATGCATAAAGGTTGTACTGTTATCTTGAGGTAGGAATAAAATTAGTGACTATTTAAGGGCGATAATTTAAAATTCATGCTCTGTGGGGAAGGGAGTGAAATGTTCAGTTAAAGTTAAAATGATACTTTTATCCAGCCGTGTATATTTATTGGCAAGGAGTAATCCATTCATCATGTGACTTGTTCAGTGAGATAGCAAAGTACACCCACACAAGGCAAAGACAAAGAAACAATCACATTCATTGAAGCATAGAAAGGATTGTAAACTAGTCTCCAATTGTCTATACATTTACATTTTGGCCGTAAATCAAAGTATCTTAATGGTGGACTATAGTCATCTGAATTACTACACAATTCCTAAAGTTTACCGAGTGAGATAACTGCACACTTAATGAAGTCCTTCACTTATTCATTGTTCCTATGTTTTATGACTTAAAATGGCTGGCAGCTATTTTGTGTAGAATTAACCCTGAGATTATAAAAAACACTTTGCATTTATAAAGCATCTTTCATGTCCCCTAGACCTCCTAAGGTGCGTTTCGATCAATGACGTACTTTTGAAGCATAGTCACTGCTGGAAACTCAGCAAGCAATTTGTGCACAGCAAGCTCCCACAAACAGAAATGTGATAATGACCAGATCATTTGTTTTATCAATGTTGGTTGAAGGACAAACATTGGCCACGACATCAGGGAGATCTCCCCTGCACTTCTTTGAAATGGTACTATGGAAATATTTCATATTCACCTGAGAGGACAAACAGGGCCTTGGTTTAACTTCTCATTGGAAACACGGCAACCCTGACAGTGCAGCACACCCTCAGTATTGCACTGGAGTAGATTATGCACTGATATCTCTGGAATGGGGCTGGAATCCATGACCTGCTGATGCAGAGACATGAGACTGCTACCCACTGAGCCACAACTGGCTCCTAAACATCACAAAGCATGTCAGATAGTCCTAACCAACATTGATTCATTTAAAAAAGAGATTCTTTTTTTGTTAAGGAGCTGAATTCCTCAGTGTCTCACTTTGCTTATCCCGCTGTAGAGCTATGCAGCTAGTTCCCAGACACCTCTTCCCAATTACCACTCAGTGACTAATGTTGGACAATGTCCAGTTATTGATTTTGGAGTGAAGTTAGGGCTGAACTGTTGCCAACCCTCCAGGAGCCTTCTGGAATTAAAGATTAACCTCCAGAACACTGCTGAGAGCAACATAGAGAAAAGAAAATCCTTAAAAATTGGTTTTATTTTCTTTGAACACTATTGTTTATATATAAAAAAAATCACAGAGAATAAAGAATGTTGATTGACAGAGAAGAATCAGCCAATTAAGTAATGAAGTATCTGTTTATTTTCCTATTGGTTGAGGACGATGGGGCAAGCAGTTGGAGGAGGGAAGATTAGTGTGCAAGATGCACAATGTTGGGAATATGGAGGTGGGGCAGTTGGATGCTGGAGATTAAATGATCAAACCTCCAGGAATGTGTCCGACCAGAGTTGGTGACTCCAGAGACACTGTTCCCCCTGATGATGGACTGACCTGTTGTTTATGCTCCTGTGTGAGATTCCAGATGTTCATTACCTGCAAGAGCCATTGACCAGACAAAAGGGGGAAACTGTAGGAAAGGGCAAGAGAGGGGTAGCAAAATATAGCCATTAAAATTTACCAGAAGTCTTCCTTGCATTGCCCCCATACCCCCTCCCCAACCCCAAATCCCCACCCCAATCACACTGAGTATTTCCTCTTCTCACCCTGGGGTCTTATCTCTGCACGCAATTAAAGTTAGATGAACACTGCTCAAACAAATGCACTTAGAGAAAGAGCAGTCATGAATTTTAATGTGTGCATTAAGAGACTCAAATGTAACCTATTTGAGTATCTTGATGTTGTTCCAATACACAACTGTCTGCTATGGATTCAGCACAGTGTGTGTGTGTGTGTGTGCTTGTGCCAGCTTTGCTAACTAGATACAGATCTCCTTCTTATAGATCCCAAAAGTGATTCACCCATTGTTTGACTACTGACGATGGCTTTAGTTAATTAAGCTTTGACCTTGAGATTTAAGGTCAACCATCCTTTTCATCAACGCGCATTTCAATACAAAAACAGAATTACCTGGAAAAACTCAGCAGGTCTGGTAGCATTGACGGAGAAGAAAAGAGTTGACGTTTCGAGTCCTCATGACCCTTCGACAGAACTAATAATTTTCCGCATTTCAATAGTAGTTTAAATAGTGCAAAGAGCGATTGTTGGTTTCAGTGACTTTAATTATTCCGGGACATTATCATTTACATGGGTAATGTTCTTTTGTTGCTGTCATTCTCTAAACATCAACAACTTGTCATCTAATTGTCCACAAATGACCACATCAGTCCCAGGAAAAGATTACATGTTACTGCCTTGGAAATTACCCCATTTTCACAGTCTGCTTTATTCTTCTGCCATTTTGGCTTCACAATTTTGCCCCAGTGTCCTTCCCTTTTCCGCTGACACTAACTGTGCCAACTCGTAACCACCAGTCTTCAGTTTAGGGCTCAGATTTGTGCAGGCGTTGGTGACACAATGACCAAACTTTGTACAGGGGTTGACTGAAATTTCAGGAAGACCAAAGCCATCGTCTTTGGAATTCTTTACCCCAGAGAGATGTGGATTCTCAGTTATTGAGTACATTCAAGATTGAAATTGCTAGTTTTTGGGAACTAAGGGTATCAAGAGATATGGGAATAGAATTGGAAAGTGGAGTTAGGGTAGCAGATCAGCCGTGATCTTGCCCAATGGTGGAACATGTTCAAAGAACTGGGGGTTCTACACCTGCCATATTCTAAGTGTAGCAGGTTTGGGAGAAATAGGTGACTTTGAACCTATGGTTCCCAAAGCTAGCCACCTCATGTCTGGGTCTGTTGTAGGCTATTCAATACAGATTATTCGCTGTAATTAGTCAACATCTTTATTATTCATCTGGTAGAACAGACCTTGATTATTGCTGAAAAAAGACACTTGCCAACAAATCAGCACTCTCTTCTCATGCAGTATGAATTGTTGTTCCCTTTACAATTTGGTATTCTTGCTAATTATCCTGATGGGTATAGGACGAAAAGCTTTGACAGGACGTGTCTTTTTTGAGCAACTTCATTATTGTTGTATCATGTGACTAACAGGACTAAATGAATCCTGGTCTTTCTTTGTCCAGCATTAACCACATTCCTATGGAATTCAATAAAACTGTTTATCTCTGGGTGAGCACCAGACAAAAGTGACCATGAAAGCTCCTGGAATGACACAACTGACTCACTAATGGACTTCAGAGAACTCCAGTCCCACACTATATGGTTGAATCTCAGTGCCCCCAGGGAAGGCCTAGTAAACCAACTGAGTGGTCAGGGCAACTAACAATGGACAATAAATCCCTGACCTCCTGAGAGCAATTAAAAGATAAAACTATCTCTGACATTCTTCAAATATTCCTTTGTTTGATTCAAACATAGGAACAGTTCGCAATTACCCCAGGGGCAATGGTTTATGTGCCATGGCTCAGTGAGTAGTACTTACTGTTGTAATATGCCTTTAAGGGATAGCAGCATGCCATTACTTTAAGGGAAGTGTGTCATGTGATCTAGCCCCAGTTTCACTTCAGCCTGGAGTAGAACACCGCAGGCATGGCTCTGCTGCTGATACCTTCAAACTTTCCTTCATGTACATCTGCTCACGTGTGCCTAGAATTAATAAATTAACCCACAACGTGTTTGCACAATCACTTGGGAGTAATCTGCGCCTTTATATCATTTTAACACTCAGGACACTCACATCTTTAAATAATTAATAATAATCGGGGAAAAAAAGTGGAAACTTTAATCACATGTGTCTTCCTTCAGGCTCAAGTGATGCCAGGAGTCTATGTCTATCCAGGAGACTGGGCTGGCATGAGGTTGTGAGTTAAAATCCCACGCCAGAGATTTAAGCATAAAATGGACTGATACCCCCAGTGCAGTACCGAAGAGGTTCTACCTTTCAGATGAGGCTTTAAAATTAGGCACCGTCTGACCTCTCAAGCGGATGTGAGGAATCCCAGTGCACTATTTGAAGAAGAACAGAAGTGCTCTGCCTGGTAACCTGGTCAATATTTTTCCCTCAACCAACATTATTAAACCACGATCATATTGCTGGTTGTGGGAGCTTGCTATACGCAAATAGACTTGCGTTTCTCTACATAACAGCGGTGGCTCTATTTCAATAAGTGTTTTGTTAATTGTAAAATACATTGGGGCATCCTGAGGGCGAGAAGGGTGCTCGTTAAGCGCAAGTTCTTTTTTCCTTTATTTTGATGGAATTTTCCACAGGGATACGTATATGGAAGGATCCACCCAGTGTGCACCACAGATGACAGAGAATTCCAGAAGCTGTAAATACTGGGTTAAAAAACAAATCTCAGCATGGTGCAAGTTTGCTGTGTGTGCAAAATGAAATGGGAAGGGACATGAAAAAGGCCAATGGAATAATTAGTGATCAGTAAACACTTCATTAAATGAACGTCTGCAGTTTTTACTGATGATGATTCTGATGTTATAAATAGTTAACTCAGCCACAATCAACAATTCAATAGGAAAGGGTCTTTAACCTCAATACAAAACCTTTAAAACAATCCTTCTGTTTCAAAAACAGTAAAGAACACTTAACTCAGCGCAATGCTGTTTAACTTAAAGCAAATAAGAAATAAAGAATAATTAACATTTTTTTCAGACATGAGACTCTGGTTTTGCTCACTGCAAATCTAGACATGTATTGAAGAGAAGAATTCTTTTGAGTGAGCCCAATAACTTTGTTTTTTCTAGAACAATGCCCAACTTGTGGTTTAAACACTATAATAAAAGCAAAACACTGCGGATGCTGGAGGTCTGAAATAAAAACAGAAAGTGCTGGAAAAACTCAGCGGGTCTGGCAGTATCTGTGAAGCAAGAAACTAGAATTAACGTTTCAAGTTCAATATGATACTTCTTCCAAAGAAGAGTTACGTGGACTCGAAACGTTAACTCTGATCCTCTCTCCACAGATGCTGCCAGACCTGCTGAGTTTTTCCAGCATTTTCTGCTTTTATTCCAACCTGTGATTGCTGTCTTGTTAGACTTGCCGGCTTTCTTATTTCCACCTTTCTCCCTTCATTTCCTGTAGTCCAGCCCGCCACATACTGGGATGCCATTTCCCAGGCATTGGCCTCCTATCAGCAGCTCCCCAAGTTGCCAATTGTCTTGATGGACTATTCCACTGTGGACGCATCACAGTCAAGCCTGACCCTGCAACAATCTGAGGGTTACGGATATAACCCCTGTATGAGCAACATTTCTTTCTCTCATTTTCCTCCTTCCTTTTTGTCCCTATCCCAGAACATTGGAGTCAATAATCGCGTTGTTAGGTGGTGGAGACAGCATGCTGTGCTATCCAAAGGGGTTTCTGTAGTGCTCGAAGCCAGTGCCAGTGCTACTGCCAGTGACATTGGCATCCACTGGCACGGCTCTATATCTGTGGCTGGAAGCTGAATGCAAACCATCCTGGGGTTGCCAGGGCCGATTTGCAATTTAAGCAGTATAGAGTCTGGTGGGTTTTGCATTTATTGTCCGATCAGCTGTGTTTGGGGATCCGCAGAAACACACAACTTTACAACTGACACTCTGAAGGCTGAAAAATCAGTCGACTGGTTTTCAATCTTCCTTCATGTCTCTGTGCTACCACGATAAAGGATATTGATTGCTGACACCCAGTGTCAGGAAAACGGATACATCTAAAAGTATGAATAAGTGAATACAATAACAACTTGCATTTATAGAGTGCCTGTGACATAATAAAATATCTCGAGGCACTTCACTGGAACATTATCAAGCAAGTTTGACATCGAGCCACTTAAGAAATCTTTAGGACGGGGGGGGTGGGGGGGTGGGGGGGGGTGCCAGGGGGGTGGGGGGTGTTTCTGCCAAACACTTGTCAAAGAGGTAGGTTTTAAGAAGTCTCAAAAGGAGGGGATAAAGAGACAGAGAGTCAACGGCAGAGAGGCAGAAAGACAGAGAGGCACAGAGGCAGAGACAGAGAGAGGCAGAGAGACAGAAAGACAGAGAGGCACAGAGGCAGAGACAGAGGGAGAGGCAGAGAGACAGAAAGACAGAGAGGCACAGAGGCAGAGACAGAGGGAGAGGCAGAGAGACAGAGACAGAAAGACAGAGAGACAGCGGCAGAGAGGCTTAAGGAGAGAATTCCAGAACTAGGCAGCTGAAGGTAAAGCAAAAAACTGCGGATGCTGGAAATCCAAAACAAAAATAAAAATACCTGGAAAAACTCAGCAGCATCTGCGGAGAGGAACACAGCTAACGTTTCGAGTCCGTATGACTCTTCAACAGAACTAAATAAAAATAGAAAAGAGGTGAAATATAAGCTGAAGGCATGGCTACCAATTGTGGAGTGATTAAAATCAGGGATGCACAAGAAGCCAGAATTGGTGGAGTGCAGATATCTCAGAGGCTTGTAGGCCTGGAGGAGATTACTGAGATAGGGAGCGGTGAGGCCATGGAGGGATTTGAAAACAAGGATGAAAATTTTAAAATCAATGTTTTTCTGGAGAGGCAGCCAGTTTAAGTCAGGGGATTGGGTGAATGGGATTTGGTGTGGGCTAGGATAACACGTATCAGACATGTTTCTCCTGCAGGGTCACTAGGCATTCCTCCCCTACCAATGAGGGAGACCCCTGGTTTAACCCCTGGTCTGCATTGAGTTATGCATTTTGGCTAGCTCAATGAAGCGTTGGGCTCTTAATCCCAGAGTTCTGGGTTTGAGCCCCAGGTTAAGCATTCCTTTATATAGTTGAAAAGGAAAGGTTTGCAGGGCTATGGAAAAAGAGCAAACAGAGCAGAACTAATTAGGTTAAAGGCAAAAAGCTGCGGATGCTGGAAATCCAAAACAAAAATACCTGGAAAAGCTCAGCAGGTCTGACAGCATCTGCAGAGAGGAATACAGTTAACGTTTCGAGTCCGTATGACTCTTCAACAAGAAAAGTTGAAGTCATACGGGCTCGAACTGTTAACTGTATTCCTCTCCGCAGATGCTGTCAGAACTAATTAGGTATCGCCCTCAAAGAGCCAGCATAAATACAATGAACCAAATGGCCTCCCTTTGTGCTGTAAAATTCAATGAGTTGCAATATGAGAGTTGGCTCCGACATGAAGGAACGTGGGGAGAATCAGTCAGAGTTTCTCCTCCCAATCACCATAATGTGATTTCTGTTTGCATTTGTGTGGATATTGGCAAAGAGAGGATTGGCCTCGACTTTCATGGCCCATCACTGAGTAGCCAGATACTTGCCGTCTGGTATCAGGCAGGGGGTTGACTGAGACACTGAGTAATCATGGTTCTGTGCTACAGGAGGAGAAAACAAAAGGGCGTCAATAGAGAGCTACAAACTTCACTGAAACCTCGCGAGTTAAAAGAAGGTGACACCATTGATAATATGTTAGTCTTTAATCCTGCTTCTCATTTTCTTTCTTAATTTCCTCTTTAGAAAATTTTAATCTTGATGTTTTGTTGTCACTGTTCGTTACAGACTGACGCATCAACAATCTCATTCTCGCCATTCCACCTCTAAGCTTCAACTGTGAATTTTTCCTAATTAAGTAAATCCTCTGCCCTCTTGCATTTCACCAAGAACAAGTCACACTTGAGCCAACAAGATGGTTATTCCAAGATTCTACCCTTTCCCCAGTTCAGGTTTAAGTCAAATAACATGACTAATCACCTTTACCACCTTCCCCCAGAGCTGCATTACAAGTTCCTGTGCACCCTCGAACACACCAGGCGTATGGGTTACAGTAGTATAGAGGTAACGTTATTAGACTAGTAATCCAGAGGCCGGAATTAATGATCAGGAAAAAAAATTGACAGCGAGTCACACAAGGAAATAGTAGGACAAATGAGACGTAGGTGTTACAAAGCATCTTAAAGGAGGAGAGAGAGGCGGAGAGATTTAGGGAGGGAGTTCCAAAGCTTAGGGCCCAGACAGCTGAAAGCACAGCCACCATAAATGGAGGATATCGGATATTTCAGAGTGCTGTAGGAGGTTACAGAGTTAGAGAGAAGGGAAAGGGTATGGAGGGATTTGGATACAAGGGCGAGAATTTTAAGATCGAGGTATCATCAGACCAGCAGCCAACACAGGTCAGCGAGCACTGCGGAAATTGCATTTCTCTCACATACCAGCACTCAGTCAGCCAGCTGACCGGGACGGTTGATGGCCAGTGTTGGTTTTCCCTTCTTTTGGAGACGCTCCTTTGACCCTTTTTTTTTAACATTCATAGGATCTGGACATTACTGACAAGGCTTAGCATTTATTGGCCAACCCTCACTGACCCTGAGAAACAGATAGTGAGTCTCCTTCTTGACAGCAGCTGAGTGGTTTGCTGGGCAGTTAAGAGTCTGTGCAACATTGCTGTGGGTCTGGAGTCACATCTAAACCACATTAGGTAAGGTTGGCAGATTTCTTTCCCTGAAGGACATTAGTGAACCAAATAGGGTTTTTAATGGGTTTTGTTTGATAATGCTCTGGTGAAGCACTTTGGGACTTTTTTTACTCTCAATGATGCGATACAAAAGTAAGTTGTTGTGCTTCACATGGTTGCGCTGTGCAGTCATTCCCAATGTTCATAAATTCCTGATCATTCGGAAGGACAGTTAGCTGGTGAAGATTGTAAATGCCACGTCTGTTTGCTTGACCACATTGGAGCTAGGACCCCAACCCCACACTCCTCTCCACTCCCACACCACCACCACCCCCTCATCCACCCCAACCTCTATAAGTTGGAGAAAATGTTTCTAGGCTGAGTAATGCTCTGTAATATAAAGGGCCAGGGAAGAAGGTGGTGGCTGTGAGATGACTTTGCCACCTCTGATTTGTAGTGCGATAGTCAATTTACCTTATCTGCCTTTCAAATAAATTGCAAGAGATTCTGTAAATTACAAAATTTAAAAGAGACTATTGCTAAACACACAGTAAACATCAACATTTTCATTGCCTACTGTATTAATACATCAAAGGAAAACGATGGTGTTAATGAGAAGTTAGCCCCCATTTTAATGGAAATGACTCCATATGGTAATAAATAATCACGGTCAACAATTAAGTTCCAAGGGCAGCTTAATTAAGTACATAAGCCCATGGCTGTTTCCTTCTAGTTTACATGGCCTTGTTGCAATTTGCAGTTTATCAGACAACTGAGAGGTTATAACTATCAGAAAGGATTGAACAGGCTGAGATTTGTTTCTCTAGAAGATAAGGCTGATAGAGATCTTCAAGATTATGAAAGGGTTTGATAGGTCACTTGCACATGAGACCAGAACTAGGGGCCATAAATATGAGATAATCATTGATAAATTCAGTTGGAGATTCAGGAGAAACTTCTTTACCCAGAGAGTGGTTAGAATGTGGAATTTGCTGCCATAAGCAGTAGTTGAGATGAATAGTATAGATGCATTTAGAAGCTAAGCAATTGCATGAGGGAGAAAAGAATAGAAGAATATGCTGATAGGGTTAGTTGAAGAGGAATGGGGCAGGTGTGGAACATAAATGCTAGCGTGCATGTGTTTCTGTGCTGTAAATACTTTTTAAATCTCGTCTGCAGAGGTTTCGCCTCTCCCATTCTCTATATTCTTCTCTGACCTCTCAACCCTCTGAAATCTCTGCACCCCTCCAATTCATCGATTTTAATCACTCCGTCAATGACAGCTGTGCTTTCAACTCCCTGGGCCCTAAACTCTGGAATTCCCTCCCTAACCATTCTCTACCTCTCTATCCACCTCCTCCTTTGAGAAGATTATGCTGGAACTGTATAAGACACTGGCTAGGTAGAGTTAGAGTATTGCGTGCAGTTCTGGAATCCACATTATAGGAAGGATGTGATTGCACTAGAGAGAGAGCAGAGGAGATTTACCAGGATGTTGCCTGGGCTGGAGAGTTTTAGTTATGAGGAGAGATTGGATAGACTGGGGTTATTTTCCCTGGAGCAGAGGAGATTGAGGGGGGACATGATTGAGGTGTATAAAATGAGGGGCAAAGATAAGGTAGACAGAAAGGAACTTTTCCCCTTGGTGGAGGAATCAATAACCAGGGGGCATATATTTAAGGTAAGGGGCAGTAGGTTTAGAAGGGATGTGAGGAAGAATTTTTTCACCCAGAGGGTGGTGGGAATCTGGAACTCACTGTCTGAAAGGGTGGTAGAGACAGAAACCCTCATAACATTTAAGAAGTATTTGGCTGTGCACTTGTGATGCCATGGCATATAACGCTATGGGCCTAGTGCTGGAAAATTGGATTAGAATAGTTAGGTTCTTGTTTGACCGGCGCAGACTCAATGGGCCGAAGGGCCTTTTTCTGTGTTGTAGACCTCTATGACTCTATGACTCTGTAAGGTCACTAAAACCTATCTCTCTGAGCAGGATTTTGGTCATCTGTCCTAATATCACCTTATGTGGGTAGGCGTGAAACTTTGTTGTGAAGCACCTTGAGATGATTTACTACATTAAAGGTGCTGTATTAATGCAGGTTTTGTTGGTGTTGCTGCAGTGGTGCAATCCTCTTCAATGTTTCACCCACCAGGCCACTCTTATTATACAAGCCCAGGGCTGTAAGTTGGTAAATGGCCCCTTGTAGGCTGCCCAGTTGAGGCTCACAACTGGTCCAAAATTAAGCCTTCGACCTTACGTCAATAATTCAGGTGCAAGTTGCACTTCCAGCTTTTCCACTTGAAGCGGATGAATTTTGGTTAAAATGACCCCACTGCAGTCTAAAATCAATCTTACGATCCATTAGGAGCAACAGCTATGCTTGGACCAGAAGCACTGGTCTGTGCCAGAGGGCACAGGTGTCTGCCCAAAATTCTTCACACTGTATGTCCTCGCCCAGTTTTACTGTGCAATTGGAAATTGGAACATTGCTCAAGAAAGGCTGGACCGTCAATAAGCCGGACACTTACACGTGAGCCCAATTTTAACTCACTCAAAGGCCATTCACCGAGACAGAGTTAAAATCAGGCCTGACAGTGTCACAGAAGCCGAGACTAACAATACAAGGAACTGATGACTGTCACATGCTCTCACTTTTACCCTCCAAATTGTATCTCTTGCACCCCACCCCCCCCACCCCCCTCGCCGTCAGAATCCTGACCCTCTCTAGTTCAAAGCTCAAGCACCTTATTCCACTTTCTCTTCCTCTCTAAGGTTTCCAGGTGTTGGAATTTGAGTCTCGGCACACCTGATCTTCATTTCAAGGCCCATCCCAATGGGAATGAAGGGGGCGCGGGGGCTGGTGGATGTGCAGGATGTGGGATTGGATATGTGGGCTGGAATTCTCCACCCACCTGCCGCAGGGAGGGGGGGTGCGTGTGCGGAGGAGGAGGGGAGCTAGAAAACTCCAGCCGTGGTATCCACTTTACTACATTTTCTTTATAACTCACAAGGAAATAAGAAGTAGGGACAGGAGTCGACCAGATGGCCTCTCATGCCTACTTCACCATTCATTAATATCATGGCTGATCTTCAACCCTACTTTCCCATTCCACCCATCCCATATCCTGGAATTTCCTTTGTATTCAAAAATCTTGAGTATACTCAATGACTGAGCATCCCCAGCCCTGGAGGGGCAAGAATTCCAAAGGGCCGGACTTCGCTGCTCCAATTGCTCCTTCTGTTTTGGCAATACATCCCATTATCAGGAATGTGGAGTGACAAGGTGTGGGCATGTAATACCCTACATAAAAAATTACAGTACAGAAACAGGCCATTCAGCCCAACTGGCCATATCGGTCTTTATGCTCTGACACCTCCTTCCCACCTCCTTCATCTCACCCTATCAGCATAACCTTTCTCTGTCAGGTGCTTATCTAGCTCCCCCTTGAAGACACCTATGCTATTTTCCTCCACATCACACTCTACGTGCAGGGCTATGGGGGAAGGTGGAGGAATGGCACTAGGTGAATTGCTCCTTCAGGGAATCAGCACAGATACAATAGGTGGAATGACCTCCTGTGTTGCAATGATTCTGTGATTCTGTTGCCTGCGGGCTGAGGTACATGGTAATACTGCTGAATTTTAACAACTGTATACACAGTCACAATACAGAGAATAGTGTATCTATACTAATACAGTTAATATTATGATCACACTAGTGACATTGCAGTATGAGGGAACAATCAGCCAGGTTTGCACTTTTCTACAATTTCCTAGCTCATCCAGTTGGCTGCCTGGTTAGTTAACAGCCTCAGTCTTGTCTGAGTAAAGGAGTTTCTCCGAGCAACTACTACCTAGTGAACTATTGGATTTATCAGTGACCATCTTATATTCATGACGCTGAATTTTGGAATTCCCCACAAGTGGAAATATCTTCAAACACAGAAGCAAACGTACATGAATACTGCTCACGCTGATTAAAGTACATGTTCAGACTTCCACTGGTAGCTAAGTCCAGGTACTTTAAACCTTTATCTAACTCTAATGATATTTCAGACTGATAAGCGGTAGCCACAGAGTTTAGACTAAATTGCCTGAGAGTGTGGCACAGACAGGTTCAATCGAGACATTCAAGAGGGAATTGGATTATTATCTGAAAAGGAGGAATGTGTGGGTCTAAGAGGAGAAGGTGGGGGTGTGGCACAAGGTGAATTACTCCTTCAGAGAGACAGCACTGACACGACGGGTGGAATGGCCTCGTGTGTGGTAATGATTCTGTGATACTGTAGTCTAAGGGCTGAGGTATATGGTAATACTGCTGAATTACATCAGTTGTATACAGTTACAAAACAGAGAACAACGCACATACACTAATACATTATAATCACACCAGTGTGAAGGAACAATCAGCCGGATCACACGCTCTGCAATTTCCTAATATGTGTTTGCTAGGTTGTCCAATTGGCTGCCTTGTTGGTTAACAGCTTCAGTGCCTTGCACCCTGAACCGGTACACCCTTTGTGTGGGTTGTGGCACAGCAGTGCCATGGGGAAGAACCATAAGAAGTCAATTGGAATTCCCTCCTGTGGTGTGTCTACCAAAATCAACTAGCATCTGTTCATGCTGGGAATCAAGGGGCCTTTCCCATTTGTTCACGACTGATGAGCCCAACACTTATTCAACATCAAGAATTGTCCACAGGTGCTTGTGCTCAGGGGCTTTGTCTGAATTAGTTCCTTTGTGCAGACTCTGTATTCAGTTATGTGAAAGGTTGTCTGGCCTTTCACATAACCGAGACAAAGCTGAGGTCTGTTCACATTCTCAGTCGAGGCATATCATCACAATTAAGAGATGAAATCTTATTTTCAACCAGCCTGCTCCTGATTAATCGATTAAGTTGGGTGATGAATCTTCTTCTGCCCATGCGCTCTGTTCAATTTGGGCGCGATTGGCACTGGTGACCCAGCCCTTCAAACAATTTCCTCAATTGAAAAATGTACTCCATCTCCAAGGCAGTTAACAGATCAGCGGCCGCTACTTCCAGGAGAAGAAAAAAAATCTCTTGGATAAACTCCCTGAGGTCTGGAGGAGACGCTGAGGAGGGAAGGGAAGGAGTGAGGGTGTAGAAAGTTCTCTGGATGAAGCCTTGTGTTCCATGGGGAAGGAACGGTGCAATTGTGAACCAAGGCCTCATTGAAATGGCTGAACTGAATCACAGAAGGAAGATGACAGAGCTGAGAGGTTTGTCTGCCCTGGCCTGAGGCATGGAAGGGAATTTAGCTCCCCCCCCCTGTGTTCCGACACTTCGCTGGGGCTGAGAAGAGAATGCAACAGCCTTCAAGTTGAATAATCCAGCAGCAAAAAGCAATTAAACCCTCAAGCCAGAGGCTTGTTCTGTCGAAGGGTCATTCGGACTCGAAACGTTGACAGCGCTCTTCTCCGCAGATGCTGCCAGACCTGCCCAGGTTTTCCAGGTATTTTTGCTTTGTGTACGCGGCCCTGGACGAATGATCCTCTGTTGTCTCAGCCACTGCTGGCATCTACGAGTCCGCCAGGCACAGAGCTTCCACAGCGTTGCTGGGCCCACGTGACACCCCGCCAATGACCAAGAGACGGTTCTTAAAGACGATGCTGGAGCAGGTGCAGCGGGCGGTGGGCATGGGTGGCAGGTGCTCCCACCTGTTCTTAATCGGGTGAAAGGCCTCGGCTGAGCCCAGGACCATCGGCTGGTCACCTGGTAAAACAGACACACCTGTTAATGCATCCTGACCGCCCCTTCAGCTTGTGCAAAGTTTTTCGTCCCCACTCCCCAAGCACTGGCAATGCCACGGTTAACCCAGATTGGAAGTGATTGGATCAAAAGATCTGAGTAAAAATTCAGCGGAACGCTTATGTTGTGTCTGCCATATTTAGTTTCTTTGTTCTTCCGCTTGGGTTATCCCCCTCATGTGATGATTCACACTGGGTAACGGTGCCCATAGAAACCTGCCACCCCAAGATTGTTCGCCATCTTTCATGTGTGGGGGTTTAGGGGGTGAGTGTTTGCAGGCTATTCAGCTGCAGAAAGCATCACGGCCACGCCTGTTCCCATCATCCTTTAACCCCACACGCTTGCACAGTCTCAGTAGAAAGCAATAGCAAGTTGGTAACCCAGCTGGATTAAACCCTTTCCTGACTCAGATTAATTCTAGTGTTACCGGGACCTCTTGCACTGACTGTATCAGAGCGAAAAGCATCGTTGGTAAGCTGAGCTATTTTGAGATAGAAAGCGTTTCTGGAGAAAGGGTGAGTACTGCCCGGATTTGCTTGATGAGTACTCAATCTGGCTTGTACATGGCTCTAATCCCACACTAACGGCGTTGGTTCTGAACTGCCTTCCGAGGTTGAATAGTGCCACACGATCTTTTACATCCACCTGAGCGGGTAAATGGGACCTCTCCAAAAGACAGCACCTCCAACAGCACAGCACTCCCTTGGCATTACAACTGGAGGGTCAGCCTGGATAATGTGCTCCAAGTCCTTGGGGTGGACCCTGAGCCAAAATTCAGAGCATGACCAACTGAGCCACAGCTGCCACTTTGTGAGGAAGAAAGGTCACTGCAGCAGTTTTGATAGAACCTAAATAAGGACAGAAAATGCTGGGGAAACTCAGCAGGTCTGACAGCCTCTGTGGAGAGAGAAACAGAGATAACGTTTCGAGTCTGTATGACCTTATGCTCTGAAGAAGGGTCTTTCGGACTCAAAGTGTTATCTCTGTCTCTCTCTCTCTCTCTCCGCATTTTGCTTTTGATACAACTGAGTTGTCTTCTCAGGAACCTCCGAAGGTGCTGTTGGAGGTGCTGTCTTTTGGAGAGGCCCCATTTGCCCGCTCAGGTGGATGTAAAAGAGCGTGTGGCACTATTCAAAGAGGAGCCAATATCCCTCAAAACCACTAAAATGTTAACGGCCGTTATCACCTTGCTGTTTGTGGGAGCTTGTTGTGTGAAAATTGCTTTTCCTACCATGTACATTTCAATAAGTACTTTGTCAGCTGTAAAGTGCTTTGCTTTGTCTGGAGGTCATGCAAAGTGTTATAGAATTGCAAGTTTTTTTTCATTCTTTCAAAGAGTAATCAACATATGAATGGAATGGAACTCTCAATAGGACTTTGGAGGCTAAAAGCTTTGGAGTAATTTAACAGGCAGCTTGATGCTGTGCTAGGAACACAAGGACTGGAATTTTCCAGCCGCCCCCCCGTGGAGGATTCCCCCGCAGAGGGCCGGGTGCCATTGAAATCTCCACCCCCATCGGCTGGACCGGAAGATCCTGTTGGCGTGAGGGGCTGGAAAATTCCAGCCATGGCTTTTAATCAGCCTTTTTCATTTGCCTCCATCTTGTGACTATTTTGCTTCTCTTTGCCTTTGGCAACCCCTGCTGGTGACTCCTGAGAATTGCACAGCCTCAGCGTTAGAGGCTGCCGACATTTCTTTGCAAGTAAAAGAGAGAAAGGTCCTCCCTGGTCTCTCCTGCCTTTCTTGGGTCTCCTCACCCAAAACACGTTCCCATTTGGGGAAGGTACGTAAGTGGCTGTAGCGGTGAAAACTCTACCCAGAGACCGGTGAGAATGTGGAACTCGCTACCACAGGGAATAGTTGAGGCGAGTAGTACAGATGCATTTTAGGGGAAGCTAGATAAACAGATGAGGGAGGAAGAAATAGAATGATATGCTGATAGGGTGAGATGAAGAGGGGGTGGGAGGAGGCTTGTGTAGAGCATTAATACTGGCATGGACCAGTTGGGTTGAGTGGCCTGTTATGAGCTGTAAATATTGGTAAGAAGATTCTGGACCTTCATTCTAAAGACCAGGACAGTTTTAACAGGCAGGATGGTCACAACAGCTGTGAAAGTGAGGGACCTCATCCTGCCCATCTCAATTCATCCCTCCATAGCAGCCTGCCAGTCTGCCCAGTTTCTGTATCTAATCGTCTCCCAATGATCCCTGAGCTATCCCCCTCATTATTCCGCCCAGAGACCACTTCAAATGTTGATCAAGCTCTCATTAATTCTCCACATGATGGCTCCCTGTGATTATGTTGCTGGACTTGTAATGTAGAGTCCTGGACTCATCAATTCAAATCCCAAAAAGGAAGTTTGAGAATTTAAATTAAGTGTATAGAACTCTGGAAATAAAGAGCCTGTATCGGTCACAGTCACCAGGAAGCTGTTGGATTGTCTTAAAAACCCAATCGGTTCATTCATGTCCTTTAGGGAAGGAAACCTGCTGTCCTCACCCGGTCTGGTCTGTATGTGACTCCCCTCCCACACCAATGTGTGGTTCACTCTGAACTGCTCTGTGTAGTGGCCAGAAGTAGTTGTATCAAGTTTTCTTAAGGGTAATTAGGGATGCAGAGTAAATGCTGGCCTTTCCAGTGACACCCATTCTAACCACCTTAAACATCCACTCCTTCCATCACTGATGCACAGTGGCAACAAGATGCACTGCAGCAACTCGTCAAGGCTTCTTTGACAGCACCTTCCAAACCCGTGAGTGATCTCTACCACCTAGAAGGACAAGGGCAGCAGACACATGGGAACGCCACCACCTGCAAGTTTCCCTCCAAGCCCCACACCACCCTGACTTGGAAATATATCAACTGTTCCTTCGCTGTCACCGGGTTAAAATCCTGGAACTCCCTAACAGCACTGTGGGTGTACCTACACCACGTGGACTGCAGCAGTTCAAGAAGGCAGCTCACCACCATCTTCTCAAGGGCAACTAGGGATGGGCAATAAATGCTGGCCCAGCCAGTGAAGCCCACATCCTGTGAATGAATAAATTTTCAAAAAAAAAAATCATGAGTGAAGCTTTTTTTAAAAAGACAGAGCAAAATCCAAATGTGTATTTTAGAAGCAGCAAGAGACAAAACTCAACTCCATCACCACCTAGTGGCTGGATGTAGGAGGAACATCAGCAAGAAGCCAGCTAGCCCAGGCTGTCAACCAGGAATGCCAAGCGGTACAAGAGGACCTTGACATTGTACAAAAGGTGGATTAATATTCCAATAGGATAAGTGAGTGATTTACCTAGACCTCCAGCCACTATCACCCTGCCTTGGAGATTCGCAGCCACAAAGTCTGCTCTCCTCTTCTTCATGTTTAAGCGATGCTCTGTCTTCATCCAGCCTCCTGATTAGTAAATGGGACAAGGGCAGAGAACAAAAGCAGATCGTGAGGAAAACACGGAGAGGAGAGAATGAAAGAGAGAGAGAGAGAGAAGGGAAAAGTAGGTCGTTACGGTCATTATGGTCTCTCAAATCCGCTGGGCCATTCAATAAGATCATAGTGATCTTCTACTTCGACTCCGCTTTTCTACATTATCCCCATACCACTCGATTCCCTTAGTGTCCAAAGTACTGCTGGAGCCTAAATCAGGCATTGCAGGTTGGCTACTTGTTTTAAACACTGCTCAGTTTGCTTTCCATAGAAATAAAGACGAAGATCAAGGCTGCATCTATAAACCCCAACACCCACAGTGCGGATCTAGAAATTATTACCAGATCAGGAACAGGGCATGCAGCCCAGCCGCTCTAGGACAGTGTCCTTACGAGCATTATTCCATCCTCTTTATTTAACTCTATCAGCTTATCCTTCTATCCTTTCTCCTTCGTACAATTATCCAGCTTCCCCATATCTATACAATTTTGCCTCAACTACTTCACATTCTAACCGCTCTCTGGCTGAAGAGGTTTCTCCTGAAGTTCTCATTGGATTTATTAGTGACTCTCTTAGATTTATGGCCCCTAGTTTTGGTTCACCTGCAATCTATCGAGGAAGGTTGAAGATTAGCCCTGGGGGATATTGGTGATACAAGTTTCAGCTCAATCGAAATAGTCCCTTTATAAAATACAATTTACATTCATGGAGACCTCACTATTGAACGCATAGTAAGCAAAATGCCCTCAAACAAAAGAGTTAGCGCAAACATATCATTGAATACTCACACATCAGGAACAAACTGGGGAAGTGCCAGGATTAATCTCTGGCCTGTATTAAGTTAGCTTCTCCCAGGCGGGGTTCCAGAAACTGGCCACTACAGACCCAGGTCTAGTAAGAGCAAAGGACAAAATTCCTGCTCCTGATCACTATTTAGTGATCCTTTGAGTAAATATGCTTGAGTGGATGTCAGATATGAGCAGGATTAGGCTGCTCCCCACCCCCCCCTCCATTGCTGAACAGCTTGCACACTCAGTGATAAAAGGATTTAACAGGCTGGTAGAGAGAAATGATTTCATCTGGTGGGGAATTCAAAACTAGAGGCTATAATCCCAAAATTAGAGCTCAGCCATTCAGGAGGGAAATCAGGGAGCATTTCTTCACGCTCTGGGCAGTGGAAATCTGGAACTCTCTCCCCTAAATCGCTGTGAATACTGGGGGACAGTTGGAGCCTTCAACTCCATGAAGGAAGGATTTTTGTTCGGTAATGTTATTTACCGATATGGAGCAATGACTGGTAAATAGGGCTGAGTTGCATATCAGCAAAGATCTAACTGAAAGGCAGAACAAACTCAAAAGGCTGAATGTCCTACTCTTGTTCTTATTGCTTAAATTCATTCTGGAGGGATTGTACCCTAGCAAGACAAAGCGCATAGAATAGCTTGGTGGAACTTCCACTAACTGAGTATAAACCACAGACATAAAACAACCATATACGGTGTATAATATCCTCACAAGTCTCTTTATGTATAGCTTGATTGACCACCCAGCCACCATCTTAACCATCCACTCCATCGACCACCAGTGTACCATGTCTGTAGTGTGTACCATCTACTGGATGCACTGCAGCAATTCACCTGGACTCCTGCGACAGCACCTTCCAAACCCGCAATCTCTACCAACTAGAAGAAAAGGGCAGCAGACACACGGGAAATCCACCTCCACAACCACCTGCAAGCTTCCCTCCAAGACACATATCATCCTGACTTGGAACTATATTGCTGCTATCGATGGATTTCTGGATACTAATGACAGCAAGGGATATGGAGGTGGCAAAGCAAAGCGGAGTTGAGGTAGATGCCTGGCCATAATCTAAGCGAATGGTGGAGCAGGCTTGATGGGCCGAATGGCCTACTCCTGCCCTTACGTTCCAATGCTGTTCCTTCACTGTCGCTGGATCAAAATCCTGGAACAGCCTCCTTAACAGCACCGTGGGTGTATCTACACCACGTAGACTGTGGTGGTTTAAGAAGGCTGTTTAACCTCACCTTCTCAAGGGCAATTAGAGACGGGCAATGAACACTGGCCTAACCACATTGTGAAGGTGAATGAAAAAAGAACTCCAGGCATCACATACTCTCTATCTACTAGGCACAGATACATAAAAAATATTCTTTGAGTTTGAGCTCTACCCATTGGGCCAGTACCCTCTATGGGGGGGCCCACACATACCCTGCTCAATGTCAAACACATCGACAGTCCGAACAAACTTGGGCCTCTTGTAGCCTCGAGCCTGCTGCAAGCCTCCGAGACTAAAGAAATTCTTCTCAGTCATCACGCAGCTCGAGAAGGCTCGCCGGCCAGGAATGCTCGGAAACTTGGTCCATGACTTGGCCTCAATGTCGTAGACTTCAAAGGCGGTGACCGGATTCTTTGCTTGTCTCCCGCCTGTTACAGGAGAAACACAACATTATTTCAGCTCCAACTGTTCTATCGCATCATCACAGCACCAGGATTTTGCAGTCGCAGATCCCAAACATGAAAATCTTCAGCAGTAGGAAGGGAGAGAAAGGTGAGGGAGAAGAGGATCAGAACTGTTCAAAACCAACTCTAAACTAGACATTCCCAGGGCCGTACTGAGGGAGTGCCGCACTGTTGGAGGTGTCCACTTTCAGATGAGAAGTTAAACTGTTTGTTCTCTCAGGTCGGTGTAAAAGATCTCATGGCACTAATTGGAAGAAGAGCAGGGAGTTATCTCTGGTGCTCTGGCCATTATTTATCCGTCAACCAACATTAAAGTGGTTAATATCATATTGGGGAAAGAGTGTGAAATGCATTCACTGCTGAAAATTTGAGACTTGAGCTATTTTAACTCCTGAGCCTGGAACGGGTGGGTAGCAGCTACTGAAACTTGGAGAAGGTGGGTTTGAGGAAGCAGCTTGCAGCAGGATCTCAAAGCATTGAAGGGGAGAGCCCAGGGCTGGGGAGACAAAGACTTACCTTACGGGGAATGGAAGAGTGTGCCCACTCCTTCCCAACACTTCAGAAGAAGGTAAAAAGAAAAGAGTTCTTTAGCCTCTTCATCTACCCAGCAGGTCCTGACTCTCATTAGCCCGAGTGGACAGTCCTGAAGCCTTTCCCCCTGCTCAAACCTGAGTTAAAATCACAGTGAGGACCCAATCCCCATAATTAAAGATGGATCCCGCAGTCTCTAGCTGCCCATTCAGAAACCTGAGTAAAGATTGGGGATATCCAAGTAGATTTTCAGCAATTCACTGGACTTAAGCTAGGACTTAAATGGCACTAAAAATGTTTTTTGCGCTGGATACAGTCAGTTGAGGTCCAGATCTTCCCTGATCTCAGTGAATGGTAGAGCAGGCTGAATGGCCCACTCCCGTTCTGACCCAAATCGAGCAGTCATAGTTAGATCAAAAACCAACAGAGTTGAGAAAGGGAAAGGAGAAACAATTGAGGCTCAAAAGGTCTCAAAACACACCCACGGTGTCAACAAGAGGAGTGTCCTTGGCTGTCACAGGAGCGCCATTATTTGTTAATGAACACAAAAGTTTAGGTTGACACTTGCAGTACTGAGGGAGTGCTGCACTGTCGGAGGTGTCATCTTTGGGGACGAAACAGTAACTCTGCACTCTCAGGTGGACGTAAAAGATCCCAAGGGGCTATTTTGATCGATCCTTCATCATCACCACTAAAACAGATTACTTGGTCATTATCCTGCTGTTTGCGGGAGCTTGCTGTGCGCAAATTGACTGCCGCATTTCTAAAATTTCAAAAGTGCTTCACTGGTTGTGAAGCACTTTGGGATATCTCGAGGTCATTAAAGATGCTCTTTAAATTTAAGGTTTTTTTATTAACGTCCCAGGACTTACCAAATACATGGATCTTGCTACCTCGAAGGAAGGTGCTGGCTGCATATCTGGGTGTAGGCATGGCAGGGAGTGAGAGCCAGAGATCCTTCATGATATCGTATTGCTGGAGGTTGGTTTGTGGACACATGTCTGATCCCATTCCGCCCACTGCATACACGCAACAGTCTGGAATTATACAAGCCATGGAACACATTGCAAGTTTCAATCCAATCATTAGTTATCCAACAAGCTTAAATAATCCTCCACAAAATCCCTACCCTCCTCTCTGGTGGAACTAGCTCTATGCAGTCTCCCTGTTCCCTCAGCCCCACTAATGGCCTATCAATGTATCAGAATTTAGACAGTGACCTGTTGGGTCCCAGGCTTAAACCAACCTGAACCACATTTGATGTCCATACATGTACAGAGAAGAAAGAAAGAATTTGCATTTGTACCTATCAAGACCTCAGGATTCTGCTTTACAGCCAATTAAGTACTTTCGAAGTGTAATCACTGTTGTAGTTTAGGAAATACAGCAGCCAATTTGCACATAGCAAGCTCCCACAAACAGCAAAGCAATTTTCTTATATAATCGACCAAGTCAAGAGTGTGATGGAATACTCTTCCCTTGCCTGAATGAGTGCAGGTCCCAAAACGCTCAAGAAGCTTAACACCATCCAGGACAAAGCAGCCCATTGATTGGCATTCCATCCACCACCTTCAACATCCATTCCCTCCACCACCAACGCACAGTGGCAGCAGTATAAGATGCATTGCAGCAACTCACCAAGGATCCAGAGGCAGCACCTTCCAAACCCACGATCTCTACCATGGGCAGTAGGTGCATGGGAACACCACTACCTGCAAGTTCCCCTCCAAGCCACACACCATCCTGACTTGGAAATATATCGCCGTTCCTTCACTGTCACTGAATCAAAATCCTGGAACTCCTTCTCTGATGGCACCGTGGGTGTTCTTACAACACATGGACTGCAGCGGTTCAAGAAGGCAGCTCATCGCCATCTTCTCAAAGGCAATTAGGAATGGGCTATAAAATTGCTGGCCTAGCCAGCGATGCCCATGTCCCATGGAAGAATAAAAAAAATCATATAGCAAAGATGGAGGCCATTGGGCCCATCATACCTGTGACCACAGTCTGAAAGAGTGATCCATTCAGTCCATTCTTTTCCCATAGCCCTGCAAGTTTTTGCATTTCAAATATTTATCCAATGCCCTACTAAACCTGCTTCCACTATCCATTCAGGCAGCACTTTTCAGATCATGGAGAAGTTAGCCGGGGATTAGACCACACAGATCTGGTCCTTTTATTATGAAAGCATACAGAGGCATTGGAGAGGGAGCCAAAAAGATCTACAAGGATAATACCAGAACTGAGAGGTTATACCCACCAGAAAAGGGTGATCAGACTGAGTCACTTTTCTCTTGAAAAGAGGAGGTTGAGTTGTGATCTAACAGAGATTTTTAAAATTATGAAAGGTTTTGACAGAGTACACAGAAAGAAGGAAAGAGTACTCCACTTGTGGGGAAGAGCAAAAAGCAGATGGTCTGAGTGTAAGATGTTACCAAGGAATCAGATAGGGAATTCAGAAGAAACTTTTTACGCACAGGAACATAGGAGCAGAAGTAGGCCATTCAGACCTTCAAGCTTGCTGTACCATTCAATAAGATCATGGCTGATCTGGTTATGGTCTCAACTCCACTTTGTCATCTGCCCACCCACCCTATCCTGCCCCCACCCCTCCCATCCTTATAACTTTTGACTCCCTTGTCTATTAAAAATCTGTCTAACTCTGCCTTGATTAAATTCAATGATCCAGCCTCCACTGCTTTCTAGGGAAAAGACTTCCACATACTAACAATCCTCTGAAAGGAAAAATGTCTCCTCATCTCAGTCTTAAAAGGGAGACCTCTTACTCATAAACTTGTCCTCTTGTTCTAGTCTCCCCCAAAAGTGGAAACATCCTTCCAGTGTCCACCCTGTCAAATCCCCTCAAGATCTTATTATATTTCAATAAGTTCACCTCTCATTCTTCTAAACTCCAAATGGGTACAGGCCCAACCTGTTCAACCTTTCATCATAGGATAAGCCCCTCATCCCAGGAATAAGTTAAATGACCTTCTCTGTACTTTGTCTAATGTAATTATATCCTTTTTCAAATAAGGAGACCAAAACTGTACACAGTATTCCAGATGTGGTCTCACCAAGGCCCTGTACAGCTGCAGTAACTTCCCTACCTTTATATTCCATTCCCCTTGCAATTAACGCCAAAATTCTATTTGCCTTCCTAATCACTTGCTGTACCTTCTTACTAACATTTTGTGATTCATGTACCAGGACACCCAGATCCCTCTGTACCACCGAGTTCTGCAATCTCTCTCCATTTAAATCGTTTAATGCTTTTCTACTTTTCCTGCCAAAGTGGACAAGTCCTCATTTTCCCACATTATACTCCATCTGCCATTTTGTTGCCCACTCACTTGACCTGTCTATATTCCTTTGCAGACTCTCTACCTCCGCTTGACAACTTACTTTCCTACCTATCTTGGTGTCATCTGCAGATTTAGCTACCGTACACTTGGTCCCTCCATCCAAATCATTGACTTAGATTTTAAATAGTTGAGGCCCCAGCACAGATCCACTTCACGTTTCACTAGTTACAGCTTGCCAACCCGAAAAGGGCCAATTTATCCCTAACGTCTGCTTCCTGTTAGGTAGGGGAGGCAGTGGCATAGTGATATTGTCACTGGATTAGTTATCCAGAGGCCCAGGGTAATGCTCTAGGTACCATGACAGATGGTGAAATTTGAATTCAATAAAAATCTGGAATTGAAAGTTTAATGATGACCATAAAACCATTGCCGATTGTCATAAAAAAAACCCATCTGGTACCCTGATGTCCTTTAGGGAAGGAAATCTGCCGTCCTTACCTGGTCTGGCCTACATGTGACTCCAGACCCATAGCAATGTGGATGACTCTTAACTGCCCTCTGAAGTGGCCCAGCAAGCCACTCAGTTGTCTCGCCACCACCTTCTCAAGGGCAATTAGGGATGGGCAATAAATGCTGGCCCAGCCAGTGATGCCCACATCCCATGAATGATTTTTTTTAAAAAAATCACTTTTGCATGCTATTATGTTAGAGAGTGGTTAGAATGTGGAACTCACTATCATACGGAGTAGTTGAGGTGAAAAGTATTAATGCATTTAAGGCGAAGCCTGAAGGACAAAGGAATAGAGGATTATGCTGCTAGAGGTAGACGAAGGATTGGAGGGCTCTCAAATGGAGAATAGATGGTTGGGCTAAATAGCCTTTTCCTGGGCTGTATATTCAATACAACTTTATGTAATAACAAAAAAAACCTCTCATCTTTTGTCAATGATCTTAAATCTGTTACCCACCCTCCTGCCAGTGGAAACAATTTCTATTTATTTAGGTTTAAGCCTCACTCAAGGCTTCAGCATAAAAATTAAGGCTGACACTTCCAATACAGCAGTGAGGTAATGCTGCGCTGTCAGATGAACTGTCTTTCAGATCAGTCATTAAATGAGGTCCCATCTGCCCTCTCGGGTGGATGTAAAAGATCTCATTGCACAAATTCAAGGAAGAGTAGGGAACTTGTCCACGGTGTCCTGGCCATTATCTATCTCTCAATGAACATCACAAAGAAACAGATTATCTGATCATTATCACATTAATGTTTGTAGGAGCTTACTGTGTGCAAATTGATGGCCACACTTCCGACATTAGAACAGTGACTACTCATCAAAAGTACTTCATAGACTGTAATGCACTTTGGGATATCCTGACGTTGTGAGACAATATAGAAATACAAGACTGACATTCTTTTGTTTCCTCCAGCAAAATCCCTCATAATTTTGAACATCTCTATTAAGCCTCTCCTTAGCCTTTTCTGCTCTGAGAACAACCCTAGCTTCTCTAGTCTCTCCACGTAACTGAAGTCAGTTGTTCCCAGGATCAAGGTTACCTTTTACAGTCACCGACACTCCCATGGTGGCTTCACACAAGGAACTCTTCTGTTCCCACTTGCCCTCTTCCACGTTGTACATCTCCACTGTTGACAGGGGGTTCTGATAAACTCCCATGCCCCCAATCACCAATATCTGTTTGCCCAGGCCAGCCACAGCTACGCCCGCTCGTGGTGTGGGCATGGGTGGCAGAGTGGTCCACTGATTGGCCTCCGGGGAGTAAACCTCACAGTTGCTCATCGGGGTCCCATCCTCATCGCAGCCTCCGATGAGGTAAAGCTGACCCCCGCTCTCCACAGGTGTGCAGTAGACCCGGCCAACAGGCAAGGGTGCCAGGGGTTGCCAGTGGAATGACTTGGCGCTGGGCACAGCCATGGCATTTGACCGTGTGCGTTAGCTAGCAGGAATTCATCGCCTCTTCCTGTCAAGCAGCTCTCCGAAGCGTCAGAATTAGAAGACCATCATGGTAAGTCTAGTCTTTACTTCCAGAGACCTTTCTTGCATCAATCGGGTGCAAGTGCTTACTCAATATGACGGGGGTTGAGACTGAAAAGAAGATGAAAACAAGGCAAATGAAGATGGAACTGCTGAATTGTGTAGTAAGTGACTTTGACTTATTCCAGAATATAGATCCAGGAGGGGAAGGGCAACCAGAATCTTACCTACACCACCGCTTTTCCTATGGGAGCCTGGACAGTGAATGGCAGCAGGCTATTCGATTGTGTGGGGCATCGTGGCTATGTCTGACCATCTTCACAGTGAGTACATAGATGCAAACACACAATTTACAGCATAGGTCAAAAATAACCACCAGGAGCATGAATTTGTGTGCTTTTCTCCCTCTTTGGATCAGTTGCAGCACCCATTCAATTCACGTAACTGAGTGCCGAGGGGGCAAGAGCCTCTTACCTTCCTGACCCAAAAGGCTAACTTGCACATACCCACTCAGCCATCAGGGGGAGCTCTACTGTCAAACCCTGTTTCAATCACATTTAATACGTTGGGTAAAAATTTTAAGTTTCCTTCCTTTACTGAAATGCACTTTTATGCTGGAAGCATCTGGTTAAAATTATATCCATTATAAAGAAGTATCTCTCCAAGTACTTTCAGTGTAAACAAAAACAGAAAATGCTGGAAAAACCCAGCAGGTCTAGCAGCATCTGTGGACAGAGAAACAGAGTTAACATTTCGAGTCCATTTTACCCTTCTTCAGAGCATAAGGGCATACGGATTTGAAACGTTAGCTCATTTTCTCTCTCCACAGATGCTGCCAGACCTGCTGAGTTTTTCCAGCATTTTCTGTTTTTGTTTCAGATTTCCAGCATCCGCAGCATTTTGCTTTTGCTTTCAGTATAAATCCCCTTCCCAGAGGCTAAAGGATAGTTAAAACTGGAGGAATATATTTGAAAATCAGGGAAGATAGGTTAAATTTGTATCGATCCTTGGTTGGACCACAGTTGGAGTATTGTCAACAGTCCTGGTCTTTGTATTATAAAAATGATATAGAGGTACTGGTCATGAAGCTATTAATGTATATGGAAAATATTTTTCTTTTGAAAGAGAGGTTTGGTCTGTGGGTGTGCCTTAATTGGATTAAAGTCAGCTAGTGTGGGTGCTTTAATGGGTATTAGTTTTGATATGTAAGAGAGATAGCGTATATTTGTATCTTTTGAATAGAGCATTCAAGAAGTGGTGTGAAAACGTAACGCCTTTCTAGCAGTTACCAAGCCATATGTTTATATTAATAATAAAATTATGAACCCATATGAAGGGGGTTTTATTGTTAGAGAGGTTTAGCTCAGAGGCTGTTGATACAATGAGAATTAACATTCAATGTTAATTACCCTTAATTAGCACATTTCTTAGATAACATCACCACCTTCAACACCTCTTTGTCCTTTTGACATCTTTTGGTTATCTCCACCTATCATTGGCCCTTTATCCAGCTCTACTTGTCCCACCCATCCCTTAAACCAGCTTATATTTCACCTCTTTTCTATTTTTACTTAGTTCTGTTGAAGGGTCATTCGGACTCGAAGCGTTAACTGTGTTCCTCTCTGCAGATGCTGCCAGACCTGCTGAGTTTTTCCAGGTATTTTTGTTTTTGCTCGAGAACTGATGGTCTGGTTCCTGAATTTAGAGTCGTATCTCAAACATAATACTTAAAATTATAGGTTATGATAGTTGTCTAAAGTTTCCCTCTGGGATTTTTAAATAACTCTGCTTTACCAACTGCATCGGTCATAACAGTACTGGATAAAGGGCAAAATAGATTCACAAGAATGATACCAGATATACCTAATAAAAACAAAAAAAACTGCGGATGCTGGAAATCCAAAACAAAAACAGAATTACCTGGAAAAACTCAGCAGGTCTGGCAGCATCGGCGGAGAAGAAAAGAGTTATACCTGTCAAGAACGATTGAACAGATTGGGGATATTTTTTTCCATAAAAGAGAAGATTGAAGGACAATCTGAGAGAGGTCTTTAAGATTACGAGAGAATTTGATAGGGTAGATGTAAAGAAGATGTTTCCACTTGCAAGTGGTAAATAGGGGCCACAAATGTCAGATACTCACTAATAAATTCAATAGGGAATTCAGGAGAAATGTCTTTACCCAGAGAATGTAGAATTGTTACCACGTGGAGTAGTTGAGGTGAATAGCAGAGGTGGCATTTAAAGGGAAGCTAGATAAACGCATGGTGGTGGGGATGGGGTGGGGGAGGAGGATTAGAAAGATATGTTGATTGGGCGAGATGAAGAAGGGTGGGAGGAGGATTGTGTGGAGCATAAATGGCAGTAGGGGGCAGCTGGGGTGAATGGCCTGGTTCTGTGCTGTAGACTCAAAGTAATTGGATGTAAATCCATTCCTGCTTTATAAGAATTAAAGAAAACACAAAAAGACTTGCATTGATATCAGGCCTTTGTTGGCCTCTTGATGCCCTGAAGCACTTGACAGCCAATGGGGTACTTTTGAAGTGTAGCCACTGTTGTAATGTGAGAAATGCAGTAGCAAATTTGCGCACAGCAAGCTCCCAGAAACTGCAAAGTGATAATAAGTCAGGTGGAGAGGGTTTGGTTGGGGGGGGTGGTGGGGGGGGGGGGGGGGGGGGGGGGGGGGGGTGGGGAGGGTCAGTTGGGGAGTTGGGGGATAATTATTGGCTCAGGACACCAGGGAGAGCTTCCCTCCTCTTCTTCAAAATAGTAACCATGGGGAGTGTCCTGGGGAACCGAAGAACTAGGGCTGTTGAGAGGACTTTAAACTAAATATAAGGGGCGAGGGTTCTGGAAAGGGGATACGTAGGCTTATAAAGCAAAAGGAAATGGCAGAGCAGCTATATTAGGTAATGATATCCAGACTGTGACAGGAAGGGACAGAGTGTACAAACATAAAAAAACAGCAGCAAATAGGGTCAAAGGGGAAAAAGTGGTAAAAAGGCAAAATTAATGGCCCTTTACTTAAATGCACATAGCATTTGGAACAAAATAAATTAATTAATGGTACAAATAGAGGTTCGTGAGTGTGATCTTATAGCCTGTACAAAGATGTGGTTACAAGGAGATCAAAGGTAGGAACTAAATTTTCAGGGGTATGTGACTTTTCGAAAGGACAGGCAGGAAGGAAGCAGTGGTGAGGCAGCTTTGTGAGTACAATATGGAATAAGTATGATAGCAAGAAATGATCTTGGATCAGAAGGTGTAGAATCCATATGGGTGCAGATAAGAAATAACAAGGGGAAGAAGACACTGGTGGGAGTGGGCTATAGGTCCCCTGACAGTAGCTATACTGTAGGATAGAGAATAAATCAGGAGATAATTAGGGCATGTAAAAAAAGGCAGTACATTAATCACGGGAGACCTTAATCTTCATGTAGATTGGGAAAATCTAGATAGACACGAGCAGGAATTCATAGAGTGTATTCGGGACAGTTTCTTAGAACAATATGTTGTGGATCCAACCTGGAATCAGGCTATTTTGGGTCTGGTAATGTGTAATGAGGCAGGTTTATTAAATGATCTCAGAGTAAAGGATACCCTAGGAAACAGTGACCATAACATGGTAGAATTTAACATTCAGTTTGAGAGTGAGAAACTTGTGTCGGAAACAACTGTGCTAAATTTAAATGAAGGTAATTACAAAGGAATGAGGGCAGATTTGGCTGGAGTGGACTGGGAAAGGAGTTTAGTAGAAAAGATGGTTGATGAACAATGGCAGAAGTTTAAGAAAATAGTTCATGACTCTCAACAAAGATATATCCCAGTGAGGAAGAAGGATTCAAGGAAGGTGATAAACCAACCATGTTAACCAAAGAAGTTAAGGACAGTATCAAATTGAAAGAAAAACACATACAATGGGGCAAAGATTAGTGGTAAGCCAGAGGATTGGGAAAGTTTTAAAAACCAACAAAAGATGACCAAAAAGTAATAAAGAGGGAGAAAATAAACTTTGAAGGTAAACTAGCAAGTAATATAAAAATGGATAATAAGAGCTTCTTTAATTATACAAGAGGGAAGAGAGAGGCCAAAGTAAACATAGACCTCTGAGAGAGTGAAGCTAGGGAAATAATAATGGGGAACCGGGAAATGGCAGAGCAGTTCAATAAATACTTTGCTTCAGTCTTCACAGTAGAAGGTACTAACAGCATTCCAAAAATACTAAATAATCAAGGAGCAAAAGTGGGGGGAGGAAATACACACAATAACTATCACTAGAGAAAAAGTACTAGGGAAACTAATGGGGCTAAAGGTTGATAAGTCCCCTGGGCCTGATGGATTGCATCCTAGGATATTAAAGGCAGTAGCTATAGAGATAGTGGGTGTGCTGGTAGAAATATTCCAAGAATCCTTAAATTCTGGAAAAATCCCAGGGGATTGGAGAATGGCAATGTAATTCAAAAAGGGAGGGAGACAAAAACTATAGGCCAGTTAGTTTAACATCTGTCATTGGGAAAATGTTGGAGTCTATTGCAAAGGATGTAATAGCAGAGCTTTCAGAAATGCATAATATAATCAAGCAGAGTCAACATGGCTTCATGAAGGGGAAATCATGCCTAACAAATTTATTAGAATTCTTTGAGGAGGTATCAAGCAGGTTAGATAAAGGGGAACCAGTAGACGTAATATATTTCAATTTCCAAAACGTGTTCAATAAGGTACTGCACATAAGGCTACTTAATAAGATAAGAGCCCATGGTGTTGGGGATAGTGTACTAGCATGGATAGAGGATTAACTTATAGAAGACAGAGAGTTGGGAAAGGGGGGGCATTTTCGGGATGGTAACCTGTAACTAGTGGAGTGTCACAGGGATCAGTGCTGGGGCCTCAATTGTTTACATTATATATTAATGATTTAGATGAAGGAAGTGAATGTACTATCGCCAAGTTTGTGGATGACATAAAAATCGGTGGGAAGGCAAGTGGTGAGAATGACATAAGGAGCCTACAAAGGGATATAGACAGGTTAAGTGAGTGGGCAAAAACTTGGCAGATGGAATACAATGTGGGAAAATGTGAGGTTATGCACTTTGGCAGGAAGAATAGAGGAGCTGAATGTTATTTAAATAGAGAAAGACTGCAGAAAGCTGCAGCACAGAGGGATTTGTGAGTCCTTGTGCATGAATCCCAAAAAGCTAACATATAAGTTCAACAAGTAATAGGGAATGCAAATGGAATGTTGGCCTTTATTTCAAAGGGAATGGAGTATAAAAATAGAGAAGTCTTGCTAAACTACACAAGGCACTAGTTAGACCACACCTAGAAAACTGTGAACAGTTTTGGTCTCCTTATCTAAGGAAAGATATACTGGAATTGGAGGCAGTCCAGAGAATATTCACTAGGTTGATCCTGGGTATGGAGGGATTTTCTTATGAGGTGAGGTTGAGTAGGTTGGGCCTGTACTTAATGGAGTTTAGAAGAATGAGAGGCGACCTTATTGAAACATATATGGCAGAAATTTCCCCCTGTTGGGAAATTAACTAAACTATAGTTGTCATGTAGGTGATCACAGTACAGAATAAGTTTAAAACCTGCTCTTAAAGACATTCCTTTCGTAAAGGGATTAAAAGTTGTTGTTTAAATTTTTGCCCTTTCTCAGTTATCTGACTCTTAGTATCTCAGATTTGCATACTTATCCCATGCAAATTTCAATGCTGTAAACAGTTCTCTCTTATGTGAAGCAGTATTGTAACATTGCCAGACTTGGAAGCCAGCCAATAGAAGGTTCTGGGTTTAGTTGCTATGTGCTTGAGGGAAGAAATGATGTCACGCACAATTGTCAACCACTAAGGGTGGATTAAGGACTGTTGGGGTGGGGGTTGTGCGGGGGCAGGCCTGAAACCGATCAGCATCCCTGATCGGGGCCGTGCTGCCATTTTACGTGGGTGGGCCGATTAAGGCCCGCCTAGCGTGACACGCACCTGGAAGCGCTGAGCGCTCCCTGTGCGGGCTGGGGTGGGGGGATTCCCTGAGTCGGGGCCTGCGCTCTTTCGCGCACTATAGAACACAGAAATCTCCCCGAGGCACCTCTGTTGAAGGTTTAAAAATTTAAATGAAGAAAAGAAAATATTTTAAGACATGTCCCTTCATGTGACAGTGTCACATGAGCTGGGACATGTCAATGAATTTTTTCAAATTTTTAAATTCAATTAATAAATCTTTCACAAAACCTCATCCCGCCCATGGGTGAGGTTTCATGAAAAATGTGAAGGCCGCCTGGGTTCGTCCCATAAGATTCTTGCAGGTGGCTTGACATGGTAGATGTTGAGAGGTTGTTTCCCCTTGTGGGAGAGTCGAGGACCAGAGGACATAATCTCAGAGTAAGGAGTTGTCCATTTAAGACTGAGATGAAGAGGAATTTCTTCTCTCAGAGGGTAGTGAATCTGTGGAATTCTTTACCGCAGAGGGCTGTAGATGCTGGGTGGTTAAGTATGTTCAAGGCTGAGATAGGCAGATTTTTAATCAGTAAGGGAATCAAGGGTCATGGGGAAAAGGCAGGAAAATGGAGTTGAGGATTATCAGATCAGCCATGATCTCATTGAATGGTGGAGCAGACTCGATGGGCTGGATGGCCTACACCTTCTGCTCCCACACCTTATGGTCTTTTGTGTCCACTGAGAGGGCAGCCAGGTTTAACGTCTCATCCTAAAACATTGTTTGAAGAGACAGTTTAGTTTGTTGCTGTACCCGTGATTGCTCCCCCTGTGGTATAACCAGGATTGAATCCTCTAAATCTGTGAATTGTTTAACGTTCGTTGTATTTCTTCACCCCAAAATCATGAGCAGAAATGAGCCAAGTCCTCAAATTCCAACAGATCTGGAGTAAAGCAGCCAGCATGCCACATTGGACAAAATGTGTGCATTATTGGTAAAGCAGGGGGAGGTTACAACACGCTGCCGTAGTGTGACCACAAATTGACCACAAAGATACCACTATGGAATTATTGGCTAACCACCATGACATAAACAAGATCGACATATTTGTGAAATTTTGAAGTGATTAACAGCATAAGGCAAAAAAAAGAGCAAAATACTTCTGGAAATCTGAAATAAAAACGGGAATGCTGGATAGACTCAGCAGGCCAAGCTGCATCTGTGGAGAAAGGAACCGTGTTAATGGTTCAGGTTAATGACCTCTCATCAGAAAACAGAAAGCTTGCATCCCAGCGGTTAATCCAACCTGGAAATGGTCTCGAATGATAGAGTGAATCTGAATTCTCAATCGCTTCTCATCACATCCTCAGGACATCCCCAAGTGGATACAGACAATTCTTTCACCACCTTCAACACCTCTTTGTCCTTTTGTCTGTGACATCATCTGGTTATCTCCACCTATCACTGGCCCTCTATCCGACTCTTCTTGTCCCACCTCCACCCCACCCCCTTAAACCAGCTTATATTTCACCCCTTTTCTATTTTTCCTTAGTTCTGTTAAAGAGTCATATGGAGTCGAAACGTTAACTGTGCTCCCTTCCACAGATGCTGCCAGACCTGCTGAGTTTTTCCAGGTATTTTTGTTTTTGTTTACAGACAATTCTTTCTTTTTGGAGCGAACAAATGGTTCAGTACTTCTGAGTTTAAGAAGAATGAGAGATGATCTCTTTGAAACATATTAAATTCTTACGAATGTCAACAAGGCAGAAAGGATGTTTCCACTGGCTGGGGTGGAGTGTACAACCAGGGGACACCATCACAGAATAAGGGGTAGGCTATTTAAGACTGGGATGAGGAGGAATTTTTTTCACAGGGTGATCTTTTGAATTCTCTACCCCAGAAGGCTGAGGAAGCTCAATCATTGAGTATATTCAAGACAGAGGTTGATAGATTTCTAGGTAGTAAAGCCACCAACGGATACGGGGATAGCGCGTGAAAATGACATAGAGGTGGAAGGTCAGCCATGATCTAATTGAATGGTGGAGCAGGCTCGAGGGGCCAAATGGCCTACTCCTGCTCCTATTTCCTATGATCCCAGGTTCTGAACAGGCAAACAGCACAGCCTGCTTGCATACAGCAAATTGAGTGAGCTTTGCCCCAGTCCTGCCTCTGAGCCAGAAGGTTACGTGTTCCAACCTCACACTTGACAGCCCCAAAGGGTGGAAACAAGAGTCTGGGACAAGATTGCTTCTGAGATTCACTATAGGGCAGCTTGCAGCTGCTACTGAGCCCAGCCAGGCAGGGTGGGTCTTCAAGCCTTCCTGGAGACTTGCCCCTAGTCTGCCACTGGAAGGCTGCCTCCAGGCAGCTAAACTGACCCCACTACCTCCAGAGAGGATGTTGCTACTGCAGCCCACCTCTAACACCTCTGGAAAATTACAGTAGAAGGATGACATGGAGCCAATGAACCATCATGATGGCTAGCAGGGCTGGCAGGCACTCATTACGCCTCTGCTTCTGGCCCTGGTGGGGGCTAAAATTCTGTCCGTTGACTCTAAATAAGGGGGTGACATCCACTGGGGTCTTTGGCTCAGATCGAGTGGATTATTGATCTCTCCTCCCCTGGTCATTGCAGACAGGTGGGACTTCAGTTTAATGCCCCATCTAAATAACGGTATCTCTGACAATCCAGCTCTCAATACTGCAGTAAAGTATCAGCCTGCATAATGCCTTCAAGCCCTTGAATGAAGATCCGTCTAACTCAGAGGAGAGTGTGACGCTTACTGAGCCAAACTACCACTGCCTGGATCACTATTCTGTTAGCTGGTGCCTTTACCCAGTAAACCACTGGGGGACAAACATGGGGATTGTTGGATCCAAGGTCCATCTAGTTCACCCAGTAGTAGCTGCAGGATACAACAATAATGGGGTTGTTTACTAATCACAGTGATCAACCTCTATCAATGAGGCTACAACAGACCCAGGCATGAGATAAGGAAAACACCCAGCAGTGGAGAGCTTTGTGGCCCAAAGCCACATTACACTCACCAGACATCACATCTCAATGTTTTTTTATATTTATTCTTTCATAGGATGTGGGTGTCACTGGCAAGGCCAGCATTTGTTTCTCATCCTTAATTTCCCTTGAACTGAATATCTTGCATGGACTGATAGGCTATTTCAGAGGGCAATTAAGACTCAACCACATTGCTGTGGATCTGGAGTCACACATAGGCCAGACCAGGTAAGGATGGCAGATTTCCTTCCCTAAAGGGGACATTAGTGAGCCAGATGGGTTTTCGTGAGAACTGATGATAGTTTCACAGTCACCATTACTGAACCTAGCTTTCAATTCCACCAGCTGCTGTGGTGGGAGTTGAACCCTTGTCCCCCAGGACATTAGTCCAGACCTCTAGATTGCCAGTCCAGTGACATTACCACTTTGCCACCATCTCCCTTATTATTCACTGTTATTTTCTGAAAGAAACAGATCCAACTTGTATCCCTGGGGAAACTGTTCCATAGATTGACCATTTGCTAACTGAAATATTTGTTTCAACAGAATCTAATTCTCCTTCCCCACCCCATTTAAATATGACATTGTTTCTAAAAGTGAAAGCTCTTTCTATTAGCCGACTTTTAATTGTGGGAACAGTTAGACATGAAGCTGTGTAACCTGCTGTCCACCGCAAACACCTAGCCTGTGGACAATGTTCACAGGAGGTAACCGTAAGCACGCACTTCATTCTCTCAGCATGCTACTGAGTCTTTCAGATTTCCAAAGCCTCTGCTCTGAGTTCCAATGACACATCTCAGTACTTACAGCGCTTTGACTAGTCTATTCTCTCATGGTTGCTTTCTCCCGTGGTAGAGTCAGGGTTAAGTGCCAGAAAGCTCCTGTCCTCTTCAGTTACTTTCAGCAGCAACCAGGAGACTTAGCAACAGCTGATGTGACGTTTCCGTAGCCAGGCAACAGATTCTTCCCCTACCCTCCCTCCGTTGTTGATTACCTGTCAGTTCTCCACTAAATAATCCCATCAAGTGTAACTCATCTGCAGTGACCCGCTCCAAGCATTGATGAGATGAAAAATGCAGAAGGTGACAGCCGTTTCCATCTTGACTCTGCGCTGACTGAGGATCTGAATTTCTCAGCTCATTTCCAGAGCAGCATCTAATGAAGTCTCCCTCAGATAACACAGTAGTCAGGCAGCATTGAATTGGATTTCACATCACTTACTAGATGAAATGTTCTCTGAACAGGTCATGAGGACTGGCCCCGTGAGGTGGTGCAGACAGAACCACATTCTGAATCTTGCACACTCAACATTTCAGTTACACCGGATCATTTGTGAGGGCTCACCTTGAGAATTGAAACAAAGGGGGAAAAAAAATCACATCTGCAATTTTCCCCAGGACAGTGTGCAGTCCCACAGGATGATGGTTGTCCTCTGGCACCTGACTCTAGTTCCCCATTGTCACGTGTCCATACACAGTGGGTTCTTATTTGACAAAGAAAGCGAGGGCACATCACAAGTCATATCTGAACCTGTTCTTGCCTGCCTCCCACACTGGTGCGTTTTCCAAAAGGAACAGCAATCATTGACAGGACCTGGTGGGGCCTGGTGCTAATGGATGCAATAGTGTGTAGGTTATAACACTGGACTAATGTAAGGCATTTTAATATCTTCTTTATTTCTGTTTGTAAATAAAATGTAACCAGTTGCATGGTGTGGACCAGCGTGTGGAGCTCACCAGATGGTAGGAACATAGAATGCAGAGGACATTGGGACGAGAGGAGAATAATTCTGACCTAAGACATCAACTCTGAGGCTCAAATTGGACATTTTTCTTTAAATAAACACAGTTTTAAATGAACAGGAACACACACATGTCATTAAGGTGGTGGCCCAGACTAATTACATCACCAGACATTCTGTTCACAACAATTCTCATAGACAATGGTCTCTTTGGATATATGTAAATGGTTTTCTTCCTGCCTTAACAAGATGCAAGATATTACATCCATTCCTGGTATGCACCTGGAGATCACACCCCCGCCCATCCCCTTTCCTGACCCCCCACTGAAGGCAGGAGATGACCACATGCAGACAGTCTTTCATAGCCATGTGGGATTAATAAAGAACAGAAGCCCAATCGGATCACCCGATTCGAGGAATCATCTTATGTCAAAGGACCAGGGTCAGAAAGGGGTATAAAGCCACAGCCCATAAAGGACATTGTTGCTGCAGCCAGGGAATCGTGACTTGGTCGGTCACAGGAAGTCATGGGAATTGTATAGAACCCTCAGGCTGTATGACTCACATTGAGTGTATGCAGTGAATACTACATGTATCACAATTGTATTGAAGCACCTCAGAGTGCAACATGATCTATGGAGATAATTTAAACACCATTGCACAGTCTGACTGTCTGTTATGACTATTATGATATGTCTGTAATGTTCATTGATTGTGTTGAAGCACCTCAGGGTGCGACATGATCTATGTGGAAAACTTGAATACGATAGCACTTTTTGTGATGACCATTTTGGAACGTTTTCTAATGTTCTTTCAGATATTTTATGAATAAAGTATATTTTGGCAAAAAAAAATGTCATGAGGAAGAATTAATTCAGCAGACTGACCACCTGGGAACGAGCTCCTGCTCACACGTCTTAGTAAGCAACTGGTGTAAGTATACCCTATTGCTTAGTGGGTTAATAAAGGTTTTCTAAATAAAGTGGAAATTGTATCCAAAGTTTGTTTTGTGTCACTGATACCAAGTACGGGGTCTGGACCTTAGAGGGAAGTGAGAGCCACTGGTTAAGAGGCTTACACTAATGATACACAAACATATGAATTCAAACCTCACCACATCAGCTTGAGAACTTGAATTCAGTTTTCAAAAACCTGCAGATTAAACTGGTATCAGCAAAGGTGATCACGAAACTGTCCGATTGTTATAGGAAGCCAACTGGTTCATCAGAGCGGTGCACTGTTTCAAGAAGGCACATGTAGCTTGTTGTTCTGTACATGTTTCTCTATAGGTTGCCAAAGTTATAATGGCTTGATCATACTTGATCTATTCCATTGGAAATGCTTTTGTTGCAAGTTCGGAGACTGTGAATCCTGTTAAAAACCGAAAAGGGAAAAGCCCCCTCAATCATTTTACTGCCAGTTACAGCGAGCATAAAATTACATTAAGAATCATGCACAACACAGCAATAGTTCAAACACATTGAATAAATTAAACCTTCAGGGTAATTATTCTCTCAATGGTTTAAGATTAACTTGGTCAGCTTCCTAGATGGCTCAGTTTATCTCGTGAGCAACAGAACACTGAAGACCAGGAGGTGCCAGGTTTAATTAACACTGCACTGAAATCAGTGAGGGCTTTTACCAAAATTGGCCTCAGTGCCCCTGAGCTGGCAATGGAATCATGGCCATGACTCAGTGGATGGCACTCTTGCTTCTGAGTCAAGAGGATATAGATTCAAGGCCAACTCCAGAGACTTCAGCATCTCAATCCCTGCTGACAAACCTAGTGCCATACTGACAGAGTGCTGCACTGTCAGAGGTGCTGTCATTCTGATAAGACTTCAAGCTGAGGTTCTGTCTGTCCCTCAGGTGGATGTGAAAGAACCTATTGCCCTAATTTCGAAGAAGACCAAGGGGCGTTCTCCCTCAACCAACATCACTAAAACTGATCAACTGGTTATTCTCACATTACGATCAGTGGGAGCTTGTTGTGGGCAAACCTGACATTTTGCAATGTTGCAAAAATGACTACATTTCAAATGTGGTTCATTGGCTATAAAGTGCTTTAGGGTGTCCTGAAGTCATGAAAAGCAGTATTTTTTTAATTCATTCATGGGATGTGGACTTTGCTGGTTGGGCCAGCATTTATTGCCCATCGCTAGTTGCCCTTGAGAAGGTGGTGGTGAGCTGCCTTCTTGAACTGCTGCAGTCCATGTGTTGCAGGTACACCCACCGTGCTGTTAGGGAGGGAGTTCCAGGATGTTGACCCAGTGACAGTGAAGGAACAGCCGATATATTTCCAAGTCAGGATGGTGAGTGACTTGGAGGGGAACTTGCAGGTGGTGGTGTTCCCATCTATCTGTTGCCCTTGTCCTTCTAGGTGGTAGTGGTCATGGGTTTGGAAGGTGCTGTCGAAGAAGCATTGGTGAATTCCTGCAGTGCATCTTGTGGATGGTACACACTGCTGCTACTGTGCGTTGGTGGTGGAGGGAGTGAATGTTTGTGGATGTGGTGCCAATCAAGTGGACTACTTTGTCCAGGATGGTGTCCAGCTTCTTGAGTGTTGTGGGAGCTGCACTCATCCAGGCAAGTGGGGAGTATTCCATCACATTCCTGACTTGTGCCTTGTAGATGGTGGACAGGCTTTGGGGAGTCAGGAGGTGAGTTACTCATCGCACGATTCCTAGCCTCTGACCTTCTCTTGTTGCCACAGTATTTATGTGGCTAGTCCAGTTCAGTTTTTGGTCAATGGTGACCTCCAGGATGTTAATAGTAGGGGTTTCAGTGATGGTAATGCCATTGAACATCAAGGGGCAATGGTTGGATTCTCTCTTATTGGACATGGTCATTGCCTGACACTTGTGTGGTGCGAATGTTACTTGCTGCTTGTCAGCCCAAGAACAGGTCTTGCTGCATTTGGACATGGACTGCTGCAGCATCTAAGGAGTCATGAATGGTGCTGAACATTGTGCAATCAACCCACTCCTGACTTTATGATGGAAGGGAAGTCATTGATGAAGCAGCTGAAGATGGTTGGGCCAAGGACACTACCCTGAGGAACTCCTGCAGTGATGTCCTGGAGCTGAGATGCCTGACCTCCAACCATCTTCCTTTGTGCTAGGTATGACTCCAACCAGAGGAGAGTTTTGCCCCTGATTCCCATTGACTCCAGTTTTGCTAGGGCTCCTTGATGCCGCACTCGGTCAAATGCTGCCTTGATGTCAAGGGCAGTCACTCCCATCTCACCTCGGGAGTTCAGCTCTTTAGTTCAGGTTTGAACCAAGGCTGTAATGAGATTAGGAGCTGTGTGGCTCTGGCGGAAGCGAAGCTGGGCATCAGTGAGCAGGTTATTGCTGAGCAATTGCTGCTTAATAGCACGTTGATGACCCCTTCCATTTCTTTATTGTTGATGGAGAGTAGACTGATGGCGCAGTTATTAGTCGGGTTGGATTTGTTCTTCTTTTTGTGTACAGGACATACCTAGGCAATTTTCCACATAGCTGGGTAGATGCCAGTGTTGTAGCTGTACTGGAACAGCTTGGCTAGGGGTGGGGAAAGTTATGGAGTACAAGTCTTCAGTACTATCGCCGGAATGTTGTCAGGTCCCCTAACCTTTGCAATATTCAGTGCCTTCAGCCGTTTCTTGATATCACGTGGAGTGAATCGAACTGGCTGAAGACTGGCATCTGTGATGCTGGGGACCTTCGCAGGAGGCCGAGATAGATCATCCACTCGGCACTTCTGGCTGAAGATTGTTGCAAATGTCTTATCTTTTGCACTGATGCGCTGGGCTCCTCCATCATTGAGGATGGGGATATTTGTGGAGCCTCCTGCTCCAGTGAGTTGATTAATTGTCCACCACCATTCACGACTGGATGTGGCAGGACTGCAGATCTGATCCGTTGGTTGTGGAATCGCTTAACTCTATCTATCACTTGCTGCTTATGCTGTTTGGCATGCAAGTAAGTCCTGTTTTATGGCTTCACCTGGTTGACACCTCATTTTTAGGTATGCATGATGCTGCTCCTGGCATGCCCTCCTGCACTCTTCTTTGAACCAGGGTTCATCCCCTGGCTCGATGGTAATGATAGAGTGGGGGATATGCCAGGCCATGAGCTTACAGGTTGTGTTCAAGTACAAACCTGCAGCTGCTGATGGCCCACAGCACCTCATAGAGGCCCAGTCTTGAGTTGCTAGATCTGTTCAAAAATCTATTCCATTTAGCACAGTTGTAGTGCAATGGAGGGTATCCTCAATGTGAGGGCAGGACTTCATCTCCACAATGACTGTGCTGTGGGACAAGACATACACAGGGATGGTGCAGTCTGGGACATTTTCTGTAAGATATTATCCCATGAGGATGACTATGTCAGGCTGTTGCTTAACTAGTCTGTGAGACAGCTGTCTCAATTTTGGCACTAGCTCTCCCCATCCCATGTTAGCAAGGGGGGACTTTGCAGGGTCAACAGGGCTGCAATTGCAGTTGCTGTTGTTGTTTCCAGTGCCTAGGTCGATGCTGAGTGGTCCATCTGCTTTCATTCCTTTTTTGGTGTCTTTGGTGTTTTTCAATTCCAGATTTTTTATTGAATTCAAATTCACTGCCACTGCCTCCCCCTTATATACATGCAAATTCTTTTTTTTTGTCATATTTCCTGCCATGGTTTTCTGTCCTGCGCCTCCTTATGGAACACATGGGTAGGGCTGGATGTCAGATCAGGATTAACTGTGATATTCCTTACTAACACCTATCCATGAAGATTGGCTTCTGGACAAGGGACGGGGGTGCGGTTGGCATCTCATCCTTTCTGGTAGTTAGCTCTCACTGCACAGTGCTGAAGAGGGAAACAATGGTCAAGGGGCACAGTGTTCACTTGTAGCACCAGTACTACCTGCCTTGACATTCTGCCTTGAATAGCTTAGCTCTACACTGGGTGGAACATTAGCTACTGACTTACAGGAAGACAGAACCAAAAGTTTATACATTCAGGTACGTAATGGAAATAAATGCCTTGGCCAACAATAAAGGAGTGCGAAGGCAGCTGGCTTGCAGAGGGATGATGCAGCTTTGGAAACTGTGATGAAAGGAAACAATGTAGGATCATTTAAATAATTTCACTGCTATAAATCATTGCAGATTAATGCCGTTTAAAGATCAGTTTGTTTTCTCATTCCCTGACACCACTTACTCATGCAATACAAAAGCTGTGTTAAACTTCCCCTTCAGCCTCACTATTGATAGTGATTGGTTTTCTTTTATGACTGAAAACCTTACTCACCGTGGAGTCCAGCTCAAGGTCAAACTGTATTCCGGAATCATGATACCTCAGTAGGAAAAATAGCAATTGAAAAGTAAAGCACAGGTAGTTTGAAAATAAGAAAGCAAAATACTGCAGATTCTACTGGAAATCTAAAACAAAAACAGAAAATGCTGGAGATACCACAAAAAAAGTTAATGTTTCAGCTCAATGACCTTTCATCAGAATTCACTTTAGCTCTTGCTTTTTCTCCACAGATACTGCCAAACCTACTGAGTATTTCCAGCATCTTTTGTTTAAATTTTAAAATAGATTTTGTAAAGAGTGTTAACTTTTTTTGGCAAATCACCTATAATTAGACACTAATTAGCAGTCCAGACAGCAACGATGTCACTAAATTCTAATCGGAACAGTAGAATGGTGCAGTAGAATCGCTGTTCCTTCACTGTCACTAGGCTAAAATCCTGGATCTCTCTTCCTAAAAGCACAGTGGGTGTTCCTACAACACAGGGACTGCAGCAGTTCAAGAAGGCGGCTCACTACTACCTTCTCAAGGGCAATTGGGGATGGGCAATAAATGCTGGCCTAGCCAGTGACGCCAACATCCCATGAGCAAATATAAAAAATGTCAGTTATATTCAAGAAGGTGGCTGATCACCACCTTCTCAAGAGCAATTAGGAATAGACCATAAAAGCTGGCATTGCTCCAATGCTCACAGCCCAGGACTAGTGACGGGGGCTGGCTGGTACTAATAGGTACATCAGTGTACTTATTATGTCACTAGCTAGTATTCCACAAAAAAATGAATTCAAACCTCACCACAACTTGAATTCAGTTTTCAAAAACCAGCACAGTTAAAGCTGGTATCAGCAAAAGTGGCCAAGAAGCTGTCTGATTGTTATATGAAACCAACTACATCCTCTTGACTGAGAGTGCCATTCATTGAACCATGGCCATGATTCCATTGCCAGCTCAAGGGTACTGAGGCCAATTTTGGTAAAAGCCCTCACTGATTTCAGTGCAGTGTTAATTAAACCTGTCACTTCCTCGTCTTCAGGGTTCTGTTGCTTACCGGATAAATTCACTGAGCCATTTAGGAAGCTGACCAAGTTCATCTTAAACCATTGAGAGAATATTTACCCTGAAGTATTCAATGTGTTTGAACTATTGCTGTGTCGTGCATGATTCTTAATGTAACTTCGTGCTCGCTGTAACTGGCAACAAAATGATTGAGGATTTCTTCCCTGTTTGGTTTTAACAGGCTTCACAGTCTCCGAGCTTGCAACAAAAGCATTTCCAATGGAATAGGTCAAATTTTATCAGGTAAATATAACCTGTGAATGAATAAATCCCTCTCTACCTCTCCCTCTTTTAAAGCACTCATTAAAACCTACCTCTTTGACCTTTTTTTGTCCTATCCTAACATCTCCTCTTGTCAAATATTGATTGCTAATGCTCCTGTGAAGCACTTTGGGATGTTTGTACTATGTCAAGGGTGCTACATAAATGCAGTTGTTGTTGATATTGTCACAGTATGAGAAGCTCTTTTAAGAACACAAAGGTTGGATATTTCAGTGACATTGTCAGGGGCCTAGACCTTGAATCCAAGCTACGTTGAGAGTGTTTGACCAGTGAACATAGATTTAACTCGGTAGTGGCCTTACTCATTTCAGTGGGCCTTTTTTCCATAAACACTATACATCCTAATTAATAAATGTGTAGATTTCAGGAAATCATCAGAGGCTTTTTTTTTTTGATGAGGCTTTTAAACATGTTGACTCAAATGCAGTTGATTGCATTGATGGAACATGAACAGGAGTAGACCAATCAGCCCCTCGAGTCTGTTCATCTGTCCATCTACCCTCCTTGCCCCCAAAAATCTTAATAGCCTTGCCCAACAAAAATCTATCAATCTCAGTTTTGAAATTTTCAATTAACCCTCAGCCTCGTCTGCTTTTTGGGGGTCTGAGTTCTAGATTTCCACTATCATTTGACTGAAAAAGTGCTTCCTGACATCAGCCCTGAATGACCTAGGTCTAATTGTTAAGTCTATGCTCCCTTATTGTAGACTGCCCCACTAGAGGAAATAGTTTTTCTCCCTATCTACACAAGGTGCTTTAATCAACTTAAACATTTTGATTAGATTGCCCCTTATTCTTCAATGTTGAAGGGGTTACAAGCCTAGTCTATGCAACATGTCCTTGTAAATTAACCTTTTTAGTCCCGGGTCAACTAATATCAAATCAACAGTAGTAATAAAGTATAACCAGGACATGGTTGTTAATATGTCAACACATTTCTGGCAAGTGTTATGAGGCCACCTCATGGAATTACATACCGGCATAATAACCCTCAGTAAATGGTTTGTTGGAAACCCCTCAAGCTTCATTTCTGAGCCTTTATTTTTCTTTAGGAAGAAGGTTGACTGACCTACTGGTTCTTTACTAACTTCAGATGCCAGTGTGGCACTCTCCACTCTGAGTGAAAAGGTTGTAAGTCTATCCCACATCAGAAAGTTGAGCATGTAATCCACGCTGGCAGTCCAGTGCAGTACTGGAAGAGTGCTATATAGTTGGTGGTGCTGTCTTTTGAATGAAACATTAAACCTGGAGCCTGTTTGCTCTCTCAGATGGATGTAAAATGACACTATGTTGAAGGAGACCAGGGGTGCTCTGTCTGGTGTCCTGGACAATATTGATCCCTCAGTCAACATCCCTCAATTACAGATTATCTGGTCATTATCACATTGCTGTTTTTAGGAGCTTGCTGTGCACAAATTGGCTCCCATGTTTCCTCCATTGCAACAGTGACTAAGCCTCAAAAATACTTGATTGGCTGTAAAGAACTCTGGAAAATTGTATAGTTTGAAAGGCATTACAGAAATCCAAATTCTTTTTCATTGTCGACCAAACCATCGCAATGTGGAGTTCACATCCTGGATGGTTATTACTGTATATAAAAATATTAGGGAGAGATTAAGTCTCTCTTTAAGTTTTTTGCTAAAATTGCAACAGCTAGATAAAAAAAAGTGTGCTATCTTTCAGGTTGGAATACTGGGATTCGCATGTTTCTGGTCTGGTTCAGTCCCGAGATCCCAGCTGAGGGAGAAACAAATTCAGTGAAACATGTCAGATCTACTCTGCTTACGGAGGTGGGAAATGAGGCAGCTTCCTTTTGATCAATTAAACCTGGGTAATAAGTTCCAGTGAGATGACAGATGCAGGTCATACTTCGCAGAGGGGGACAACTTGTCCTGTTCAGCTAGTGTGTGACTCATTAAAAGCTTGCAGTTCTCTCATTCCAGGTGTTCAGCTTTTCTTGCTTACACTCTCTGTCTGCATGCTATAGGCTGGGCGAATGGTGGACCTGTCATGGGAGAAGGGGCTGAGTTCTGAGATCAGCATAGATCAGTGTTAATGATGGAGGGATTTTCTTAGTGTACAATCCTGCAATGGTCAGCAGGATGAAAAAATATTGCTTGGTGTAACAGTATAAAAACAGTCTGTGGCCAGCTGCATGATTTTTAAATGAGGAAACAGTTCAGGCATGATAAGATTTGGCACTTGCTGGGTGGGTGTGGAGGAAATCAGCCAGAGTTCTTACGTCTGATAATTATCCCCCACCCAGAAAATACAAATGCTTGGAGTTCATATGAGTCTCCGGTGTGACGCCCTACGTGGTCAAATAGCCTGGTGAAATGCTCATGGGGCACTTGCGTGAAGAGTGAACGGTGCCCATAAACCAGGGTCTCAGCCAAGGTTGGCATCTTCACCAACAAAGCAGAGAATATTGACAAATACATTGTGGCACACATCTCTGTACAAACGAGTTTGTCTCTGGAACAAGTTACTTACTGTTCTCAGGTACATTTAGCAATGGTAAGTTTTAATACTGTAGACAACATCTTAATATTGAGTATAAATATGCAACAGACCCCCCCCCCCCCCCCAATGGACTGAAGCTTTTATACAGAAGTCCCTCATTTCTCTGCAGCTATTCTAGGGTTATGAGGACTCGAAACGTCAACTGTGCTCTCCTCCGCCGATGCTGCCAGACCTGCATAGTTTTTCCAGGTATTTCTGTTTCTGTTTTTGTTCCTTATTTAGATTTGTCCATCCCAACGCCCCAGCAGAGAGAGCACACAACCGACTTAAATCCAGTTTTGGTCTATGAGTCAAAGGATCAAGGGACAAACCAGGTTGTTAACTCACTCCTGTCTGAACTGGTTCAAGTCGCACTCCAGACATTTGAGGACAAAGATCAAAGCTGATGCCCCAGAGCAGCATTCAGGGCACACAGTAATGTGACAACATTGGCATCATACTGTTTAAAAGAGATTCCAATTCTGGGCAGCGAGGAAGCCAATAACCCATTGTGCATACGTCTAAAATAGCCGAGAGTTGGGCAAATAGTCCCAACAGCCAGGAGATCATATTCATACTGTTTATTTTTCGAAACTAATTCTTCATAATTTCCCGCGAGAGACGGCTGCCCAATAGACTAGTCACAATCAGAAAACTTGACTCTGCTGTAAAACCCTCTCGATTCACTTTGGGGGCGAATACAATGCGGAGAGCGAGCAGGAGGGGAGCAGTGGGGGAGCGAACGACCCCACTCGCCCTCTCTCCCCCGGACATTCATTCAGTCACAACTCTCCCCGGCTGCCGTGTAGAAGCGGCGGCGACAGTGAACTTTACAGACAAGGGGGGTGGGGGGGGGGGGGTGGGGGGGTGGAGGGTGAGCTGCTGGCTCGGTGCGGACCGGGCTTGTTGGCAGGGGGAGATGCAGGCACATCCTCTCCTGCTCTACCAAACATCCCAACAATCCAGAAGGACGCTCCCGTCGTCCAAGCCTCTCACACTGAAATGAACCAGTGAAGGGAGGGACAGATATCACTCGCCTCAACTCCCAGTTCCTTTCAAGAAGGGAACACGAGGGAGATTTCTCCTTCAGTGAAACAAGTAAAGAAGGAATATTTTTTTTTATTAAGTATCTCCATACCTGAGGGTTTTGCTCCTCACGCTGTTTGTCTGTATACCGGCTGTAAGAGGAGTTTAACCTGTCGATGGTCTTGTCAAACGTGACTCTGCTCACGGTTGACGCTACTTTAATCAGCTGGAGCTGTAAGATGTTTCAGATTCCCCACGGAGGAGATGACGGACTTGCTCCTGCCCATCATTCAGAGCCAACCCCCGTGCAGATTTGGGTAAGGATGTGGATTCAGAACATTGCATCTCTTATACAAAAAAAAACCCTCTTCCGAATGCACCGGAGGAAAGATGTGAGGTTCCTTGAGAGGGTGCAGAGGAGACTTACCTGCATGATTCCAGGGACTGGGGGAGGGGGGATAATTTTAGCCCTTGATTAGGTTGGGTTGGAGAAGTTGGGATTGTTCTCCTTGGAGTGAAGGAGGTTGAGGGGGGATTTGATAAAGGTCTACACGGTGACGATGCGTTTAGATAAGGCAGGCAAAGGACAAGGACCGAGAGGGACACCGATTTACGGTTTTGGTCAAGAGATACTGGAGGGATGTGAGGAAGAGCTGTTTCACACAGCGAGTGATAATGACCTGGACTTCGCTGCCCACGAGTTTGGTAGAAACCAAAGCAACCAATGATTTGAATGGGGAAAATAGAATTCAGGGACATAGTTTAAGAGCAAGAGGTTTCCCTTTTAACACAGAGAGGAGAAACTTTTTGTCTCAGAGGATCATTAGCGTGTGGAACTCCCCCAAAAGGTAGTGGCGGCTGGGTCTTTAAATTGGTTCAAGGTTGAGTTAGATAGATTTTTGATAGATGAAGGAGTCAAGGGCTATGGGCTGGGGTGGGGGGGGGGGGGGGGGTGGGGGCAGACAGGAAAGTGGAACTGAGAGCACAACCAGATCAGCCATGAACTTACAGAATGGCGGAGCAGGCTTGAAGGGCCGAATGGCCTACTCCTGCTCTTAAGACCTATGTTCCTATATTTCAAAAGGAAATAGGATGGACACTTGAAGAAAATAAACTTGCATGATTACGGCATAAAGCAGGGAATTGCTAGCTAGTGGATTGCTCCACAGAGAGCAAGCACAGATTCAATGGGCCAAATGGCCTTATCCTGTGCTGTAATAGCTCTATGGCTCTATAATAGATCTATTTGATCCCCTTTCATCATCTTGGCAATAGGAGGGACATCCCCTTAAGAGCTGTAATTGAGATGGAGAATGTCAGGTACGGTGCAAAGATGAGCACAACTCTCAGTAAAATGCTGTGGATGCTGGAAATCTGAAATTAAAACAGAAGACACTGGAAATATCCAGCAAGCCAGGCTACGATTTAATATTTTATCTGAAAGACAACATCTCTGACAGTGCAGTACTCCCTCAGTACTGCACTGGAAATATCATTGTAGATTATGTAGTCATATCTCTGTAACAGAAATGAATAAATTTACCAGAAATGTCTATCATTGCACATTGCAAGCAATGCCCACACAGTCAGATTAATTGAAAAATACAGTGCAATAAAATGCTGTTGGCTTTTGAAAAAATCTGTGTTGAATTTTCTACCCACTGTGTGAGGTCCAGGCTAATGCTTTGGGGACATGGGCTGAAATCCCACCAAGGCAGCAGGTGGAATTTAAATTCAACTAATACAATCTGGAATCAAAACCCAGACTCAGTGACGGTGTCCATGAAACTATCATTGATTGTTCACTAAGAGCTGGTTCACTAATACCCCTTTAGGAAAAGAAATCAGCCACCTTACCTTGTCTGGCCTACATGAGACTCCAGACCCACAGCAATGTGGTTGACTCTTAAAAGCCTAGGAAGTCTCTCAGTTCAAGGGCAATTAGGCATGGGCAACAAATGCTGGCCTCACCAGTAATGCCCACATCCATAAAAGAATAAAAAAAATATTTTGGGAGTTGAATGCTTTTTGCAACCAGAGCCAGCATTAAATGCTTACAGGTCAGCCATAGGTCTATAGTTTTTATTACATAAAAATGATTTTTTAAACAATTTTCTTGAAATAATTTTTAGATTCTAGTTATAGAAAAAGAGAATTTACAGTTATAAAGTTCCTTTCACAATACCAGGGCATCCTAAAATGCTTTATAGCCATTGAAGTACTGTCATTCACTGGTTTATACCTGTTGGTTTATCATATGCCAAGCACTGGAATGAGTTCTGGAGAAGAGTCATATTGGACTTGAAACATTAACTCTGTTTCCCTCTCCACAGATGCTGCCAGACCTGCTGAGCCTTTCCAGCACTTCCTATTTTTATCTTTTATTGGTATGTCCAGTTTTCTTTTTGCAATCTTACAGAACTGACTGCTTTTTGGCTATGGTTCAATTTCAAACACTTGCTTTCCAGTAAGAGTCATTGGTTGGAGACCACAGCAGAATCCATATCTTTCTCTTCCCCTCCTGAACTCAGTGACACTGTGGTTATTGCAGCAGTCTAAACTGAGATTTGCCAGCTCAGCACAGACTGAGATTCAATCCTAGGATCTTCCTATCCCAATAACCATTTGGGCAATGAGACTTTTTTTTTCAAAGATAGCCCATGATCCTGCACCTTGTCATGGCACCATTCCTACATTATAACAGTGACTACACTTCAAAAGTACTTCATTGGCTATCAAGTGGTTTGAGGTAGTGAAAGATGCTGCAGAAAGACAAGATCTTCTTTTACCTAAAATAAAAACAGAAAATGCCCCAAAAAACTCAGCAGGTCTGGCAGCATCTGTGGAGAGAGAAACAGAGTTAACGTTTCCAGTCTGTATGATTCTTCTTCAGAGCTAAAGAGAAGTAGAAATATGATGGATTTTATACGGTTTAAGAGGGGCTGGAGCAAGTGGAACGAGCTAGAAGGTCAAGGATAGGTGACAGCTAAGGAGAGATTGACAAAGATGTCCATGGACACAAGACAAAGAGAGTGTTAATGGTAGTGGTGAAGGTGCTGATAGTGGCATAAAGGCAAGATTGCAGAAGGTGCTAATAGCAGAACAAGACTCAGTGCTCTGTGAAAGCACAATATCGAAACAAGTGACAGATGGCCCTGTGGGGGGAGGGGGTTTCTTGTTTTACCTTTCATTTCTCCCTAGAGTTTTAATCCTGTTAAAATGGGATTATACAATAGAATGATAAAATAAAAACAGAAAATATTGGAAAAACTCAGTAAGTCTGGCAGCATCTGTAGATATAGAAACTGAAGTTTGAGTCCATTATGACTCCTCTTTGAAACTCAGAAAGATAAAATATTTTTCTATCAGAGGCAGGAGATTCAAAAATCAACAATATGAGCCAGACTTTATTAAAGCGTTTCCACTGGGGAATGTACAAATATTTATTAAGGTAATAAATAACAACATACAGTAAACTCCAACCTAATTTTGAACTAGCCGTTGCATTTTTTAAATAAAATGAAATTGAACAGCAATTTTGAGAATGTCAGAAGATAAATATAAAATCAATTCTGATATTTTTGACTGTATTTGACCCTCTCTGATGTGTTTATTTTCGGGTCAGCTGCTTTGAATTCATGGAATGGTTTCCATTTCATTGAGCTTTGTTCCATTGCTGAGCTGGGATTTCTTCGATATCATATTTTCCCTATTAAGATGGATATTGATTATGGATCTGCACTGGCATCTCACACGATGGGATGCATTTGAGGTCACATAAATTACCAGGTATTGGCCATTTTTATCTTCCTATTCAGTGATCGAAATGTTCAATACGAGATCAAAATTTGCAAATTGTGGGGTCTGGGACAATTTAGTGAAATATAGTAGGATTGGCAGTCTAAGAAGTCTAGTGTGCCCAAGGAACTAGACTATGGATTGCTGAAACTCCTATTATACCAACAGTGAATTCCTAATATGATGCTAAATTAATTGTGGGGTGGGGAAGTCACTGATTTAAGCTGAAGCACCAGACATTTCCTTGGGTTGATGGAGGTGCACAAAGCAGAAGCTAAGTCTAGTGTTCAAACTGTGGCTGATGAGCACTGTACTATAAAAGGTGGAATCAATTCATTTCTATTTTGTTCCTTCCTGGTTGGTCCTGTTTAAATTCCATGAAGCTGGAAGTTTAGAAGTTTACCTTTAATGCTTTAGCCTTAATAGTGGGTGAATGTTACATCAGAACATCCATATTGGCTACCAACAGCAACCTGAGTTATATAGGCTAGTTGATTGGACTCCAAATGCTCTGCAGTACATACAGTACTCAAGAAGCTCAGACAAAAGAAAAAGTGTTTGTACACACATCAGCCCATGCCATTTTAAAATGTAACCTAGTAGTTAGTTAAAGAACATCACCTGCAGCTGGCTGAGACGATTTTGAGAATAGAAAGCAACATTTAACATTGGGATAAATGTAGCACAATTCAATTGGCACTGCTCAGAGCTCTGGAACACCGACACCACAGTTACACGAACCATTCCTTCTACAAGTTCGTACACTTCAACAGCACCTCCCACCAACTAGAAGGACAAAGGTTGCGGGTGCATCACCATCAACTCCAAGTTGTCCTCCAAGTCACACATCGCCCTTGACTTGGAAATATGTCATCAGTTCGTTCATGGTTACTGGATCGTTCATGGTTACTGGATCAGGAACACCCTGCTTAACAACACTGGGTGCACCTTCACCATATGGACTGCAGTGGTTCAAGAAGGCGGCTCACCACCACCTTCTCAAAGGCAACTCGGGATAGACAGTAACAGCTGGCCTTACTAGCCACCACCATATCTCACGAATGAATGTTTTTAAAGAAGTTTGAATCTACCATGAAGCCAGTGCTTCTCTCTGGCTGTAAGCCAAATCCTTCCCCATAAGCGAGGAGAGCTTAGTATGTTTTATTCATGGTGAAGGAAGTGCGTAATGCAGTGGAGCGGGGAAAGAAGATGATAATAAGAGAACACATTAACTTGCTGCAAGAACAGAAACATGTAGAATTTGCTGAGAAAATAACGGTGAGTTTGATCCCTTTATCACTGTGCAAATAACCCAGAAATTTGTGGCGAAGGTGACTGCTAGTTGCAAATAAGCAAGTTGTGTTGCTCCAGCATTAACTTCAGGAAAATGGGAGCTTGCTCTCAGTCTCCCTGTCACTGTCAAGTTGTTGCATTTATGTGTTCAACCACATATCCATAGTATCAATTTGGCCGCCTCATTCCACCTCCATAACATCACCCAACTCCACCTTGCCTCAGCTTTCCTGCTGCCAAAATCCTCATCTGTGCCTTTGTTACCTCCAGACTTTATTATTCTAATCAACTCCTGGCTGAGAGCCCTTGTTCTACTGGTCCATAAACTTGAGGTCACTCCAAAATTCTGCAGCCCATGTCCTAACTCGCACCGAATTCCATTCACCCGTTATTCCTGTGTTCACTCACCCACATTGGCTTCCGATTAAGCAATGCCTTGATTTTAAAAAATCATCCTTGTTTTCAAATCTCTCCATGGCCTTGTCCCTCCCTATCTCTGGAATCTCCACCACCCCTACAACAATCTGTGATATCTACACCTTACTAATTCTAGCCTCTTGAGTATTAGCTACCTAAGCACTGGAATTCCCTTGCCAACTCTCCACCTCGTTTTCCTGCTTTAAGATCATCCTTAAAATCTACATCTTTGACCAAGCTTTTGTTCATCAGCCCTAATATTCCCTTATGTGGCTCAGAGTCCTATTTTACTTTATAATACCTCTGTGAAGTGCCTTTGCTGTTTTATTGCATTCAAAGGTGTGATATATAAATACAAATTATTGTTAAAATTAATTGAACTATACAAAAGGTTAGGCAGTATATTGCCATGATATAAGGATCCTTTTAATTAAATTTATTTTCCTGCAATGATACTCAGCATCGCCACCCAGAAAGAAAACATTAAAAATTCTCTTTCCTTCAGGTAGTAAATTGTTTCTAGAGGTTTGAAATTTGTTTTTCTTATTTTGCCTTTTTGGCTCTTTCTTTCTCTCTTTTAATCCAATCTTTCTTTTCCTTTCTTTATTTCCCTTTCTGTGCCCCTTTTGACTCTAGTTCACCCGAGTTCCTTCTCTACTTTATCTGTTTCTTCTCACTGTTGATCCCAGATATCCAGTTCCTCTTGCTGCTCTGTTACCAGTTCACACTTGGTGCAATTTCCAGCGTAAAATTTTGTCAAGCTCCAGCGTAAAATTTTGTCAAGCTGTAGAGTAAGGGGAGAAAAAATCTAACTAACAAAACATGCAGTGAGATGCTCTGCTCCAGCAAATTCTTGGCCAATTACTTTCACGATAGAAATAACAATACTGTCTCTTTTCTGCTTTTGCCCACTTGAAATAAACTCTGATAATATTGAAAAAAATGCACTGTCCACATCATATACAACACAGGACGTCACAAACCTAATGGTGCTCAGCCACAGGGACATTCACTTTGTTTTTAAAAAATGAATAACAAGTGTAAGCAAAGGCTTCAACTGAGGTAAGGAAAGGAAAGCTAGACACTGGATAATTAAGATCTGTCTGCCTTCAGGCACAGTAGGATTGCAAAGAATGTCTAGCATAACAAATCAGTGCCCTTGAACTTGGTCCCAGGAGATATTTATTGGCAAGAATATATCCTCACTTATAATCTCACACCATTAATAACTCAGTCAATGCTGTTCTGTGGGAATGGGTGGAAATTCAATACCATTTCTCAAGGAAAACGTGGAATATTACTGTGTGAATATGACAATATAGTTACACTCGGAGCTACGTTAAAAAAACAACCAAGTGGAAATAGGTAGACTTTACACCACTTTACATATTTGATAAGCTCAGAAATGATGACGTTCATTATTCCTGTACAAACCCTTAAAGCCTTATTGCTTTGCCTATTTTAACAGACCTGTTACTTCAAATGAGTCCATTTAAATAATGGATGAATTAATTTCATAAACACGTTAGTGTCTGTGCATCAAAACATAGTGTATATTCCAAGCATTAATGAGGAAGCTGTAAGCAACATTTATTATAATGTTATTTAATTCAGCCCATCTTAGCTAATGCATTCAGATTGACTCTTAAATGTTCCTGCAGCTGTTTCCCTTCCCCAAATACCATCAGTGAAGCAGTTTGAATTTTAACAATAATATCATATCAGCCTACAAATTACCAAAATTATTAAATGAAGTTTCACAACCTGTCACAGTGGGATATGAATTTGGAACCTTTAGCTGGCCGGTCCATTCCCAGTGCCAAAAACCGTTAAACTACTTGAGAAATTTTAACCCTTCCCTGCTCCCTCCATGCCACATATTATCAGCATTGATGATGGGATACTTACTGTTACGGGGTTCTACCATTGTGAAGGCAGTGACCATTAATCAATTCATACGAACATATGAATTAGAAGTAGGAGTAGGCCACTCGGCCCCTCGAGCCTGCCATTTAAAAGGATCATGGCTGATCTAATTGCAACCTCAACTCCACATTCCCTTCCAGCCCTGATAACCTTTCACCCCTTGCTTATTAAGAATCTATCTACCCGTCTTAAAAATATTCAAAGACTCTGCTTCCACTGCCTTTTGAGGAACAGACTCCCAAGATTCATGGTCCTCCGAGAGAACAAACTTCTCCTCATTTCTGTCTTAAAAGGGGAATGCTTTATTTTTAAACTATGACCCCTAGTTCTAGATTCTCCCACAAGAGGAGATTCTCCCACATCCACCCTGTCAAGACCCCTCAGGATCTTAAAGGTTTCAATGAAGTCGACTCTTAGTCTTCTAAATTCCAGCGGATACAAGCCTAGTCTGTCCAACCTTTCCTCATAAGACAATCCACCCATTCCAGGTATTAGTCTAGTAAACCTTCCCTGAAATGCTTCCAATGCATTTACATCCTTCCTTAAATAAGCAACAATGCCAATGCCCAAATAAGTGAAGCATAACCTCCCCGCTGTTGTATTCAATTCCTCTCACAATAAGCAATAGCATTCTATTAGCTTTCCTGATTACTTGCTGTACCTGCATACTGACCTTTTGCAATTCATGTACTAGGACACCCAGATCCCTCTGCATCTCAGAGCTCTGCAATCTCTCACCTTTTAGGTAATATGCTTTAAAAAAAAATCCTGCCAAAATGGGGAAATTTCACATTTGCCCACATTGTACTCCAGTTGCCAGATCTTTGCCCACTCACTTAACCTATCTATATCCCTTTGTAGCCTCCTTACATTTTACTTTCTTACCTACGTTTGCGTCATCAGCAAATTTAGCAACCATACTTTTGGTCCCTTTATCCAAGTCATTTATATAAATTGCAAGAAGTTGGGGCCCCAGCACTGATCCCTGTGGCACACCACACGTTACATCTTGCCAATCAGAAAACGACCCTTTTATGCCTATCCTGTTTCCTGTTAGCTAGCCAATCTTCTATCCATGCCAATATATTTTCCCCTACACCATGAGCTTTCATTTTTCACAATAGGCTTTGATGTTGCACCTTATCAAGTGCCTTCTGTAAATCTAAGTCCAGTACGTCTATCAGTTCCCCTTCATCTATAGCACGTTTCTTAGAAGTACTTCAATAAATTGGTTAAACACAATTTCCCTTGCACAAAACCATGTAGACTCTGCATGATTACCTTTAATTTTCCCAAATAATGTCTCTAATAATAATCTAATTGGTTTATGACAGATGTTAAGCTAACTGGCCTGTGTTTCCAAATACCTTCTAACATGCACAACACAAAGCAAAATAACACAAAAGTCTTTGTTACATCTTCAGCTCAGCTTACCTCCATCCTTACTTCCCTTAACCAACCCTTTTATGCTCACCTGGTTGGGGAATGTCTCCTCCCACTCCGGTTTTTCCACCCCAGGTGCAAACGTCTTTAAAGAGGAGGTTCTTATTTGGGGAGCAGAACCATCATCTATGGCCAACATACCAGCCCTTAATCACTTTGCTACACTACAGAGATAGACTTTAGTTTATTTTGTAACTTCCAAAAGGCATTTGATAACAGTGCCTTACAACAGATTTGTGAGCAAAGTTATAGCTCATGGAATTAAAGGAAAAGAAAATGTATATGAAATTGGCTGAGTGCAGGGAGGAAGGTTTGTGGTGGAGTTCCCTGAGGGTCAGTGTTGGGACATTCACCTTTCTTTTATATATATATATATATATATATATATATATATATATATACATATAAAAAAAAGGAAAGGTAAATGTCCCAACATTAGTATGACCTAGATCTTGGTCCACAGGGCATAATTTTAAAATTTACAGGTGATATGAAATTTGGAAGCATTGTAAATTGCGAAGAGGATAGTGTAGAACTCCAAAAGGACAAGTTGGTGGAATGGGCAGACTGTGGCAGATGAAGTTCAATGCAGAGAAATGTGGGGAGATTCATTTTGGTAGGAAGAACATAGGAGAGACAATATAAAATAAAGGGTACCATTCTAAAGGAAGTGCAGGAGCAGAGGAACCGGCGTGTATATGTGCATAAATCACTGAAGGTGGCAGGACAGGTTGAGAAAGCAGTTAACAAAGCATACAGTATCCTAGGCTTTATTAATACGTGCATAGAGTACAAGAGCAAGGAGGTGATATTGAATTTGTATAAGACACTGGTTCAGCCTCAGCTGGAGTTTGTGTTCAGTTCCGGGTGCCGCACTTTGGGGACTATGTGAAGGCAGTGGAGAGAGTGCAGAAAAGATTCACAAGAAGGGTCCTGTGGATGAGGAACTTCAAGCATGAAGATAAATTGGAGAAGTTAGGACTGTTTTCCTTGCAGAAAAAAAGGCCGAGAGGAGATTTGATAGACGTGTTTAAAATCATGAGGGGCCTAGACAGAGAAGATAAAGGGATATTGTTCCCACTCATTAAAGGATCAAGAATAAGAGGGCACAGATTTAAAGTGATTTGGAAATGAAGCAAAAGTGATCTGAGAAACAGCTTTTTTTATGCAGCAAGTGGTTAAGGCCTGGGGTGATAAAAGTAAAATACTGCAGATGCTGGAAATCTGAAACAAAAACAGAAAATGCTGGAAAAACTCAGCAGGTCTAACAGCATCTGTGGAGAGAAAAACAGAGTTAACGTTTCGAGTACGTATGACTCGCATTCTGAAGAAGAGTCATATGGACTCGAAACGTTAAGGCCTGGAATGCACTGCCTGAGAGTATGGTGGAGGCAGGCTTCAATTGAAGCATTCAAAAGAGAACTAGACTTATGAGAAAAGGAACAAAGTGCAGGGTTACGGGAGAAGGAGGAAGAATGGTACTCAGCATATTGCTCATTTAGAGAGGCAGTGCTGACAAGATGGGTCGATTGGCTCATTCTGCATCATAGAAACATAGCAGGCCCCACAAGCCTGCTCTGTCATTCAATATGATCATGGCTGATTCTCTATCTCAATGCCATACTCTCGCTCTCTCCCATACCCCTTGATGACTTTAGGGTCTAGAAATCTACCTATTTCCTTCTTAAATATATTCAACGACTTGGCCTCCACAGCCTTTTGTGGTAGAGAATTCCAAAGATTCACCACCCTCTGAGTGAAGAAGTTCCTCATCTCAGCTCTAAATGGTCTACCCCATATCCTGGGACTGTGACCCCTTGTTCTAGACCCTCAACCAGAGAAGACATTATCTCTGCATCTAGTCTGTCATTCCCTGTCAGAATTTTATATGTTTCAATGAAATCCGCTCTCATTCTTCTAAACTCTTGTGAATACAGGCTTAGATGGCCCAATCTCTCCTCATACGATAATCCTGCTATCCCAGGAATCAGTCTGGTGAACCTTCACTGCACTTCTTCTATGGCAAGTATATCCTTTCTTAGGTAAGGAGACCAAAACTGCACACAATACTCCAGGTGTGGTCTCACTAAGGCCCTGTAGAGCTGAAGTAAAACATCATTGCTCCTGTACTCAAGTCCTCTCACAATGAAGGCCAACATACCATTTGCCTTCTTAACTGCTTGCTACACTGCATGTTTGCTTTTAGTGATTGGTGTGCAAGGATATCCAGGTCCTTTGTACATCAACATTTCCCAATCTATCACCATTTAAATAATATTCTGTCATTCTGTTTTTCCTACCGAAGTGGATAACTTCACACTTACCCATGTTATATTGCATCTGCCATATATTTGCCCACTCACTCAACCTGTCTAAATTGCTTTGAATCCTCTTAACACCCTCATTGCTCAAATACCAAGTTTCATGTTGTCAGGAAACTTGGAAATACCACATTTCGTTCCCTCATCCAAATCATTGATGTATATGGTGAACAGCTGGGGCCCAAGAACTGATCCCTGAGGTACGCCACTAGTCACCGCCTACCACTCCAAAAAAACAAACCCCTTTTATTCCTACTCTCTGTTTCCAGTCTGTTAACCAATCCCAATCCATGCCAATACATTACCCCAAATCCCATATGCTTTAATTTAGCACACTAACCTCTTATGTGGGACTTTATCAAAAGCTTTCTGAAAATCCAAATACACATCCACTGGTTCTCCATTCTCTTTTCTGCTAGTTACATTCTCAAAGAACTCCAGTAGGTTATCAAACATGATTTCACTTTCATAAATCCATGTTGACTTTGTCTAATCCTAAGTGTCCTGTTATCACATCCTTTATAATAGGCTCTTAACATTTTCCCTACTACTAATGTTAGGCTAGCTGGACTGTGATTCACTGTTTTCTCCATCCCTCCTTTTTTAAATAGTGGGGTTACATTTGCCACCCTCCAATCTGCCGGGATTGTTCCAGAATCTACAGAATTTTGGAAGATGACAAGCAACGTATCCACTATTTCCATGGCCACCTCCTTTAGTACCCTGGGAAGTAGATTATTGGGCTCTGGGGATTTATTGACTTCCAGTTACATTAATTTCTCCGGCACTATTGTTTTAGTAATACTAATTTCCTTCAATTCTGCGATTCTGAGATATCTTGGGTCATGGATTTAGAATAAAAAAGCCCCTCTCTCACCCAATACATGTTCAGCTCTGTTGCGTATACTTCAAATAACAGACTATGGTCCTGTTTTAGCTGTACGGATAATGAGTTCTATTGTATTTATTTTTCTGTTTGACATTCATTATCACATTGGAGTGCCTACAAAGGGAGCCCTTTCTCCAGCCCATGTACAAACCTCCAGAGTGCGTCAGGATTTCTGTGCACACCCTGCAACCCAGATATTTACCAAAAATAGAAAATAAAGACACTGGAAACCCCCAGAATGTCTATGAAAATATGAAGGCTGAAAGAAACTGGTAGGTGGCTTCAATAAAGCAGCTGATGTTACTGATTCTGTCTGCTCTCTCATTGATATTCCTGGATTCAAACGCACATAAAAGTGGTCTGCACAGCCTCACATGGAGGTTGACCCGCTCATTAATGCAGGGTGGCATGTTTCAGAAAGAACTCTTTCTCTGCTCCTTTGCAGAGAAAGAAAAGTGACATCACTACATTTTTCCTGTTCTTATTGTGCCTTAATGTATACCATACTCTCCCTCCTGCTCGTTCCATTAGCACATTCCATTTTATCACTGCTGACAGTTCCTTAACACATGGTATAATCTTTCCATCTCAAGCTAGTTTTTTAACAGATGAAAATCTCACCACCAGCAACACCCTTTAACAGGTGGGCATGTATAACAAGTCCTAATGGTATATTTTCTTTTCTCTTCTCTCCCTCCTTTGCCAGTATTTACACAACTTATAATTTAGCACCCTTATATAAAATGTCCCAAGCTACTTCACAGGATTGTTATTAAATAAAATTTGACACCAAGCCACAGAAAGGGATATTAGGACAGATGACCAAAAGCTTAGACCATAAGGCGTAGGAGCAGAATTAGGCCATTCGGCCCATCAATTCTGCTCCACCATTCAATGAGATCATCGCTGATCTGATAATCCTCAACTCCACTTTCCTGCCTTTTCCCCATAAGCCTTGGCTCCCTTACTGATTAAAAAATCTATCTCAGCCTTGAATATAATTAATGACCCAGCCTCTACAGCCCTCTGCGGTAAAGAATTCCACAGATTCACTATCCTCAGAGAAGAAATTCCTCATCTCTTAAATGGGCGACTCCTTACTCTGAGATTATGCCCTCTGGTCCTCGACTCTCCTACAAGGGAAAATAACCTCTCAGCATCTGCCCTGTCAAGCCCCCTAAGAATCTTGTATGTTTCAATAAGGTCGCCTCTCATTATTCTAAACTCTAATGAGTAGAGGCCTAACCTACTCAACCTCTCCTCATAAGAAAATCCCCCCATACCCAGGATCAACCTAGTGAATCTTCTCTGGACTGCCTCCAATGCCAGTATATCTTTCAATAGAAAAGGGGACCAAACTTGTTCACAGTATTCTAGATGTGGTCTAACTAGTGCCTTGTATAGTTTTAGCAAGACTTCACTATTTTTATACTCCATTCCCTTAAAATAGAGGCCAACATTTCATTTGCCTTCCCTGTTACCTCTTGAACTTGTATGTTAGCTTTTTGGGATTCATGCACAAGGACTCTCAAAGCTCTGTGCTGCAGCCTTCTGCAGTCTTTCTCCACTTAAACAATATTCAGCTCCTCTATTCTTCCTGCCAAAGTGCATAACCGCACATTTTCCCACATTATATTCCATCTGCCAAATTTTTGCCCGCTCACTTAACCTGTCTAGATTCTTCCATAGACACTTTGTGTCATCCTTACCACTTGCCTTCCAACCTATTTTTATATCATCCACAAACTTGGTGATAGTACATTCACTTCCTTAATCTAAGTAATTAAAATATATTGTTAACAACTGAAGCCCCAGTACTGATCCCTGTGGCACTCCACTAGTTACAGGTTACCATCCTGAAAATGCCCCCCTTATCCCAACTCTCTGTCTTCTATTAGTTAGCCAATCCTCTATCCATGCTAATACGCTACCTCCAAAACCATGGGCACAATAACGGATGTTAAGCTAACTGGCCTACAATTACCTGTATTTTGTCTCCCTCCTTTTTTGAGTAAGGGTGTTAAATTGGCCATTCTCCAATCCTCTGGGACTTTTCTAGAATATAAGGATTTTTGGAAGATTTCTACCAGTGCATCCACTATCTCTGTAGCTACTTCCTTTAATATCCTAGGATGCAACCCATCAGGCCCAGGGGACTTATCAACCTTTAGCCCCATTAGTTTCCCCAGTACTTTTTCTCTAGTTATAATTATTGTATGTATTTCCTCCCCTAACTTTTGTCCTTTGATTATTTAGTATTTTTCAAATGCTATTATTGTCTTCTACTGTGAAGACTGATGCAAAGTATTTCTTTAACTCCTCTGCCATTTCCTGGTTCCCCATTATTATTTCCCCAGCCTCATTCTCTAAGGGGCCTATGTTCACTTTGGCCTACCTCTTTCAGAAGCTTACTGTCCATTTTTATATTACTTGAGTTTACCCTCAAAGTTTATTTTCTCCCTCTTTATTATTTTTTTGGTCACCTTTTGTTGGTTTTTAAAAAACTTTCCCAATCCTCTGGCTTACCACTAATCTTTACCACATTGCATGTTTTTTCTTTTAATTTGATACTATCCTTAACTTCCTTGATTAACCATGGTTGGTTTATCCCCTTCCTTGAATCCTTCTCTCTCACTGGGATATATCTTTGTTGTGAGCCATGAACTGTTTTCTTAAACACCTGCCATTGTTCATCAACTGCTTTTTCTGCTAAACTGCTTTCCCAGTCCACTCCAGCCAACTCTGCCCTCATTCCTTTGTAATTACTGTTATTTAAGTTTAGCACAGTTGTTTCCGACCCAAGTTTCTCACTCTCAAACTGAATGTTAAATTCTACCATATTATGGTCAATTTTCTTGAGGATCTTTTATTCCGAGATCATTTATTAAACCAGCCTCATTACACATTACCAGATCCAAAATAGCCCGATCCCTGGTTGGATTCACAACATATTATTCTAAGAAACTGTCCCAAAGACACTATGAGTTCTTGCTCGTGTCTACCTCTGCCAATTTGATTTTCCCAATCTACATGAAGATTAAAGTCACCCATGATTAATGTACTGCCTTTTTTACATGCCCTCATTATCTCCTGATTTATTCTCTGTCCTACAGTTTAGCTATTGTTAGGGGACCTATAGCCCACTCCCACCTGTGGCTTCTTCCCCATATCATTTCTTACCTCCGCCCATATGGATTCTACATCTTCTGATCCAAGATCATTTCTTGCTATTGTACTTCCATCTTGTACTAACGAAGCTACTCCACCACCCTTTCCTGCCTGCCGCCCCTTTCGGAAAGTCACATACCCCTCAACATTTAGTTCCCAGCTTTAATCTCCTTGTAACCACGTCCATAATGACCATAAGATCAAACCCATTAACCTTTATTTGTGCTGTTAACTAATTTATTTTGTTATGAATACTGCATGCATTTAAGTAAAGGCTCATTATTTTTGCCTTTTTACCATCTTTTACCCCCTTTTACCCTATTTGCTGCTGTTTTTTTATGTTTGTACACTCTGTCTCTTCCTGTCACACTCTGGGTATCAATACCTAAATAGCTGCCCTGCAATGCTGCCATGTCCTTTTGCTTTGTTAGGCTACGTATCCGCTTCCCAGACCCCTCCCCCCATTTAGTTTAAAGCCCTCTCAAAAACTTGGTCAAGGAGGGTTGTTTTAAGGGGTGCCTATGGGAGGAGGGAGAGGTAGAGAGGCAAAGGTCTTTAGAGAGGGAATTCCAGAGCTTAGGGCTCAGGCAGCTTATGTAACTGCCACCAATAGTGAAAAATTAAAACTAGGGATGTGCAAGAGACCAGAATTCGAGGGACACAAAGATCAGGGAGGCTTGTAGGGCTGAAGGAAGTTACAGAGAAAGGAGAGGTGAGGCTGTGGAGAAATTTAAACAAAAAGGAATAATTGAGACATTGCCAGGCTTTGAGCAAAAATAGGTTGGTGACCACAGGGATGGTGGGTGAATGGGATTTGATGCAAGTTAGGATATGGCAAGCAAGTTTTGAATGAGATCAAATTTACCGAGCGTGGGAGTTGGAAGACTGGCCAGAAGTGCATTGAAATTGTCAAGTCCCGTAATAACAATGGCATTATGATACTTGCAGCAGAAAATGAGCTGAGGCAGAGGCTGAGATTATGGAGGTGGAAATAGGTGGCATTGGTGACGGTCAGATATAGGGTTGGAAGATTATCTAGGGTGAAATATATCACCAAGGCTGCAACTGGTCTGGTTCTGTCTCAGACAGTCACCAGGGAAAGGGATGAGGTTGATGGCAAGGATGCTAAGCTTTTAATGGGGACAAAAAAATGGCTTTGGTCATCTCAAAGACGGAAACTCCTGCTTATCCAGTACTGAAGTGCTGGAAAAACTCAGCAGGTCTGGCTGCATCTATGGAGAGAGAAAGAGAGTCAATGTTTCGAGTCCAATATGACTCTTCCAAGTTTTTCTTACCATGGTGTAATAGTTGTCACTGGACTAATATTCCAGAAAATCGGAGTTCAAATCTTTCTATGGCAATTTGAGAATTTAAATTCAGCTTAAAAGTCTGGAAATGAAAGGTTGGCATCTGTAAAAGTGAACAGGAAACTTTTGGATTACCAATGGTTAATAGAAAAAAAAATTCAAAAAAATCTTTCCATTGCATCATGATTTCTCTGATGTCGAGACAGTCCATACAAGTCTTGTCTTGTGCAGTGTCATCTCTGACTTTGAAGAGCTTCAACCAATAACAGCATTTAAATGGGTGAATATGGCATCTAGTTTCTCTAAAATTTCTGTTTTCTAACCCGATGACAACTATGACTTGTTGCGACAGCATTGATCTACACTGCCATGGTCCCCCAAGCTTTATTGGACACTAAAATGAAATTAAGTTTGTTACGCTAATCAGCTGTGCCCAGTGATCCAAACTGTAAATTAAGATTTTATGCAATCACCTTTGAGGTGCAGCATGTGTAATGTAACATCTTCATACCACAAAACCACAAATGCAAGCCTTGATCTTCTGTGCTGCAGATTGCATTGAAAATTAGGTAGAGACTCTTCCACTACCAAGACAAACACATTAGATCATCATCTATTTTTCTCTCTTGATTCGGTGGTTTTAATTCAAAGTTAACACAAAACATTAGGCATGCCTCAGCAAAGGGCATATCTACATTTACAAACATTAAAGTGGTAGGGGAAACTGTAGGCACACTAGTCTGATGATGGCAAGAACAATAGTAAGTGCCTTGTAGGGCTGAAGGAGGTTACAGAGATCATCTAGTAATAGATGGTAAGTGCAGTATTGGCAATGTTGTAAATTATGATAGCATTTTTGTCGAATTTAGAATTAATTCTTTTTAAAACTTTTCAATTAAATCTGTGCTCCCAGATAATTGGAGGTGGTAGGAGGTCAACTTTCTTGACTGCCTCCTAGTCAACCACCCAGCTTCCATTTAGCACCTACTCCTAGCTGCAAAGCCAAAAGCTGAGCACCAATAAACCTCCCAAAAGGCTATGAAAAAGCAGGCAGATGCCAAGGCCCAAACCCTTCACCAAGGAGACTATATGCTGGTCCTCCTACTGATACAAGGTGAAAGCCTGGTTCAGTGGCCCATACAGGTTAGGAAAGAGAATTGGGGAGTAACTATTTAATCATCACTCCAGACTATAGGGGGGAAAAAAAAGAGACTGTCATGTCAACATCTTAAAACAGTGTCAGATCCTGGAAGGGAACAAGCTATTTATGGTCTTTCAGATAGCAAATGAACTGGATGACAAAAGGGATAGCAAGGACAAACTAGATGGAGGCTTGGGCGAGGCCTGAATTGAACCCCCTACCATCTGGTTAGCAAACAGACATTTTAGAGAAGCTAGGTACCCATATACGCCCATTTAAATGCAGCACAAAGAAGAGAGTGGTTGTGTATTTCTCCAAGAAATTGAACAAACACCAGAAACGATATTCCACTGTGGACAAAGAAACCTTAAGGTTATTGCTGGCTCTCAAACACAGATGTATGACCAAAAAGGATACACAGAGACTACAAAGATAAAAACAAAAAACCGCAGATGCTGGAAATCCAAAACAAAAACAGAATTACTTGGAAAAACTCAGCAGGTCTGGCAGCATCGGCGGAGAAAAGAGTTGAGATTTCGAGTCCTCATGACCCTTCAACAGAACTGTTGAAGGGTCATGAGGACTCGAAATGTCAACTCTTTTCTTCTCCGCCGATGCTGCCAGACCTGATGAGTTTTTCCAGGTAATTCTGTTTTTGTTACACAGAGACTATAGTCTGTACAGATCACAATCCCTTGCCCTTCATGGAAGAAATCAAAACCAATGGTAAGACACTATTTTGTTGGAGTTTGTTCCTCAAACCATATGTCTTAAAAATTATCCACATTGCAGGGAATGTTGTGTATGCATGGGTTCTGTTTATTTTCATTATTTGTGTTCTTTCCCAGTCTTGTAATGAAATGAGAGTGCATGTCATTTCATTCCATGTAGTGCGGAAGTGTTAGGAAGATGTGCTTTTTGAAGATACAATTTCCAATATCTTTTTTTGGATGGATTTTTAAAAACTGCCCAGATTGCTGCAATACATTTAAAAACTGCCCAGATTGCTGATGAAGACAGCTGCTCAACCCCTTAGGGAGCGTGAAAGACCCCACTCCCCGTTGATTCATACCATCCTGAAACTTTTCAAATGTTTCTTAGATGAGACATCAAAATGCAATCACCTGTTCTGAAACAATAATTGCAGCAGACATGAACTAATCAAATTTTTCTGGAATAAAAAGCCAGCAAGGTATTTCAAGGGTTTTACCGAGCAGGAAACCATTGGGCAGGATTTTAGTTTCGTCGCAGAGGGGCAGGGCCATACAATGCAGCGAGCTGTGCAAAGATCCATTGACTTTGGCAGGACCGCAAAATCCCACCGGTGGGAGGGGCTGTAAAATTCCACCCATAGACAACATCTACTGAACACAGGCTGATTGAAGCTGTGTGCCTGTGTGCTCTCTCTCGGGAGTTGTTTGTCCGGTTTGCAAAGTAACTATCCTGAGAAGGAAAGCCGACTACAAATGGAGATTTCAAAAAAAATGTGGAAAACTACATCCAGGATGACAGCTGACCAGAAGAGCCGCAACGTTGAATCACCACATCAAGACCAGTCAAGGAACAGCTAACCGTATACTCCTTTGTTTTATATTTCATGAACTGTTTAAGCCTATCCTCTTATTCTGCCAGCTGTACTCGTGTACATGTGGGCCCAGGTGAACGTGTGTGATTGTATGAATTGTGGCTGTGTTTTAACTAGTGTTTTTAGCTTGGGAAACAGTTTCAATTAACTTATCATTTTTTATCTAACCCAAAAAAACCTGTTTGCATAATTCTTCACAATCTCAAATTGTAAAGAGTGGGACGCTTACAGAATTGGCAAAGGACATCTCTAAATTCTCTGAATGACCCTGTTATGGTCAAACCTGGAGTGGGAGAATAGGGGAGTTACTTCACCCCTCCTCATGTGGTCGTAACACTATGTTGATTTTATTTGTTAGAGTAAGTCTTAAAACGTGAAATATTGGCCTTCAGTTATTTTTGTTGGTCATTTGGGAAATTAACTTATTTTAAAAAGTTATCAGTCTTTACAGGGATTGTAAAATTGGAAAATGCAGATTATTCAGAACCTATCCAGCAGGGATCAAAATTAGTACACTATCTCTGAAAGGTCCATGTAAATGCATCAACTACCGAACCCATTGTTATATGAATTTCCCAATTTGTAGTTTAGACTACACACTTTCTAAGTCAAGTGGGTACTATCCATCTGAATGGAACGCTTAAAATTCCAGACACCTTTCACCTACCACCTTACACTCACTTATACCAGGAACAACGTGTGGGGCATGGTTAAAGAATTGCTCCTTTGCCATTGAAATTATTTTTCAATATTGGTTGAAGAACCCAGTTCATTTCTGAATACGAGGAAAAGTACTATTTGCATTAGGTCTATCAATTAAACACCACCATCATGCAATGAATCCATCAAATCTGTTGGGTGCACTGCAAAATTATTTGCAAACCAGTCCATTTAGGACCAGGGAAAGGCCATTAAATCTAATCATTATTTTGGTAGATCAATGTTATTTACCTTCTCATCATATCTATCCTCTCCTCAGATATACATTGACCTGATCTGATTTATATTGTCTGCTTTAATGAATTTCCATGGTAACTTATGTAACAACTTTGAGTGAAAACGTTTCAATTTTCTTTTTTACTCTCAGCTAATTTTTATGATTACATCCTTTACTGTTTAAACAATTAAGTTATCCTTCCTAGTCCTAGTTGAAGCTGTACTGAAGCCAGGAAAGACACTCAAGATTTCATGATCAGCATTACTGGAAACAAAAAGAAAGCAGGTGAAGGCTAGTGTTAAAATAATTTGATGAAAAAAATACAGGATGAAGTGATCACTGAAATTATAATTATAATTAAGTATTTGCCACTGCAAGCTTTACTAATTATAATTTCATTGGAAGTTTCTTCTGTTCCCAGACATACTCCCATTGCACTCAAGGATAGAATCAATTCAAATTACTTCAGCTAGGCTGGCTAAGATGACTCAAATCGCTTACTGGTTTGATTAATCCAGGTCAGAATGCTTGAAGTCATACTAAAAACCTCTGCTCAGAGACAGGCCCATGTGGCCAGGGAGTGAAACTCAAACAGAAATCTATTGTAATTAAGTGGAGTTTCCATACCTTTCACTTTTGCAAAGACTGTTTCCACTTGATACAATTAGAGTTTGTATAGTCATATTTGCCCTCAAACCATTAGGTTATGCAAAGAATTTCCATACTTTAGTCAACTTGAAATTAAAAATACCTAGATCCAGCTTTCTTCATTAAATAAAAATTTAATCTAAGCACTCGCTGAATTACATCAGACAGTTACTACTTGACCTTATAAATGGGTTTCTCTTCTCGCCTTTGAAATCAATCTTTTTTTGTCCTGTTGTGGAATTGACCCAAATATACACAATACAAAGTCTCAATCTTGCAACAGTGCTAGGGTAAGGTGAAGCTATGAATCCTGACAGAGATTGTTGTTAGATGAGTGATGGGTATTTGGTGCAGAGTGGTGTCAGAGATTAGTGGAATATGGCATTTGAAGTTACATTCACTCCTGAGGTCACTGAACTTTAGGCAGCATCAAATCCACATCCTTGGGACTTGACTCCTGGCATTTATACCCATAATTATCTTGTCCCATTGTTTTTGCAGTTTGTCTAGAGGGTCTATTGTGGGTAGGTCTTCTGCATCTCATCAACCAAGGCCCCCAGTGCAGCTTCAGAAAATCTTGCAGTTCACACTCTTTGTGCCATTACTGCGTATTTCCCAGGTTGGAGTCAGCTGTAGAATGGCTTACAATATCTGCTTCAGACACAATGCACCTCCCCTTTTAGAGTTGTAGGTTGGCTTTGAGCAGTGCCAGCGAGCTTGAACTGGTGCTAGCTTCTCACAATTTGGGATCCCACTGAAAAGCATAGCCACTCAACAGCTTGGTTTGTGTTGGCTGCATACTGCAATCATGTTAATTTACAGGCAGCACAAAGTTGGCATACCACCTGCACTGGAAACAATGTGGTTAATCCCTCAAGATCTCTGTGCATGCTTTCAGGGTCTTTTAAATTTAGCCCTCTTCTCCTCTCCCGAAGAGTTGACCCCTTGTTGGGGTACAGCTCCACAGGCACCTATCATCCTCTACTACCGCACCCAACTGGCCCCCCATTCATGTCTAAGCCTTAATATTGTGTTAGAAACAAAAAAACTGCGGATGCTGGAAATCCAAAACAAAAACAGAATTACCTGGAAAAACTCAGCAGGTCTGGCAGCATCGGCGGAGAAGAAAAGAGTTGACGTTTCGAGTCCTCATGACCCTTCGACAGAACTTGAGTTCGAGTCCAGGAAAGAGCTGAAATATAAGCTGGTTTAAGGTGTGTGTGTGGGGGGCGGAGAGATAGAGAGACAGAGAGGTGGAGGGGGTTGGTGTGGTTGTAGCGACAAACAAGCAGTGATAGAAGCAGATCATCAAAAGATGTCAACAACAATAGTACAATAGAACACATAGGTGTTAAAGTTAAAGTTGGTGATATTATCTAAACGAATGTGCTAATTAAGAATGGATGGTAGGGCACTCAAGGTATAGCTCTAGTGGGTTTTTTTTTATTTTATATAATGGAAATAGGTGGGAAAAGGAAAATCTTTATAATTTATTGGGAAAAAAAAAGGGGAAACAAAAAAAAAACCCACTAGAGCTATACCTTGAGTGCCCTACCATCCATTCTTAATTAGCACATTCGTTTAGATAATATCACCAACTTTAACTTTAACACCTATGTGTTCTATTGTACTATTGTTGTTGACATCTTTTGATGATCTGCTTCTATCACTGCTTGTTTGTCGCTACAACCACACCAACCCCCTCCACCTCTCTGTCTCTCTATCTCTCCGCCCCCCACACACACACCTTAAACCAGCTTATATTTCAGCTCTTTCCTGGACTCGAACTCAAGTTCTGTCGAAGGGTCATGAGGACTCGAAACGTCAACTCTTTTCTTCTCCGCCGATGCTGCCAGACCTGCTGAGTTTTTCCAGGTAATTCTGTTTTTGTTTTGGATTTCCAGCATCCGCAGTTTTTTTGTTTTTATCTCTGTGTTTAATTGACTGCCACTGCTCTTCAAGAAATGCCTACCTCCTTGAAGAAGTTCTGTTCCTCTCTGCGACAAGATTTCCGGATTTCTCTGTTGCCTTGTTCACCTTCATTGCTTTCCATTTCTCTCCTAGTGTTTGACAAGGTGTTTACTAAAACCCGCTTTCACAGCCATATCTCCTTTCTCAGTGACTGTCTCCGTCTCCGACTTACCCCACATGGATTTCAACTGAAATTCCACCCCTCATGTTTCGAACCCACCCAGGATTACAGGTATCTCCGGGACATAAAACGTTTCTCGGACTGCTGTTCCCGTCACATTCTGAAATCCACTCTCAGTGCCATGCGCCGCCATATGAACACACTCGACCTCTCCCTCCAGCAGCACCGCCGTACCCTTTTTCAAAGCTGCGCGTGCCCCCAGTTTCATTTTATCCTTCGGCTCATCCGACGCCTCAACAAGAAACTTTTTCTCTTTCTCTCAAGTGCTAAGGAACGCAAGCTCCAACAACTCATCGACACCAACACCCATCTAGGACCCTCCACCCCTGCCTGTCCCTCCGTCCCCACCCCATCTTCCAATCCCAACCCCAGCCGTGTATTCACTATACCCCCTGACCTTCCCCTCTCCGATGCTGAACGTTCAGTGCTCAGCAAAGGACTTAGTTTCATACCCTTACGCCCTCACCTCAATGAATTTCGGGCTCGGCATGATACTGAACTCTTCTTCCGCCGTCTTCGTCTCCGGGCTCACTTCTTTGGGCAGGAGTCCTCTCCCAGTTCAACGGATCCTTTTACCCATCTTCAATATTCTCCCTCCACCTGGACCCCTCCCTCTGGATTCTTACCTTCTCTCGATCTTTTCATTGAGAACTGTCGGCGCGACATTAGTCGTCTCAATTTCTCTGCTCCTCTCACCCATTCTAACCTGTCTCTCTCTGAACTTACTGCACTCCATTCTCTCAGGTCCAACCCTGACATTGTCATCAAACCCGCTGACAAGGGTGGTGCTGTTGTTGTCTGGCGCACTGACCTCTACCACGCGGAGGCTGAGCGTCAACTCGCAGACACTTCCTCCTACCTCTCCCTGGACCATGACCCCACCACTGAACATCAAGCCATTGTTTCCAGGACTGTCACTGACCTCATCTCCTCTGGGGATCTCCCTCCCACAGCTTCCAACCTGATAGTAGCCCAACCTCGGACAGGCCCGCTTCTATCTCCTACCCAAAATCCACAAACAGAACTGCCCCGGTAGACCGATCGTCTCAGCTTGCTCCTGCCCCACAGAACTCATTTCTCGTTATCTTGACTCCCTTCTCTCTCCCCTTGTCCAGTCCCTTCCCACCTACATCCGTGATTCCTCTGATACCTTACGTCACATCAACAATTTCCAGTTCCCTGGCCCCTACTGCTTCCTCTTCACCATGGACGTCCAATCCCTCTACACCTCCATCCCCCACCAGGATGGTCTGAGGGCCCTTAGCTTCTTCCTCGAACAGAGGCCCGAACAATCCCCATCCACCACTACTCTCCTCCGTCTGGCTGAACTTGTTCTCACGCTGAACAATTTCTCCTTCAACTCCTCTCACTTCCTCCAAATAAAAGGTGTGGCTATGGGTACCCGCATGGGCCCCAGCTATGCCTGTCTCTTTATGGGGTATGTGGAACATTCCTTGTTGCAGTCCTACTCCGGCCCCCTTCCACAACTCTTTCTCCGGTACATCGATGATTATTTCGGTGCTGCTTCATGCTCTCGTCAGGACTTGGAAAAATTTATTAATTTTGCTTCCAATCTCCACCCCTCCATCATTTTCACGTGGTCCATCTCTGACACTTCCCTTCCCTTCCTTGACCTCTCTGTCTCAATCTCTGGTGATAGACTGTCCACCAATATCCATTACAAACCCACCGACACCCACAGCTATCTCGACTACAGCTCCTCACACCCCACTTCCTGTAAGGACTCCATCCCATTCTCTCAGTTCCTTCGCCTCCGTCGCATCTGTTCCGATGATGCTACATTCAAAAACAGTTCCTCTGACATGTCCTCCTTCTTCCTTAACCGAGGTTTTCCACCCACGGTCGTTGACAGGGCCCTCAACCGTGTCCGGCCCATCTCCCGCGCATCCGCCCTCACTCCTTCTCCTCCCTCCCAGAAACATGATAGGGTCCCCCTTGTCCTCACTTATCACCCCACCAGCCTCCGCATTCAAAGGATCATCCTCCGCCATTTCCGCCAACTCCAGCATGATGCCACTACCAAACACATCTTCCCTTCACCCCCCTTATCGGCATTCCGTAGGGATCGCTCCCTCCGGGACACCCTGGTCCACTCCTCCATCACCCCCTACTCCTCAACCCCCTCCTATGGCACAACCCCTTGCCCACGCAAAAGATGCAACACCTGCCCCTTCACTTCCTCTCTCCTCACCGTCCAAGGACCCAAACACTCCTTTCAAGTGAAGCAGCATTTCACTTGCATTTCCCCCAACTTAGTCTACTGCATTCGTTGCTCCCAATGTGGTCTCCTCTACATTGGAGAGACCAAACGTAAACTGGGCGACCGCTTTGCAGAACACCTGCGGTCTGTCCGCAAGAATGACCCAAACCTCCCTGTCACTTGCCATTTTAACACTCCACCCTGCTCTCTTGCCCACATGTCTGTCCTTGGCTTGCTGCATTGTTCCAGTGAAGCCCAACGCAAACTGGAGGAACAACACCTCATCTTCCGACTAGGGACTTTACAGCCTTCCGGACTGAATATTGAATTCAACAACTTTAGGTCGTGAGTCCCCTCCCCCATCCCCACCCCCTTTCTGTTTCCCCCTTCTTTTTTTTTCCCAATAAATTATAAAGATTTTCCTTTTCCCACCTATTTCCATTATATAAAATAAAAAAAAACCCACTAGAGCTATACCTTGAGTGCCCTACCATCCATTCTTAATTAGCACATTCGCTTAGATAATATCACCAACTTTAACTTTAACACCTATGTGTTCTATTGTACTATTGTTGTTGACATCTTTTGATGATCTGCTTCTATCACTGCTTGTTTGTCGCTACAACCACACCAACCCCCTCCACCTCTCTGTCTCTCTATCTCTCCGCCCCCCACACACACACCTTAAACCAGCTTATATTTCAGCTCTTTCCTGGACTCGAACTCAAGTTCTGTCGAAGGGTCATGAGGACTCGAAACGTCAACTCTTAATATTGTGTGTTGGCAGGCCATACAACTATTGAGTCAGTCAGTCAGACTCCATTTTATCCTGAACTAATACTCACAGACAGGCATCAGCAGCATAGATTGCTGAATAGCAACCAGCAGCAAGAAATCCTACCTATTTATACCTTGCTCAACTCTGGTGCTGAGGCCAATGATACTGCTCTCATTAATTGGGGATGAAACATCTTTGCAAGCCAGGAAGCAGACAGGCAATTTGAAAATGCTATTAAATCCGACTCTGAGTTATCTTCAAATGTAGCACCTATGAACTTTCATCCCTTTTCCTTGTTTGGTCCTACACCATTCCCTGGCTCAGTGTGGCAAGAATGATTCAGAACACTAGGAATTTGAATGATTCAGGATTAAAATTTTATATGTACTGAAAAAGATAGAAACTGAAGCATTTGGATCATGGCAGGTCCTTTCGCAGCTCCTGACCACAAAACATACTTCCATCTCAGAGTAGGATATTGCTTTAAATCACAAGCTTGTCAATTTTATAATTTTTCAGTTTACTGTTGAATTAAAAATACTGTCTCATGATTGCTAGATGTAGACTGGTTACTTCTATTTTTTTTAGAGTAAGTTTGCATAATCATAAAATGCAAGAATTATGGCTGTTGGTTGCAAGGAAATTTTAAATTCCATTCTCTCCCATGGTTCAGTGGATACTCACTAGACAGTGGCTCACTTGAAACAGAAACCTCCTTAGTTTGATCTCTGTTCTGAGGAGATTCAGCTAACTTTGGCTTGGTAGGAGTGAGAGCACAGCAATGAAGCTTCCAGAGATTTGTGCAGGGCGAAGATTTGGGAAAGAAATAGAGGGAGGGAGAAAGAGGGGAAGTACCAGGGCCAGGATATTGAGGGCGACGAGTGGGGGCTGGGGGGGAGGGTGTCACCCTGTGTCATTTCAATTTCCAGGTCAGCGGTGGCGCAGCCGAATCAGCCGTGCACCCGCCGACCTGTCAACAGCCACTTGAGACCATTTAAAAAGTAATTCAAGTAGTTAATGGACCTGCCCGTCCAACCTTAAGGTTGGCGGGCAGGCTGGAAATCCTGGTGAACTTCAGAAAAAGCATGAAACCTCATCCAAAGACGGGATGCGGTTCCATGATGGTTTTTAAAAATTTAATAAAAGTTTGAATGAAAGTGATGGACATGTCCCAACTCATGTGACAGTGTCACATAAGGGGACATGTCGTGGACATTTTATGTTTGTGTATTGACCATTTTTGAATTTGGCGCCGGTCTCTGAGGCAGCACTTAGCCTCAGGGAGATGAATGTGCTCTTTTGCGCACATGCGCGAAAGCGCGCACTCCCGGCTTAGGGAATTCCCCTCCCCCTGCCCGCACAGGGAGCACATAGTTTCCTGGCAGATGTCACGCTGGGCGGGCCTTAATTGGCCCGCCCTCGTAAAATGGCAGCGCGCCCCGATCAGGGGCACCGATCGGAGGCACACCTGCATGCGCCCGCTCCTGCACTTTCCTTTCCGACCGGGTGGGGGGAAATTCTTCCCCCGGAGTATTCACAGTCCCATTCCAAGTCAAAAGCCCATATAAATCAACGAATACGTGTGTACAACACAGCATGAGATTCCCTGCAGTCGAACCCTATATAACCACAGACACAAGAAAAATCGGCCACTTGGTAAGCACACCAAAAGGCCATCATTGTTTAAATCACAACCTTCTAATCAGGAGGAACAGGAGGCACATTAGAAATGCAATCATGTTTTGACAAAATACAGAAAAGTTAGGTTGTTAAGAAACGAGAGTATAACAAAGGCCTTCTGCATGTTTTTTTTTATAGAAACAATCCACATATCAGTGGCAGTCAGGATAACTATTCCTACCTGTCCTGTGTATACATAGAAATATATGCATGCACACAAAGATTGAAGGCTCACTTTAAATATACAAACTTTATTTAAATTTGGATAAGGAATTTAATAAATAAGGCACATTCAAGACAAGAGCTAGCATTAAAAAATTTCCAAAACAAAGCACTTTAGATAGAAACATTGCCAAATGAGAAAAACAGGAGTTAAGATGTGAATGCTGAGCCAATTGGACACCACTTATGGATAAAACAAAATGGTGTTTCTCAGGTCCTGTTTGAACTTTGAGGGGACATTAGCAAAACAGCTCCAAACCAGTAGAAAATATAGTTACTGAGCTGCTTGCAAGATATCTTTTGTAGCTTGGGCTACATACAACATTGCACTACTTTTAGTACATTAAAAGTCCACAATGATTTATTTTCCCAATTATCCATTGGAACTAAAAGCTGGTGCCTTTTAGCTGCTTAAAGCCACTTGGAAACCAGAAACAACTGTAGAAAATACACAAAACAGGAGAAGTTGTGTTTGGAAACAATTCTCCAGGTCAATCAAACATGCTAAATTCAACAGTGTCCAAAAGGCACACTTCAAGTAACAAGAATTAATCAACGCAACATTTTTTCCCATTCCTAGAATGCAAATCTGTATCCTAAGAATACAGGTGGTATTTTCAAATCTGCAATTCATTGAAAAAAAAAAATCAATTCTTATCTTAGTTTCATTCAAAAGGATATGGATGTAGATTTAAAAAAAAAGCAACATAAGTTGTAATTTTACAAACATATGGAAAATTTTCAGTTCTGTATTACCGCAGTGTTGCAGGCCCGGTCTGTGCTTAGGGTTTGGAAACTGCTTGACAAGCTGTGCAATAAAGAACATTATGGTCTTTATGCTATTTATTTAATGGAGTCAAGCTTATTGATGTGCCACCGTTTTAATATTCTAATTTCGAGTTTCAACGATTGAACTATAAAAAAAATCCTGTGTACCAGGAACTTTGTATTTCACCACTTGAGGACAGAATTGAAAACTATGCAAAAATTCTTACTGAGTTTTAACATTTTTGAGGATTCTTTTTTCCCTTCTTCCCAAAATAAAACAAAATAAGACCAAATGTCTAATATTAAAATTATTGTAGTGGCAAACCTTAACTGGCACACACAATCAGAAATCGAATCAGGCCTGAATAGTTAAAAAATAAAATTCTGCAGCAATGAACCATGTTGTAGGAGTCTGACAATGCTTTTCTTCCCTGGATCAGCTAACCTTTATCTAAATACACAAAGATAAAAAGTTTTTACAATGAAAATTGAACAGGATTCATTACAAAAAGAACGCATAAATTCACACAGTAAAATCACAAAAAGGTGCATTGACAGAAGAACAGCATTCGTAATTTTGGACCAATATCCAGCAAGCGAAGCTGCCCCTTCCTCTGCATATTAAGCATTGTGTACGTGAACCTCACTGTGTATTAGTAGGTGCAGTGTACCGATAGCATTGTTAATAATAACTTGGGGTGCAGGTAAGCTTTTTTGGTGATATTTATAGCCAACTCCGAAAAACATATCCCAGAACCTTTCTAAAAGACAGTTTACAGGAAGCAAAGGTGTGCTCCAGTTAACTTTGAAATTGATGCTTAGATGGACTTAGGGCATGTTAAGTTGGAAATCTGCTCCACAGTGAACTCTACAGCCTTGCCACAGATACAGATACAAGGGGCTATTGCAGTTAGGTTATTTTGGAGTTGGAAGATCACCATGGCTTGTGCCTGCATTATGCATCTATGATAGGAAACGCACCCTCCATAAAAAAACATCAGCTGAAATGTCTACATCACAAAGAGGAATAGTAATTAAAAATTCAAAAATACACAATGGAAATTCCACGTGTTTTAAAGTACTAGGTTACTAAAACAGAATATATAACACACTTTCAAGAATGCCTCTCTACTTTTTCATGAATTTTATACTTTTAGTTTTTTTTTAAAGAGAAAAACAAGAACAGCCAGCATGTTGCCTTTGCAAGATCATGAAAATCTGACATATTAATACTAAATGTAGACATTAGTTAGATTAGGGGGCCCATTAGTTTTGGTGGCCTATACAACTCCCATGCAATATAAAGAAAAGCAGCACAATTAGGATCCAAACTATTACAAGGTGTTCTCAACATTCAGGATACTCAGCAATATGTAATATTTTAGGGGAAAAATACAAAACATTAGGGTTTTGTTGACTTTATCCCCCCCATCATTTTGTAATGTAACTCTGCGGATAAACATTCCAGAGACCCAGCTCACATTTTGCAGAGTCTCATTTCACAGGAAAGCTTAATGGAAAATTGGGAGCACCAAACTGGGTCCATTAACTTCTACACAAAGTTGTTCAATTTCTGCTTTTCTTGATCCAGGTTCAACACTGGAAGCAAAGTATCTGATAAATCACCCCCAGGTCTGTTGGTAATATTTGAAATTCAAGCTTAAGGCAGACAGATACAGGTAAGCTTATATCATGAAAGATGTCAATTTGTAAAGCATGTGATGTAACATTACGGGAATAACATCAATTATTTCTTTTAAAGAAAAACAGAACACCAGTAGTTTCTAAAATTTGCAAAGCCATTGGAGTCAGGAAACATCTCGCTCTTGTCAATATCCGAAAGCCACATTTTAACTGGAAGAGCTTGATAAGACTTTTCTTTTGGTCTTTTTCTCTCCATATTCCCTGCTAGGTAGCAATGTCGCTCCTAGGCACCTACCGCTACGCAGTCTGCTGCTACAAGGGACATGAACACAGCTTGGGTAATTTGACCAGTACCCTCTCTGAGGCAAAGATAATCAGAAATTCATACCTCACTGATCTGGGACAGCACATCAATCATCAAGCACACTGCATTAACATCCGTCCTGAACATTTCTCATTGTTACTCACTGATCTCAACAACGATCAATCCCAACATTACAGGTTTTGAAGCTATTTATGTTGATTCTATTACTCCAGCAGGGGATTTGGCCACTGCCTGAACATGTAAACAATAGGGAATAGAGCAGTGGGAGGGAAGACAGATTTACAACCTGAGAAATGGAAACACAAATTTTTCTTTACCCATTACTTACTGACAATAGGCATCAAACAACATATGGAAAAACTGTAAAATGAAATCAAAAGACTGAACTGGATTATATTCTTAAAAAATGCAGCAACTGGATGGATAGCTTGATGTGCCCCAGTTACTGTGATCAATAATAGATAAGTGAAGAATATATACACTTCTGAATGCAAAGAGTTTTGAATTAAACCATGCATTAAATGGAACAAATAGACATTCAAATGATTATGAATAAAACTTAAGAAAATTGAATCTTTCAATAGTTTGGATGTTTATTTAACTGGGCGATCTGATTTCCAAGACATATCAAAATGAACCTGGTTAAGAGAATTCTACCCATAAATTTAACAACTTGGAACAATTTTCTGATTTTTAAAAAAACAAAAACACTTTTAAAGATAATCCTGAAGTTTCAATTATAATTTAACCCAGAACATTAAAAAAATCACTACAGATTTAAGAGTACATAATAAGCCAGCATTAACAGTAAGTTATATATAGTACCATTGTCCCTAAATATGCCAGTACTGAAAAGCTCAACACTTGGAAAATCCAAATTTTTTTTTAAAAAAAAAAGCTATTCTAATCTCAAGGTTTTCTCTCTGTCCAAAAGTAAAATGACCAAGACACCGTGCCAGAAATGTGTAGTAATGTGTACATACTAAATGGCACTGCGTAAATTTAATTTTGTTATAGTATGGCTGGGACTGCTAAACAGTGAAATTGCTAAAGAATGAAATGAGAAAATCTGCTGGGGCACAGAATCGACATTATAATTTGGGTAGGTCAATAAAAATGTTAGGGTTATGATGTCTTGTGAATCAGATGGTATAGAGACAGAAGTCGCACAATACATACAGCTAAACCACCATTTTGTCAATTTTCTGTCCAATACAGTTTGAATAAATTGGACAACAGTTTTCCTTAGATTAGAAATCTAACAGCCTCTTCATGGTTTAAATCAGTGGTTGGGAAGAAACTTTTTATTTAAAAAAACAACTGGCATGTCTGGATATTATGATATAACCCTCAATTTGATTAAAGCAGTGAAGTTCAACAATGCTTAACTACTTTACTGCAATCAATTTTGAGACCAATGCTGCTTTGGTGTGTACATCTACTTTGGAGCCACTTGTGGATCAACATCTGGTGCGGTTCGAGTATCCAGCTGCTCCGGTTCAGATGTCGCTGGGTTGCCTGTTTTATCCAGAAAGTACGCAAAAGGATTTTCATGATTGCTTTCCATTGCTTGATAGACCAGGAAGAGGAGAAACACCACAAAGATAAACAGCAGGATCTGTAGCCACACTGGTACGAGACGTTGCGTTGGCTTTTTCTCCTTTGTAACCAAATAGGTGCTTCTCTCTTTATAGTTCTGTCTCTCTGTAGCCCGCGTCAGCAGATCATCAAAGTTGTACTGAATTGGTCGACCTGCTGCTCCTTTGATTGGTCGTCGTCGTGTTGCACTGTGCAGAGAACAAAAATGTGCATGTAGATTCATTAGAGGTGGGGTTCTTCGTCCCCGCACCCTGCCCCCTCCCAAACTACTGGTATTTGAGATCTTTAGGTTTAATTAAGAAAGATATGCATCTTACTTGATTCCTGATGGAGAATTAATTTCATCTGGAAACATCTGGGTCAGCACATCCCCCATCTCCTTTGACTGCAATTAAAGAATAAACAATTTTTAAACCTTGCTTTAATACTTGTGATGCACCAGCTGGTTATAACAAGCTGAACTGCAAGTACAAAAATGCATTCTGCTTTATATTCCCAGATGCATTCAGATGTCGCCGAAGGAAATAGTCCAGTAATCATTTTACACCTAGTTGGTGTAGATGAGGATTTGTAAAACTTTTCCTTCCAGTACAGCAATAAATAATGAAGACCAAAATTGCAGCAATAGTTCTGTTTTACCAATGATTATAAATTAATTCAACTAAATGCCAAAATTAATCAACAAAATGAAAACCTACAGCATTGACTAGATTGAAGACAACAAAATGTTTTAATTATTCTATATAGCAATATGACACACCCAAGAGGCAATATTCCCTTTAAGTTACACTGTGCAGCAAACTAAGAATTCCTGCCCAGGCCACACACAATTATCCCCTTTAAAGTGGCTGTGCAAAACAAATTAAGGGGCCATGCACTTAAAGAAATCACCATTTGAAATAAAAAATTACAGGGAATGTTGCCTAGAGGAACTAGCTTCAGTAAGTGAACGTCAAAAAGTAACAGAAGGTATCAGATGTTCTACAGATGTTGACACCAGAGCAAATCCCCTCATGTTTCCCAACTGCCCTTCCCTACCCCACCAATTGTTGTTTCTTCTCCCCCTGTAAATGCAGACTCATGCAAAGCTGCTGGTAGTAGACAACTGCATGGCAGTTCTTCATGAGAGATTGGATGGTAGCTATGGCCAAGCCAATTCCACTGTTCAGAACATTTAGATTTTCCTTCTGTCAATTCTAGCAGTAATTTCACAGCCAATTCCACTATGGGAATTGTCCGAGAGATTGCTGCTAGAATTGCTGGAGGGAAAATCTAAAGGCTCCTGCGCATTCTTTTTAATTAATAAAGCATAGTAATTATGGGTAAGTAATTAATAATCACAACAGAGTTTGATCCCAGAAAAACTAGGGGTGACATTTACATGAGGTACATGAAACTTGTGTTTTTATAAGTCAAAAGTCTTTTTTTTTTGTAAAAAAAAAATGCTTTTCTGAAATCACCCATTCTTGATAGGGAACTTCTTTGGGCTCTGGAAGTCTTCCAGTATCTTGCTAAGTGGATATTGTGAAATTAGATAGAAATTGCAACAGGCTATGAAACTACAAAGAGCATTAGAGCTGTGTCACATACTTATTATCAAAAGAATCAGGAGCAAGATGTTTGGCTGATATTTTTTCTCTCCCTCAAGCAAAAATCAGTTAGCAATTACCAATGCAATAGCCATTTGTTCCCACCCTCTCTAAAAAGTACCCTTAATGAAGAAAACGTTCATCAGAGCTTCACAGAAATAAGTTTTAAGGAAGGCGTTAAAGGAATAAGTCCGGAGAGGAAGGTGCAGCCACCAATGGCGAAGTAGGATGCCCAAAAGGCTGATGCCAGAGGAATGGAGAACTCTTGGGTGTGTAGGTCAGTGCCATTTCTTTGAAAGTTATCCAATTAGTCCCACTTCCCTGATCTTTCCCCATAGTCCTCCATGTTTCTCCTTTTCAAGTAAATTCCCTTTTAAATTATTACTGAATCTGCTTCCACTACTCCATTAGGCAGTGCATTCCAAATCATAACAAATTTGCTGCATTAAAAACTCATTTTCCCTCGAGGATATTTTGCCAACTGTATTAAATCTGCATCCTCTGGTTACTGACCCTTCTGCCAGTGGAACCAGAGTAAATAGGGAAAAGCTATACTTTTGAACGCCTCTATTAAATCTTCCCTTAAACTTCACTGCTTTTACAGTTCTATAGGGAAGGGGGCAGGGATGAGAGAGAGCGAGCACACTCATCGAGGAATTTAAAAGGGGAAAAGAATAAAATCTGAAGCATTGGGGGAACCAAGAGACATGTCAGCAAGAACATGAATGAACTCGACATGGTGTGGGACTGGATATAAGAAGAAGTTTCAGGTGAGGTGCAGTTCATAGAAGGGAGACAAGAGCATTTAAGCTAATCTGGAAATGATAAAAAGAATAAATTGGACCAGGAATCAAACTGGGGGATTTGTTTTATGGCTTGATAGTACAGCAGCTTGTGCTTTTACTCTTGCATTCGGACAATATTATAGTCTCAGCGCTCTGAAAATAAGGACTACTGTGAAAAATAGGTGCATCGCACGGTGCATGTACCAAAGGAAAAATAATATAGTCACCCTATAGAAAAATAAGAATAATTTTATTTGGCAATAATATTTGCCAAGGTTAATTTCACAAAGCTTAAAATACTAAAAAAAGGACTGAATTCTTTAAAAAATATTCAATAATGCAGTCAGAGGAGGAAGACTGGCAGAGAATAAATACTCTGCTGTCAATAGTTGACTGCAAGCTAATTATAGGCTTTCTCATCAGTGACTTCCTCAGGTGATAGTTAACATTGAGTTTCCACTGCTTAGCAATAATTTGCAAAAACCACAATATGTACCTGTACCCTGCAGTCACTTCCATTTACATTTACTAAAATATTAAACCAATATTTACATATGAATCTAAACATTCAATAACACAAAAAGGTACAGTGAGACTGCTGTTCATGTGTGCTGGCTAATTGTTTTTGTCTAGTATGAGATGACAGCTTACTGGACTGAAACATGCTTCGGTGTAACATGAATTGGAATGTGGAAAGAATCAGACAACTCACGAACACTATACAACACTAATATTTTTAAACTGCTTTCTATACTTATAAGGTGTACAATTCACATTAAAACAGCAACATTCCTTGTTTTGATGCGGTCATACATTACGTCAGACTTTTATAAATGCAAGTCAATTCTGTTGGCGAGGGAATAGATAAAGAATGCAGGAAAGAGAGAGAGACTGAAAAAGAGAAATGAAAAAAGGCCTGGTTCTCTGTTAGCTCCATGGGCCCTATGCAAATTAAATTTGCGAAAACTACTACCATTTTTAAATGTCACGATCAGAATTTGTTGAACTTTTTTCTTTAAACCTCTCTTCATCCTCCAAAATATGCTTTCAGTTAACAGATTTATTATAGAGCTGATTAACAGCATAAAGATTTAGCTCTGTGTCTGATGCGAGAACTTTCAATCTTTTTAAAAATCTTTGTTCCTGATGCACTAACCCATAAAACGAAGACTGCAGATTTGACTGGAATATCCACGCTGCAAAGGTAATTATGCATTTAATACTGAGATATAATTAGGGCAGCAGAGTGTCATACTGTTACTATGGATGAAGGTGCACACCTTGAATGAACTGATTAATTTAATTGGTGATTATATTCAGAACTGTGCAGTTCCCAAAGCCTAGACTATATATTAGCTGCATCATAAAACTGGTTACAATTGCAATTAAAAATATTAAATTACATAGAATTTACAGCACAGAAACAGGCTATTCGGCCCAAGTAGTCTATGCCAGCATTTATGCTTTGCATGAGCCTCCTCCCTTCATCTATTCCTATCAGCATAACCTTCTATTACTAACTCCCATTTTTATCTAGCTTCTCCTTAAATGTCTCTGTGCTATTTGCTTCGACTACCCCTCGTAGTAGCAAGTTTCAATTTCTAACCACTCTTCATGTAATTAAGTTTATCTTGAATTCCTCATTGGATTTAGTAAAGACAATTTATATTCAAGGCTCCTAGTTTTGGTTTCTCCCACATCTATCCTATCAAACCCCTTGATAATTTTAAAGACTATTATTTGGCCACCTAGAGAACAACCCTCAGCTTGTTCAGTCTCATCCTTGTAAATCTTTTCTACACCTTCTCCAGTGCCTCCATGTCCTTTTATTCATCGAAACAAGAACAGTACATTTCTGTGTGTGCTCTCAATAAGGTTTGATACAAATTCAAAATAACTTCACCACTCCCTATTTTTCCTACAAAAATGTAAGAACTCTCACATATTTATACTGAATTTGTCAATTACACACCCAATTTTCAAGTTTATTAATGTCATGTATTTTGTTGCAGGCTTTATTAAGTATCACTGCAATTTGATGATATTTTCAAATTTTGAAATTGTACTCCCAATTCTACAGTCCAAATTTTTTACTCAACTTGTCAATAGCAGCAGCCATAAAAGAACACCAGGTTCCACCTTTTGCCAGTCTGAGTGGGGAAGCATAAATAAATAGTACACAAGGATAAAGACTGTATTCACTTATCAGGAGGGTGCAGTTAAAACTATTTCCTCACTTCTGCTTCCATTCAGGTATTTTCTTAATGGGAACGGTCCATTTTAGTGATTTAATCAGACAAAACAGACCAGCCAAGTGGGAACAGTCTATTAGTGAACTGATCATATGTTCAGTCATGCTTCTGCACCACATTTATAAGGCCATCATTACCTGGATTGGTTCTGATTTGCTTGTACTACTTGCAGCTGTGGCAGTGACTTTCATTGTGCTTTGTCTTTGGTATGAAGAATCTAAAGAGAAATACATTGATAAATATGATTATCACAATTTCCTAAATTCAGTACAGTCAGAACATAATTGGGGATTAATGCCATTAACTACATCATTCGAAGAGGCAGTTTTATATTTCAGAATCAAATGTTGTTATGGCTCACAAATCCACTCCACGTTATGATGTTATGATTTGAGAGACAGCACGTATTCAATGTCCTAAAGTGAACAAGGCTCTATTTTAAAGTCAAGGCTCCATAAATGATGGCTTGAGATAAACTTTTAGTGGAAATTCCCAAAGCAGATGATACAGGACAAGGTGATTCAGAGGATACAATGAACCAGTTGGACAAAAGTTGGGAACAGTTAAAAACATTGCACACTACTTTATCATGGGTTGCCTTAGTAATTCAAAAGCAATGCAAATCAGTTAAAAGCAGTGGCAGAATTATCTTGATTACAAGTGAATGTTGATTAACTTGATTTCATTACTTCAAAATTCTAAGGAGGTGAACAAGATCACGAGCATGAATCATAATTAGGGCTCTAAATTTACATCTGTTGTACAGAATTCATGGGAACAAAAAATGAAAACCTGGGAAATTCATAGTGTCTTAACAGCAAAAGCACGAAACAAAAAATCCTGTCCACCTTTAGCTTGCTATATTAAATGTTCATAATCAATCATTTGATAGAGTGTATTGATTCACAGTGAAATACTCCCTGTTTCTTGTTTCTTTTATATAAAATGTAGAAGTGTAAAGGTACAGGTAAACACACAAGCAACAGAATGTCAGTGTGTTGTTAACCTAGAAAGTTGGTCCATCTCTTAGACTTGGTGAGTGGTGGTTACCTGCAGAGAAGGGAGATACACACACACATTCTTCCTGACAGCTGAGGTAACGGAACAGTGAGCGGAATCGTTCCAGATTTGCACTAAGTGCGATAGCTGACAGGTAAAACGATGTTTTATCCGCTGGCTGCAATGGCGGCTTTTCATGCCCGTATCATCCCAAACCCGCCGCATTAATTATGCATTTCCGGGAAACGTGTTGTTTTCATGGCAGGCGGGCTCTCATTTGCCTGCCAGGCCATCACCTCGCTGCTTCATCATGCCGAGCACCATATTTGAAGTCCAGCCGTACGCAGTGGTGGTCAGCGTAAATGCCCTGCAAAAGAGGACTGCCACCCGGTGCTGCTACAGGGTGAATGATCTCATCCGTTCCGCCAGGGTAACTCACTCTTCTCATCACTCTCAACAACCCATCACACATCTAGAGGGATCGCACATCTCAAGGGACAAAACCACTAACTCTTGAACACACCCTCATATCTCCATCAGGCTCATATCCTTGACCTCACGTCCCCATCCTGTCCATAGCTCTGCTAACCACACAAATGTTCCATGCAGTGTTATGCGCCCTGCTCACACTCTCTCCATCTGTTTCCATGCAGGAGAAGCTTGCTCACATCATCAGAGAGAGGTTTCAGACTGGGGGAGTGGCTCATGTTAGGCCCCTCACTCGTTTTGAGGAGTGTGCCATTGCGTTGACTGGTGAGGACATGGACTCTGCCTGTGGTGACCGTGAGGTCGGTGGAGAACACCCATGTGAGAATCCTGCACCACATCATCCCTCTCTCAACGCAACTGAGTGCTCTCTCTCTTGCTTTTGACGCTGCTGCCAGGTTCACAGGGAGCTCTGCCAAGCCACCGACACCCTCAGCCAGCCAGTCCCTCAGCTCCATCCATGTCCTTGCCGCCAGCCAAGAGGACAACTCCTCCATTGAAGAGCTGGAAATAAACAGCCTGGAAGACCCGTCACAGTTCTTACCCACACCCTCCACCAGCATAGAGACTCACACCTTGGTGGAACCTCGATCTAGAGCTGACTCGGGTTCACAATCTAGAGGTCACCGTATGGACACACATCAGCATCAGGTGGAGGCAGGTTGAACCGAGCTCCCAGGCACTCTGATGGCTGCTGGTGAAGAGACATCTGTAAGGTCCGAGTCAAATAACGAACCTCTGGATTAGGCCTTCCAACTCATCCTGGGGAGTAGGCAGAAGGCGGGGAACATCACGTGGAGTTATTGAAAGCTCTCGACAGAGTAGCTCGCAAGTCGGAGGAGTGCATCAGCCTGCTCTCTGATGAAGTGATGCCCACATATGCTCCATTGAAGTTCTCATGGGGAGGATGGCGGATGCCTGGAGACCCTAGTCCAGCAGAACACGGAGATACACGCAGACCTGCACTCCATCGCGGGAGCCATGGGCGAGTTTATGTAGTGGCAACCTAAGAAGGAAATGGAGCACCTCAACATCCCTCCAGGTGCTTCATCCCCTTAGCGAGTCAGGCCAGGCCCTTGGGCACCTGAAAGGAGGAGGAACGGCAGCTGGACACCCCTGGGTCATCTGCTCAGCAATCTCAGAGGCTGCCCACTCCCTCCGATTCCCGTTTGCCTGTGAACTCCTCAACCTTGTCCTCTGTCACCACAGAGGGAGCAGCCAGCCCACGAGTGATTCTGGAGGGAGGAAGGAGCGTTTTGTGTAGCAGGGCCTTTCGGAGATTCGTGCAAGCATTCTCCCACGCAAGCAGATCCTTCCCCATCACACTCATCTCAATGCTGCCTGCTGGGGTTCACTTTCAGTTGTCCATCTGTGCTGACCTGAATCTCCGCCCACCCAATGATCACACTCCCATGCAGCACCTGATCTCGCCCACCACAACTCTCATTTCATTTTCAAATTGGACAGCATGGTGCCAATTCAGTTTTACTTTCACTCCCTTGTTCATTCCCCTCCCCAAGTCACCCATTTCCTTTCCCCCATTACAGTTGACCACCTCCCCTCCGTGACCTACCAGCCACAACCCTTTTTTTTCAGGGATGTCCTCATGAACGTGCAAGTTCCTTCCTTCCTGAAAATCCCACCCCCATTAACCGCCCCGACCTCTTCCTTCCCACCCCCAGTGTCCATGTCTGCCTCAGAGTCCCCAGCAATTACCCTCACCATTCCATGTACTGCTACCGTCGAACCCTCACCTTCCCACCCTACTGCCTCACTCTAGCCTCAGTCATTCTCACTATTTCCTCATACCACACTCACCCTCAGTTCGCTCCCCAGGAGGCAGTCATGGACTTATCAGAGCCCTCCCTTGCACATTCACCTTGACATCTCCAACTCTGGAACCCCCCCTCCCCTGCCCCGGACCCCCCCTCCCCTGCCCTGGACCCCTCCTCTACAACCCCCCAACCCCTGACTCCTTCCTCCGCCATTACTCCTCCCTAGTCCCAGACTCCATTCCCTCTCTGCACTCCCCTCCCCTGGACTTCCTCCCCTCCCCTGGACTTCCTCCTCTCTCCTTCCCCCCACTTTCTACACTGCCCCCTTACACCTATCTCCCCAGTTGCCATCTTCTCCCCCACCCCAATACTCCCTCCCCACAGACACCTTCATTTCCAACCCCGCCAACCTCACCTCCCCGAGATCTCTTCCTCTCCCAGTCGATCGTAGGCCTTCCTCTCCCATCCCCTCAATCATCATCTGTTGTGAGCATCGATGATGACTTTCCAACTTCCGTGAGCAGCTTCACAGCTGAACCGTGCCAAGACAATCAACCCAGCATGCCATGGATGTTCCTCCAGTCTGCTGTTGCTGAAGGGCTCAGCATCTTCTGCTCCTCGGATGTCTGCAATGTGAGCAAGGCCCTGGCGCCAAGTCCCAACTTCTGCACGTCACACTTGTTAAGACGGGTTCTGCACTGGCGTATTTTTCCGCTGATGCGGGCGGACGATCCGGTTGTGGGGGGGTGAGAGAATTGAATCTAGCGTGGGCTGGACTTATAATGATATGCTTACATATTACAATGAGGTTCCCAACGTTTGATAGTGGGGAACGCTGCTCGCGATCGATGGGCAGAGCAGACGATTGCAAACTGGTTTCACGACAATGTCGTGAAACTAATTTTTGGCCTCCTCGCCATATTGTCTGCTCACGCCACAGAACACGCCCAATGCCAGCAGGCAAGGACAATTCCGCCTAGTGTCTCCTTGTCATAATTATTTAAAAATAAGTTACTGACCTTCAGGAAAAACCGCACTCAAACTCTATTTTGAATAAATAGAGCACCTGCATTTTACTCCAGTCAGTAATCAATTTTCTAATTGGCATTATCTGTTTTTTTAAAAAAAATTGTATATAGATTCTAGTGAATAGTTGAGCTATAGAAACATAAAAAATTCAGGATGGGAGGCAGCTTTTAAAAAATGTTATTCATTCATTCACGGGATGTGGGCGTCGCTGGCTAGGCTAGCATTTGACCCATCCCTAAATGCCCTTGAGAAAGTGGTGGTAAGCTGAGTGGCTTGCTAGGCCATTTCAGAGGACATTTAAGAGTCAACCACATTGCTGTGGGTCATGAGTCACATGTAGGCCAGACCAGGACAGAATGGCAGATTTTTTCCCTATAGGACATTAGTGAACCATATGGGTATTTACCCTTCATGCCTGAAGTGATACTATTTCCATGTCAGAGTAATCTCCTCTTTCCAATTTCCCTGCATGTGTCCTATATCTTTTCATATTTAGATCTTCTATAATTTTCTTATCCTAGTATCCTACATCACTCTCATCACAAAAATGGGCATCCTCTGACTCTGAGATGTGACTATTCTCCAAATTGCACTTGCTTGGTTGAGGTTTTCACATGCAGCAGGATAGTGTTATTCTTCTAGTTTTTTTTATTTGTTCCTGGGATGTCGACATTACGGCAAGGCCAGTATACACTGCCCAACCTAAATGCCCTTGAGAACATGATGGTGAGCTGCCTTATTGAATCGCTGCAATCCATATGGTGAAGGTATACCCAGTGCTGTTAGGGAGGAAGTTCCAGGATTTTCACCCAGCGACAGTGAAGGAATGGCAATATAGTTTCAAGTCAGGAAGGTGAATAACCTGGAGAGGAACATACAGATAGTAGTGTTCCTGAGTCTACTGCCTTTGTAGGTGATATAGAGGTTTGGAAGGTGCTGTCAAAGGATCTTGGATATATTTCAAGCAGTTCTAAATTTTGCTCATCGTGACTGGCTCTATATTTCCTGTTTATTATAATGTATTCTTATGTCACAAGTGTCTCATGTTATAAATTGAAAAGCTTCCTAACCATGCTGGATCTGAATAATGATTAAGCAAGTATACAACTTAAATTTTCATATTTAAAGCAGAAATATATGGCATGGATTCAGCTCTGTTTATGAGACCCTGACTGTTTATGCTGTTTTCTAGGGGTAATCTCCATATGTCATTAGGATAATTGGGTGCATTTTGACATTGGCAAGATGGGCACAATACTGAGTCCATTTTTGGATCTAAAGTTTGAGTTGCTTCCAAGGAGGAAACTCCAGGCCATCGGTTATGCTTTGTGACTGTATTTAGGGGAGCACATACCCAAGCGTTGTGTATGGCCGCAGGTATATGGAATCAACCAAGGACAAAGAAGGGCACATACATCCGCAATTAGCTGAAGTTAGCCAGGGTACATTTGATTAGAGTGCCTCCGGGGTGAGGGGAGAAATTGATCAGAAATCCTACTTTTGATGCTTTTTCAGCCATTGTTGGAAATGCATCTAGACTAGATATTGAGTGAGGGCAGGATTGGGCTCATGTTATAATACAGCCCAATGGCACTCACCATTCAATTATGAATTTCTCACACCTGGGCAATGTACTGGAGGGTGCTTGTGAGACTGCACTTGGGTAAGGGGTTGATATTTTTCATCCTTCCTAAATGTAGCTAGACTTTTAAGAAAAAAAAGTGTCCATGCTTCACCTGGATTTTTTTCTTTTCCAAACGTGAAATTGTAAAATTTTACAAAAAATCTTAAGGAAAGTGTACAATTCCAAGAGTAATCGAATGAGTTATATGCAAGTATAATATCTGATTCACACTCAGCTGCACCAAGAAATTCTAAAATACACTTTTTTGTTCCTTCAAGCAAATAATTTCATCTGCAGATCAACACAACCTTTTGCATAAAACATCAAATGGATATCTCACTACTAGAAACAGTCTGAACTGAAAATCTCATACGGTCTTTATTCTGAGCGATCTCAGCAAGCAGTCAAACACAGTCAGACAGTGTTGGAAATAAACAGCAGACTCAATTTCCAATACACTATACAGAGAAACTGCAACTTAGGTTAGGGGGTAAATAAATCTACACTGGGGCTATTATAAATTTTAATGGTCTGTTCAGGCAAATAAGAATGCCTGGCCTGTGATACATAACCTAGCTTTAACTCACCAATTATGCTGTGTGTGGTGCCCTCAGGAGGAAAGTCTGCAAAACAGAATTACAATTTTGTAGAATTTTCAATTTAAAAAAGCAAAACATTTTAGAATAGACGAGTCAGAAAATCTAGCAGATATATTTTAATAAATGATCAAAGCATATATATTTTGGGAGCTCAAACACATTGATAAACATTTAGGTACGTCACCCAACCTAGGTACATCAACCGACCATTTCACAATCTCCACTCTAAATACAGGCCATTATAACATGGTATTACCTGAGGGCCTCAGAACTTGTTATATACGTGAATTGGAAGATGAATTTTGAAAAATTAAAAATATTAATTTGGAATGTTACAAATGTAAGCAAGGATCTCTCCTTAAAGCTCCACCTTCATACAATTGCCAGATCTTCTGCATACTATATGCTAGTTTTCAAAAGAATATGACCCTCATATTCTTGTTCCTCATTCCGTTCTAGCACTGATTGATGGATGCATCCAACAACTGATGAGCACTGACAAGTTGAAACTTCAGGCTGTACAGAAATTACATGGAACAGGGCAATATATTGTTCTTTTACTTACTAGTCGCAAATTATGGCTGTTATGGCTTGAACTGAAATGAGTTTGTAAATGCTCAATCCTACTAGGTAAGAATCCACACCATAAATATTTGGCACCAAGTGGCAATCTGTCTCAGTGTGAGAAATGGAAATGCATTACTAGTGTTGTAAAGGATATCCTTTTAGATTGCAATACAAATAGGGCCAAGGTGAACCAAAACTTCATTCTAACTAACCTGTTCCTGTACTTAAAGTTCCAGATGTAGAAAACAGTTAGCTAAAAATGCAATCTCCAACCTGCCATTTTTTTCACCTGGATAATCATAAAATTCAATCCAAATTCATGCATTTAATTTGATTACATTATTGAAAGAAAAGCCAGATAGCATCACTAATAAAATAAAAACATCAATATAATACAATAAAAACACCAATAAAATATTTTCTGCTGAAATATACAATCCTAAACACTAGGAACGGAAGATAGTTGTATATTTAGTGCTGTCTAAGGGTCACTTCATTGGTTTATTGAGCTTTTATTTTACAAGTTATGAAGGGAGACAGTCCAGACAGTTAATGATTTGGACTTGTGAATCAAAAATACAATTTCTAGATTTACAGATGACACTAAATTGGTGGTGGTGGTGGGTGGGATATACAATACTGAGGAGAACTGCAACAAATTTAATAAACATAAAGAGCGGGCAAATAATTGGCAAATCAAGTTCAACAAAATTGTGAAGCAGCACATTTTGGTAGAAAGAATAGGGAGGTCACTTATGTCTTGGTAGGTGCCAAGTCTGGGTTGGGTAGAGGAACAAAGGTATCTTGAAGTACAAGTACACAAATCACTAAAAGCTGTACCGCAGGTTAGCAAGGTCATTAAAAAATCAAACCAAGCACTAGGCTTTATTTCTCGGGAGATATAATGGAAAAGCAGGGAAGTTATGCTAAACCTGTATCTAACCTTGGTTAGACTACATTTAGAATACCGAGTGCAGTTCTGGTTGCCATAACATAAAAGGATATAGAGGCACTGGACAGGGTGCAGAGAAGATTGACTAGGAAAGGATTGACAGGCTGGGCCTATTTTCTCTTGAAAAATGGCTGAGGGATGACCTAATAGAGGTCTTGATGAGTTTTGAGGAAACATTCTTGTAGGGAAGAGTACAGCTAAAGGCTTTCAACATAAGACATTCATCAAGAAAATCAATAGGTAATTCAGAAGAAGCTTCTTTACTCAAAAAGTGGTAAAAATGTGGAACTCGCAACCGTAGGGAAGTGATTGAAAAGTACAGATGTACTTAAGGGGAAGCTAGATCACCTTGTGAGGGAGAAGGAATGGTTACAATGGTAGATTTAGATGAGAAAAGATGGGAAGTGATTTGAGTGAAGCATTAACACCGACATGGACTGGCTGGGCCATATGGCCTGTTTCTGTGCTTTACTGCCTATGTAATGATAGTGATAGACTTCAAGAGGATATAGACAGGCTGGTGGAATAGGTGGACACATGGCAGTTTAAATTTACTGCAGAGAAAAGTGAAGTAGTGGGAGGAATGAGCAGAGGCAGTATAAGCTAAAGGATGCAATTCTAAAGGCAGTGTAGGAAAGGAGAAATCTGGGGATAAACGTGCACAAAGTGTTGAAGATGATAGGGCAGCTTTAGAAAGTCATTAAAAAGGTAAATGGAATCCTGAGGTAAAGAGTACAAAAGCAAGGAAGTTATGATGAGCTTTTATAAATTACTGGCTCGGCCTCAACTGGAGTATTGCATCCGATTTTAGGCACAACGCCTTAGAAATGATGAGAAAGCATTGGAGAGGATACAGAAGAGCTTTATGAGCGCTTGTCAGGGATGAAGGACAGATTGGAGAAGGTGGGATTATTTTCTTATAGAAGAGAAAGTTGAGTGGAGATTCGATAGAAATGTGCAAAATCATGAAGATCTAGACAGAGCAGATAGTGGAAAAAAAAATTCCGTTTGGCAGTGGGGTCAAGAACCAGAAGCCACTAACTTAAGGTGATTGGCAAAAGAACCAAAGACGACATGAGAAAACATTTTCTTACCAAGCGAATGGGTAGGATCTGAGAAGTACTGCCTGATGGTGCGATGGAGGCAGAGTCAACTATAGCTTTAAAAAGGGAATTAGATAAGCACTCAAAGGTAAACAATGTGCAGGTTAACAGGGAAAGGTAGGGGGAGTGGAACTAGCTGAACTGCTCTTGCAAGGGCCAGTGTGGACTCAATGGGCTGAATAGTCTCCTTCTATGCAGTTAGCATGCTATGATTCCACAGTGGGATTATAGTCCAAAATGTGTACTCCTGGGCTGCATTTAAACATATATTTAAAATACTAAACTCAGCAACAATGTATACAGCCAGGTGCCAACTGCACAGACATCATCCTTTTATCGGGATTAGTATAAGGATTACACAAATGTTACCAATTCAGACCTGTCATAGATATCCTCCTGAGCTCAATTTCACCAGCCATTCCTCAAGTAGTTTCTGCATCTTTCTTTTATCAAAGTTGACTTACAGTGCTCTATATTTATTTCTGATAATATAGTTGGGGATGTAATAATAGTTCTGCCTTGTAACTGGGTATTCATTTCTTTCACAATATCTATGTTTCTTCAATATCTTCACAGATGGACAAAGCAAATATTTGGTAAGGCAAGGGCAGATATGAATCGTTAAAGTCTTTTTATTCTACAGTAAAAATCAATTAACTCAATCCTTAAAACTAATCTTCGAGAGCAGTGTCAGCATTGTCTTGGTGGTAATACTTTTGCCTGAGTCTGAAGGTTATGGGTTCAAGTTCCACTCCGGAATCTAGACTGGCAATTCAATGCAGTACCGAAGGAGTGCTGCACTGCCAGGGGTTGGTTGTTGTTTATTAGTTTCCAGAAAAAAAATAGTATAATAGCCACCATTTGTCTAGCAGTCTCTTTAAAAAGTGGAGTACACTTTGCTAAAATAGAAGCCTGTATTAAAAATAACTTTTCACATGACACATGGCAACACAGTAAAATGCAATTTCTCTTTCAGGATTACTTCTTCAAGAGTAAGAAATTCTTAGTTTATAGACTGGTCCATTGCATGATGCAGCAAATGTCAATTTGACAAGAAAGGGCAGACTTGGATTCAGCAGGAGGTAGAGAAACAAGCTTGCCACCAGAGGAGGTTGGAAACAAAAGCAGTCAGCAAGACTCATGAAAGAAACCGGAGCTCTACAGGAGGAAGGGTCACATTAGAAAAGTTACTCCATCTTTTTCTTTTAAATGCTGCTTGGCCTGCAGTGCTTTTCCAGTTTATAGACATTATTAATGTAAACATGCAAGATATTCAAAATGAAATATAAACAGAAAAAGCTCAAAATACATAGTAGGTCAGGCAGCATCTGTTGAGAGAAACAGAGCTAACATTTCAGGTCGATGGCCTTTCATCAGAATTGGAAAATGTTAACTCTGCTTCCATCTCCACAAACGCTACCTGACCTGCTGATTATTTCCAGCAATTGCAGTATTTTGCCTTTATATTGAAAATGAAGATGACTTTACCATCTTCCTCTTCACTGTCTGAGTATTGATCAACATCTCCTGTTCCATTTTGTTTGAGTGGGGGCACAGCAGGGCCTTGTCCCATCAATTTCAACAGCTTCTTCTCATAAACCATCCTGGTAGTGGCTACAAAAGAGTAAAGAAGGCAGCAAAGTCAACAAAAATCAACACTGAAGAATGATTATTAAATAGACAATCTGTGGAATATCTGGGAGGATGCAGCAGGTAAGGAAAGTGGCAAAAATCAGGGTAATGTCTGTTTAAGGTCAATCAATTGTGGAAGGGGAAAAAATGGGAAGTTGAGAGAAAAAAAAGACAAAGCATAGCAGAAAAGGGCAATGACTTATTTGTAAAAAAGTTGCATTTTTGTTTAACTAACATACTTAACTGAGACAAGGGAATAAACTTTATTGCCAACTAGCACTTAGTAGTACAACAGAGGTCAAGAACTTGTCACGGGGGGGTAAAATTACAGCTTCAAAGTTAAATTGCTAAATTATTACACCACTGAAATCAAGAACATTTCTACAGAAACAGAACAACAACAATAACTGGCATTTATATAGTACCTTTGACATTGTGAAGCACCCTGACACGCTTCAAAGAGGTGTAAAATCTGACAGAATTTGACATTCAGCCAAAGGGGGAAATATTAGAGCAGGCGACCAAAACTTGGTCAAAAGAGGCAGTTTCTAAACAGAGCCTTGAATGAATGAGAAGTGGAGCGGTATGCCAGAACCTAGGGACTAAACAGCTGATAGCACAGTCAACATTGATGGGGAAAAAGCAGGAAATACATTCTCTGATTGTTGTACGGCTGAGGAAGTTTACAGAAATGAGGAATGAGGCCCTGAGTGGACTTGAACACATGGTTGAGGATTTTAAAATCGAAACACTGATGTACTGGGAGTCAACGCAGAATTTTAAACAGAAGTAGTTATCAGAACATAGCCTGGCTGCATCCAACAAAAGTAGTCTTTATCCTATTGTAGTCTACAAGTGGCCACTTCTATATAAAGCTTTTTAAAATTCATTTACAGGGTCGGGGCATCGTTGGCTAGGCCAGCATTTATTGCCCATCCCTAATTGCCTTTGAGACGGTGGTGCTGAGCTGCCTTCTTAAACCGCTGCAGCCCACATGGTGTAGTTAGACCCACGGTGCTAGGTACATTTTTAAAATGTGCAGTGTTTTTGTATTCAGAAACAAGGCAGTGACTGAGCAGCGTGGAAAAATATCTTTGTGTACTTACCCACAATAGGACCAGGTGTAACTCCATGTTTCATAAGCTGCTCTTTTAATTCTTCGTTGTTCAGCTGTGTAACATCCATTTTGTTTGTATAGTTATCTTCAGCCTCTTTTAGTTTGGGCAGTTCCTTAGTTACAAAGAAAACAAAAGACAACTGTAAAGTTTAATTGCAATTGCAACAAAGGCTGCAGTATCACTGGCCTTTAAAATAACAGCAAAAATTGTCTTGCAACACAAAAGGAAGCTGACTAGAGAAAGAAGTTACTTTACATGTGCAAAATAGCTTCTTAAAAAGGGGTATGTAAATCAGTAAGATAAACACACTAGTAATGAATCATACAATGACACAGAAATAACCACAGATCCAAATGGATTCATTAGTAAAAATTTAGTTTGAAAACACTCATCAGCATGTGTGTGTCAATTTATAAACAGCAAAGTCAGCAGTTTTGTTAAAAGACAGGTAATAGGCTTTAAAATGCAGCCATTCTATTCAAAAACATGCCAACAATCCATAGGATATATAAAATAGTTCAATTTTATTTCAATTGCTAATTGGTGCTTGAGGGTGTGTTTACCTTTCAATAAATTCCACACAAACTAAATGAATGCTAAAATTTCATGAGGACAAATGATTCAACGTTACATCCTATTAAGTTTCAGTAATTTAACAAAACTATGAGGTGGCTAGCTTTATAAAACCATCAGAACCTCAAGTTGCAGGGAGGACTGAATTTTAAAGGCAATGGTTAAAAAAAAAATGGAAATTGCCCCAGCATATGATCAGAACACTTCTCAAATCAGAGAAATGTATTAAATTACCAAAAGGGAACAGTTAATATTCCTTATTGAAAGAATAACTCTCGTCTCATTTCTAGTGAGTCGATAGAGGAGACTTGGGAGAAAAGTACACCGTCACCAAAATATCAATGTTTTAAAGTTGGAAATTGCAGTCATTCTGGGACCTAGTGTAGGGGAAAAAAATAAATGCCAACTCATTGTTTGTAACATCTCCCTTCCCCACCCCACAACAGAGATTGGAGGTCTGCAAACATTGTACCATTATTTAAAAAGGGTGCGAGGGATAGGCCAAAAAATTATAGGCCAGTCAGTCTGACTTTGGTGGTCGGCAAATTACTGGAAACAATTCTGAGACACAGGATAAACTGTCACATAGAAAGGCACGGACTGATTGGGGATAGTCAGTATGGCTTTGCTAGGGAAAGTTCAAGTCCAAGTTCAATTCCAGCATCCGCAGTTTTTTTGTCTTTATTAAAGTTCAAGTCCTACTAATTTAAGAGGATTCCTGGAGGAAGTAACAAGGAGGATTGATGAGGGTAGTACAATGAATGTTGTCTACATGGATTTCAGTAAGGCATTTAGCAAGATCTCACATGGCAAACTGGTCAGGAAAGTGACATCTCATGGGATACAGAGGAGGGTGGCAGGTGGGATCCAAAATTGACTCAGTGATAGGAAACAAAGGGTAATGGTCATTGGATGTTTTTGCAAATGGAAAATGGTTTCCAGTGGTGTTCCATAGGACTCAGTGTTGGGGCCCTAACTGTTTGTTTTACATAATAATGATTTAGACTTAAATGTGGGAAGCATGATTGGGAAATTTGCAAATAACACTAAAAATTGGCCATGTAGTTGATAGTGAAGAGGATAGCTGTTGACTCCAGAATGATATCAGTGCTTTGGTTAAGTGAGCGGAGAAATAGCAAACTGAATTCAATCTGGAAAAGTGTGAGGTAATGCATTTGGAGAGGGCAAACAAAGCAAGGTAATACTAAATAAATGAAGTTATTGAGAGGGGTTGAAGAAGTGGTAGTCCTTGCGGTGCATGTCCACAGGTCCTTGAAGGTGGCAGGACAGGTAGTTAAGGTGATCAAGAAAGCATATGGAACGCTTTTCTTTATTGGGCGAGGTATTGAATACAAAAGCAAGGGTGTAATCATGGGACAGTATAAAGCGTTGGTTAGGCCATGGCTGGAATTTTGTGTACAGTTCTGGTCACCACATTACGGGGAGGACATAATTGCTCTGGAGAGATTTACAAGAATGTTGCTTTTCTTAGAACAGAGGAGGTTAAGGGGTGACCTAATTGAGGTGTACAAAAGTATGAGGAGCCTAGATATGGTAGACAGGAAAGACTTGTTTCCCATAGCTGAGGGATCAATTACCAGGGGACATAGATATAAGGTGATTGGTAGCAGAATTAGAGGGGACACGAGGAAAACTTTTTCACCTAGAGGGTAGTGGGTGTCTGGAATTCACTGCTAAGTTGGTGACTGAGGCTGAAACACTCAACTCATTTTAAACAGTACCTGGATTGGCATCTGAAGTGCTGTAACCTGCAAGGCTACAGACCAGGTGCTGAAAGTGGGATTAAAATGAGTGGCTAGTTTCCTTTTTCTCTTTTTAGCTGGCACAGACATGATGAGCTGAATGGCCTCTTCCTGCACCGTAACTTTTCTATGGGAAGAATTTTCTCCCTTTCATGCGGGCTGGGCAGGATCAGGCATGCAGCCGATCGCTGGCGCGCCGCCATTTTACGTGGGCGGGCCAATTAAGGACCGCCCAGTTTGCCGTGCACCCTGAAGCGCTCAGCCCTCCCTGTGCGGGTGGGGGGAGGAGGAAGAGTCAGGGCCTGCGCTTTTTCGTGCATGTGCGCAAAAGAGTGCAGAAATCGCTAAGGTACGGAGTTGCCTTGGAGTTTAATTTCATTGTGAAAACCTGAAAAAAGATTTGGAAAAATTATTTGGACATGTCCCCTCATATGACAGTGTCACGAGCTGGGACATGTCTATGAATTTTATTAACATTTTTTAATTAAAGTTATAAAACCTTCATGAAGTCTCATCCCGCCCATGGATGAGGTTCCATGAAAAATGCGAAAGCCGTCTGGGCTCTTCACCTGCCCGCCAACCTTAAGGTTGGACAGGCAGCCCTGGGGCTCAGTTTAATTAGTTAATTAATGGCAGTAACAGGCCTTTGACAGTTTGGTGGGCGTGCAGTGGAGTCGGCTGCTCGCTTGCCGAACTGAGGATTGGAATGATGTGCGGTGACGTCAGGACGCAGGCCTGACGTCACCGCTTGTCATTTTACTCATCGGTGAGCGGGGCCCACCCCTACACGACGACCAGAAGATTCAGGCCTATGGTTCTGCACACACATTTGAACTTTTTTAGAGCATGGGCAAAAGAACTCACAGATCTCCCCGAGGCAAGTGCTACCTCAGGGAGATTGGCTCAGATTTGAGGTTTCATGCTCTCTCAGAAGCCCACCAGGGCTCCTGGCCTGCCTGCCAACGTTAAGGCTGTAGGGACTCCCGCCCGACATCACCCTGCATCATTTTACACGTCGGCAAGTGGGGACGGGACCTGCCCTCACTTGCCGAACTGAAGGTTCCGCCCCATGGGTATTTTAAATTGGGGTCAGGTTTATTGTTGGGGGCAACTAAGAAAATTAAAATGAAAAGCACTTGCAGGCATGCTGTTTGCAAATCCACTAAGAGCATTAGCCAGCACATAATCAGAGTTAAAAGTCAGGAATCCTTGCAAGTGGTTTATACAGTATTAGCACATGTCCCAGTCAGCATCAACATATTTCCTAGTGATATTAATTACAGCACATAACAATTAAGCCATATAATTCCACGCCAAATCTAACTTCATTTTATCATTACATGATGAATGGATCCTCAATCTCATTCCTCAAAAAAAATCTTGATGCCTAATCCTGAAAGATTAGCACATTACTGCATTATCTATTTCTGGCCCTTACCTTTCTCATCTCCTCACTGCCCCACAGTGACATCATCTGAAGACATGTTATCAGGTTCTATACATATGTGATGATACCCATCTCCATGTCATCACTAACTCTCTTGGCCCTCCACTGCCTGTTTTATCAGCCTGCTTGTTGACATCCAGTCTGGATGAGTAGCATTTTCTTCTAATTAAAATTAGGAAGACCAAAGCCATTTCCTTCAGCCAATGCAAACTGTTCTCTCACCAATAAGCAATTAGGGATGGGCAATAAATGCTGCCCTAGTCAGCGACACCCATAGCCCACAAATGAATAAAAGAAAGTCCATCTCTGTTCTCAGCCAGTCTCAGTGTTGGAGACCATTTGCGAGCCCAGCATCCTTTTTGACCTGAACCGGGCTTCTGACCCCATAACTTTTCCATTACAAAGACAACCTACTCCCACCCCTGTAACTTCAGCATATATGCTGCTGAAAGCATCATCCATGCTCTTGTCACTTCCAGACTCAAGCACTGGAATGCTCTCCTAGATGGCTTCCCAACTTCAATAAATTTGAGCTTAACCAAAAATTTGCAACCTCTATCTGAACTCGTACTCAGTCCCACTCACCTGTAATTCTGCTTGCTGGCATACATTGGAGACACAAGTCTACCAACACCTCAAATTTAAAATACTCCCCCTTGCTGAATCACATTCTCTCAGTCCTCGCTATCTCTCCATCCTTAAAGAATGATAGGTGCCTTCAACTCTGGGCTCATAGACATCTCCCACACTCTGCCCCATTATTGGTGGCCATGCTTTGATCTGTATAGCCACCCAGGGCCTCAGAATCCCTTCCCAAGGCTCTCAACTTCCCTCTTCTCCTCAAAACCTAGTTCCTTGACCAAGCTTCGAGTCACTCTCCTAATCTTTTTTGGCTTGTTGTCAATTTTTATCTGATTACGCAGTGGTGAGGCACCTCGTATTTTTTTTTAAATTAAAGGGCTACATAAATGCAAGTCATATTTCTACAATCTAGCTATGTTCACACATCAAAAATATGACTGGCGGAGATGCATGTATTAAAGTATTACAAAAAGGTAAAATTTACAGATATTTCAAGACCAACTAATGACATCAGCCTTGGCTCAATATTAGCATTCTTCTGTTCTCGCCTGAAGGTTTTTTCATTGATTTGCTCAGAAGCCACAACTAATTTTGAAGACTATATTTTCTCTGCGTCACAGACAGAATGTGTGTGCTTCCTTTAGAGGGTCTGCAGAATTCACTTCCCCAGAGAGCAGTGGAGGCTGGCTGAGTCATTCAATACGTCCAAGGCAAAGTTAGACTGACTCCCTTACCTATCAAAAATCTAAGGTAATGGGACCAGTCAGGAAAGTGGAGTTGAGACCACAACTAGATCAGCCACGATCTTACTGAATTGCAGAGTAGGCTCGAGGGGCCAAATGGTCTCCTCCTGCTTCTATCTTCCTTTGACTGCCTGTCATCAGTATTTTCATATGAGGTGTGTATTTTCCTACCTTCAATGCCTGTATCCTAATTAAAATCATTTAGACAACATGCTTTTTGTGAGTTTAAAAATAAAGGAGATTATTTATTATCACACATTTACCCCGAATTTAACATGTTTTGCTCACTTGTCTCACATACAAAGATTAGATACAGATGAAGGTATTATATTTATTACCTTAGCCTATAATTAGCTCAGTCTCTTTCATGGTAGGCCTGTAGTTTCTAAGATGCATTTGATGCTTTAAAGTTAAAGTGAAGGTCTTGTAAAGCATGGGATTCTCAGCAGGGTAAGAGGTTTCTTGAGGTCCAATTTCTAGGAACATGTTTCTAAGGCGAACCTTAACCAGAATAGGTTGGGAAATCCTTCCCTCAGACTCAGACATTTACAGCTCAGGAGGAGGCTATTCGGCCCATCATGTCTGTACTGGTCAACAAAGATCTGACTACACTAGTCACATTTTCCAGCGCTTGGCCCATAGCCCTGGAGGCTATGGCAATACAAGTGAATATCTAAATACTTCTTAAATGTTATGAGAGTTTCTGACTCAACCACCCTTTCAGGCAGTAAGTTCCAGACTCCCACCACCCTCTGGGCAAAAACCTTTTCTCCTCAACTCCCCTCTTAGCCTTCTACCTCTTATCTTAAGTCTACGCCCCCTTGTTATTGACCCCTCTACTAATGGAAAAAGTGCCTTCCTATTCGCCCTATCAATGCCTCTCATAATCTTATACAACTCAATCAGGTCCCCTCTCAACCTTCATTGCTCCAAAGAAAACAGACCCAGCCTATCCAATCTTTCCTCATAGTTCAGATCCTCCAGCCCAAGCAGCATCCTGGTAAATCTCCTCTGCATCCTCTCCAGTGCAATCACATTCTTCCTATAATGTGGTGACCAGAACTGCACAGAGTACTCCAGTTGTGGCCTAACTAGCATTTTATACAGTTCCTGGCCTAACTAGCGTTTTATACAGTTCCAGCATAGCCTCCCTGCTCTTGTATTCTATGCCTCGGCTAATAAAGGCAAGTATCCCATATGCCTTAACCACCTGATCTACCTGTCCTGCTACCTTCAGGAATCTGTGGATATGCACACCAAGGTCCCTCTGATCTTCAGTATTTTCCAGGGTCTTACCATTCATAGCGTAATCCCTTGCCTTGTTAGTCTCCCCCCCCCAAGTGCATTACCTCACACTTTTCTGAGTTCAATTGCATTTGCCACTGCTCTGCCCATCTGACCAGTCCATTGATATCCTCCTGCAGTTTAAATCCATCCACCTCACTACTTACCACCCTACCAATTTTCATGTCATCTGCCAACTTCTTGATCATACCCCCTATGTTTAAGTCCAAATCATTTATGTACACCACAAACAGCAAGGGCCCTAGCACTGAGCCCTGCGGAGACCCACTGGAAACAGACTTCCAGTCACAGAAACATTCATCTACCATCACCCTTCCACTTCCTGCCTCTCAGCCAATTTTGGATCTGACTTTGCCTTGGATCCCATGGGCTCTTACTTTCTTGACCCATCTGCCATGAGGGACTTTATCAAAAGCCTTGCTAAAGTCCATGTAGACCACATCTAATGCATTACCCTCAGCAACACTCCTGGTTACCTCCTCAAAAAATTCAATCAAATTTGTCAACACGACTTTTCCTTAACAAATTCATGCTGACTATCCTTGATTAATCTGTTTCTCTTCAAGTGCAGATATATTCTGTCCCTCAGAATTCTTTCTAGTAACTTCCCCACCACTGAGGTTAGACTGACTGGCCTGTAGTTTCCTGGTTTATCCCTTTTTTAATAATGGGACAACATTAGCAGTCCTCCAGTCCTCTGGCACCACCTGTGGCCAGAGAGAATTTGAAAATTACTTCCAGGGCCCGATATCTCTTCCCTTGCCTTCCCCAAAAGCCAAGAATACATCTCATCCGAGCCTGTGGATTTGTCCACTTTTAAGGTCACTAAACCTGCTAGTTCCTCGTCTCTATGTTAATTTCCTCTAATATTTCCACAATCCTCCACCCTGATGTATACAACTGCGTCGTCCTTTTCCATTATGAAGGCTGATGCAAAGTATTCAATGAGGACTGTACCCATGTCTTCCGGATCCATATACAGATTAGATCTATGGTCCCTAATTGGCCCTATTCTTTCCCTAGTTATGCTCTTGCTCTTTATACATTTAAAAAGCCCATTTGGGTTTTCCCTTTTCTACCCACCAATGCTTTCTTATGCACTCTCTTAGTTTTCCTAATTTTCATTTTAAGTTCCCCTTTGCACTTTTTACACTCCTCCAGGGACTCTGACGTATTGAGCCCTCGGTTTCTTCCATAAGCTTCTCTATTTTTCTTAATCCTAACCAAGGTTCTACAGAATTAGTCCCCCACTTTGTCTTTATGAGAACATATTTGCCCTGTACTCTCGCTATTTCCTCCTTAAATGCCTCCCACTGCTCTGACACAGTTTTATCTGCAAATAGCTGCTCCCAGTCCACTTGGGCCAAATCGTATCTCATCTTAGTAAAATTAGCCTTTCCCCAGTTTAGAACTTTTATTCCTGGTCCAATCTTATCATTTTTCCACAACTATCCTAAATCTAACTGAGTTATGGTCACCATCTCCAAAATGCACCCCTACTGATACACCTTCCATCTGCCAGGTTTATTTCTGAATATTAGGTCCAGAACTGCCCCCTCCCTCGTTGGGCTTTCTACGTACTGGCTAAAGTTCTCCTGGATGCAACTTAAGAATTTTGCTCCCTCCCGAACCTGCACACTAAAACTATCCCCATTAATATTTGGGTAGTTAAAATCACCCATTACTGCCTTATTACTCTTACACTTCTCTGAAATTTGATTACATATTTGATCCTCTATCTCTCCGTTTGGGGGCCTTTAGTACACACCCAAGAGTGTGTTTGCCCCTTTTGTGTTTTTTACTACTACCTATATAGCTTAATTTGATGATCCTTCGAAGTTACCATCCCTCCTCACTGCTATAATTGATTCCTTGATCAATATTGCAACCCTCCCTTCTCTTCCATCCCCTCTCTATCTCGTCTGAATACCCTGTAACCAAGAATGTTGTGCTGTCAATCCTACCCTTCTTTTAGCCAAGTCTAGGTCATAGCTATATCATCATACTCTCACGTGCCTATCTGTGGCCTCAGCTCGTCTGTCTTATTCCTCAGGCTCCTTGCATTAAAATATATTCCATTTATCCTTGCTAAACTCGCTTCTTTCTTATATAGCCTATGTTTCCCCTGCCTTCTAGACCCTCTTACTAGCGTTTTAACTTCTAATTCCATCTCAGCTTCTCTCCCCTCTGAACTACTTTTCAGGATCCCATCCCCCTGCCAATTTAGTTTAAATCCGCCCCAACAGCATTAGCAAACCTCCTCATGAGAATGTTGGTCCCGTTCCTGTTAAGATGTAGCCCATCCAAAATGTACAGGTTCCATCTCCCCCAGAAACAGTCCCAATGACCTAGGAATCTAAAGCCCTCCTTCCTGCAGCATCTCTCCAGCCACACATTCATCTGCTCTATCCTTCTGTTCCAATGCTCACTAGTGCTTGGCACCGGGAGTAATCTGGAGATTACTACCTTTGAAGCCCTGCTTTTCAATTTCCTACCTAACTCTCTAAAGTCTGCTTGCAGGATCTCATTTCCCTTTCTTCCTATGTCATTGGTCCTAACCTGGACCATGACCTCTGGCTATTAACCCTCCCCTTTCAGAATGCCCTGCAGCCATTCCATGACATCCTTGCCCCTGGCACCCAGGAGGCAACATACCATCTTCAGTCACATCTGCGGCCGCAGAAGCGCCTGTCTACTCCCCTTACTGATGAATCCCCTACCATTATTGCCCTTCCACGTTTCTTCCTCCCCTATAAGCAGCAGGACCACCCACCGTGCCATGGCTTTTGCTCTGGTTGGCCTCCCAAGGAACCATCATTCTTCACCATTTTTGAAGGCCGAGAAATGGTTTGCGAACGAGATGCACTCCGGGGGATTCCCTCACTACCTGCCTGATCCTCTTCTTTTGTCAGGCAGTCACCTATTCCCTCTCTGCTTCCACTTCCTTAAGCTGTGGGGTGACCACGTCCTGAAATGTGCTATCCGTGAGCCTCTCAGCCTCATGAATACACCGTAATGCCCCCAGCTGCTGCTCAAGCTCCAAAACCTGGAACTCGAGTTGCTCCAGTCAGAGGCACCTCCTGCACACATGGTCATCCAGACCAACAGGGAGCATCTAGAATTTCTCACACAGCGCAGAATGTGCAAATCACGGGACTGAGCTCCCCAGACATATCTTAACTAAATAGAATATGGATCTTTGCTTTTATTTTGCCCATACTCCTCCTTGAGTGAAGACTAGATGCTAGATCCTCTAGATAGACTGGATCCTCTAGGTGCTGCTGACTGCCTGTCCCAGGGTCCTCCTCTTGCAATCTCTTCCCTCTAGTAAGATCTCCCACTTTGAAGGTATTGCTGTGTATTACCTTGGTTGGTTGGGTGACTTGCAGCTAGTTCAATGGCTTTTGGTGGATCTCTGTCTGCAAGCAGCTTCTTGCTGGCTTTAAAAGCAGACAATAAAATGGTTTCCTGGTGATGTGTATGTTGATTCTAATCATCCTGTGCTGTTGTTTGACACCTTGAGATTCACCCAGCCTAATCTGGATGAGGGAAACAATCATAACATAATGGAAGGCTGATAGGACCATTCACACCCATCTTACATACATTGAGTTTCAATGTTCCCTTTTTCCCTTTTGTCCAGGGTGAAACAGAGTCAAGTTTTTCCAGGTATTTTTATTTTTGTTTTGAAACAGAGTCAGGTTGGCTAGAACTCTACGGTCCTTTTGCACTGATCCATCCTTAAACAAAGAGATCTGTGAATTCCCCAGACGGCTGTGAATGTTCATATTTAATCAAGTATTCGCCTGAGATTTAGGACTAGCTGAACCTCAAAATGCCAAAAGGTCACATGATTTGCAGCAGCCATTTTAATAGTCTGTTCGTGTCTAGTTATAAAGTACTGTATTGACTGCAAGTTCGTAATATACTGGGACACAACACTTTGGAAAATTAAATCAATTTGATCGGAGGAGGGCACAATCACATTTCAGTAACCAATACTGGGAAGTCACAGAATTCTGCTGATATGAGAGAAGCATAATGCCTTCTCAAAACCTCACAGGGATAGTTACTCAAAAAACAGAAGCATGTGTCACTGACGTTCACATTTGGAAAGGTCGTCTGTCGAAAGGCCCGTTTGATATCTACAAACAGGCACAGAATTCTTAAATGAAAAGTGAATGAGGAAAAAAAATATAGTGGTCTCTGCACAGTTGCATAACATTTTTTTGGGAACTGGCGATCCCTGTACTAATTAACTAGACTTTTAATTTAATTAGATAAACCAACACATACAATGTATTTTCATCTGCACATAAAACACTACTTGTGCTCTGAAAGGTCATGAGAATTTGGCTGGTACCAAACTGTAACTAAATCCTCAGGTATGCATAATGACTATTTAAGAGCTAGTTATTTAATTAACTGGGCATCCTCGGTTTCTGCAACATAAAGTCTCTGTTGGCTGAAAAAAGTGTTGGGGGGGGGGTTTCAGTTAATTTCCAACTATAATTCTTCCCTCCCAAATTTTAGCACAGTGGGGCAAAAATATATATGGTAGGAGAATAAAGTCACAGGTCAAATTAATTCCATTCAAATTTTTATTTACATGTGAATTAAATTTGCACAGAACCACTCTGATGCAAGCAGAAATTTCAGGGAATAAAAGTGAAGGGGGAAAGAAGGGGTAGAAATTAGATTAGACTTACTTTCAGTAGTGAAGTAGGCGATCTGATCAAAGTGTGTGTCTTTTTCAATGTTTGCCAATTGAGTCTCCGGTGGCAGCTTGCCACTTTAAAAATGTCCAATTTGGGCCAGCTGCCTAGCCAGCAATGGCCCACAGGAAAGTCCCAGGGGTTTGTGGAGAAGGGTTAAAAGAAAGAGGATGGAAATGTGGCTAGTGTTGGTTGGCAGTGGCCTGCAGTAGTGCTCTTGTGCCAGGAGAAATGCGCTCCTTCCCATGCCTCCACATGAAGGCAGGTTTAAATGAGAAAACTTGCCTTCTGGTTAGTGGCCTCTAGAATCTATTTAAGGACGGTAGTTTAGTCTGCTGAAGACTTTTAAAAAAAACTGAGCCAGTCGCTTATACTGTTCAGTCATAACAAATTTCTGGGAAAGGTCCTGAAACAGATGTTAAGACTGTGTTTATGCAAGGGGCTCAACACCTATTCCAGGCTGGCACTAGGAGTGCCTCAGGAGCACCTTTCCTAATTTCACATTGGGCACATTTCAAGCATCCTTGGGTGCCAAAGACAGTGCCGAAAAGTGGTCCTCTGTTGGCTTAAAAAAGTGTTGGGGTTTCAGTTAATTTCCAACTATAATTCTTCCCTCCCAAATTTTAGCACAGTGGGACAAATATATATATATATATGTGGTAGGAGAATAAAGTCACAGGTCAAATTAATTCCATTCAAATTTTTACTTACATGTGAATTAAATTTGTACAGAACCACTCTGATGCAAGCAACAATTTCAGGGGATAAAAGTGAAGGGGGAAAAAAGGGTAGAAATTAGATTAGGCTCACTTGCAGTACTGAAGTAGGCGATCTGATCAAGTGTGTGTTTTTTTCAATGTTTTACATCTGAGAAAACATGTGCAGACTTAAACAGACATTGAACATACCTGAGGGTTTAGTTACAGTTTGGTATTAGCCAAATTCTGCTGACCTTGCAGAGCACAGCAATGTTTAATATACAAATAAAAAGAGAATGTGTGCTGACTTAACTAATAAAATCAAAAGTCTAGCTAATTAATCTTACAGTTATCACTTTTTTTTGGAACGGGTGCCAAGGCTGTCCCAAAAGTTAAAGGGCATGTCACCAAGGGTTGAAGGTGTTAGCCAATCTCTTTAAGGGATAGATGAATGAAATAAAAGGGACTGTATGTCTATGAGAAATATACACAATTGAAGAGCACACTCAGAATGAACACCTCCTCCACACTGTGTTAACTCCACGTTATTACAATTACTCAGCTCTTCCTTGGGGCTTTGATACTCTGGTTGATGCTCTGCAGCAACAAAACTGAAGAAAGATATCTTTTTATTGAGAACTTACAGCTCACTCAGGAGGTTTCAGGTTAATCCACATGCAACAACCTGCTTTGAAAGCTCTGCCCATGTTTAAGAAGTATTTAGATGAGCTCTTGAAACACCATAGCATACAGGGCTATGGGCCGAGTGCTGGAAAATGGGATTAGAATAGATACTTGATGGCCGGCACAGACACAATGGGCCAAAGGGCCTGCTTCTGTGCTGCATAACTCTATGGGAAACCACCCACCCCCACAACCCCCCCCCCCCCCCCCCCCCCCCCCCCCCCCGGTAGGAGTGGGCGCATGTGCCTTCGATCGATGCCCCCGATTGGGGGTGCGTCATCATTCTACGTGGGCAGGCCAATTAAGGCCCGCCCAGCGTGACATCCGCCAGGATGCGCTATGCAATCCCTGTGCGGGCGGGGGTGGGGTGGATTCCCTCAACTGGGAGTGCGCTCTTTCATGCATATGCACAAAAGGGCACACAGATCTTCCTCAGGCTATGTGCTGCCTCAGGGAGATCAGCTCAGAATTAAAATTTTTAATAGAAATTATAAAAAAATTTCCCTGACATTATCACGAGTTGGGACATGTCCATAACTTTTATTGAAATATTTGATAAAAATTTAAATACCCTCATGAAACCTCATCCCGCCTGTGGATGAGGTTTCATGCTTTTTCTGAAGTCCGCCAGGGCTCCCAGCCTGCCCGCTAACCTTAAGGTTGGACGGGCAGGTCCATTAATTACCTTAATTAGTTATCCAACGGCCTCAAGGCTGTTGATAGGTTGGCAGCGCGCAGCTGACTCGGCTACGCCCCCGCCGACCTGAAAATGGAAATGACACGGAGTGATGTCGGGAATTTCACCTGAATTCATCCAGCATCATTTTACGCGTCAGCAAGCGAGCCCTTCCCCCGCTTGCCGACCGAAGATCTTGCCCTATGACTATTTTGACAGTTGTGACAAATTCCACCATAACAGCTGAGACATTGTAACAAAAAAAAAAGTCAATTTGCCCTAACTTCCAATATTCACAGATCCTTTAAAAAAATTCAGGATCCTCATATTCGCCAAAAGCTAATCAGTTCTTGCTTGGGCCATACACTGTGTAACAGGTTTTGTCAATAAACAGCCAATAGTTTGAGAAACACTGCTTACAGACAAACAGACTAACAAACGGGGGTGAAAATATTACCTCAGCCCACATTCAGTGACACAGATATTTTTCTACAAACCAAAATCCAGTTGACAAGAGTTCAGGTTACCTGCCCTCTCCCACCTCAACCTTAAACAAGTCCTTCAGTTCACTATCTTATTCCGGTAGTATATAGCTGTCATCTAACATTAAGTGAGGGGAAAAAAAACTGAATGTTTATTTTACGCACTTATACCAGAGCTAATATTCTACAAGCTACCTTCATAAAAGCAGTACGACTGTGATTGAAATCTGTTCTTTTCTCTCCTCTACCTCACAACCAATAACACAATCAAAATTTATTTCCTCCTCCAAGAAGCAAAAATTATTGAAGTAATTTACTGATGGCAAATTGCATTTATATAGCAGCTTTATAGTTAAAAAGGTCCCAAAATGTTTCACAGAGCACTCTAAAACAAAATTTGACACTAAGACACATAAGGATATATTTGAGACATGACCTAAGCTTGGTCAAAGAGGTAGCTGTTAAGAAAGTAGAGAGGATCGAGGGAGTTCCAGTGCTTAGAGCCTTGGAAGCTGAAGGCTTGTCCACATGTAAAAATTAAAATTGCAATGCTCAAGAGGCCAGAATTAGAGGAGTATAGACATCTTAGAGGTTTGTGGGCTGGAGGAGACTACAGAGATAGGGAGCAGCTAACCATGAAGGGATTTGAAAACAGGATGAGACATTTAAAAATTGAGGCATTGCTTAACCGGGAGTCAGCGTAGGTCAGTGAGTATAGGGGTGATGGGTGAATATAAGAGCATAAGACATAGGAGCAGAAATTAGGCCATTTGGCCCATCGAGTCTGCTCCGCCATTCAATCGTGGCTGATAAGTTTCTCAACCCCATTCTCACACTTTCTCCCCGTAACCTTTGATCCCTTTACCAATCAAGAACCTATCTTTCTCGCTCTTAAATACACTCAATGACCTGGCCTCCACAGCCTTCTGTGGCAATGAATTCCATAGATTCATCACTCTCTGGCTAAAGAAGTTTCTCCTCATCTCTGTTCTGAAAGGTCTTCCCTTTACTCTGAGGCTGTGCCCTCAGGTCCTAGTCTCTCCTACTAATGGAAACATCTTCCCCACGTCCACTCTATCCAGGTCTTTCAGTATCCTGTAAGTTTCAATCAGATCCCCCCTCATCCTTCTAAACTCTATCGAGTATGGACCCAGAGTCCTCAAACGTTCCTCATATGTTAAGCCTTTTATTCCTGGGATCGTTCTCGTGAACCTCCTCTGGACCCTCTCCAGGGCCAGCAAATCCTTCCTGAGATATGGGGCCCAAAATTGCTCACAATATTCTAAATGCAGTCTGACCAGAGCCTTATAAAGCCTCAGCAGCACATCCCTGCTCTTATATTCTAGTCCTCTCAAAATAAATGCCAACATTGCATTTGCCTTCCTAACTACCGACTCAATCTGCAAGTTAACCTTAAGAGAATCCTGGACTAGGACTCCCAAGTCCCTTTGCACTCCAGATTTCTGAATTCTCTTCCCATTTAGAAAATAGTCCATGCCTCTATTCTTCCTACCAAAGTGCATGACCTCACACTTCCACATGTTGTATTCCATCTACCACTTCTTTGCCCATTCTCCTAACCTGTTCAAACCCTTCTGCAGCCTCCCCGCCTCCTCAATACTACCTGTCCCTCCACCTATCTTTGTATCAACTGCAAACTTAGCCAGGATGCCCTCAGTTCCTTCATCTAGATTATTAATGTATAAAGTGAAAAGTTGTAGTCCCAACACTGACCCCTGCGGAACTCCACTAGTCACCAGCCGCCATCCTGAGAAGGACCCCCTTATCCCCACTCTCTGCCTCCTGCCAGACAGCCAATCTTCTATTCATGCTAGTACCTTGCCTCTAACACCATGGGCTCTTATCTTACTGAGCAGCCTCCTGTGCGGCACCTTGTCAAAAGCCTTCTGGAAGTCCAAGTAGATAACATCCATTGACTCTCCTTTGTCTAACCTACTCATTACCTCCTCAAAGAATTCTAACAGATTTGTCAGGCATGACCTTGTCTTGATGAAACCATGCTGACTTTGCCCTATTTTACCATGCACTTCCAAGTATTCTGAAATCTCATCCTTAATAATGGACTCTAAAATCTTACCAACAACTGAGGTCAGGCTAATCGGCCTGTAATTTCCCGTCTTTTGCCTCACTCTCTTCTTAAACAGGGGGGTTACATTAGCGATTTTCCAGGCCTCTGGGACCCTCCCAGACTCTAGTGATTCCTGAAAGATCACCACTAATGCCTCCACTATCTCTTCAGCTATCTCCTTCAGAACTCTGGGGTGTAATCCATCTGGTCCAGGTGATTTATCCACCTTCAGACCTTTCAGTTTTCCTCGCACCTTCTCCTTGGTAATGGCCACCATACTCAGCTCTGCCCCCCAACTCTCTTGAACTTTGGGGATGTTACTCGTGTCTTCCACCGTGAAGACTGATGCAAAGTACCTATTCAGTTCCTCTGCCATTTCTTTGTTCCCTACTACTACTTCTCCAGCGTCATTTTCCAGTGGCCCAATGTCCACTTTTGCCTCTCACTTACCCTTTATATATCTAAAAAAAAACTCTTGCAATCTTTTATATTACTGGCTAGTTTACCCTCATATTTAATCTTTTCCCTCCTTATTTCTTTTTTAGTTGTCCTCTGTTGGTCTTTTAGGCTTCCCAATCCCCTGATTTCCCACTGCTCTTTGCTGCATTGTATGCTTTCTCTTTAGCTTTTATGTTGTCCCTGACTTCCCTTGTCAGCCATGGTTGCCTTGTCCTCCCTTTAGTACGCTTCTTCTTCCTAGTGATGAATGTTGCTGCATCTCCCAAATTACTCTCAGAAACTCCTGCCATTGCTGTTCCACTGTCTTTCCTGCTAGGGTCATCTCCCAGTCAATTCTGGCCAGCTCCTGCCTCATGCCTCTGTAGTTGCCTTTATTCAACTGTAATACAGTTACATCTGATTCCAGCTTTTTCCTCTCAAATTGCAGGGTAAATTCTATCATATTATGGTCACTTCCTCCTAAGGGTTCCTTCACCTTAAGCTCCCTTATCAAATCTGCCTCATTACACATCACTAAATCTAGAATTGCCTGTTCCCTAGTGGACTCCACCACAAGCTGCTCCAAAAAGCCACCTCGTAGACATTCCACAAATTCCTTTTCTTGGGATCAACTACCAACCTGATTTTCCCAGTCTATCTGCATGTTGAAATCCCCCATGATCACTGTAACCTTGCTTTTCTTACACGCCTTTTCTATCTCCTGGTGTATCTCGTGCCCCACATCCTAACTACTGTTCGGAGGCCTTTACGTAACTCCCATTATGGTTTTTTTACCTTTGCGGTTCCTCAACTCTATCCACACAAATCCTACATCATCTGACCCTATGTCATTTCTTGCTATCAATTTAACTTCATTTCTTACTAACAAAGCAACCCCATCCCCCCTGCCAACCTGCCTATCTTTTCGATAGGATGTATATCCTTGGATATTTAGCTCCCAGTCCTGATCCCCTTGCAGCCATGTCTCCATGATGCCCACCACATCATACCTGGCAATTTCAAGCTGCGCCACAAGCTCATTTACCTTATTTCGTGTACTGCGTGCATTCAGATACAACACCTTCAGTCCTGTATTTCCCTTCCCCTTTCTCATTGTCGTCCCTTTATCTGATGTGCTTGAAGTTAGATTCCTAGCCCTTTCCAAACACTCTGTCCTATTTTGTATTCTGGAGACTTTAATAGTCTCTCCTGGGTGCTCCTTTCTTTTCAGTTTTAAACAGGACTTGGTTGGTTCCGGTGGCTGAGTTTTGGATGACCTCACATTTGTGAAGGGCAGAGCGTGGGAGGCCAACCAAGAGAAGATTAGAATATTCAAATCTAGAAGTAACAATGGTATAGATGAGGGTTTCAGCAGCAGGTTAAGTTGAGGCAGAGGCAAAGGTGTGGATAAGGGTTTCAGCAACACGTTAAGCTGCGGCAGAGGCAGAGTCTTCTGATGATCAGGAGGTGGAAATAGGCGGTCTTAGTGTAGGAACAGATATGCTGTCGGGAGCTTATCTCATAGTCAAATATGACACCAAGGTTGTAAATAGTCTGGTTCACCTCAGCCAGCTGTCAGGAAGTAAAAACAAAAAAACTGCGGATGCTGGAAATCCAAAACAAAAACAAAAACAGAATTACCTGGAAAAACTCAGCAGGTCTGGCAGCATCGGCGGAGAAGAAAAGAGTTGACGTTTCGAGTCCTCATGACCCTTCGACAGAACTTGAGTTCGAGTCCAAGAAAGAGTTGAAATATAAGCTGGTTTAAGGTGTGTGTGTGGGGGGCGGAGAGAGAGAAGTGGAGTGGGGGTGTGGTTGTAGGGACAAACAAGCAGTGATAGAAGCAGATCTGCTTCTATCACTGCTTGTTTGTCCCTACAACCACACCCCCACTCCACTTCTCTCTCTCTCTCTCCGCCCCCCACACACACACCTTAAACCAGCTTATATTTCAACTCTTTCGTGGACTCGAACTCAAGTTCTGTCGAAGGGTCATGAGGACTCGAAACGTCAACTCTTTTCTTCTCCGCTGGACTGCTGCCAGACCTGCTGAGTTTTTCCAGGTAATTCTGTTTTTTTGTCAGGAAGTAGAATGGTTTAGTTGCTGGGGAACGGAGTTTGTAGCAGAGGCCAAGGAAAATGGCTTCCGTTTTTCCATTGTTTAGTTATTGGAAATCTCTGCTCAACTAGTACTGGATGTTGGGCAAGCCCGTATGAATAACTTTTAGTTAGTTAGTTTCAAATACTAACGCTGCATAAAATTATGCAATACCTAGTTTATTCAATCCACAAAGTGAAATGGATGCCACAGTAGCTTATAACAACGCTTGCACCTATGTCAGATCAACAAAATGAAAAGTTTGCTCCTTCTGCTGGTTGGAGAATGAAATGAATTTGGATTCAATCTTGCCTCAGCTGCTACAAAAGTGGGTACGAGCCCAATCACAGAAAATACAAAAATGGCTATAATTAAGACACAGTTCTGCAAATGAATAGAACATGTCTGGTTATGCTACATTTGGCACCGAAGGGGCGGATACTGACAGCAGGTGCTTAAAGTGAGAAAATATACTTGTCCCAAAATATACATCCTGTACCTTGATAAACAGACAAAGACAAACCTTTCTACTGTTAGGGATTTGAAACCAGGGAAAATGTTCTATGTTATAGATCAGGTTTTCAGTGATGCTGTGATAATACAGCCCAAACTAATGGCTTTGGTACTTAAAAAAAATAATTAGGATAGGCAAAAATTAATTTAATCACTCTTCATTAAAAGGCTCACGAGAAATTTCAAATAGTTCCTTCCACTTTAGATTTAGTTTCTATACTGTTCCAGAATTTAGCCTCAAATTGTTTCCCAGGAATCTAAGTGTTTAAGATGATTTTTTCAAAGCCTAAACTATGATGAAAAAAAGAAATCTTTTTCTGAGTCATAACAGCACAGAAGGGACCAATCAGCTTAGCGAGTCCATGCCAGCTGTCTGTAAAGTGATCCAAATCAGTAGCATTCCCCTGCAGTCCTGCAAGTTTATTTCTCTTAAGTGCCCATCCAATATACTTTTGAAATCATGATAGTCTCTGTACTACTCTCGTAGGCAGTGAGTTCCAGGACATTACCACTTGCTGCGTAAAAATGTTCTTCCTCACATCACCCCTGTCTGCATCTCTTCCACAAAACCTTAAAATCCCCCAGCCCTTGTACCATGTAACAGGTACATTTAAGGGGTAGTTAAACACACGAAAGGCAAGGGAATGGGTTAACCTGATAAGGTGAGATTAAGTAGGATCTTTTGAGACCAATGTGGAGCATAAACATCAGCATGGACTAGTTAAGCAAAATAGCCTGTTTCTCCAAGCTCAAAATCACCAGCTTTTTTGTTTGAACCCAATTAGGGACCAATGATCCCTGCTTGATGTCTGATATTTTTAGCAGCATTCACTAGAAACACATACACATACTGTACACGCTGAGAAAGAAACAAAAAGGTATGACCAATGGCTTGCTGTATTATTCTGCATGCATTTTCAGTCTACAATATAAATAAAATTAAGCCTTTAAACTATAGCTTTAAAGAGAAGATTCAACCTGCTTCATCCCTTCCCACTGGCAACTTTGGAAAGAATCCTGGAGTACATTAGCCAAAATTATATTTTCTCCAGTTACAGCTACACTTTTATTTAGTTCACTAAAGAGATTCTTACTTCATAAAGCTTTGGCACTGATGCAGGATGTTTAAAAATACTGTATTAACACTAACATATTTCTTGCTGTTCACGGTATGTCACGGGATACACTTCTCTTTGTTAAGCAGCAGCATGTCATTTAACATTCAAAGGAGGAGTTGTGGGTAACATGATCTGTTCCTTTATGCTATAGAGGTCTAACTGGTGTAACAAGGAAATTGATTCCTGATGGTGCTTTCCAGGTTCAAGTACAGCAACAGTTTATCTGTAGATTGACACATTAATGGCTCCTCTCAAAGTTTTGAAGAAACCATAGAGAATGACTGGCTTGTTTTAAAAACACACCTTGAGTACTCACACAAACACACCTACAGTACTTGTAAATGAAAATGTGTGATGAATGCATCCTTAAACTTTCTTCAGTGGCCTGAGGTTTAGAGAGCTATCTCGACTACAGCTCCTCACACCCCACTTCCTGTAAGGACTCCATCCCATTCTCTCAGTTCCTTCGCCTCCGTCGCATCTGTTCCGATGATGCTACATTCAAAAACAGTTCCTCTGACATGTCCTCCTTCTTCCTTAACCGAGGTTTTCCACCCACGGTCGTTGACAGGGCCCTCAACCGTGTCCGGCCCATCTCCCGCGCATCCGCCCTCACTCCTTCTCCTCCCTCCCAGAAACATGATAGGGTCCCCCTTGTCCTCACTTATCACCCCACCAGCCTCCGCATTCAAAGGATCATCCTCCGCCATTTCCGCCAACTCCAGCATGATGCCACTACCAAACACATCTTCCCTTCACCCCCCTTATCGGCATTCCGTAGGGATCGCTCCCTCCGGGACACCCTGGTCCACTCCTCCATCACCCCCTACTCCTCAACCCCCTCCTATGGCACAACCCCATGCCCACGCAAAAGATGCAACACCTGCCCCTTCACTTCCTCTCTCCTCACCGTCCAAGGACCCAAACACTCCTTTCAAGTGAAGCAGCATTTCACTTGCATTTCCCCCAACTTAGTCTACTGCATTCGTTGCTCCCAATGTGGTCTCCTCTACATTGGAGAGACCAAACGTAAACTGGGCGACCGCTTTGCAGAACACCTGCGGTCTGTCCGCAAGAATGACCCAAACCTCCCTGTCGCTTGCCATTTTAACACTCCACCCTGCTCTCTTGCCCACATGTCTGTCCTTGGCTTGCTGCATTGTTCCAGTGAAGCCCAACGCAAACTGGAGGAACAACACCTCATCTTCCGACTAGGGACTTTACAGCCTTCCGGACTGAATATTGAATTCAACAACTTTAGGTCGTGAGCTCCCTCCCCCATCCCCACCCCCTTTCTGTTTCCCCCTTCCTTTTTTTTCCCAATAAATTATAAAGATTTTCCTTTTCCCACCTATTTCCATTATATAAAAAAAAATAAAAAAAAAACCCACTAGAGCTATACCTTGAGTGCCCTACCATCCATTCTTAATTAGCACATTCGTTTAGATAATATCACCAACTTTAACTTTAACACCTATGTGTTCTATTGTACTATTGTCGTTGGCATCTTTTGATGATCTGCTTCTATCACTGCTTGTTTGTCCCTACAACCACACCAACCCCCTCCACCTCTCTGTCTCTCTATCTCTCCGCCCCCCACACACACACCTTAAACCAGCTTATATTTCAGCTCTTTCCTGGACTCGAACTCAAGTTCTGTCGAAGGGTCATGAGGACTCGAAACGTCAACTCTTTTCTTCTCCGCCGATGCTGCCAGACCTGCTGAGTTTTTCCAGGTATTTCTGTTTTTGTTTTGGATTTCCAGCATCCGCAGTTTTTTTGTTTTTATTTATGTGATGTTTGGTATGATTTAATTCTAAGCAGAGAGCATTCAGTGAAGGGCTGGAGAGAAATGTGCAGAGTAGGACAGTAGGCGGGAGGAAGCAAACAAGCAAAGGAACAGAACACAGCACAGGCAGGTGAGAAAAAGTAGCACAGTTGAGAGAATACAGTGCCAGGGAAGAACAGAGATGAGGAATAAATATGTGCGCAAAAATTAATTCAAAAGAGAGCTGGAGAGAGGTAAAGGTTCACGAGAACGATCCCAGAAATGAAAGGTTTAACATATGAGGAACGTTTGAGGACTCTGGGTCTATACTCACTGGAGTTTAGAAGGATAAGGGGGGGGGTCTGATTGAAACTTACAGAATACTGAAAGGCCTGAATAGAGTGGACGTGGGGAAGATGTTTCCATTAGTTGGAGAGACTAGGACCTGAGGGCACAGCCTCAGAGTAAAGTGAAGAACTTTTAGAACAGAGATTAGAAGAAAGTTTTTTAGCCAGAGTGGTGAATCTATGGAATTCATTGCCACAGAAGGCTGTGGAGGCAGGTCATTGGATGTATTTAAGATAGATAGGTTCTTGATTGGTAAGGGGATCAAAGGTTACGGGGAGAAGGTGGGAGAGTGGGGTTGAGAAACTTATCAGCCATGATTGAATGGCGGAGCAGACTCGATGGGCCTAATGGCCTAATTTCTGCTCCTATGTCTTATGGTCTTAATGGCATTGCAGACATAGTAAACAATATTTGCTCTTTGCTTTCCAGTCAAAATACTGTATGAGAGAAAAATATTTCTGTACATTCAAATTATAGAATCTGGATAGCCTTTTATTAAATAAAATGACTGAGAAAGAGGCTAATTATTTCTGGAATGAGCTACAACTCCCTGTTTCAAATAAGATGTTAAGCTGAAGCCCTGTCCTATCTGGTGGATGTGAAAGATCACCTGGCACTATTTAAAGAGCAGGGGTTTTCTCCTGGTGTATTCAGTCAACATTTATCTTTCCATCACTATCAAAACCAGGTTATCTGGCTATTTATCTCATTGTTGTTTGTGGGAGTTTTGTCGTGCATAAATTGTTTCCCTACATTGCAATAATGGCATTACTCAAAAAAGGACTACATTAGCTTTGCGTTGTCCAGAGATCATAAAAGGCTCGATACATGAACACAAATTCTTGGTTTCAAGTCCCACTCTTTCTGCCTAGCAGAAAGTGAAAGCAGCAGGAGAAACTTGTCTCAGAGTGACATTAATACATTCCAGGAATTTGACTTCGCTAGACCGTCCAGCAAAATTGCATCTCAGGCTTCTCAAGGAACAGTCTCTACGGTGACACCCGCAGAAATTAAATGCATACAAGCGAATTGTTTGGGGAAGTTTTAATTTGTCATGAATTACTTGTGATATCTTTTTGTTTAGAAACTTTATTTTCATAAGGTTCCAAAGTGACTGCCAAATCAAGATGGTCTTTAAAATGATTTTCAAAAATATAAAATCAATTTCAATGATTAACACTAAAAAAAAATTGATGGCTATTACTTCACTGGCAATTTTTGATTGGCACATTCTATACATTTTTAGTTTTCTTGTATTAAATATTGGGTGCTCACTGGCGCCAGAATGAAAGACTATATAGAATATAATAAGAAATAAAATGCTGGAAATTTATTGCAAAATTATGGGAAAGACTTTGTGGATTTTCCCCCGATCTTCTCTCACTCACAATGGAGAGGGGAAGAAAGCCTACGGAATTTCCAGGCCCCAAATCATATACCTTACCCAATGGGCTAACCTTCCTGCATGAAACTAGAAAATATGTATGGAAGCATAATAGATGAGTGCATTCCTAGCTGCAGACAATTCATCCCTACAATATCTAGCACTGGTCATTGAAGACAAATTATGAATGGAAGCCCTAACTCATTTCTCCACCCTCCCAACTCACAGCCTGGGATCACTGCAAACAAAATGAATGCTTTAAAAAGAATAATTCAGTGCTCAGTACAGCTGATGTTTGGCACCTGTCATCTGTGAATCCACTGAAATTCAATTCAGACTGCTGGTAATCTAGCCTTTATCATGCAATTAATGCTATAGTAAACTTTATCATACAATCAATGTTGAAGGACATCAAGTTAAAGGAAATTACCATTGTAAATCATACTAATACTCTCAAGGGTATTGCCTGCCAAAATATTCAGCTACTTTACTATGCAGAGTGGTTGGTAATTAGAATGGATTGTCTGATAGGTTGCGAATATAGATTCAATAGTACCCCTCAGAAGGAACTGGATAAATACACGAGTGAGAAAAAAAAAATGTAGGGATATGGGGAAAGAGTAAAGGAGTACAAAGAACAAAGAAAAGTAAAGTACAACACAGGAACAGGCCCTTCAGCCCTCCAAGCCTGCGCCAATCATACTGCCCGTCAACTAAAACATTTTGCACTTCCGGGTTCCATATCCCTCTATTCCCATCCTATTCATGTATTTGTCAAGTTGCCTCTTAAACACCACTATCGTACCTGCTTCCACCACCTCCTCTAGCAGCAAATTCCAGACACTCACTACCCTCTGCGTAAAAAACTTGCCCTGCACATCTCCTCTATAGTTTTCTCCTCTCACTTTAAATCTATGTCCCCTAGTAATTGACTCTGCCACCCTGGGTAAAAGCTTCTGACTATCTACTCTGTCCTTGACACGCATAATTTTGTAAACTTCTATCAAGTCGCCCCTCAATCTCCGTCGCTCTAGTGAGAACAATCAGAGTTTCTCTAACCACTCCTCATAGCTAATAACCTCCAGACCAGACAGCATCCTGGTAAACCTCCTTTGCACCTTCCCCAATGCCTCCATATCCTTCTGGTAATGTGGCAACCAGAATTGCATGCAATATTCCAAGTGTGGCCTAACCAAGGTTCTATACAGCTGCAGCATGACTTCCCAGCATGCCATATGCCTTCCTGACTACCTTATCCACCTGCGTTGCCACTTTCAGTACACCCAGATCCCTCTGCCCGTCAATGCACTTAAGGGTTCTGCCATTTACTGTATAATTCCTGCCTGTATTAGACCTTGCAAAATGCATTACCTCGCATTTGTCCAGATTAAACTCCATCTGCCATTTGTCCACCCAAGTCTCCAACCGATCTATATCCCGTTGTATCCTTTGACAAACCTCTTCACTATCTGCAACTCCTCCAACCTTAGTGTCGTCTGCAAACTTACTAATTAGCCCAGTTACATTTTCCTCCAAATCATTTATGTATACGACAAAAAGCAAAGGTCCCAGCACTGATCCCTGCGGAACTCCACTAGTTACAGCTCTCCATTCAGAAAAGCACCCTTCCACTGCTACTCTCTGTCTTCTATGACCAAGCCAATTCTGTATCCATCTTGCCAGCTCACCTCTGATCCTGTGAGACTTTACCTTCTGTACCAGTCTGCCATGAGGGACCTTGCCAAAGGCCTTACTAAAATCCATGTATATAACATCCACTGCCCTTACATCGTCGATCATCTTTGTCACTTCCTCGAAAAACTCAATCAAGTTAGTGAGACACGACCTCCCCTTCACAAAACCATGCTGCCTCTCACTAATACGCCCATTTGCTTCCAAATAGTAGTAAATCCTGTCACGAAGAATCTTCTCCAATAATTTCCCTAGACTGATGTAAGGCTCACCGACCTGTAATTTCCTGGATTATTCCTGCTACCCTTCTTAAACAATGGAACAACATTGGCCATTTTCCAGTCCCCTGGGACCTCACCCGTAGCCAGTGAGGATACAAAGATTTCTGTCAAGGCCCCAGCAATCTCCTCCCTTGCCTCCCTCATTACTCTGGGATAGATCCCATCTGGCTCTGGGGACCTATCCACCTTAATATTCTTCAAGGCGCCTAACACCTCCTCTTTTTTGATCTCAACATGATCCAGGCTATCCACACACTCTTCCCTAGACAAATCAACCGCTAAGTCCTTCTCTTTGGTGAATACTGATGAGAAATATTCATTTAGTATCTCTCCCATTTCTTCTGGCTCCACACACAGATTCCCACCTCTGTCCCCGAGTGGGCCTACCCTTTCCCTGGCTACCCTCTTGCTTTTTATATATGTATAAAAGGCCTTGGGATTTTCCTTAATCCTGGTTGCCAGTGACTTTTCATGACCCTTTTAGCCCTCCTGACTCCTTGCTTAAGTTTCTTCCTACTTTCTTTATATTCTCTATGGGCTTCATCTGTTCCCAGCCTTCTAGTCCTTATGAACGCTTCCCTTTTCTTTTTGACTAATCTCACAATATCCTTCGTTATGCAAGGTTCCTGAATTCTTATCAACTGACGTTTGAAAGCCCCCCACGTCAGTTGTTGATTTGCCCTCAAACATCCCCCTCCAGTCTAGATTCCTCAGTACCTGCCTAATATTGTTATAATTAGCCTTCCCCCAATTAAGCACTTTAATCCGAGGACTCCTGTTATCCTTATCCACCAGTACCTTGAAACTTACTGAATTATGGTCACTTTTCCTGAAATGCTCCCTTACTGAAACTTTGACCACCTGGCCGGGTTCATTCCCCAATACCAGGTCCAGTATTGCCCCTTCCCTAGTTGGACTATCTACATATTGTCTCAGGAAGCTCTCCTGGATGCACCTTACAAATTCTGCACCATCCAAACCCCTAGCACTAAGTGATTCCCAGTCAATACAGGGAAAGTTAAAATCACCCACCACAACAACCCTATTGCTTTTACATTTTTCCAAAATCTGCCTACATAACTGTTCCTCAATCTCCCGCTGGCAATTGGGAGGCCTATAGTAAACCCCCAACATTGTGACTGCACCATTCCTATTCCGGAGCTCTACCCATATTGGCTCGCTGCATGAGCCCATCGAGGCGTCCTTCTGTCGTACAGCTGTGACATTCCCCTTAACCAGCAGTGCAACTCCTCCACCTCTTCTACATCCCTCTCTATCCTGCCTGAAACATCTAAATCCTGGAATGTTTATCTGCCAATCCTGTCCATCCTTCAACCAAGTCTCTGTAATAGCAATATCATAGTCCCAAGTACTAATCCAAGCTCTAAGCTCATCTGCCTTGCCTGTTATACTTCTCGCATTGAAACAAATGCATTTCAGATGCCCAGTCCCATTGTGTTCAGTAATTTCTCCCTGCCTGCCCTTCCTCTTAGTCCTACTGGCCATATTCACTGGTTCCCAGTCATTTATTTCACCTGCTAACCTATTGCTCTGGTTCCCATCCCCCTGCCATACTAAGTTAAACCCTCCAGACAATAGCAAACCTCACAGCCGGGATATTGGTGCCTCTCCAGTTTAGATGCAACCTGTCCTCCCACCTGCCCCGGAAGAGATCCCACTGATCCAGAGAGTAGAACTAACTGAACTGCTCTTTGAAAAAGCTGATGCAGATTCATTGGTCCAAATGAGCTCCTTCTGAGCTGCACTATTTCACGATACTGTGAAGACTACCTTCAATCACTATAAATGGAAGTTCCTGTTCTTTGTTGTTCCTCGCTAAGAAATAGTTCTAATGCTCTTGGGAACCTTCCCTCAAAGTGATCAGCATTTGTGTACAAATTTGAGCAGAATTGCTGACAGTTGCTAAACCATAGCAGGCATCACAGCTGAATCTAATCCTGTATTAACTCTACAATGCTACATGCACACTTCAAACAGCAATCACCATTTAGTAATCGGGAGTAGTCCCTGACTGAGATACTACCAGCTAATACAGCACAGGTCAGAAACTGAATCAGAGACCTTCCTGGTATATATGACTATAAAACTCACTCTTGCTGTTCACCTCTCTTCTGGAATTCTGCCATAAAGCTGCATTCCTGACCCTTTTAAAAGCAACAAAGGCCAAAAATAACCGACTCTTTTATGGACCTTTCCAAACGTAGGTCTTAGCATTGGATTATAAATATCTGACAGGTCTCCCTGCTTAGCACAGATGGCAAATGCAGTATGTAGTTAAGCCATATGGATCAGAGGTAGCAGATTGAATTCCCAGTCTGTGCTGAGTTCGTCAATCTTAGCCAGTATCCTCAATATGGATTCTTTCCAGCAGGTATCATAGGAGGAGGCAGGCAGACACAGAAGAAAAAAAAGTGAAAGACAAAAAAAAATGAATACAGGGAAGAGAAACGGAGGGAATGTCCCTTTTAAGTTTGTAAATACATTAATGAATTCTCTATTCCACACATGCCAATGTTGGGTAAAAACATTACTTTGAACTCATTATTTATTAAAAGTGAAACGCTGCAGATGCTGGAAATCTGAAATAAATACAGAAAGTGCTGAAAATGTTCAACAAGTCTGTCAGCATCTGTGCAGAAAGAAAAAGAGTTAATGTTTTGAGTCACATACGACTCTTCAAAACCGAAGGAGGGTAGATAGATATAATGTCATTGAAAGGGGAGAGGTGGAGATATTTGAGTCTAGAAGACTGTAAAGATTGCTTATCTATACCCAACTCATCATTTCAGAAAAAACTGGGCCATTCACCTCATCACAAATCAGCCATCCAGAGGTGGACAAATACGACATGGAACAAAAGACAAAGGGAGTGGTTATGGATGTAGTAAAGAGACAGCATTTGTAGAAAGTGAGTGCAAATCAGAATAATGGACAACTCTGTATGAAAGAAAAACATGAAAAATAAGATTCAAACCCGAACATGGCAAAAAAAAGACCCCAAAGTGGAGAACAGAGTTCATGGCCTGAAATTGTTGAACTGAATGTTGAGTCCAGAAGACTGTAAAGATTGCTTATCTATACCCAATTCATCATTTCAGAAAAAAACTGGATCATTCACCTCATCACAAATCAGCCATCCAGAAAAATCCTGAAAGAACCCCATTTCAGCACTGAATTATTTCTTTTAAAAAATCTAGAGGGTGTGCCTCTGTTATTCTTGGATGCCTATTTCATACACTGATTGTTCTGAGGGATACATTTCCTCATGTGATTTAAGGAAGTGGACACGAAGCTAGAAAAATAAGAGATTAGAATACCAAACTAAAGGGGGAAAAAGGAAGAGAGAGAATCCAGTGAAAGTCAGTAAGGGTGAGGGTGTGGGTAAGCAGGGCAGGTGTAATTTGTAGAGGGAGTAAAGACAAAGGGTATGAGAAATTGTCAACAGTGGAAATGTCATAGGCTTATTGAACTGTTTCACAGGAGAAGAAAGGGTCAAGGTTGCAAAGGTAAGTGGCCTAGTGATGAACAGGATTCAAACATTAGCTCAGAGTTAAACAGGATAAGAATATTGCAAACAGTCTGATTCAAATTGAGAGCAAGCTAGGCCAAGGAAGGATATGAAATCAGTGGTAGGGAAGTGAAATTAGTGGTATTAGCTGAAAATAATACCTTCAATCTAACTGATGTTGAGCTAGAGGAAAGTTATCTATTGAAAATTTCTGCCTGCGCTAACTTACTCATGTCCTATTTTGATTAATTTATTTAAAAAAAGGTCTGCCTAAAATGGATTTACCCTCTGAATCTTTCTAAAGTACTTGTACAAAAAAGTTTTTTTTGATGTATGTGTGTGTGTGTGTGTGTGTGTGTGTGTGTGTGTTTGGGGGTGGAGGGGGGTGAAAGAGAGAGAAAGTTAATTTTGTATTTTGTCTCTCTCCGGGCAGCAGACAGGCAACATGCTTGTGCCACTGCTACTAACTAGCCACTAGTGTGGTTTAGGTCAGAAGTGTCCAAGTTTTGTACATTATGGGGACCCAAGGGGAAAATCATGGAGTCTCAAGGACCACATATTAACATTTTTCACATTATGATTAATATGAAGATATTTCTTGCCAACAGGCCTTGCTGTTTTTATTTATTCTTTCTCCACCAATGAGGAAACAATCTAAAAACAGACTTTGCCAAAGCTCCAGGTCCACAAAATTCAGGATAGGACAAACAAGCAAATGAGAAATAAAACCAAATCAGGATGGGCCAGCTTGCCATGATTTGGGGGGCACATGTGGCCTTTGGGTCAGTTGGAAAACGTATTCTTCCTGTGGGAAAGTACCAGCTAGGACAACATAGTTAGCATTAAAAATGTATTTCGAGGGTGTAGGGAAGGCAAGATAGTTCAGTTGTTAATGAATGTTGATAATGTAAACCGAGAAACGGGCTGTAATTATCAATGGATATTAACCGAAGCATAGTTCACTTGAGCAAATTAGGTCTACATAGCAATTTCTCAACATCTCTCCTTCCTTCCCCAAAATCCCGATTGTTATTGGCATTAGCGGTTTAAAATGTAAAAAGAATAATTATACGTTTCAAACAGAAAGTAAGCCTAAAGTGCAGTTTGCTAGCAGCTCAAAAAGATTTCCACACACACGATCCCCACACACCCTGCTCCCAGTAGTAACGGCCATTTTGTAGCTTAAATATTTTTAATAAGCTTTGCTATCAGGTTAGGACATTATCTCTTGGTCGGTTACTACCTTAAAATAAAACTCACTACAGACAATGCATTATCCTACAAATGATTCCTTCTTTCCGCTACCTTCCCACCCCCCATAAAAATCTCACATATTTAAGCTTGATATTTCAATTTATATTGTGCACAAAATCAATGCTATTTGAAAACCCAGATGTGAATAAATCGAACAGAATTCAACAACAGCATTTTCTAAAGAATTCACGAAAGACATGTAATACATATATAAAATTGTAGGGTGCACAACAACGCAAACAATTTACAGTTTATAAAGAGAAGGAACCGCAAATCCAAATGCAACTAACACAGAGGCACAAACTTGAAACAAAATCTTCAAACAAGAAACCCCGCATACAAAGCCCATTATTAGGATTAGCAACAGAGAGCCCGACACTCCCCCATAAAGAGATTCAAATCTCACAATTCGGCGCGCAACTAAAAATGCTTGAATACAGACAACTATTATCACACACAAATACAAAAGCATACGCAAACACATCAAGCCCCCTAAACTCACGGTGCTTTTAACTTCTGAAGAATCCTCCTCGTCGCTGGAAAAATCCGCCCTCAATTCTGACTTATTCTTAGAAGTAATGTGTTTTAAATAGAGCTGCACATAAACCTCTTTCTTCTGCTCCCTCTGCGGTAAAGACACGTTATGAGCAATTAATTCACTCTTCAGTCTGCTTTTAGTTAAATGAGAAGGATCTTGGTTCTCCCCCATATCTGACATATTCAGCACGAGGGTCAGATCACTCTTGTTTATAAATTAAGGTTAAACACTAACCAAAGAAACGGCATACAAAATATCCCACTGCATACACGCATGTACGAATTACAAACTGTACATGAAAACAAGTTCAAGGCGGATTGGACGCGATTGAAAAAGGAAACCCATTGGACAAACTGTTATTAACTCCTTCGAAGCCACATCAAAGGCTATGGATATTGCAATAAACTCCTTGTTAAATAGTCTATAACACCGCCAGCTTTAGTGATTTTTGGTTTACCTGGATACCACATTCTCCTAAGTTCCCTACCAACATAGATATCAGAATTCAGACAGTTAAGACATGAAGAACTTTAATTCATTCGTGGGTTTTGAGCATTGCTGGCAAGGTTGGCATTTATTGCTCATCCCTAATTGCGTCTCAGAAAGTGATGGTGAGCACCCTTTTTTGAACCACTGCAGTTCTTGTAGCCTTTGTAACAGCAACAGTGAAAGAATGGCGCTATAGTTCCAAGTCAAAATGTTGTGAGCCTTGGAGTGGAACTTGCAAATGGTGGTGTTCTCATGCATCTGGTGCCCTCCTTCTGCATGGTAGAGTTCCTGGGCTTGGAAGGTGCTGTCGAAGGGGGCTTGGTGAGTTGCTGCACTGCATCTTGTACATGGTATATACTGCTGTCATGGAGCACTGATGGTGGAGGAAGTGATTGTTCAAGAGGGTGGATGGGGTGCTGATCAAGTGGGGTCCCTGCTCCAAACTGCATTCACTAGCTACTGCCTCCATCCCTCTCCCTGGGATTAAGTTTGAGGTTAAGCCAGCTTATTCACAACCTCTGTGTCAGATTTGTTCATGAGGTGAGCTTTCGACCTCATAATCATGCCATCCTAAGACCATCTTTCTCCACTTCCGTAACACTATCCGGTTTCTTCTCTATTTCAGCTCATCTGCTGCTAAAACCTCCATTCATATCTTCATTACCTCTAGACTAGAGAATTCCAAGGCAATCCTGGTTGGTGTCCCACATTCTAACCTCTGTAAACTTGACGTTATCCAAAACTCAGCTGTCCACGTCTTAACTCACGCTAAGCTCCATTCCCCTATCACCCCTGTGCTCAGTGACTTACAGTCAAGCAGCGAGTTTAAAATTTTCATCGTTGTTTTCAAATCCCTCCAAGGCTTTGCCCCTCCTTATGTCTGTAATCTACTTCAGCCCTCAAGGTATCTGCACTCCTCTAATTCTGGCCTCTTGTGCATTCTCTATTATAATTGCTTCACCATGGTGGCCATGCGTTCAGTTGCCTAGGCACCAAGCTCTGGAATTCCCTCCCTACACTTGGACCTCACTTTCCTCATTTAAGACACTCCTTAAAACCTACATTTTTCAGGGCTGAAAGAGACATCCTTAGACCCATTCATGAGTCTGCACGATATACAGTGTGAAATGATTGATCAGGGTAGCCATTATCCCACAGGATGCCTTTGATGCACCCTATTTCAAATGAACTCCCATTCCTTGACATGCTAGTTGAGAAATCTGCCAGGGGGTTCTTTACCAGTCTACCGGAAGCCTAGCTTCACTGGTCAATATATGCATTGGGATTCTTACAGTTCCATGGGCTATAAGATTGATCTTATCAGCAACCTCGTAAATAGGACCTGAGCCATTTGCGCACCATGCAAGCTTGATGATGAAATAGGGCACATCAAAGGCATCCTGTGGGATAATGGCCATCCTGATCAGATCATTTTGTGTTGTATATCGCACAAACTCATGAACAGGCCCAAGGCCATTACTTTCGGCCTTGAGGAGTGCCCAGTGTACCTGAGATTACCCTGGAACGGCAAGGTGTCTCAAAAATTTGAACAACAGGTGAAACTAGTTGTTTCACATTGCCACTATGCAGTAGCAACGCCAGTGGTATTTGCCACTAACAGGATGTTGCTGTTAAGCCAAAAAGATGTTCTCTGCCTTTCACACAAATGAGTAATGTGGTAAATGAATTTCAGTGCCAGTGGGATGCTGGTATGTAGGCCGTACATCCCAAGACTGGCAGATTATATCAAACAGCATGTCCCTTCTGCTGTTTGCAATGGGCAAGGAAGAGACCATACCCAACCAGCCCGTGCTTGGAAACTCAAAACACAGTGTCCAACGTTAGATGTGATTCTATGATTGGACAACATTTGCTAAATAATCCTCCGTGTGCTAAGAATTACGGTGACAACCAATTTAAGATCGTCAGTCAGGCTCATAGTGTGGCACGTCTGCATGTACTGGAAGCTACATATATTAATACATGGCTTGTTCTTTGCAGATAGAAAGAACCAAAAAGATCCAAAATTCCTTCGATTTGGGGAAAGTTCCATTAGGTTGGAAAATAGCAAACGTAACTCCTTTATTCAAGACAGATAGAAAACAGGAAACTACAGGCCAGTTAACTTAATATCTGTCACAGGAGAAATGTTAGAAGCTATTATTAAAGATGTTATAGAAGGGAACTTAGAAATGTTTAAGGCAACCAGGCAGAGTCAACATGGTTTTGTGAAAGGGAAATCATGTATAACCAATTTATTGGAGTGCTTTGAAGGAGTCAATGTGCTGTGGATGAAGGGGATTTACTGCACTTAGGTTTCCAGAAGGCATTTGATAAGGTGCCACATCAAAGGTCATTGAGAAAAATAAAAGCTCATGGTACGGAGGTAACATACTGGCAAGGATAGAAGAATGGCTAGCTAAGAGGAAACAGAGGGTAGCCATAAATGGGTCTTTTTCTGGTTGACGGGATGCAACAAATGGTGTGCCACAGGGATCAGTGTTGGGGCCTCAACCTTTTATAATTTATATGAACGACTTGGATGAGGGAATAGATGGTATGGTTGCTAAATTTTCTGACGACATAAAGGTAGGTAGGAAAGTAAGTTGTGCAAAGGACGTAAGGAGGCTACAAAATGACACAGATTGGTTGTGAGTGGGCAAAGATCTGGCAAATAGAGTATAATGTGGGCAAGTGTGAAATTGTCCATTTTGGCAGAAGGAATAAAAATGAAGCATATTATCTAAATGGTGAGAGACTGCAGAGCTCGGAGGTTCAGAGGGATCTGGGTGTACTAGTGCATGAATCACAAAAGGCTAGTATGCAGTTACAGCAAGTAATTAGGAAAGCTAATAGAATGTTATCGTTTATTGCAAGGGGAATTGAGTACAAAATTAGGGAGGTTATGCTTCAGTTGTACAAGGCACTATCCATATCTGGAGTATTGTGTACAGTATTGGTCTCCTTATGTAACTAAAGATGTAAATGCATTAGCAGTTCAAAGATTTACTAGATTAATACGTGAAATAGGAGGTTTGTCTTATGAGGAAAGGTTGGACAGATTAGGCTCCTTTCCGCTAGAGTTTAGAAGAGTAAGGGGTGATTTGACTGAAACCTTTAAGATCCTGTTGGGTCTTGACAGAGTGGATGTGGAGAGGATGCTTCCTCTTGTGGGAAAATGTAGAACCAGGGGTCATGGTTTAAAAATAAGGGGTTGCTCATTTAAGACAGAGATGAGGAGAATTTTTTTCTCTGAGTGTTGTGAGTATTTGGAGCTCTCCTTCTCAAAAGGCAGTGGAAGCAGAGTTTTTGAATATTTTTAAGGCAGAGATAGATAGATTCTTGATTAACAAGGGAGTGAAATGTTATCAGGGGTAGATGGGAGGTTACAATTAGATCAGCCATGATTTTACTGAATGGCAGAGCAGGCTTGAGGTGCCAAGTGGCCTATTCCTGCTCCATGTTCGTACGTTTGTATGTACATACATTGCGCCTGTTTCAGCTAAACAAAATAGGTGTCAGTCATTCGCTGGTTCATTCCTCAGGGTAATGCCTTGACTAATCAGAGTCATGCTGCCTGGTTTAAATTTCAAACAATGCTTGCAAGTTAACTGTCAGTCACCATCAACTGGTACATTCTCCATGGCAACGCCTCTACCAATCAGAGTTCACTTGCCAATCAATCAGTACTCTCTTCTCATACAGTATAAATTGTTGTTCCCTTTACATCTGGTATTCTTGTGAATTGTCCTAAGTGCAAGATAAAAAGCTTTGACAAAAAAGTCCCTTTTCTCAGCAATATTCAAGTTCTATACTACCAAACGACTATTCTTCATTTTGCCGACAGTAATTTTCAGATTTATTACTGCATGTTCTTCTTGGCCTTCATTCCTGGCTGCGTGATGCTTATTGAGCTTATAACCCAGTGTTGTTCCCCCTCTTTGTTTCTGGTTATATAGCAAAAGAAACAAGGAAACACTGTTACAAACCATGGTTATTCTGCAGTGAATGATATAGAAACATTCCTCCCATCTTTGTTTTCTCTTATCATTATTGCTTCTATCTTTCATTTCTTATTGTGTAAAATTGAGGTCAAAAATGGCAACTGTCCACAATGGTATGGCTGAAAATCAAGTGCTCATTATGCAAGGAATTCACAGGTGGAAGACCTGTACCCAATTATACTGTGCAGCAGGATGTTACAACGCTCCTGAGTATTATGCTTAAACAAGATAGTGGAAGAGATTGTTGTGTGCCAAAAAAAAGTTACAACGATAATCTAGGTCCATATGTATAAGAGGAGTAAATTAGATTGTAAAGGACAATTTAAGTCAAATAAAATGAATACCTATATGGAAAAATTCAGCTTTCATTTTCAGAATATTGTGCACTATGGATCATAGGACCATTTTACCTCTGGTCTCTTTGGCATGGCAGGACCTCTGCCCATCAATGCCTGTATACCTGACTGTAGTATAAGGGCCTGGCACGTATAGGGCTAATGTGGGACTGAATAAAGCACAGCCCACAGTGATGTAAGAGAACACATGACCTACAACTAGGAGTCAATCGAGTGTTGAACAGAGCTATATGTATCAGCAAGTGTGGAGGCAGCTCCTAGCTTGAGCCCTTACATATATATGTACATAGTTCTTGTAGTTAATAAAAACATACAGTTAACCCGCTTAAGACTATAAAAACTTCATTAAGGCTTACTGAGCGGTGTCCAACACCGTGCAACATGGTAGCAGTGAATGGAACAACTCAAAGTCTCAGAGACTGCAGAAGAAAATTAAAATCATGGAAAACTGAAGGAAAAAAAAAAAGAAGCATTCTGACCTGAAAAAAAGCTCGAAGTGAAGGCAAGAAGGGAATCACGAGAGAAAAACTCCAAAGAAAGGCTTGGAAGCTGAAGGCAGAAATTAAACTTCTCACTGCAGCAGAAGACTCCACTGAATTCTGTGGAAGCCCAGCTTCAAAAACCACAGTGTGCAGAGTCAGCAGACCTAGCAGGGGTGGGCTAAATCTGTCAAATTCCAGGATAAAGCCAGTCCTGAGAAACTTTTGAACAGTTCAGTGGTCAGAGATCGCCACTTAAAAACTCTGTTGGAGGGACTGGATTTCCCAGGTCAGTGCCTGACCATGTGGCATCCAAGCTTGTTCCAAAAAGGAAAAAAAAAATTAATTTAGAAGAATTGCAGCTAAAGAATCTGCTTTAATAATGAGCACAGGGTTCTCAGCTTTCGTGACCCTTTCCTGACCCTAAAGCATAGCGCTGAGACGGAGAAGTCTGCAGCAAGCAGCCATTGTTTAAAATCTTTTCAAGGCTGAGCGCAAGCACCATTGCATTGGAAGCCTGCCAAAACTGGCAGGCACGGGTGAACCCTTTGTCTTCAAACAAACAGCTATGCCATCTGGAACTTCAGCAACCTCTTATAGCTGAACCTACACTTTTAAAATTTTTAACCATAGATCAGAAATTCTCTCTTCTAGGTCAATTTGGACCTATCCAAGGTCCAGGTCAATCACATAATTCGGGGACTTTTGAGAAAAAGATTCCTTAAATGTATGGTTGCTTCAGGTCTGGATAAAAAGACAGATGCTCAACAAGTTAATACACCTGCTTTACTCAGTAGGCTCAAAAGCAGACAACATTACAACATTAGGCACTTTACAGTCTTCCAGACTGACTATTGAATTCAACAACTTTAGATCTTGAACTCCCTCCTCCATCCCCACCCCCTTTCCTTTTCTTCCCCCTTCCTTTTGTTTTTTTCCAATAATTTATACAGATTTTTCTTTTCCCACCTATTTCCATTATTTTTAAATCTTGTATGCCCTGCTACTCTTTCCACCCCACCCCCACTAGAGCTGTACAGCTGTACCTTGAGTGCCCTGCCATCCATTCTTAATTAGCACATTCATTTAGATAATATCACCACCTTCAACACTTCTTTGTTTCTTTGTCTGTGACATCTTTTGATTATCTGCTCCTATCACTGCTTGCTTGTCCCTACAACCACACCACCCCCCAACTTCTCTCCCCCACCGCACCCCCGCACCGTCCCCCCCCCCCCCACCTTAAAACAGCTTATATTTCACCCCTTTCCTAATATTCAATCAGTTCTGTTGAAGGGTCATGAGGACTCGAAATGTCAACTCTTTTCTTCTCTGCCGATGCTGCCAGACCTGCTGAATTTGTTCAGGTAATTCTGTTTTTGTATTACAACATTATTGATAGACAAGAAATCAACAAATCATCTGTTAAATTTGAAGAATTATTAAAATCATTTGATGTTTATTTAACATAACACAATCCTCACAGGCTAAATTTAGTAAATGTGTCCAGCAGCCAGGCGAATCTGTTGACTCATTCATTAACGATCTGTACAGGATGGCTGAAAGCTGCAAATACAGAGACCTAAAACCTGAACTTATCAGACTTAGAATAGTCATCGGAGTAGTGGACAGTACACTCTCAGACATAATGCAAGCATTATCTAACCCTTAAGAAAGCAATGCAGATTGTTAGGCAGTCTGAACTCAGTCTGCAGCACTGGTCAATTTTAAGAGGAGAAAGTAAACCATGGTACAAAGGAAACTCCATAGTCCAGAAAGCACAGAAACAGGGATATTTCCCAGGCCAAGGGAAGCAATACCATAACCAAACAGTAGAGCAACCAGGCCAGCATGGTACAGCAAAATGCCCCAGAGGCAAGATCAATGTCCTACAATTTCAGCCCAATTCTTTCAATGCAACAGAATTGGGTACCCCTGCTCCTCAAGCAGTCAGCTAGGGGTCCTCGGGCACCCATAGGGAGGAGGATCAGCAGATGCATACCCCGGGGCCATCCACCCAGGTGACTCTGGGAGTGTCCAGCCCACCTGAATCCCCTCCTCCTGTGACTCAAGCAGCTCCAGGTCCACAGGTCAAGGAGAGTGCCACTACCACAAAGCAGGACCCCCAAAAGCAGGCTGGGGCCCTCCAGGTCTCAGTGATCCAGAGGATGCACACCAAAGTTATCACAGACAGGTTCATGTTCCTGTCATTCAAATATGAAACCTTGGCTCCCGCATAAGATAAAGGCAGGTGTCTCAGTTCAGGACCTCTTCACTGTGCAATGTGTAACCTTATACCAAAGTGATGGTCCAGCTTCACACTCACTGGACACATTAAGATGCCTGCACCTCAATGCTGCTTTTCATTGCTGCCAGAATATCGTGGGCAAGCGTCACAGTGATCTGCTATTCTCTCTGCATGCTCTCAGAACCTGAGGTGGGGCCGGCCCCCCATCTCTTCAGCATTAATGACTAGTGATGCTGTACGCCTGAAGGGGTTAGGGGAAGGTTGAGAAAGGATCAGGTGTATTTAAAGTTTCACGGCTGCATCTCCATATGTCCTCGGTCACAGAGCGCAAGTGAGCTGCCCTCAGCCAGATAGGAGTCAGACATTCAGAGATGCAATGTGAAGATCTGTGTTGTCTCCTCATTGCATGTTGTCATGATTCTCCACAAATCTAGCAGCTATGAGGGGCTCCTGAGTGCGCCTGCCTTGTCTGGTCAGTGCGACGGCCTCATCGATGACATCCTCGCCTTTGAGGACATCATCACCCTCATCCCCGTTGATGTCCTTCTTAACAGAAGAGACCTCCAGCTCCTCCATCTCCTTATCATCAAGCTCCTCTCCCCATTGCAGTACCAGGTTGTGAAGGGTGCAGTACGTGACGATGATGTGTGACACTTTGTGGACTGTATTGCAAGGTTCCACTAGACCGGTCCATGCACCAGGACCTCACTTTCAGCATCCCGAGGATTTGCCCCACCAAGGTACGAGTTTGTAGCATGAACCTCATTGTACCTTCTCTCTGCTGAAGTCCAAGGCCGCCGCACAGGTATCATCAGCCATGTCCTCTGTGAGTAGTCCTTGTACCCGAGGAGCCAACCCTGCAGCCTCTCTGAACCCTGGAAGACGTCAAGGATCCGAGATCTACTGAGAATGTAGGAGTGGTGGGCATTCCCTGGGAACTATGCGCAGACCTGCAGGATGTGTTTGCAGTGATCACACACCAGCTGAACATTCTGTAAGTGGAAGCCCTTGCAGTCGATATAGTTGGCCGCTTGTTGCCAAAGAGATCTGAGTGCCACGTGAGTACAGCTGATGGCATCCTGCACCTGTGAGAAACCTGCGATCTGGGCAAACCCCAGCACTCTTGCATCCTGGCTGGTCTGGATCCGGGCAAAATGCACAATGTTTTGTGCCTTCGCGAAGATGGTATCTGTCACCTCATGGATGCATTTGTGGGTAGAGACTTGCGATATCCCACAGAGGTGACCTGTGGAGCCTCGAAAGGAGCTGCTGACATAAAAAGTGAGCGCAGTGATCACTTTCACGGCCACTGGGTATCCTCCATGTCCCCATAGTGCCAAATCCTGCAGCAGGTGGCAGATGTGACTGGCCAGTTCCCTAGACGTGTGCAGTCTTCGGCGACACTGGTTCTTAGTCATCTGCAGGAAGAAAGCGGTGTCTATAGACCCTGAGTCTAGCTAGGCGCCGACCAGTGATAGCTCTCTGTGGCTCTTGAACGGTGTGTGTGAGAACCCTAGCTGCCCCTTCTTCCTGAGGGTGCTGCTCCTCCCTCTGCCGAGCCAGGTGCCTCTGTTGCTCTCTTCTCCTTTGTTTCTGCTCTCTGTAAGCCATGAGGCATACAGTTAGGTCACCAGGCTCCATATGTAGGACGAAAGAGAGAGATGCATGGGTTAGTTCGGGTGTTCTAAGAACCTCTCTTGTTTAAGACTGAACATACGAACAGGGAGCAGGAGTAGGACATTCAGCCCCTCAAGCTTGCTCTGCCATTTAATAAGATCAGGACTAATCTGATAGCAACCCGAAATCTGCATCCCACCTACCCCCGATAACCTATCACCCCCCTTGCTTACCAAGAATCTATCCACCTCTGCCTTAAAAATATTCAAAGACTTTGCTTCCACCACCTTTTCAGGAAAACAGTTCCAAGAACATGACCCTCTGAGTGAAAAAAGTTTGCCTCATTTTGGTTTTAAATGGACAGTCCCTTATTTTTAAACTGTGACCCCTAGTTTTAGATTCTCCCACAAGAGGAAACATCCTCTCCCCATCCACTTTGTCAAGACCCCTCAGGACTTTATATGTTTTAATCAAGTCACCTGTAACTCTTCTAAACTTTAGCGGATACAAACCTAGTCTGTCCAACCTTTCCTCATAAGATAACCCACTCATTCCACGTATTAGTCCGGTAAACTTTCTCTGAACTGCTTCCAAAGCTATTTAAGGAAGGCTGTAAATTAAGTCACCAGTACTGTACACAGTACTCCAAATGTGGTCTCGCTAGTGTCCTGTACAACTGAAGCATAACTTCCCTACTTTTGTATTCAATTCCACTCACAATAAATGATAACATTCTATTAGGTTTCCCAATTACTTGCTGTACCTGCATACTAGCCTTTTATGATTCATGCACTAGGACACCCAGATCCCTCTGCACCCTCTCACCATTTAGATAACATGCTTCTCTTTTATTCTTCCTGCCAAAATTTCCCAATTTCCTACGTTATACACCATTTGCCAGATCTTTGCACACTCACTTAATCTATGTCTTTTCATAGCCTCCGTATCTCCTCTTCACAATTTACTTTGCTACCTATCTTGTGTCATCAGCAAGTTTGGCAACCATCCCATCCATCCCTTCATCAACTTATTTATATAAATTGTAAACAGTTAAGGTCCCAGCACTAATCCCAGTGGCACACCGCTAGTTACATCTTGATAACCTGAATAAGATTCATTTATGCCTACTCTCTGCTTCCTGTTAGCCAGCCAATCTTCTATCCATGCCAATGTGTTACCCATTGTACCATGAGCTTTATTTTTTTGCAATAACCTTTGATGTGGCACTTTATCAAATGCCTTGTGGAAATATAAATACAGTACATCCACCAGTTCCCCTTTATCCACAGCACATGTTATTTCCTGAAAGAACTCCAACAAGTTGGTTAAACACAATTTCCCTTTCACAAAGCCATGCTGACTCTGCCTGATGGCCTTGAGTTTGTCCAAGTGCTCTAAGCTTCTAACATTTTCGCTACGACAGATGTTAAGATAACTAGCCTGGAATTTCCTGCTTTTTGTCTCCCTCCCTTTTTGAATACTGGAGTTACATTTATTATATTCAAATCTAATGGAACCCTCCCCGAATCTAGGGAGTTTTGGAAAATTAAATCCAATGCATCAACTATCTCACTATCCACTTCTTTTAAGGCCCTAGAATGTAGTTCATCAAGACCTGGCTTGTCAGCCCGCAGCTCCAACAATTTTCTCAGCACTTCTCTGGTGACTGTAATTTTCCTGAGTTCCTCCCCCACTTTCATTTCCTGGTTTATAGCTGCTTCTGGGATGTTACTTATAGCCTCTATAGTGAAAACTGATACAAAATATCTGTGTTCAATCCATCTGCCATCTCCTTGTTTTCCATGATCAATTCTCCAGACTTACTCTCTATAGGATGAACACATTCACATTGTTAACTCGTTTCTTTTTAAATATTTATAAAAACTCTTACTATCTGTCTTTATATTTCTGGCTAGCTTTCTCTCATACTCTAATTTTTCCCTCCTTATTAGTCATTCTTTGCTGTACCTTACATTCTGTCCAATCTTCTGACCTGCCACCTGTCTTTGCATAATTATATGCTTTTTCTTTACTATCTTTAACCTTTCTAGTTAACCACAGATGGTGTGTCTATCCCTTGGACTTTTTCTTACTTGTTGGAATGTATCTATTCTGTGCATTCTGAAATATCCCCTTAAATATTAGCCATTGCATCTCTATTGACCTATCCATTAATGTAATTTTCCCCTTAACGCATCGTGTGCTGCATGGCTGCCTGGAACCCCACCCAGCTCCGCCCCACTCCACCTGACCAACTGGCGGCAGCTTCATCCACTGCATGCTGTACTCTCAGCACAGGCACTCTACTAACCCACACTGCAAGGCTGCAAAATTTGCTTGAACCATGCAAGAAACTGGTCCAAACCTAAGTGATGACATTGCAAGGGGTGTGAGCACCTCTACCAGTGACTGCTCCATGGCCAGCTTCCACAAGGAGATCGTACAACAGTTCTGCAGTCCACTAAAACGCTCATTAGTTTGCAGTCTGTACCCAAGGGGTGAAAAGCTCTGGAGCATTTGATCGCACTTTTAGGCCTCTGCTTTGCTCGAGTTGGCAGATAAGCTAGAGACTCGATTCCAAGCGTATCTGTGTGGCTGCGCCTGAACTGTCTCAGCTGTGGAGGAATGGTCACTTTATACAAGGTTTCCCTAATGTGTGGCCGCTTCCTCCCTGCCACCACCACACATACTTGTGCACTACCATCAACTGGAGTGCAGCCCACCCCCCAACTCATCTCAGCCACAGTACAGCCCTTGCCGCATAACCCCTCAACCATTTTGCCTCAACTGCAGTGCAGCCCTTGCACGGCACTGCGCTGTCAGCCAGCTGGAAAAATGCAACTTACCTGTGCTCTTGCCTGAATGCGTAGTGCTTCAACCTTGAGGTCCAACAGGCAACTCTTGCAAGCGGTGCTCAGCGTTACTGTGCACTCACCTCAGAGCTCCCCACGAAGTGCAGCTCGCCAGGTGCACACCTTATAAATGCTGTTGTGAAACACGTTGATGTGCAATCATGCCGATGTATTCGTATGATCCAGCATTTGGGGGGGGTGGGGGGGAATGATTCCAGAGAACTGCTTCTAATGATAGGCAGATGTATTACAATTAAGTTCCCGACGTCCGGTGGCAGGAAATGCAGCCTGCCATTGAGAGGTGGAGCGGACTGATTGCAAAATTGTTTCACGATGACGTGAAACTGATTTTTGGCCTTCTGGCCATATTGCCTGCTCAGGTCCACCATGATGCCCGCTGCAAATGGGAGCGGACAATTCCACCCAATATATCTACTATATTCAGGCGAGCAAAATGAATGTTAAATGGGTAATCTCAGGTATTGCAACAGGGAAATAATGCCGGAAAATAAAACCCCTAGGTCTACAACAGTTAACTTCAGAAGGGAGGATCTGTTAATGAGACACTACATACCACCACCAATCACAAATATAGTTATTTAATATTAATTTCAAATAAAGCAGCACATCTCCTACCCTATCAGGACTACTATCAATCTATACATTATCTCTCCATTGTCTGGAACAGTGACAGATTTTGCAGGTTCATTACCACATGCATCACTCTAGCTGATCAAAAGGAAGATGGGGTCTGAGATGCCCATGGGATTCTCTTGTGCATGATTTCAATTTTCTTCCCTGCTCTCATAAAGGTGTGTGCTGATGCTGGGGCTGAATTGCAAAGAAGCAAGGCACTCTTTGGTATTTTAATCAAGTGGTGATTCTAGGAAGAAAACATTAGCAGGACTAGTCAACTGTGCCAGACATTATACCCAGCTTCCATGTATCCCTGTTCTGCCCATATGTACGTGCACTTTCGCACAAGTCATTAGCCCAGGGAACAGATCAATTTAGGTTTCTAAGTGTTGTAAAGATCAGATAACTCGAAATGATTATACCTTAGATCTTCCTGATCTATTTGGCTCAGTTATACACTACCAGTCACAAATAAATTAAGTGGGGAAACTACTTACTAATATCTTTTTAAAAAAATGTTGATAATGAATTGCTTTTCATTTTTACAAAAAAAGACTACGATGCTATTAGAATTTACTTTTTAAAGGATGAAAGTTACCATGGTCTTAACATTGGTTAAGTCTTGGGATAATTGGTTCAATATGTGGATGGTCCAACAAGGGACGGCGCAGTGCTGGACCTAATTCTGGGGAATGAAGCCGGACAAGTGGCTGAGGTGGTGGTGGGGGAGCATTTTAGTTATAGCGACCACAACATAATACAGTTTAAGTTCGTTATGGACAAAGAAATAAACAAGTTGCAAAAACATGTTTTGGATTGTGGGAGAGTGGATTTTAGTAAAATAAGGCAAGATCGGGCCAAGGTAGACTGGGAACAGCTACTTGTGGGGAAATCTACAGAGGAGCAGTGGGGAGGGGGGTTCAAAAAGGAAATGGGGAGGGTACAGGCTCAACATGTTCCCTCTAGGGTGATAGGAAGGAGTAACAAGCCCAGAGAACCATGGATGACCAGAAATATTCAGGTTACAATGAGAAGGAAAAGAGAGGCTTTTAGCAGGTACAAGGGAAGCCAATCAGTGGAGGCATTAGTGGAGTACAGAAAGTGCAGGGTGGAGCTTAAGAAAGCAATTAGGAAAGCTCTGGCTGGTAAAAGTAGGGAAAATACTAAGATTTTCTAGAAGTATATCAACGGGAAGAGGATAACCAGTGAAAGAGTAGGGCCCATAAGGGACCAAGGGGGAAATCTATGGGTGGAGCCAGAGGACATCGATAGAGCGTTGAATGAGTACTTCACATCTGTCTTTACCCAAGAGAATGAGGATGAAGCTATCGAACTCGGGGAGAGAGACTGCGAGGTTCTTAAGCAAATTGATATAGGGAGTGAAAAGGTATTGGAGGTGTTGGCAGGCTTAAAAGTGGACAAATCTCCAGGTCCAGATGATTTTTTCCCAGACTGCTGAGGGAGGCAAGGAAGGAGATCACAGGGGCTCTGACCCAAAATTTTAATTCCTCTATGGCCACGCGGGAGGTGCCAAAGGACTGGAGAACAGCTAATGTAATTCTGCTATTTAAGAAGGGTTGTAGAGATAAGCCAGGGAACTACAGGCCAGTGAGTCTCACGTCAGTGGTATTGGAGAAAATTCTGAAGGAGAGAATCTATCTCCACTTGGAGAGGCAAGGGATAGTCTATCAGGGATAGTCAGCATAGCTTTGTCAGAGGGAAGTCATGCCTAACAAATTTGATTGAATTTTTTGAGGAGGTGACCAGGTGTGTAGATGAGGGTAGTGCAGTTGATGTAGTTTATATGGATTTCAGCAAAGCCTTTGACTAGGTGCCTCATGGGAGACTTATAAAGAAGGCAAATTCACATGGGATACAGGGTAATTTGATAAAGTGGATTCAAAATTGGCTTAGTTGTAGGAGACAGAGGGTGATGACAGAAGAATGCTTTAGTGACTGGAAGCCAGTGTCCAGTGGCATACCACAGGGATCTGTACTGGGTCCCCTATTATCTGTCATTTATATAAACAACATAGATGACTATGTGGGGGGTAGGATTAGTAAGTTTGCAGATGACACAAAGATTGGCCGGGTGGTTAATAGTGAGGTTGAGATATAGATGGGATGGTCAAATGGGCAAATAAGTGGCAGATGGAATTTAACCCTGAAAAGTGTGAGGTGATAAACTTTGGAAGGAGTAATTTGACAAGGAAGTAGTCAATGAACAGCATACCAACAGGACATTCTTAGGAACAAAGGGACCTTGGCGTGTGTGACCATAGATTTCTGAAGGCGGAGGGGCATGTTAGTGGGGTGGTGAAAAAGGCCTATGGGACACTTGCCTTTATCAATCGAGGCTTAGATTACAAAAGTAGGGAGCTCATGTTGGAGTTGTATAGAACCTTGGTGGGGCCACAGCTGGAGTACTGTGTGCAATTCTGGTCGCCACATTATAGGAAGGATGTGATTGCACTGGAGGGGGTGCAGAAGAGATTCACCAGGATGTTGCCTGGCATGAAACATTTAAGTTAAGAGAGGTTGGATAGACTTGGGTTGTTTACGTTGCAGCAGAGAAGACTGAGGGGCGACCTGATTGAGGTGTACAAGATTATGAGGGGCATGGACAGGGTGGATAGGGAGCAACTGTTCCCCTTAGTTGAAGGGTCAGTCACAAGGGAACACAAGCTCAAGGTGAGGGGCAGGAGGTTTAGGGGGGATGTGAAGAAAAATGTTTTTACCCAGAGGGTGGTGACGGTTTGGAATGTGCTGCCTGGGAGGGTGGTGGAGGCGGGTTGCCTCACATCCTTTAAAAAAATACATGGGTGAGCACTTGGCATGTCATAACATTCAAGGCTATGGGCCAAGTGCTGGTAAATGGGATTAGGTAGGTAGGTCAGGTGTTTCTCACGTGTCGGTGCAGACTCGATGGGCCAAAGGGTTTCTTCTGCACTGTGTGATTCTGTGATAATGCTTATAGAATGATGGCTCAACTGAGGCAAGGGATCTTTCAGGTATGAGATTCCACAAATGACTTAAAACAAAGGAACAGCTGCAGCTCAAAAACACCATCTGCTGAAGAGAGGTTTATTATCCTCCTCTGCTCACTTCCAATAGAACAAACCTGTGCAGATGTGCTAATTCCATCTGAAAACAATTTTTAAAAAATGTGCTGCAATACAAGATTCCATTGCAATCAAATGATCGATAAAACACAGCAAACAGTCTGTGCTATAAACAGTTCAATGTTCAAGCACATCATCCTTGAAGTCAATAACAAGGGGGCAATTCCACAATACTTTGTTCAGGGAATAACTTGCCAGGGGTGTGTATGGTCCACATTATTGGCACCAAACAACTAATTTCACAGGAGAATTGAAAGAGGAAGATCTTTTAAGCCTAGGCCAACTCGTCCCTTTCCCGGCTCTGGATGTATTATTGCAGTGCAGCACTTAATCGAAGGAGTGCAAAACGAAGTAAGTGCTGCAAAGAATGCAAGCTATAAGAACATAGGAACAGGAGTAGCCCACATGGCCCGTCGAGCTGTTCCACCATTCAATACGATCAATGGCTGATCTTGGGCTTCAACACCATTTTTCCGCCCTCTCCCCATATCCCCTAATTCCCTGAGACACCAAAAACCTGTCTATCCCAGCCTTAAATGTATTCAAAGGTGGAGCTAGCACAACCCTCTGGCGTAAAGAATTCCAAGGATTCACAACCCTTTGAGAGAATAAATTTCTCCTCATTTAAGTTCAAAATAATCGGCCCCTATCCTAAGACTGTGCCCCCATGTTTTAGATTCTCTGACCAACAGATACAATATCTCAGCAACCACCCTATGAAGCCCCTTCAGGATTTTCTAAGTTGCAATGAGATCGCCTCTCATTCTTCTAAACTCCAGAGAATAGAAGCCCAATTTACTCAGCCTCTCATCATAGGACAATCCCTCATCCCAGGGACCAATTTAGTGAACCTTTGCTGTACTGCCTCCAATGCAAGTATATATTTTCTGAAATATGGAGGCCAAAACTGAACATAGAACTCCAAATGTGGTTTCACCAAAATCCTGTACAGTTGTAGCAAGACTTCTTTATTCTTGTACTCCAATCCCCTTTGCAATAAAGGCCAATGTGCCATTTGCCGTCCTAATTGTTTGCTGCACCTGCATGCTAACTTTCTGTACAAGCACGCCCAAGTCACCTTGAACATCAACATTTACAGGTTTTTACATAATAAAAAAATTCTGTTTTTTTTTATTCTTATGATCAAAGTCAACAACTTCACACTTCCCTATATTATACTCTACCTGCCATCGATGGCAAGCTATACATTGTAGAACTTCACTATTTCAAGCTTTTTAGATTGACTAAACGTTTTTCCTTAGAAATAATGATGTTTTTCCTTGACTTCTTTCAACTCAATGCTGCTTTAGTACACACCTCCCACTACCACCAGCAGTTAAGGGCATGCCATTGGACTTGCCAATGGCTGTGAAGGATTTGGTGGAGAAAGCAAAATTCGTTGGGAAGGCAGGTATACTGGCAAACTCCACAGGTGGTTCAAAATTGCATTATAATGCTCTGGCACAACCAGTTTAGAATATTAGAGACAACTTGCTTTTTCCATCTCTGCTTCTACAAGGAAACAGTCACCATGTTGTGTCTGGAGCATAAACTACCGGTAACATCCAGCCCTGAGTGCTGCAGTTAAAGCCACTGCCATATTGAACTTTATGCAACAGGCTTTCTCCAAGCCATTACTGCTGACATTTGCGTTTATCTGCACAATGTTGCATAAAACGGGTCACTATGCTTTTGCTTGGCGAGGAAAACGTTTGTCATTTTCCCAGTGGAAAGAATGGAACAATTAAGAGTATGGTCCTGCACTTAGACCATAAGATGTAGGAGCAGAAATAGGCCATTTGGCCCATTGAGTCTGCTCCGCCATTCAGTGAGATCATGGCTGATCTGATAGTCCTCAACTCCACTTTCCTGCCTTTTCCCCATAACCCTTGATTCCCTTACTGATTAAAAATCTGTCTATCTCAGCCTTGAACATACTTAACAACACAGCCTCTACAGCCCTCTGTGATAAAGAATTCCACAGATTCACTACCCTCAGAGAAGAAATTCCTCCTCCATCTCTGGTCTTAAATGGGCAACTCCTTACTCTGAGATTATGCCCTCTGGTCCTAGACTCTCCCACAAGGGGAAGCAACCTCTCAGTATCTACCCTATCAAGCCCCCTAAGAATGTTGTATGTTTCAATGGGGTCGCCTCTCAATCTTTTAAACTCCAATGAATGCAGGCTCAACCTACTTAACCCCTTCTCACAAGAAAATCTCTTCATACCCAGAATCAACCTAGTGAACATTCTCTGGACTGCCTCCCAATGCCAGTATATTTTTCCTTAGATAAGGGGACCAAAATTGTTCACAATATTCTAGGTGTGGTCTAACTAGTGCCTTGGATAGTTTTAGCAAGACTTCCCGATTTTTATACTCCATTCCCTTTGAAATAAAGGCCAACATTCCATTTGCCTTCCCTGTTACCTGTTGAACTTGTATGTTAGCTTTTTGGAATTCATGCACAAGGACTCACAAATCCCTCTGTGCTGTAGCCTTTTGCAGTCTTTCTCCATCTAAATATTCAGCTCCTCTATTCTTCCTGCCAAAGTGCATAATCTCACATTTTCCCACATTACATTCCATCTGCCAAGTTTTTGCCCACTCACTTAACCTGTCTGTATCCCTCTGTGGGCTCCTTGTGTCATCCTCACCACTTGCCTTCCCACCTATTTTTGTGTCATCCACAAACTTGACGATAGTACATTCGCTTCCCTCATCTAAGTCATTAGTATAAATTGTAAATAATTGAGGCCCCAGCACTGATCCCTTGGCACTCCATTAGTTATAGGTTGCCATCCTCAAAATACCCCCCTTATTCCAACACTCTGTCTTCTATTAGTTAGCCAATCCTCTATCCATGCTAATATACTACCCCAACACCATGGGCTCTTATCTTATTAAGTAGCCTTATGTGCGATATCTTATCAAACGCCTTTTGGAAATCAAAATATATTATATCTACTAGCTTCCCTTTATCTATCCTGCTTGTTACCTCCTCAAAGAATTCTAATAAATTTGTCAGGCATGATTTCCCCTTCATGAAGCCATGCTGACTCTGCTTGATTAGATCAAGTATTTCCAAATGCTCTGCTATTACATCCTTTATAACAGACTCCAACATTTTCCCAATGACAGGTGTTAAGCTAACTGGTCTTTAGTTACCTGTCTCCCTCCCTTTTTGGATAAGGGTTTTACATTGGCTGTTCTCCAATCCCCTGGGACTTATCCAGAATCTAAGGATTCTTGGAAGATTACTACCAGCACATTCACTAACTCTGTAGCTACTTCCTTTAGTATCCTAGGATGCAACCCATCAGGTCCAGGGCACTTATTGGCCTTTAGCCCCATTGGTCTCCCTAGTACTTGTTCTCTAGTGATAGTTATTGTGCGTATTTCCTCCACCCACTTTTGCCCCTTGATTATTTAGTATTTTTGGGATGCTATTAGTATCTTCTACCTTAGTGCAGACTGAAGCAAAGCATCTATTCAACTGCTCTGTCACTTCCTGGTTCTCCAATATTATTTCTCCAGCTTCACTCTCTAAGGGGCCTATTTCACTTTGGCCTCTCTCTTCCTTTTTACATATTTTATTATTTTTCGGTCATCTTTTGCTGGTTTTTAAAACTTTCCCAATCCTCAGGCTTACCACTAATCTTTGCCCCATTGTATGTTTTTTCTTTCAATTTGATACTGTCCTTAACTTCTTTGGTTAACCATGGTTTTTCCCCTTCCTTGAATCCTTCTTCCTCACTGGGATATATCTTTGTTGAGAGTCAAGAATTGTTTTTTTTAAACATCTGCCATTGTTCATCAACTGTTTTTTCTGCTAAACTGTTCTCCCCCACTCCAGCCAATTCTGCCTTCATTCCTTTGTAATTACCCTTACTTAAGTTTAACACAGTTGTTTCCGACCCAAGTTTCTCACTCTCAAACTGAATGTTAAATTCTACCATATTATGGTCACTGTTTCCTAGGGGATTCTTTACTCTGAGATCATTTATTAAGCCTGCCTCATTACATATTACCAGATCCAAAATAGCCTGATTCCAGGTTGGATCCACAACATATTGTTCTAAGAAACTGTCCCAAATACACTCTATGAATTCTTGCTCATGTCTATCTCTGCCAATTTGATTTTCCCAATCTACGTGAAGATTAAAGTCACCCATGATTAATGGACTGCCTTTTTTACATGCCCTAATTATCTCCTGATTTATTCTGTGTCCTACAGTATAGCTCCTGTCAGGGGACCTATAACCCACTCCCACCAGTGTCTTCTTTCCCATGTTATTTCTTATCTCCACCCATATGGATTCTACACCTTCCGATCCAAGATCCTTTCTTGCTATCATACTTATTCCATCTCGTACTAACAAAGCTACCTCACCACTGCTTTCTTCCTGCCTGTCCTTTCAAAAAGTCACACACCCCTGAATATTTAATTCCCAACTTTGATCCCCTTATAACCATGTCGCCGTAATGGCTATAAGATTATACCCATTAACCTCTATTTGTGCAGTTAATTCATTTATTTTGTTCCAATTACCATATGCATTTAAGTAAAGAGCCATTAATTTTGCCTTTTTACCATTTTTCCCCCCTTTGACCCTATTTGCTGCTTTTTTTAATGTTTGTACACTCTATCCCTTCCTGTCACACTCTGGGTATTATTACCTAATGTAGCTGCCCTGCAAGGCTGCCATACCCTTTTGCTTTGTAAGCCTACGTATCCCCTTTCCAGAAACACCACCCCCCCCCCACCCCAAACCACCACCACCACCACCAAGTTAGTTTAAAGCCCTCTCTACAGCCCTAGTTATTCAATTCACCAGGACACTGGACCCAGCATGGTTCAAGTGAAGCCCGTCCCACCAGAACAGCTCCCTTCTACTGCTGTACTGGTGCCAGTGCCCTATGAACTGAAATCCATTCCTCCCATACCAATCTCTGAGCCACACAGTTAACTCCTTGACTTTTATTTATCCAATGCCTGTTTGCCCGTGACTCAGGTAGCAATCCCGAGACTATTACTATGGAAGTTCTGCTTTTTAATTTATCTCCTAACTGTTCAAATTCTTTCGGCAGAACCTCCTTTCTAGTCCTATCAATGTCGTTGGTATCAACATGGGTGCCGACTACTGGATCCCTCCCCTCCCACTCCAAGTTCCTCTCTAGCTCTGAGAAGATGTCTTTAACCCTGGCACTGGGCAGGCAACAAAGCCTTGGGACTCATGCTCATGGCCGCACAGAACAGTATCTATCCCCCTAATTTTACTGACCTCTACTAATACTACGGTCCCATTTCCTCGGCCCACTTGAATGGCTCCTTGTACCAAGGTGCTATGGTCAGTGCGCTCATCCTTCCTGCAGTCCCCTCTCTCACCCACACAGCTTGGAAGAACCTTGTAACTGTTGGACAGTTGCACGGGCCAAGGTACCTTGAACACTACCTCCTGAGCCCCCATACCTGCTTCACCTGCAGTCACACCACCCCCCGTCCCTGATCACAGACCAAATTTGAATTACCTAATCTGAGAGGTGTGACTGCCTCCTTGAGCAGAGTGTCCAAATAGCTTTCCCCCTTCCTGATGTGGCGTAATGTTTGCAGCTCAGACTCCAGCTCCTTAACTTGGATCCGAAGTTCCTCGAGCTGCAAACACTTGGTACAGACGTGTTCGCTCTGGATCACTTGGTGTCCAGCAGCTCTCACATGCTGCAGCAGCAATATATCACCAGTCCTGCCATCGCTATTGTATTTTATTCAATTTTATTAATTAAGTACTCCAGTATCGCCACGCTTTACCTTTATTATAATTATTTTCTTATATACACACACCAGTATCGATCTGATACTTACAAGCTACCTTTAAGAAAAAGAGAAAAAAAAGACTAGAGATTTAAACACAAACTAAAGACCTTACTTTTAAAGACTAGAATCCTACTCACCAATCAGCTGCTCTCCACACTCTTTCCCTCTCGCGCTCTTTAATGGTCTCACATTCTTCTCTCACTCTCTCATTGTTAAAGGCCCCATTCCTCTCGCACTTGCTCCCTGTAAATGACCAAGCTGCTTCTCTCACATTGTATCCCTGTAAATGACCACATCTTTCCCTCACACTCTCTCGCTGTAAATGGCCCCACTGTTTCTCTCTTACTCGTGCTGTAAATGGCCCCGCACCTCTCTCACTGTTTCTCTCACACTTTCTCACTGTAAATGACCATGCTGTTTCTTTCACTCTCTCTCATTGTAGCTGGTAGCTGGATTCCATAGGGGACAGGACATTAGTGAAGGTATTCATGTTGCCAAACAATAACCCCACAGTAATATCAGTTGAAAAGAATTTAATTCAATGTTTTGGTTTACGGCCACCAAAAGCAAATAAACGCTTGTGACTCAGCTAGGATTTTGATCCAGCAATGGAGGAACTGTAATACATTTCCAAATTAGAATGATGTTTGTCTAGGAGGGGAGCTTGCAGGTGGTGATGTTCCCATGTGTCTGCTGCCCTTGTCCCTCTAGGTGGTAGAGGCTGCGGGTTTGGAATGTGGTATCAGTGAAGCTTTGGCAAGTTGATGCAGTGCATCATGTAGATGATACACATTGCAGCTTATTGATGAATAAGTGCCATTTGATTACACTGTCAAAAACAACTTCTTTTGCTTTGCTGACGATTGAGAATAGACTTAAGGGGCAGCTGTTAGCTGGATTGGATTTATCTTGCTTTTTGTGCTCAGGGCATACCTGGACATTTTTCCAAATTGTCAAAGACAGATGGCAGTGCTATGTAGCTGTACTGGAAAAGCTTAGCTAGAGGTGCTTTTGGAGTGTGTTTTCAGCACTACAGCTAGGATGTTGTCAGGGCCTATAGCTTTAGTTGTTTCTTATTCATTCATGGGATGTGGGCTTCGCTGGCCAGGCCAGCATTTATTGCGCATGCCTAGTTGCCCTTGAGAAGGTGGTAGTGAGCTGCCTTCTTGAACCGCTGCAGTCCCTGTGGTGTAGGTACATCCAGAGCACTGTTAGGAAGAGAATTCCAGGATTTTGACCCAGTGATAATGAAGGAACGGCTATATATTTCCAAGTCAGGGTAGTGAGTTACTTGGAGGGGAACTTCCAGGTGGTGGTGTTCCCATCTATCTCCTGCCCTAGTCCTTCCAGATAGCAATGGTCATGGGTTTGGAAGATGCTGTTGAAGGAGCCTAGGTGAATCCAGTACGCTGAGTCATTTCTCGATATCATGTGGAATCACATTGGCTGAAGATTGGCATCTACGATGTCAGGAACCTCAACAGCAGGCAGAATTGGATCATCCACTTGACATTTCTGGTGGCAAATGCTTCAGTCTTATCTTTTGCACTCGTCCGGTGAGCTCCACCATTGTTGAAGATGGGGACGTTCATGCAGCCTCTCTCTCCCAAAGTTGTTTAATTGTTGACCACCACTCATGACTGCATGTGACAGGACTCCAGAGCTTTGTTCTGATCCTTTGTTATGGGATCTGCAGTATAATATGCCACTTTTGCTTTTTAGCATGTTGTAGCTTCACCAGATCGGCACCTCACTTTTGGGTTTGCCTGCTGGCATGCTCTCCTACACTCCTCATTGAACAGGTTTGGTTCCTTGGCTTGAATGTAATGGTAGAGTGAGGGATGTGTTGGGCCATGATGTTGCAGATTGTGGTAGAATACAACTCTTCTGCTGTTAACGACCTACAGCAACTGATGGATACCCATTTTTGAGTTGCTAAATCAATTCTGAATCCATCCCATTTACCACATTAGTCATGACACACAACACAATGGAATGTGTCCTCAATGTGATGATGGGTCTTCCAACTCCACAGGGATTGTGCAGTGGTCACTTCAACCAATATGGTTGCCTCTGCAACAGGTTGATTGCCAATGGAAAAAGTCAAGTACGTTTTTCCCTCAAGTTGGATCTCTTACCACCTACCATAGGCCCAAACTGGCAGCTATGTGCTTTAGGAGCCACTCTGGGTGATGAACATTGAAGTCCCCCACCTGTAGTAGATTCTGTACCTTTGTTATTAAACCATAAAAGACTTTAAACTTTAGAAAAATGGTCATAGCAGACTAAAACTTCAATGGGCTCTGTATGCACAACAATATTGCCTGATTCCTAAATCTCTGTACATCTGATTTACATAAAGTAAACTGTCAATTTTAGCTTGTAGCAATCTAACCCTTGGTATCATATTTGAATTGATATACCAGGTCTACCTAAATTCCGGTGCACAGTTTTAGATGAAACTAAAGTAATTGTTAATGTACAATTAAAAATGTACAATTCTCAATCATGAGGGTCAGAGCTCTCAAAAATTCTGCTGGAATCACTGAAAGGAAAAATTGCATTAAAATATCCACAAAACATATCATCGTCCAGCAGGAATTGCAGTTAAGCAAGCAGCAACATAACATATAGCTTATAGATTCAAATGTAGATAGGTAGCTGTAATTCTCTTTCCAGGGTGTAGTTTTCCTCCAACATGTCAAATTTAATTCTGCCAGAACAACAGAAGATACTTCTGGATTTGAACCCAGTTCCAGAGGTGAAAAACCAGGATTTAACTCACTGCAAAAACCAGTACCCTCTACTTTTCCGATAGCACTGTACGGGTTGACCGGAATATATGGTAGCCTGATCACGGCCATGCACGCTACTAAGCTCTCATGTACATAATAACCTAAAAGTGTTAGCCATGGTTCAATTGATTGCACTCTTGCTTCTGAGTCACAAGGTTCAAGACCCAGTCCAGAGATTGGCATATAAAAACGTAGGCTCACATTTCAGCTCAATAGTTAGCCAGTGCTGCACTATCTGAAGTGCTATCTTTGTGCTGAGACATTGAACTACGACACTGTCAAGTCTCAGCTGGATGTAAAGGATTACATTTTAAAGAAATTCAAGGGAGTTTTCTGTGGTTCCTAGGCCAATATTTATTACTTAATAAACATCGCAAAAACAAATTTTCTGGTCATTACCATATGGTTGTCTGTGGGAGCTTGTTCTATATGCAAAATGGCTGCATTTTCTAAATTACAACAGTGAAGGTACTTCAATGGCTTTAAGGCATTTTGAGATACCCTGGGGTCATGAAAGGTGCTGGGTAAATGCAAGTTTTTTAAAAAATTGATTAATACCATCTTTTCAGCAACAGAAATGGGACGAATTTGGTGTTGAAGAAAGACACATCCATAAATGAATGCTGTTAATTTGAATCTATAATCTTCCAATTCTTACCTATATTTCCTGAAGCTTCTAGTGTACTTTTAGTCTAAATCTGGTTTTGACACTTTCAAAGCTCACTGCTATTTTCCTTGCAACTTGTACAAGTATACACTGTACATTTTTTATATAAAAAAACTAGTAATGATGTGTTAATAGTTGCACCATAACCTGGTGAAAATTTATTGAGTGAAACATTACTTTTGTCACGGACCAACAGTACACTAATACTGCTCACCTTTTAAATTGCTTTGTTACCTTTCCAGGAGAATTCTTAGGCTACACAATAATTCTGAGCTGCAACTGTTGGCAAGCAACCGCTCTTACAATTTTGCAAGCGCTAGTTTTAAGCAAGTGACTAGGAGGCAAGAGAGCAGTCCCAAATTGATCTCTGGTTTATTTTTTCTTTTCTAGGGGCAAAATTGCCTGAAGTGCAATTAGGAAAACAGACAAATAATGACACTGGGCTGAATTTTACATAAATGAGACTGAGTGCAGTGGTGAGCGGTTTCAGCAGTGCCCACCCCGCTGTCCAGAATTCTGTGCATGGAGGCTTATTAATTATGCAAAGGCGTGTATCAGTCTGAATCATCTGGTGGGTCGGGAGTTGATTCGTCCGGCTGCCGTCAGCTGGCAGGTTTGAATGTCCGGACGCCATATTTAAAGGCCAGTCCAACACACAATCTCTCTCTCTCCAGCCCACCAGAGAGGTCCGGCAGCTGGAAGAGGAAGGCCGAAAGGAAGGCTGAAGGAGGCGGCAGCAACCCGCTTCATGCACCACGCCCTCCAGACCTTGATCAGAGAGGCGCAGGCGCAAAGCCACACATTCTATCACAGGGATGGCTGCAGGGAACACAGCAGCCTTACTTCTCTGGCCTGGGAGGCCGTCGTGGAGCAGGTCAGAGTGGCTGGCTCCTGTGCCCAAAATACCATCCAGCATGGGAAGAGGATAAATGATTTCATCTGCTCCATCAGGGTAAGTTATCCTTTAACTCCTTCCAATATCAAACTCTTATCATGGCATCATGCATTCAAATGGCTACTCTCGTCAGGGATCTCACACATCCATTAGAGGGCAACATATATCAACACTCATTCTGACACTGAGACTTTCACATCACCACTATCCCATCGATCATGTTGCTCATACTCCATCCTCTGGCCCTTCTGGGGAGGGCTCACCACACACAGGGGACATGCATCTCACCCAACCTCTGCTCCATTCCTTCTCATCACATGCCTTTCTTTTTTCTTCACACAGGCCAAGCTGGTGCAAGAAATCGCAGACTGGGGGAGGGACAGCCGAAATCATCGTCCTCACTGAATTTGAGGAGGCTGAAGCCAAGCTGGCTGGGGAGGATAGGGATCGCTCTTGTGGGGAAGGGGCAATCGGCCTCTCCCATCAATCTAGTACGGATCACAGCTCCATCACTTCACCAAATCCTGACATTCGCAGTGAGTCACATGCAGCCTTATCTAGCTCATACTCATTAACTGAAACTCTACTTTCTAGCCACCAGCAGATCAAGGCCCCCAAGCTAATCCAGCACCAGTGCGAGCCCCCAGACCACATCTAAAGTGGAAGCTTTGCAAGAACCGTCATGGCACTCACACGAACTCTCCACTAGCTCAGACACATCAGTGGGGCATAGCTGTAGATTAGGTTTGGGCTCACTTTCTTGAGAACACCTCACTGACACGTCCCCTCAGCAGTCGGAGGCAGGGACAGCTTAGGTCTCTCGGAGGGCTGCTGGAGACCAGCCACCTGCTCAGTCGAGTCAGACGATGAGCCTCTGGAAGTGGCCACCAAACTAATGTTGGTGATGCAACGACAGGCTTCAGAACATTAGGCAGAGATTCGACAGTCACTCAACAGACTAGAGCGAATGATGGAGGGATCTGTCTCCGTTCTGTATGATGTCATGGCTCCAACATGTGAGTGCCTCGAGGTCACCATGGAAGGGCTGGCGACCACCATGGAGACGTTGGTCCAGCAGGTCTTGCGGGGTTTGTGCTCAGCCCTGCACTCCATAGTCACACACCTTGGTGGGCACCATCAAGATGTAGGTGACATGAGGACGAGGCATTTCAACTCCCTCCAGGTGCAACATCTTCTGTAGTAGTCAGGGCAGGGCCTTTAGGTACCTACAGGGAGGATAAGTGTCAACGGACATCCCGGGAGCCTCGTCTCAGGACACTGAGGATGTGCAGCCACTCACAGCCCCTTCTGCCTGTGACCCCATCCACTCCAGCTTCTCAAGCTGCCGAGGGTGCTTTTGCCCAGGGGCAGGTTTTCCAGAGAGGGCCCCAGGCCACCATTGGGAACATCCTTCCTGCAACTACCCTGTCTAGTCCTGTTAGAATTTTATAGGTTTCTATAAGATCCCCCCATCATTCTCCTGAACTCCAGCAAATATAATCCTAACTGACTTAATCTCTGTTCGTGTCAGTCCCGCCATCACAGGGATCAGTCTGGTAAACCTTCGCTGCACTCCCTCTATAGCAAGAACATCCTTCCTCAGATAAGGAGACCAAAACTGCACACAATATTCCAGGTGTGGTCTCACCAAGTCCCTGTATAATTGCAGCAAGACATCCCTGCTCCTGTACTCGAATCCTCTCACTATGAAGACCAACAAACCATTTGCCTTCTTTACCGCCTGCTGCACCTGCATGCTTACCTTCAGCAACTGGTGTACAAGGACACCCAGGTCTTGTTGCACATTTCCCTGTCTCAATTAATAGCCATTCAGATAAAAATCTGCCTTCCTGTTTTTGCTACCAAAGTAGGTAACCTCACATTTATCCACATTATACTGCATCTGCTATACATTTGTCCACTCACTCAGCTTGTCCAAATCACATTGAAGCATCTCTGCGTCCTCCTCACAGCTCACCCTCCCACCCAGCTTTGTGTCATCTGCAAATTTGGAAATATCACATTTAGTTCCCTCATCTAAATCATTAATATATATTGTGAATAGCCGGGGTCCCAGCACCGATCCCTGCCGTACCCCACTTGTCACTGCCTGCCATTTGGAAAAAGACCAGTTTATTCCTACTCTTTGTTACCTGTCTGCCGACCAGTTTTCTCTCCATCTCAATACACTACCCCCAATCCCATGCGCTTTTAATTTTACACGCTAATCTCTTATGTGGGACTTTGTCGAAAGCCTTCTGAAAGTCCAAATAAACCACATCCACTGGCTCCCCCTCATCAACTTTACTTGTTACATTCTTGGAAAATTCCAGAAGATTTATCAAGCATGATTTTCCTTTCGTAAATCTATGCTGACTCTGTCTGATTCTGCCACTGTTTTCCATGTGCTCAGTTATTAAATCTTTTATAATGGACTCTAAAATTTCCCCCCCTACCGACTGGTCTATAACTCCCTGCTTTCTCTCTACCTCCCTTTTTAAATAGTGGGGTTATATTAGCTACCTGCCAATCTGTAGGAACTCTTCCAGAGTCTATAGAATCTCGGAAGATGACCACCAATGCATCCACTATTTCTAGGGTCACTTCCTTAAGTACTCTGGGATGTGGTTAATCAAGCCCCAGGGATTTTTCGGCCTTCAATGCCATCAAATTCCCCAACACCATTTCCCTGCTAATACTGATTTCTTTCAGTTCCTCCCTCTCACTAAACCCTGTGCTCCCCAACATTTCTGGTATGTTATTTGTGTCTTCCTTTGTGAAGACAGAGCCAAAGTATGTATTTAGTTGGTCAGCCATTTCTTTGTTCCCCCATTATAAATTCCCCTGTTTCTGACTGTAAGGGACCTACATTTGTCTTCACCGACCTTTTTCTCTTCACATACCTATAGAAACTTTCAGTCATACAGGATGTCAAAGTCATGGCAACTCCCAGAGTACTGTGAGCAATCAAAGTAAAATTCAAGAGCCACTACAGCAGCTGGCTTGTGCAAGCTTAATACTCAGAATGAGAATTGGTCTGAGAGGGCACGCACACTATCCTTCCATTATGCCTACCAATACGTTATTATTACCGCACAAGCAATTCCAAAAGACATGGCAAGAAAGTGAGAAGACCGTTTTACCTCTTGTCCATGAGGTGGTAAATAGTGCATTTAAAAGCGGTAGTGAGAAAACCTTAGATTTTTAAAGATATTCAACCAGTTTCTTCCCTTCAAAAAGAATTTGTGCCTATGTGTTGTGTATTTAAAATGGGACTGCATGATTCACAGGACTGTCAATGTAGAATAAATTTTATAAAGTGAGATTTATGGTCATCCAGAGTAATGGGCCATAATAAGTGATTATTTATTTGAAGGACAGACATCAAAATAAACCACATTTAAACCCCAAAATGAGTGACACGGTTAGTTGGATCTGCGTAACAAGTTTTAAGGATGTCGTTTATCTACACTCTATTCTAAACATACTATTAGGAAACTGTCACACCCAGATCCCCATCAAGCCCTCAAGTGTTGAAATCTGAAGGTTAAATTGAACAGCAAATAAAGAAAAAAAATGAGGATATTACGACTAAGATTTGTAAATCTTCTACTTTCATTTAAAATATCATAAAGGCTAACCTGATAAAGAACGAAAGACTTTTCTTTGTTCCCCAACACTTGGTGAGTTTAAAAAACTTTCCCCTGGTTTCTCCATCCGCCATTTAAAACCGTCACAAGCGGACAACGGGCAATACCATTGCGCAAAGAGGGGAGCTATGATCACCATCCACGCTTAGAAATGAGTTTTTATACTGCTGTTATTTGATTTTTTATTCTTATTGGACATTAAAAATAGAACTAAAGTGTCTTGGTCATTCTCTGAAGAAATGTTTTCAAAAGTATCCGAAATGTGAGGTATTTATTGCATTGGGCCCCCCCTCCTCCATGATTTAAGTGACACCGCCCGGTTTCGACGCCATTTTAATTAACGGCTTTTTCGGTTTGTTTTATTTTGGCGGGATTTTATTTTATTGATGTCTTGTTTAGGGGGGGGGGAGGGTGTGGCGATTCAAATCGTACATAATTAAGAGTTGACAATGATAAATGATTGAATTCGCGCTTAATCATGCTGAAGGTCTGAATTCCTCGTTTTGAGGGTTCACAACTCTGCATCTGATAGAAGGAACGTGAGTAGGAGATTGTGTGAAATGTTATGCGTTGAAAAAAAGAAATAAACGTTAGAAAATGCTGGACGTACTCAGCAGCTCTGGCCTTGAACAGAGTCACTGTTTCAGATCGTGACCTTTCATCAGAACCATCTTTTTGTTGGCGGTGACCGTCATACACACCGTAAGATTGTGTTTTCCGCACGAGACTGACAGGAGAAGGCCACTCGGCCCTTCGCGCCTGTGTTTGGATCTGTACGTTGCCTCCTCCCACGCGGCCAACTGAAGCGTGGTCAGTTGCTTTGTCCACGAACGCAGCAGCCAGTTTGCTCAGAGCCCCTTTGCAAGCAGATAAATTACCAGACAATGTTTTAATAGCAAAACAAAAACAGAATTACCTGGAAAAACTCAGCAGGTCTGGCAGCATCGGCGGAGAAGATAAGAGTTGACGCTTCGAGTCCTCATGACCCCGAACATCAACTCTTTTCTTCTCCGCCGATGCTGCCAGACCTGCTGAGTTCTTCCAGGTAATTCTGTTTTTGTTTTGGATTTCCAGCATCCGCAGTTTTTTTTGTTTTTATCTCAATGTTTTAATAGCGTTGGTCAGGACACTAGGAAGAATTCCCTTGCTCTTCTTCTGATAGTGCCATGGCATATTTTGTGTTCACCCGAGTGAAGATTTTATTATTGAAGATGCAACGCTAACAATTAAAAGTCATTGACATATTTTTTTTCTGAGTGGCTCCTTGTTGGATTCAGTGCCCTTGGTTTGTTGGGGCTAAAGGATCTGTGTTGCACATTTGTTTTGGGGTGACCGAGTTGGTACAGACAGATAACATCAGTAGATGGTTGTTAGAATAAACACATGCTGTTTATTTACAAACTAAACTCAGCAGCTACACTTGTGTGCTCACAACTCAAAACTCTGTCTTCACTCTTCAGTGGCTAAGTCAAGACTCTCGTAGAGGTAGTATGCGCTACTCTGCTATTGGGTATTAAGATCTTGTGATTTTACATTACACTTGTCTTAAAGATATATTACACATCAGATTACTACACTCCTGCTGTGTGGACTTTGAGGACAAGAGAAAACTCAACAATGATGTCCCCTGTGTTTAAACCTGATATCATTAATACTTCTGTTATACAGTGGCAGCCTTCTGTCTCATAAGACAATGGTTTGTGTTGTGGTGCAGGTCAACTCTGATAAGCATCATCTGGTATGGCAGAGAGAGACAGTGGTAAGAAGGTGCACAATTGGCTTGTCTCTGTTTTCTCTCGGCCCTATTCTTGGCCAGTTGAGCTTCTCGTTACTGCTGACCTCTTCCAATGCCCTTCCAAACAGTCAGCCTTCAGAGGTCACGATCATCAACAACTGTCTGTGTTCAGTTATCAGCATCAATGTCCACCATCTTCATAATACAGGAATAAAAATGCAACTTTACTGATTCAACCTCTATACGTCAGTGGCCTGGATAATCTCTTGTAATTATTTAGCTTAAAACATCATATGCTGTAACTCTGTATAATCAATACTACTGGGGATTGGCTAGTTATATAAAGATGGTGGTTACTGCGCCTGATATTTTTCCTTCTGTCCCTATGGAACAGTTCACAACTGCAAAATTTACCTCCTCTGATTCATTTCAAATTTCTGTGTTTACCATTATATTGTGTTTTCCTTTCCAACCAAAGCCCCCCCCCCCAGATTCCTGACTTTATTCCCCATGTTCCTGTTATTTATTTGGACCTTTAGGCAGCCAGGTTTTTATCCCCAATCTCTAGAGCCAGAAAGCAGCAATTACACAGAGGGTCAGAGCATTGATTATCCATGACTGCCCTGCATTCCAAAGTCATTCCACTGGATTATCCAGCCCATTGTGTCTCTTCCAGCCAAGCAAGAGCAAACATCTTAATCCCACTATGCATCTCTTGGTCCGTAGCCTAAGAGGGCACTTCAAGTGCATATCCAAGTACTTTTTAAATGCAATGAGGATTTCTACAGTGAGTTCTGGACTCCCATCGCCTCTGGGCAAAAAATTTCTCCTCATGTCCCCCCCTTCTAACCCTATCAATTATTTTAAATCTCTAGTTATTGACCTTTTTGCTAAGGGAATTTGGTCCTTCCTAGCTACCCAGTCTGAGCCCTCATAATATTATGCACCTCAATTAAATCTCCCTTCAGCCTCCTCTGTTTGAATGAAAACAATCCCGGTCTATCCAATCTTTCCTCATATCCATATTCTCCATTCTTTTCAACATCCTTGTAAAATTCCTCTGGACCCTCTCAAGTGTGAACACATCCTTCCTAGATGACAAGAACTTTATGCTGTGCTCCAGATGTGGCCTAACTTATTTTTTAAACAGTTCTAGCATAACGTTCCTACTCTCTTATATTCTACTTCTCAGCTAATCAAGGAAAGTATTCCATATCAAAAATAAAAATACCTGGAAAAACTCAGCAGGTCTGGCAGCATCTGCAGAGAGGAACACAGTTAACGTTTTGAGTCTGTATGACTCTTCAACAGAACTAAGTAAAAATAGAAGATTTTTCCAGCATCCGCAGTTTTTTGCTTTTTATCAAAGTATTCCATATGCCTTAACCATCTTACCTACCTGCCCTGCCACCTTCAAGGATCTGTGGACATGCTCTCCAAGGTCCCTTTGTTTCTCAATACTTCTCAATGTCCTATCATTTATTGTGTATTATCTTGCCTTGTTTGCTTTCACAAAATACATTACCTCACATTACTCTGGATTTAATTCCATTTGCTACTTTTCTGCCTGATCATTCATATCCTCCTGAAATCTGCAGCTTTCTTCCTCACTGTGAACCGTACACCCAATGTTTGTATCATTTGAAAACTTATTAATCATGCACCATATAATTACATCTAAATCATTGATATAGGAACAGGAGAAGGCCATTCAGCTCGTCAAGCCTGCTCTGCCATTCAATACTATCATGGCTGATTGAACACTTCAATGCTTTTTACCCACACTATCCCCATAACCTTTTACGTTATTGTTAATCAGAAATTTATTAATCTCTACCTTAAACATGTTCAATGACTGAGCTTCCACGGCCCTCTGGGGTAGAGAATTCTAAAGATTCACAACCCTCTGAGTAAAGAAATTTCTCCTTATCTCTGTCCTAAGTGGCTTCCCCCTTATTCTGAAATTGTGTCCCCTGGTCCAGACTCCCCAAGCAGGGGAAACATCTTACCTGCATCTACTCTGTCTATTCCTTTAAGTGTTTTGTAGGTTTCAATGAGATCACCTCTCATTCTTTGAAACTCTAGAGAATACAGGCCCAGTTTTCCCAATTTCTCTTCATAAGACAGTCCCGCCATTCCCAAAACACGTCTGGTGAACCTTCGTTGCACTCCCTCTATGGCAATAATATCCTTTCTGAGGTAAGGGGACCAAAACTGCACATAGTATTCCAGGTGTGGTCTAACCAAGCTTCTATACAATTGAAGCAAGACTTCACTACTCCATGTACTCAAATCCTCTTGTAATAAAGATTAACATTCCATTAGCCTTTCTAATAGCTTGCTGCACTACATGTTAGCCTTCAGTGATGTATGGACAAGGACACGCAGGTCCCTTTGTACATCTACACTTTCTAATCTCTTACCATTTAGGAAATGCTCTGCACATCTGTTCCTTCTACCAAAGCGGATAGCCTCACATTTTTCCACATTATATTCCACTTGCCATGTTCTTTCCCACTCACTGGGCTGAGTTTTGGGTTTGTCGGGTGGGCGGGCAGGCCCGACCGAATCAGTGGTGGGCAGGGAGCCGATCCCCGCCGCCGAAATGGGCCATGCCGCCATTTTGCGCAGGTGGGTCAATTAAGGCCCACCCAGCGCGTTTCAGACTCCTGTGTTCATCAAGAAAATTAAATCGATGGCAGGCGAGTTCAGACCGCCGGTTCCAATGGGGAACCGCCAGTCTGTATAAAGAATGGCCAGGCAGCCTCCTTTAGGCTGTTGACCAGGGCACCACAAGAGGTGAGGGCAGAGGAGGAGGAGGGGGGCAGGCTGCAGGGTGGGCCAGTGGGGGGAGGCCACTGTGCCCCTCAGTTCTCTGATGCCTGCCTTGCTGTCCTCCTGGAATAGGTGTCCAACCATCATGAGGTCTTGTTTCCGGAGGATGGGAGGAGGAAGGCCCCCCACGTGACCAGGCAGGCGTGGCAGGAGGTGGCGGAGGCTGTTAGCTCTCAAGATGTTGTGCGGCGCACAGGAACACAGTGCCGCAAGCGCTTCAATGATTTGTGGCGCTTTGCAAGGGTGAGTACCATGTCCGCCTTGGCCATTTTATCCAGCAGGTAGCCTTAGCCTTTGAGGCCCCCCTTCCCCATGTCTTAGTGTCATTACTGCATTGGGCATTTTGCGCATACTGGGTGGGTAAACAGATAGTGACCATGCTTACATCAGCCTTAGTGGTTGAGGATAAGATGGGTTCTCCCCGCAGCATATGTTGGTGTTTGTCGCATTTGAGTGGTCTGGGGGCAACCTGCAGGGGAGGCAGCTAGACACATACTCAGAACTCCAACACATGTCTTATTGATGGTGATGAGGTAGTGGAAGGGGAGCCTCAAGGTGTCGTGGCCAAGAGCCATCTGTTGGCCTCGGTGCTGCACCTAGTTGCGCCTCCTTGCCATGGGTACTAAGACCCGTGTGTTATTGAAAGTGGTGGACGCCGAATGTGTCCAAGGTGGCTGTTTGGGGAGGGAGTTGGGAACAGCTGTACTATCTTATTGGGAGTAGTAGTGTGGACAGGAGCCACTGGAGGCCTCAGATGGGCCACTGTGGTTGGGGTGCGGCGTGCGCATGCAGAATATATGAGCGATCAGCCCCAATAAATGTTCTTTGTTGTTCTGCAGGCAAAAACTGAGAGCAATATCCGGGAGCGTCAGTGGACTGGTGGTGGGCACGCCGTGCTGCAGCACCTCACCACATATGAGGAGCAGGCCATGGAACTGGGGAGGGGGCAGGCGGCCAGGTCGGCAGGTGTCGGTGAGGCTGGGGTGCAGTGGCCAGGTATTTGATGGCCACAGTCCCATCCACTCTGTCTCCCCACCTTCCAAAGCACTGATGGTTGCTGCAATCGTTAATGCAGCAACACTGCTCATTCACAGACTGATACAGTCAGACGTGTGGATCATACACAAAGGTCCCTTGGCCCCTTGAGGATGCGCGTCTCATGCACCTTCCAAAGTCGCCTTATCCCATTTGTGACCACTATTCCCATGACCTAACATGCCATGGCATCGCTGCTGCACATCCAAAGACTTATTGCATCTTAGGAGGGTTTGTACCTCCACCACACTTTCAGCCAGTGCATCCCACATTACTTTGTCCAAAAGGTCCTCAGCACCTTACCTGTCAACCCCATGGCACTCAGCTTAAATAAATGCCACCACATTAGTCATCCCTGAGCCAAGGGGAAGTGTCGCTTTCTGTCCACCAGGTCTATGCCCCTCATAACGGTATGAAGGTCAATAATGTGACCTGTCAATCTCCTGTGCTCCACGGCAAATGTCGCAAGTGTATGCAATGTTTCCTCATAACTCCAACTCTCCAGGCCAGCAAGCATCCTGGTCAGGATCCTCTGCACTCTCCCCACTCCAATGCCATCCCTCCCGTGAAGCGCAGGTCACAAGTGAACGCAGAAGTGTAGATGTGGCCTCGACAGCGTTTTCTGCATTTGCAATATGACCTCCCTTTTCTTACATTCTATTCCTCGGCTAATAAAAGCAAGTCTGGCTTCGACCTTGTTAAACACCTTACGTTCCTGTTCTGCTACCTTAACGGGTCTGCCCAGCAAGGTCCCTGTAATCGTCGTGACTTCACACAGTCCTACCATTACTCATGTATTCCCGTACCTTGCTTGTCTTGCCCAAGTGCTTAACCACACACTTATCCACATAACATTCCATGTGGCATTCCTTAGGCCATCTGACCAGCCTGTCTGTATGCACGTGTAATGTTTGGGCCTCCTCTTGACTATTTACCACCCCAACAATGTTCATCTCCTTAGGTTTTTGAAAGGTGAGCGACTTATGAGGCTGGGGGTAAAGAGATGAAAGGTGTTACTGACTGAACACTAACTGATGCACTGTCCTTGTTGTAAATTTCAGCATCACCACCTCATGGCCGCCACCAACAAGTCCAGAGCCCCCCAACCACACTTGAGGGCCAACACTTGCAACTTGCGTCACATCCTTTCAGCAAGCCAGGCACTAGCGCAGTGACAAACACTTCGGTGGGGATTATGACGTCGGCTAGTGTCCTGGGGACAGTGGAGAGGGCACTTCACAATCGCTAGCGGAGATGGCACGCACAGAGAGTGCTGATGGCGCCAGCAGCCGGAGGATTGCAGGGGACCAGGCACATGCTGAGTCCGGCAATGATGATGTGCCTCTGGAGATGTCAGCCATGCAGCAGCTGCAGGACAAGCGGCAGGATGCGCGGGAGCATCTGGCAGGGTTGCATGAGGGTGTGCTTCACTTGGTGTCTGTGGTGGAGGAATCCAGGCAGAGTGTCAGTGATGGCATGAACCTCAGGACAGAGCTTCAGGCTTCCTCCATTGAGAGATTGGCGACTCTCATGGAGAGGGGCTTCCAGCGGAATGAGAATCTTCTGATTGGGTTACGCTCTGACCTGCAAGCCCTCACAGCGCTAATGGCCACAGGTGGTCATTCGCAATGTGGGAGATGTTCTGGGCACCAAGTGTCGCCGCTCGGTGCCCATCCATCTGCGGCAAGCAGGGAGGTCCAATGTGACCTCACGTCGGCACAGCAGTTGCCTGTCGTCGCAGCGAGTTCCTCTCAGGGCACTCCGGATGAGGGCAGCAGCTCCTCCGCCCCTCTGCCAGTGATCGTTGTATCTGTTGAGGCTGCGACAACTGGGGAGGTGGCAGTTCTGGAACTGGCCACTCCCTTTCAGGCGGGGCCAGCACAGGCTCCATGGGTGAGAGGACAGCCGCCAAGGTCATCGAAGCCAACAGGACAGCAGAATCAGCGGGCTGTCTCACAAGCCACTCTGAGTGATGGGGCGGCACCAAGATGTAGCACCCACAAACGTAAGCATGAGGCACGTTAGGCACTCCATGGGTATGTCACTGGTGATTTTGTGTTGGCCCTAGATTAGGGAATATATCATTATGTACGTCAGAGCGACGTTTGTGCTTTATTTTGATGAGAATAAAGTCCACTTTTCTGACCATGGCTGAGGGTGTTTCCTTTATGCTGCATTTGTATGTTTCACAGACATATCATGAGTGTTTGAGTGGACATTGATGTTTCTGTACTAAGCCCTTAGTTGCAGCTGATGAGGTGGAAGATGTAGCACCTAAGTGCCATGTGTGGAAGCGCCAGGCAATGCTGGTCCTGCTGATCCATGTGTGTGGATCTAGCTGAAGGTTCATTGGATTAAAGTGTCCCTGATGTCCCTGCCTCCTTGGTGTGTAAGTGGTCAGTGTGCTGCCCCTCATCATTGCCCTGTGCTTCCTCATCTTCTGAGCCACTGCTGGATTCATCATGTGCAGCCTCATCCACTGCGTCAAGGTCTTCGTTGTCAACCGCATCCTCCCTTTTCTGCACAAGATTGTGCAGAGCACAGCATGCTACCACTATACAGAGACTCAATCTGGAGGGTACTGAAGTGCGCCCCCTGAGTGGTCCATCTTGAGAAGACCGATGGCTCTCTCCACCACAGCCATGGCTCCTATTGTAGCACTCCTCAGCTTCTGTTCTTGGATGGTGGAGAGGTGTCATGAGCCACCTTCTGAGGGGATAGCCCTTATCACCCAGCAGCCAACCTCCAGCCGAGCCGGAGCACTGAAGAGCGCCGGCACCTGGGAGTGTCTGAGGATGTAGGCGTCATGGGAGCTGCCTGGGTACCTTGCACAGACTTGCAGAATCTGCATCCTGTGATCACACACTATCTGCACGTTCATGGAGTGGAAGTCTTTCCTGTTGACAAAGGCACCAGGCTCACCTGCTGGCCCCTTGATGGCCACATATGTGCCGTCTGTTGCATCCTGGACGCAGGGGAAGCCAGCAATGGCTGTGAAGCCTCTGGCTCGCTGTGTCTGACTTGCCTGGTCGCAGTGGAAGTGGATGAAGTTCAATGCACACCTGAACAGAGTGTCCGTAACCTGCTTGACATCAAGTGTGGACAGCTGATTAGGAGACATCACAAAGATCAGCCACTGAGCCCTGGAAGGAGCCAGATGCATAGAAGTGGAGGGCAACTGTGACCTTCAGAGCCGCTGGCATGGGGTGTGCACCCACAGAGTTAGGGGAGATCTCAGGGCCAATCATCTGACAGATATAGTTCACTGTCCCCCTTGACAGTTGGAGCCTCCTTCGGCACTGCACCTCAGTCATATTGAGGTAGCTGCTTTGCCGCCTGTATACCCTGGCAGCAGGATAGTGGCGTCTTCTGCGGCCCCTTCCACCTTGGACAGCCTCTTGGCCCTGCACCTCTTGTGCCTGGCCTCCCAAAGGTGGTTCCCCTGGAGGTTGATTATCCACTCCTGGCCTCCTTATTCTATCTTTCCCTCCTCAGAGGAGCTGCCTCCAGTGGAGATGTCAGAACCCATACCCCCAGGCTAAATGGAGGCCTCCGGAAAGCTGCAGACCCGATAAAGATGACTGTCTGCAGACTGCTGAGCTGAAGCTTCAAAGTATAGCGAAAGCTATTGGAAATTGATCTGCGCTGCTAACAATCACACAGGCAGGTTTAAAACACTTTCTGCATTAAATACTTAACAAAAAACATTAACAACCCCTCTGAGCCCACATATCCATCCCATGGATGACGTTTGTTAAAAAATCAGCTACCCACCTGCCTGTTGGGCCCATGCGCCAAGGCGAAGATCGCATGGGCTCCTCATAATTGGCTTTAATTGCTGAGTTAAGGGCCTTAACAGGGCCTTTAATTCATGGCGGTTGCGCTTCATAGCCCACCTAAATATCACAATGCCGTGTGCTGATGTCGGGACGCTCGCCTGACATTTTAAGTGCTGATGTGCGGGCTCCGCCACCCGCATGTCAGCCAGAAAATTCTGCCCACTAAATTTTCCAAATCCTCCTGTAGCTGCTTTACATCTTTCTCAAAACACACAACTTGGAAATATTACATTTGGTCCCCACATCCAAATCACTGATATATATTGTGAACAGCTGGCACCCAAGTACTGATCCTTGCGGTACCCCACTACTCACAGCCATTCTCACAGTGAGAATGACCCATTTATTCCTATTCACTATTTTCTGCCTGTTAGCCAATCCTTAATCCATGCCAGTATATTGCCTCCTGTCCCATGTGATATTATTTTGCTAATCAACCTCCTATGGTGGACTTTATCAAAAGCCTTCTGAAAATCCAAGCATACTACATCCATCGACTCTCTCAATTTTATTAATAACATCCTCAAAAAACTCCAACAAGTTTGTCAAACTTGATTTCCAATTCGCAAATCCATGCTGACTATGCCCAATCAGATCATGATTATCCAAGTATCCATTTATCACATCCTATATAATAGATTCTAGCATTTTCCCTATTACTGCTGTAAGGCTAACAGGTCTGTAGTTCCCTTTTTTCTCTCTCCCTTCCTTCTTAAGTAGTGGGGTGACATTTGTTACCTTCCAGTCTTCAGGAACCATTCCAGAATCTATAGAATTTTCATAGATGATCACCAATGCATCCACTATCTCTATAACAACCTCTTTCAACACTCTGGGATGCAGAATATCAGGCCCGGGGACTTATCAACTTTCAGCCCCATTAATTTCTCCAATACAACCTTCTCACTTATACTAATTTCCTTCCAGTCCCTTGGATCTCTAAATCTGGGAGATTTCCTGTATCTTCCTCAGTGAAAACACCCACAAAGTAATAATTTAGCTTCTCTGTCATTTCTCTATACCCTATATAAATTCTCCTGACTCTGCCTGTAATGGATCCACATTTGTCTTAGCCAAATGCTTCCTTTTATACATACCTTTGGAAGCTTTTACCGTCCATTTTTATGTTTTTGCGAGATTACATTCATATTCTATTCTCCCTTTCTTTACCAGTTTCTTGGTATTCCTTTGCTATATTTTAAAAATCTCCCAATCCTCAGGTTTACTACTATTTCTGGCAACTTTATAAGCCTTTTCTTTTAATCTTATACAATCCTTAACTTCCTTTGTCAGCCATGGTTGACTAACTTTTTTGGGTTTTTGCACCTTGAAGGAATGTGTAGGTGTTGTAAGCTATGTAATAGTCCTTTGAAGACTATCCATTGCCTAAGTACAGTCATATCTTTTAATGTACTTTCTCAATCCACCTCAGCCAATTTGTCCCTCATGCCTTCATAAATTCCTTTATTCAACTTTAACACCCTTGATTCAGAGTGAAGTAATTCACTTTCAAATATAAAGTAAAATTCTATTATATTGTGGCCACTCATCCCTAAAGGTTCTTTTACAACAAGATTATTAATTAGCCCTTCTTCGTTATATAATACTGGATCTAAAATAGCCTGTCCTCAAGTCGGCTCCTCAACATACTGCTTTAGAAAACCATCTCTAACGCACTCCAGAAGCTCGTCTTCCAAAGCATTAGTGCTCAATTGGTTTACCCAGCCTATATGCAGATTGAAGTCACCCACGATCCTTTGTCCTTTTGTCTATGACATCTTTGGCAATCTCTTCTTTGCCTTCACCTATCACTGGCCCCTATCAGCTCCACCTGTCCCATGCCCCTCTACCAGCTTATATTTCACCCTGTTTCTCTATTTCCTTAGTTCTGATGAAGGGTCATAGAGACTCGAAATGTCAACTGTATTCCTCTCCGCAGATGCTGTCAGACCTGTTGAGTTTTTCCAGGTATTTTTGTTTTTGTTCATGATTTCTGTATAGCCCATGCTACATGCTTCTCTCACCTCCTGATTAATACCATGCCCCACATTACCATTACTATTTGGTGGCTATAAACAACTCCAACCAATGTTGCCCTTTGCTGTTTCTTAGCTCCACCCAAATAGGTTCTACAAATTGTTCTTCCGATCTGAGATCCTCCCTTATTAATGCACTGATCCAATCCTTATTATCAGCGCAACTCCACCTCCTTTCCCTTCTTGTCTGTCCTTCCTAAACGTCGAATATCCTTGCATATTCAGCTCCCAGTCTTGATCACCATGTAGCCATATTTCCGTAATGGCAATTATATCGTACCCATTTACCTCTATTTGTGCCTTTAGATCATCTACCTTATTGCAAATGCTGCACACATTGTTAACTTTGTCTTTTTGATTCTGCATTCGAAGCATACTCAATGCTCTGCTTTGTTTCTCCTGTCTTCTAGCCTAATACTTCCTTCCAATTTGGGCCACCCCTCAGGTTCCCACCCTCCCTGACAAGCTAGCTTAAACCCACCCTAACAGCACTAGCAAATCTCCCTGTGAGTATATCAGTCCTAGTCCTGTTAAAATGTGACCCATCCAGCTTGTACAGGTCCCACCTGCCCCAGAACCGGTCTCAATGCCTCAGAAATCTGATGCCCTCCCTCCTACACCAGTTCTCCAGCCACGTATTTAATTGGTCAATCCTTCTTGTTTCTATATTCACTAACACGTGGTATTGGGTGTAATCCTGAGACTACTGCTCTTGAGGTCCCGCTTTTTAATTTCCTTCCTAATGCCCTGAAATCTGCTTTCAGGACTTCATCCCTCTTCCTACCTATATTGTGGATCACAACTTCTGTCTGATCCCCTGACTATGGAATCCCCTATCACTATTGCTCTTCTTCTTCCACCTCTGTACAGCTGAGATATATACCACAAAAAGCAAGAGACCTAGTAGTAAGACGTGTGGAGACCTACTGGAAACAGCCTTCCAGTCACAATAAGACCCGTGGACATTACCCTTTGCTTCCTCCTGCTGAGCCAATTTTGGACCCAACTTGCCACATGTCCTTGGATTCCACAGGCTCTTACATTTCTGATCAGTCTGCCACTTAGGACTTTGTCAAAAGTCTTGCTAAAATCCATGTAGATTACATCAAATGCACTGCTCTCATAAACCCTCCTTTTGTCAGACCAAAGTCCCTAATCTTACTCTGGTGCCCTCTCATGCAATCCCTCATGCCTCTAGTTTCTCATGATCACTTTCATTTGTAGTTAACAAAGTGTATCACAGTGTACTTAAATCTACTCAAGCAACTTAATCAGTATAATCAACCATTTCAATTGACTTTATGATGCCTTAATTGAAACAAACTTTATTTCTTAGACAAGTTGAAAGTTGACTTTAAAGATGCATCATTATTGAAATTTGGACATTCCTTGAGAAGATCCTGATCTTCAGTTAGTCCTGCACCTCTAATAACACAATTGAAATCAAAAACTTCCTTCAAAAAGAATTGCAAGTGTTAGTGTCAAGTGATGACACAGCACATCCTGCTCAATCTTGCCCTTCGTTTTAGGAATTACAGTTTAACTTGGAATTTAAGTAATTCCACATAAGCATGTTGGTTGTGACACAATCAGAATACTAGCTTTCATAAAAACAAAAAACTGCAGATGCTGGAAATCCAAAACAGAAGAACTCTTTCCTTCTCTGCTGATGCTGCCAGACCTGCTGAGTTTTTCCAAGTAATCCTGTTTTTATACTAGCTTTCATGCTGCCTACAATGCCAATTAAGGCTTATTCCTTAAAAAAATTATGCGTGTGTCTTGTTTTTCCACATTAATAAAAAGTCAAAATTGGAAAAATCAAGCTGAGATAATAAATAACAAAAACTGCAGTGTAACAAAAAACTGCAGTGTAACCACTGGGGGGTGGTAGAATCAAATGAATGGTAGAAGTTTGTAAATACTGAACTACAGAAGACAGAATCACCTCCCCACAATTGTTAATTTATTATCTTGTTGTGGGATTGGATGCATTAAGTTTTAATTGAGAAACCAAGAGGTAAAAGAACATAAATCCAGGGCAAAACCAATGCTGAAGAACCTAATTCAGCATCCCAGTAGGAGTAGGAGATAGTCTCTTAAGTCTTAATTTTATTGCAGGGAGGAGGAACAGTTCATAGAATGATAAAGCTTAGTGGGAACTTGAGCTGAAATAAAAATTGTTGCATTTATATAGCACCCTTTCACATCTCTCAGAAATGTCTTAAAGTGCTTCTCACACTGACGCTTTGATTTGCAACAAGCAACCAGCATTGTATTATTATGTATAGGCAAACATAGTAGCCATTTTGTGCACAGACAGATCCTAGCAGCAAGATGATTTTGGTGGGTGAGGAAGGGATCTTGTTCAAGACATTGGGAAAACACCCTATTATTATTTTAATGTCGCATAGGATCCTTAATATTCTCCTGTTACCTCCCTAGTAAACCATGCAGCCAATTGGATGTGGAGTGTAAGGTGCAGAGAGCAAATGGGAGATGTTCCTCATGGAGGAAGCAAAAATTATTTCCCAAGAACTGAGGAAAGACAATCTCAACAGGGAAAGGCAGCAATAATGGGGACCTGAAACTATTAACAAATGGATTACACCTACCAAACTATGTACATAGGAACATAGGCGATAGAAGCAGAAGGTCCCATGAGCCTGCTCTGCCGTTTAACTAGATCACGGCTGATCTTCTATCTCAATGCCATTTTCACACACTATCCCCATATCCATGTAATTTCCACAATAGATTTTGCTTAAAAATACGTACCTGTAGTGTAACTCACAATGGCTCTTCATGAAAAATACAAACATGTACTAGGTTAATCAGAAATATGGTTATGGGAGGGCATGTGGCTAACTGGCCATAGGATGATAACTCGCGTCATTTTGGCAGTGATTTTAATTTCTGCCCTAGCTGGTTGGTGTTTTTTTATTAATTCATGGCAAGGTTAATATTTATTGCCCATTTACTGCAGCCACTGTGGTGCTGGTGGTAGAAGGAGTGAAGGTTTAAGGCAGTGGGGTGGTGTGCCAATCAAATGTGCTGCTTTGTCCTGGATGCTGTTAAGCTTCTTGGGTGTTGCTGGAGCAGTAGTCACCCAGGAAAGTGGAGAGTATTCAATCACACTCTTGATTTATGCCTTATAGATGATGGAAAAGATTTGGGGAGTTTACTCACCACAGAATATCCAGCCTCTGACATGCTCTTGTAGCCACAGTTTATATATGGTTTGTCCAGTTGAGTTTCTAGTCAATGTTAACCCCTAGAATCTTGATGATGAGTGATTCAATGACAGTAATACTGTTGAGAGTCGAGGGGAGGTGGTTAGACTATCAGTTGTAGAAAATGGTCATTTGTATGGTGCAAAGGTTACTTGTCACTTATCAGCCCAAACCTGGATGCTTTTTAAAAAATTAATTCATGGGATGTGGGCTTCGCTGGCTGGGCCAGCATTTATTGCCCATCCCTAGCTGCCCTTGAGAAGGTGGTGGTGAGCTGCCTTCTTGAACTGCTGCAGTTCATGTGGGCTAGGTATACCCACAATGCAGTTGGGAAAGGAGTTCCAGGATTTTGACCCAGCGACAGTGAAGGAATGGCGATATATTTCCAAAGGAAGAATTTTCCCTCCCGTTGGGGGGGAAGTTCAGGAGCGGACGTGTGTGGGCGCACCTCCGATCAGTGCCCCAAATTGGGGGCGCATCGCCATTTTATGTGGGCGGGCTATGTGCTCCCTGTGCTGGTGGGGGAGGGTTAAAACCTCAGCCGAGAGTACACTCTTTTGCGCATGCGCGTGAAAGAGCACACTCGTCTCCCTGAGGCTAATTGCTGCCTTAGGGAGATCGGTGCCAAATTTAAAACTATCACATGAGCTGGGCCATGTCCATCACTTTTAAGCAAATTTTTATTACATTTTTCAAAATCTACATGAAACCTCATCCGGCCCATGGATGAGGTTTCATGCTTTTTCTGAAGCCCACCAGGGCTCCTGGCCTGCCCGCCAATCTTAAGGTTGGACGGGCAGGTTCATTAATAGTTAAATGGCCTCAGTTGGCCATTGACAGGTCAGCAGGCGCACAGCTGATTTGGCTGACCTGAAAATTGAAATGACGTGGGATGATGTCGGGAGTTCTGCCTGACGTCATCCCGCGTCATTTTACGTGTTGGCGAGCGGGCCCCTGCCCCCGCCCCCTGCTCGCTGACGTCAATATCCTGACCCAAGTCAGGACGGTGAGTGACTTTGAAGAGAACTTCCAAGTGATGGTGTTCCCATCCATCGGCTGGCCTTGTCCTTCTAGATGGTAGTGGTTGTGGGTTTGGAAGGCACTGTCTAAGGAGCCTTGGTGAATTCTGCAGTGCATCTTGTAGATGGTACACACTGCTGCTACTGTGCATCGGTGCTGGAGGGAGTAAGTGTTTGTGGATGTGGTGCCAATCAAGCGGGTTGCTTTGTCCTGGATGGTGTCAAGTTTCTTGAGTGTTGTGGGAGCTGTACTCATCCTGGTAAATGGGGAGTATTCCATCATACTCCTGACTTGTGCCTTGTAGATAGTGCTCAGACTTTGGGGAGTCAGGAAGTGGGTTGCTGGTCACTGGATTCCTAGCCTCTGACCTGCTTTTTTAGCCACAGTATTTATACGGCTAGTCCAGTTCAGTTTCTGGTCAATGGTAGCCCCCAGGATGTTGACAGTGGGGGATTCAGAGGTGGTAACACTATTGAATGTCAAGAGGCGATGGTTAGATTCTCTCCTGTTGGAGACGGTCATTGCCTGGCACTTGTGTGTCACGAACGTTATATGCCACTTGTCAGCCCATGCCCGGATATTGTCCAGATCTTGCTGCATATGGCACAGACTGTTTCATTATCTAAGGATTTGCGAATGGAACTGAACAGTATGCAATCATCAGTTCCCACTTCTGATTTTATGATGGAGGGAAGACCATTGATGAAGTAGCTGAAGATGGTTTGTCCTCAGACCCTGCCCTAAGGAACTCTTGCAATGAAATCATAACTTTTCATTCAGCTGTCAGAAGGAGAAAAAATATCACAATTTAGTTGAAGGTTTCATAAATGTGGAATTGTATTAAATATAGAATAAAGGATATCTGAGAATTTCTATAAGGCTATAATCTTATCAAGGAGCTGAGGCAATTTACATATAAAATAATGGATTCTTGGTGAAATATTGCAAGGAGGTAATCTATTCAAGTGGTTCAGATGATGTTAAAAACTGAATTCAAATCATTTGAATTCAGAATGAGGTTACATCCTTTTTTTAAAACGTTACTTGTCTTCTGCCAAATGCGGATATGTGTTTAATTTTCTGGCAATGACATTTCTTACCTTGATGAACCTAAAAATTAAGCTGTGGATGCACATTTCGGTAATATTTGAGAGCTATTAATGTCAATTTAATCAACACACTGTATAAAGCATTTATAAACCTTTATTACCTGCACCCAATTCAAATTAGAAAAAGAAAAATGAATGCTTTAAAAATATTTTTTCTCAAATTATTCATATTTAGTGCTTACCTGAAAATAACATTTTCAATCAGCAACTGGCAATTCATGGGGGTTGCTAGGCAACAAAACACGATACCAGTTGCTTAGAGGTCCCATTTTCCATTTTATGAAAATGCTGAAATATGGCAGCTATTATTACCTTTCTGCAAAATACCCTGCCCCCTGGGATGACTAACGTTGAATGTGAGAGGACAGCAGTATCCCTGAAGGCACTTGAAGTTACTTAATCATAAAACCTATGAAAGGGCAATTATACTGATCATAACATATACAGTGCAGGCTGCCATTGACTCACATTTAACATTTGTTAAAATTATAGAATAATTTAGGGGGCTTGTTAGCTCAGTTGCCTAGATGGCTGCTTATGTGTTTCAGAATAATGCTAGCAGCGCAGGTTCAATTCCTGTTCTACCTGAGAGTGGAAGGCACTGGCAAACCACCACTGCCAAGAACTTAGTTCAGGATGAAGTATTGGCAGGCAATGAGCCAAGGACTTGCCTTTGGGCAGGGCATACATACCATACCATTGAAAAATATCTTCTGTATTCATGACAAGAAATAAAAACAATGCTGCTTTAATAAACACATTTATTGTTCCTTTCAGTCAGTAGTATTCTTTCAGCAGTTTTGTGTAGCTCATGGAAAGTGAGGAATGGTGGGCAGGGCTTGCCAATAGTTCCCTTTATGAATATCCAACTTGTCAATCATAAACATCTCAAAAAAACATAAATAAAGCAAAAGTCCCAAATTATTTTGAAATAAAAGTATATGTCTATGATGCAAAGTTTATACATGAAATTAGAAAAATTAGGAAGTGATCCACTGTCACCATTTTGCCAGCTGTCTGGCAAAGCAGAAATTCTCTGAAGAAACCTTGATATTGTTATGGCTCTTGTTTGTCCAAATCAGAACAAAAGAAAATTGAATGGGTATCTTTGACAATTAAGTAAGTTGTCAATGACAATAGATTTTAGAGACTGCCTGTCAAGCACACTATCCTTCCAGCATATAGCCAGGCTGTGAGAATCTTGCTTACAGTTCCTGCCTGATGGGACAATTGGAAAGGTAGTGGATAAATATAAACAACTGATGGGCTAGTGATCAATTTTAAATGGCACTTGTTTAGTCAGATTATGTCTGGTAGTAATCAATTATCTTGCCCTACTAAAACTTTCTTGTATTTTTGCACCTTCTCCATGTGGAAACAAGGACAGCATTACCGGTAATGTAGTCACAATGCTGGCATAAAGAAAACCTCCCAAAAAATATATAGTCAACATTTTTATGAAATTCAACAGGACAGGTAGATCGCTAAACCACCACATCTATATCTGCACATACGTAATATATTTAAACCCTTATACATAATATACACTTCCTGTAACTGATATAACTCTTTTCGTCACACTATTTCCATTGACCTTTTGATCTTGTTTTCATGTCATGTTTGAACTTACCTACTAATTTTCTATTGTACTATTGTTGTTGACATCTTTTGATGATCTGCTTCTATCACTGCTTGTTTGTCGCTACAACCACACCAACCCCCTCCACCTCTCTGTCTCTCTATCTCTCCGCCCCCCACACACACACCTTAAACCAGCTTATATTTCAGCTCTTTCCTGGACTCGAACTCAAGTTCTGTCGAAGGGTCATGAGGACTCGAAACAACTCTTTTCTTCTCCGCCGATGCTGCCAGACCTGCTGAGTTTTTCCAGGTAATTCTGTTTTTGTTTTGGATTTCCAGCATCCGCAGTTTTTTTGTTTTTATCTCTGTGTTTAATTGACTGCCACTGCTCTTCAAGAAATGCCTACCTCCTTGAAGAAGTTCTGTTCCTCTCTGCGACAAGATTTCCGGATTTCTCTGTTGCCTTGTTCACCTTCATTGCTTTCCATTTCTCTCCTAGTGTTTGACAAGGTGTTTACTAAAACCCGCTTTCACAGCCATATCTCCTTTCTCAGTGACTGTCTCCGTCTCCGACTTACCCCACATGGATTTCAACTGAAATTCCACCCCTCATGTTTCGAACCCACCCAGGATTACAGGTATCTCCGGGACATAAAACGTTTCTCGGACTGCTGTTCCCGTCACATTCTGAAATCCACTCTCAGTGCCATGCGCCGCCATATGAACACACTCGACCTCTCCCTCCAGCAGCACCGCCGTACCCTTTTTCAAAGCTGCGCGTGCCCCCAGTTTCATTTTATCCTTCGGCTCATCCGACGCCTCAACAAGAAACTTTTTCTCTTTCTCTCAAGTGCTAAGGAACGCAAGCTCCAACAACTCATCGACACCAACACCCATCTAGGACCCTCCACCCCTGCCTGTCCCTCCGTCCCCACCCCATCTTCCAATCCCAACCCCAGCCGTGTATTCACTATACCCCCTGACCTTCCCCTCTCCGATGCTGAACGTTCAGTGCTCAGCAAAGGACTTAGTTTCATACCCTTACGCCCTCACCTCAATGAATTTCGGGCTCGGCATGATACTGAACTCTTCTTCCGCCGTCTTCGTCTCCGGGCTCACTTCTTTGGGCAGGAGTCCTCTCCCAGTTCAACGGATCCTTTTACCCATCTTCAATATTCTCCCTCCACCTGGACCCCTCCCTCTGGATTCTTACCTTCTCTCGATCTTTTCATTGAGAACTGTCGGCGCGACATTAGTCGTCTCAATTTCTCTGCTCCTCTCACCCATTCTAACCTGTCTCTCTCTGAACTTACTGCACTCCATTCTCTCAGGTCCAACCCTGACATTGTCATCAAACCCGCTGACAAGGGTGGTGCTGTTGTTGTCTGGCGCACTGACCTCTACCACGCGGAGGCTGAGCGTCAACTCGCAGACACTTCCTCCTACCTCTCCCTGGACCATGACCCCACCACTGAACATCAAGCCATTGTTTCCAGGACTGTCACTGACCTCATCTCCTCTGGGGATCTCCCTCCCACAGCTTCCAACCTGATAGTTGCCCAACCTCGGACGGCCCGCTTCTATCTCCTACCCAAAATCCACAAACAGAACTGCCCCGGTAGACCGATCGTCTCAGCTTGCTCCTGCCCCACAGAACTCATTTCTCGTTATCTTGACTCCCTTCTCTCTCCCCTTGTCCAGTCCCTTCCCACCTACATCCGTGATTCCTCTGACACCTTACGTCACATCAACAATTTCCAGTTCCCTGGCCCCTACCGCTTCCTCTTCACCATGGACGTCCAATCCCTCTACACCTCCATCCCCCACCAGGATGGTCTGAGGGCCCTTAGCTTCTTCCTCGAACAGAGGCCCGAACAATCCCCATCCACCACTACTCTCCTCCGTCTGGCTGAACTTGTTCTCACGCTGAACAATTTCTCCTTCAACTCCTCTCACTTCCTCCAAATAAAAGGTGTGGCTATGGGTACCCGCATGGGCCCCAGCTATGCCTGTCTCTTTATGGGGTATGTGGAACATTCCTTGTTGCAGTCCTACTCCGGCCCCCTTCCACAACTCTTTCTCCGGTACATCGATGATTATTTCGGTGCTGCTTCATGCTCTCGTCAGGACTTGGAAAAATTTATTAATTTTGCTTCCAATCTCCACCCCTCCATCATTTTCACGTGGTCCATCTCTGACACTTCCCTTCCCTTCCTTGACCTCTCTGTCTCAATCTCTGGTGATAGACTGTCCACCAATATCCATTACAAACCCACCGACACCCACAGCTATCTCGACTACAGCTCCTCACACCCCACTTCCTGTAAGGACTCCATCCCATTCTCTCAGTTCCTTCGCCTCCGTCGCATCTGTTCCGATGATGCTACATTCAAAAACAGTTCCTCTGACATGTCCTCCTTCTTCCTTAACCGAGGTTTTCCACCCACAGTCGTTGACAGGGCCCTCAACCGTGTCCGGCCCATCTCCCGCGCATCCGCCCTCACTCCTTCTCCTCCCTCCCAGAAACATGATAGGGTCCCCCTTGTCCTCACTTATCACCCCACCAGCCTCCGCATTCAAAGGATCATCCTCCGCCATTTCCGCCAACTCCAGCATGATGCCACTACCAAACACATCTTCCCTTCACCCCCCTTATCGGCATTCCGTAGGGATCGCTCCCTCCGGGACACCCTGGTCCACTCCTCCATCACCCCCTACTCCTCAACCCCCTCCTATGGCACAACCCCTTGCCCACGCAAAAGATGCAACACCTGCCCCTTCACTTCCTCTCTCCTCACCGTCCAAGGACCCAAACACTCCTTTCAAGTGAAGCAGCATTTCACTTGCATTTCCCCCAACTTAGTCTACTGCATTCGTTGCTCCCAATGTGGTCTCCTCTACATTGGAGAGACCAAACGTAAACTGGGCGACCGCTTTGCAGAACACCTGCGGTCTGTCCGCAAGAATGACCCAAACCTCCCTGTCGCTTGCCATTTTAACACTCCACCCTGCTCTCTTGCCCACATGTCTGTCCTTGGCTTGCTGCATTGTTCCAGTGAAGCCCAACGCAAACTGGAGGAACAACACCTCATCTTCCGACTAGGGACTTTACAGCCTTCCGGACTGAATATTGAATTCAACAACTTTAGGTCGTGAGTCCCCTCCCCCATCCCCACCCCCTTTCTGTTTCCCCCTTCTTTTTTTTTCCCAATAAATTATAAAGATTTTCCTTTTCCCACCTATTTCCATTATATAAAATAAAAAAAAACCCACTAGAGCTATACCTTGAATGCCCTACCATCCATTCTTAATTAGCACATTCGTTTAGATAATATCACCAACTTTAACTTTAACACCTATGTGTTCTATTGTACTATTGTTGTTGACATCTTTTGATGATCTGCTTCTATCACTGCTTGTTTGTCGCTACAACCACACCAACCCCCTCCACCTCTCTGTCTCTCTATCTCTCCGCCCCCCACACACACACCTTAAACCAGCTTATATTTCAGCTCTTTCCTGGACTCGAACTCAAGTTCTGTCGAAGGGTCATGAGGACTCGAAACGTCAACTCTTTTCTTCTCCGCCGATGCTGCCAGACCTGCTGAGTTTTTCCAGGTAATTCTGTTTTTGTTACTAATTTTCTTCACTTGTATCCTGCCCAGTATGGCCCTTATTATTGCTGGGTAACACATTGCTCCTCTGATACCTTCTTCACATTTGTGGAAACAAAAACTGAGAGGGGTGTAGAACAGGTCACCAATTCAATATCACCAGAAATTGCAATGATGCTAAACTTTTGCGGGGGGGGGGGGGGGGGGGGGGCGCAATCTTTTTCTGCCTGCTTTTTTGCTGCTCATTATCCCTTAGAGGCCATTGTAGTTTTCCCTTCTACCATTGTATGTATGATGGGTAGAATAGATTTCTCTTCAGAATTAATTTCCTCAAATTAATAATTTTGGAGACTTTAGAATTGATTGGGGGAAAGCTAAAATAAAGTATACCTACCAAATGGCAAGCAAATGAAACTTATTTTTAAAGAGTACATAAACACAGATTTGCTCATACTACTTGATAATACGGTTGAACTTCAAAGTTAAGAAGTTATTTTCTGCATTTCTCCCTCTTCTCCCCATGCCGATATGATGGGCAGGGAACAAGAGAGCTGATGTGACTGATTTGGTTGTCCCTCCCTGTCTGCAATGAAGTTTGAAGCCACCATTTGGGCTGGCACCGTTCATGTCAGTAAATGCAAACTCTTGGCTTGATATGCCAAGAGCTGCCAGTGAATGGGCAACTACCCTTTTCATATATGTTTTTTTTAAATACTGATAGCTACCAGAAATCAGCAAAATATTATGGCCTTTAACTGACAGCAAGATGGGCTATAACTTGAAATTCACTAAAACACTTTAACTGACTTTATAGCATAATAGAATCAAGCAATTAACAGACAACACATAAGCCATCAGTACATAGATTTATTGGACATGCTGAAAATTCTACCAAAAGTGCTTACTCACACTGCATAGATTTGTCATTGAAGTACATTACATAATAAATAATAATTACATTCAATAGACAGCAGCAATTTATATGTTGAGTCCTTCATTTACCAGGACAGAATATGAAAATATTTGTATGCCAAAAACAGTGTAAAACAAATGACTCAATAAGCTCCAGATAATTACAAAGGTGATTACTTTTCTGGTACTACTTCCACAATTCTTACTACCAGTAACAATTCTGGTAACTATAAATTATTATGGTGTTTGAAAGCTAACTCCATTGTTGCAAGGCCTGACAGTGCATATTAACCATTGGGCCAGATTTTGCTCTCAAACTAACTGAGCTAATGACACCTGCTATTATTTATGTGTAAATGGTACAGCAACTTCAGATGCGTGGCTAAATATCAGTATCCAAAAATTGCTGACCAAGCCGCACTGCTCCAACATTAGCTTCGAGGAAGTGCCTTTTTGCTGTCTACCTTGCCATTGAATATTGTGGAGTTGCTGTATTTGCACAGTAGATACAAATTAAACTCACCACAGAAAGTTGAATCTTGTCATTACAATCACAAGTATCTTTTTAATGATGTGATAATTGCTAATTACTGCCAATCAGCCTCTGGTACTGAAAATTAAGTGAAATCTAAATATAAGCAGAAAGGCTAGACAGCCACTTTAGGCCCAACCGCATCCAAAACTAAATTCTGATGTAAAGTCCCACTGGAACCATTGATCTGTCTTTTTTCTTTAAGATGTGGACAGTTTTGCAGTATAGTTCCATCAATTTCACTTAGTAGTTTAGATTTTCCTTCTTCATATTTTTCCTTCTTATCTCAAGTAAGTTGACATCCGAGGATAGATCTTATCTTCCTCTACCTGGCAGAAATGGGGCAGTGGTGGAGTTAAAATCCAGGTGGTCAACTTACTGACATGTTCCTGCTCTGTTGGCATTTTTCCCTGTGGACTTCTGCTTAGGCGGCCTCCAGAATTGGGCAGGAACCTCGTTAACTTGTGCAAATCAGGGTGGTATTGTCTATGGTGCTATTTGAATAACCTACCAAGCAGAGAATACACTGTGATAAAAACAAAAAAACTGCGGATGCTGGAAATCCAAAACAAAAACAGAATTACCTGGAAAAACTCAGCAGGTCTGGCAGCATCGGCGGAGAAGAAAAGAGTTGACGTTTCGAGTCCTCATGTTCTGTCGAAGGGTCATGAGGACTCGAAACGTCAACTCTTTTCTTCTCCGCCGATGCTGCCAGACCTGCTGAGTTTTTCCAGGTAATTCTGTTTTTGTTTTGTAGAGAATACACTGTGGTTGCTCTCCTCAATAAAACCTGGTGGTGGAAGGGGCCCCAAAAAGGAGTCTCAAATTATTTATGTGGGTCAGAAGGAATAAAGTACTACTCTGGGTTCTCCAATTATAATTCAGGCTGGTAGCACTGTAAGCTCCTTCTCCCTGCCCACCCCCAACATTGGCGATTGCTTCTCTCACTTCTTGTTCCCATCTTTCTGCTGGCTGTGTCAGCCTCCAGGCTGCCTGATATTGTCCCAGCCTGGAGCCAGTGAGCTGCAGCAGGTTGCCTATAAGGAACATTCAGGTCACCGGCAGCATGTTACTGAGGTCTGGTCCTTAAAATGGGTGGGCCTCTTCCTGGTGGGAGGATTAGACAGTTGAACAATACTTAAAATCTATCTTCTTAAGCCACGCCAATGAGTTCTACAATGGTTCAGTTGGTAGCGCTCTTGCCTTGCTGAGTTAGGAGGTTATGGGGTTCATTGGGACTTTTAAACACATAACCTAGACTGATACTTCCAGTGCAACACTGAGGGAGCGCTGCATTGTCAGAACTGGCAACTTTCAGATGAAATGTTAAACTAAGGCCCCATCTGCCCTCTCATTGACTTAAAAGATCCCATGGCACTATTCAATTAGGAGCAGGGAGTCCTTCCTGATGTCCTGGCCACCACCATTAGAACAGATGATCTGGTGATGATCATATTACAGTTTGTAGAACCTTGCTGTGCAAAAATTGGCTGCCATGTTTCCTGTGTTACAACAGTGACTATACTTTAAAAACACTTCATTGACTGTAAGGTCCTTTGCGTATAAATGCAAGTTATCCTGTAAATGCTCTTCTGTTTAAATAATTAGAAACTGACTATGTAAACCATCATAAAGATTAATTTCCATCTTGTGACTGCCTGGCAGTTATCCATTATTTTATATAAATAAGCCACCCAAATCTTTAGGCTGGCTTACAGCCTGTAACTCATTCCCATGTATCCTTTGTTCGTTATATAAAACCATTCAAACTCTTGGAATAGACCGCAATCTGTAATTTGTTCTTGAAAGTCCATCATTTTATGTAACTGAATCCATAGATTACAATATGTAATTCCATTCTAGGTAATCATTAGTACTTGCCTTCTATGGCATGGATCACACAGAGCAGAAGGAGGCCATCTGGCCAATTGAAAGAGCTATCCAATTAGACCCCACTCCTGCTGTCTCCCCATTGTCCTGAAAATTCCCTTTTGAAAATTACAATCAAATCTGCTTCAGTCATCCTTTCAGGCAGTGCATTCACAACAGCTTACTACATGAAGAAATTTCTCCTATTCTGCCTTTGGGTTCTTTTCAATATATTTACTTATCGGAAAATTGAAGTAATGTCCCAGCCCTTTCTCGAGTCCAAGGTTACAGTCCATGACTAGAACCTGTCAGCAGTAGATAAGTTCACTGCTGTACACTCTCTTGAACTGTCTATATTGACAACGACACACATGCAAGAATTTCCAAAGCCAGTGTAGCCTTCAGCAGACTTTGAACATCAGTCTGAGGATGGAGGGGAGTAAGTCTGCCTACCAAGCTGAAAGTCTGGACAACAATAGTCTTGTCCACTCTTCTCCACACATGCGAGTCTTGAACTGTGCAACAGCATTACGCCAAGAAGCTCAACCACTTTCATTAAACTGCCTTTAGAAGCTTCTGAAGATCAGATGGCAGGACAAAATACCAGACTATAAGGCGTTCACCTGAGCTGGCATGCCAAGCATCCACACCATATTGAGACAGTCAGAACTGAGTTGGGCTGGTCACATAGCCAGAATGCCTGACACTTACTTAGCAAAGCAAATCTTCTATGGCAAGCTTGAGCCTGGGATGCGCTCTCATGGTATCTGCTGAGCATATGGGAGATAGGTGTATACCATCTGAACTGACTAAATTCTAGCATATCTCTCTCTCTCTCCTGAATTTATTCTGCAGCTTGCAGTGCTATTCAGATCTCTTACTGAATCCTGCAATCTTATTTTTCAGAGGGTGCAGAAAAGTTGCTGTAATTATCACAGGTCTGATTATGGTAAAAGAATGTTGCTTTTGTCTGCTTATTGCTATAGTTGCTGGTACAAAACACATTAGGTAGCATCATTCTCTTTGCAGACTAAATGCTGTACTCAACTATAGTCTAACTTATGTGTAATGGCAAAGAGTAATCTCCCCCTACCCCCAGCCAAAAATAAATGAAAACGGGGAGGAAAATGGTTAGTTCTTTGAGCTAATGCCTAGTTTTATCCTCCCATTTTGTTAATCCTCCTACATAACTTGAGATACTTTACGCAGATCAAACTTCAGAGCCAGCACTATCCTGGATGACATTCAGCAGAGGTCATGGGCTGAACTGATTCCATGGAAATAATCAGTTTAATGAGACTCTAATGCTGAAAGTAACCTCTAACAAAACTGTCATCATTAGAATCATACAACACAGAAGGAGGCCTTTCAGCCTTCTTGACTGTGTTGGCTCTATAGTAGAGCTATACATCAGGTCACTTTCTCAATAGCTCTGTAAATTTTTTCCCTTCAAGTATTTATCTAATTCTTTTTTGCATATTACTGCTGAAGCTGCTTCCACCACCTTTCAGAAGTGCATTCCAGATCCCAACAACTTGATTTGTTTAAACAAAGGTCTGAATTTTACTCTTGGTGGATGCGCGCAATTGGCGAGCTTGGGACCAGTCAGGAAACAGGCCCCTGCCCGCAACCAGCCCACGATTGCGATTTCATGCTGGCTGGCTAATTACGCCTGCCCAGTTTGAAATGCGTCTTCCCAATGGGCAGGAAGGGCCAGGCGGACCCGGTGGGCAGTTTAAAAATGACACAGGCAGCTCCTTGAAGTCTGCCAGGGAAGAACATATCTTCTGCATTCTGGAGACTGAAGCTATGGCCTCAACTATGGCTGAAGATGCTAGGCGGGAGGGCAGGTCAGGTGGGCATTTGGCCCCCCACAGTTTTCGGATGAGTGCCTCACAGTGCTATTGAAGGAGGTGGCTGCCAGGAGGAATACCCTCGTCCCCAGAGATGGAAGGAGGAGGCCACTGCATCTGACAAAAAAAGCTTGGGAGGAGGTGGCAGCTGAGGTCAGCAGCCGTGACATTGTGTGGCACACATGATTGCAGTGTTGCAAAAGGTTCAACAATCTGCTGAGCTCGGGAAGGTTGAGCACCATTTTGGCATGAATCAGTTTGGTGAATTGTTAAGGGCTGGCCATCCCCCTGTGGAGCTCAGGGGTGTTAGAGTCTGAGTACCAGCTGTCAATGACAACGGAGCTGGCCAAGGAGGTGAGTGCTGGATGTTTGGACTGAGTGCCTTGTGGCTCGAGGGCCATGACTTGGATGTGCCTTGCAAGGTGTTGCTCAGGTGGGGTTGGCCAGGCTGAAATGGTGATGCAGGTAGAGAGTAGACTAATCAATGCTCCTCTGCCCTTTTGGAGAAGACGAGCCACAACAACATTGAGAGGTCACGTATAGGCAGAGGCCCTCCAAACCTCTGAATCCTGACAAGATTTGAGCAAAGCGCCTTGGAAGAGACGCCATGCACCTCGGTCAGCCGGTTGTGGAGAGGCAGGGGTGTCAGACGAAGGTAAGAGTACAGTGCGCAGAGGTGAGAGTTTCAGATGGTGCAAACATTTTTGTGTAGTCTCTTCATTGATGGGAGCCTCAAAACTGGAGTATCCATTGATCATTGAAAGATGATGGCACCATGATGTAGATCTTCATTGTCTCACTAGGGTGCCTGGCATGCACAGTGACAGTGTGATGACTTAAACTAATGAAATGTTATTGTTCTCCCTTAAATTTGCCAGTATGTACTCGTTCACAGGATCGTGAAGAGCCACCCCTGACGCCAGAGGACCACCAGGCTTCAGCTGCACCTGCATCACACCCGCTCTCTGAACCAGGCACTAGTGCAGATACTAGCACCTCGGTGTGCATTAGATCTTCAGCTAGAATGTCGGAGCACAGCAGGTGAGGGCACCACACTTGCTTGAGGAGCAGACGGAGGCAGAGAGTGCCCAGGCCACCAGCAGTCAGAGGACTGCTGGAGACCAGGATGATGTTGAGTCAAAGGCAGATGATGAGCATCTGGAGCCGTCCATTAGGTGCAGATGCTGGATGTTCAGCGGGATGTGTGGGAGGATCTGATGGAGATCCATGAGGGTATTCGTGCCATGGTCTCTATTCTGGAGGAGTCCATGTGAAGCATAAGTACTGCATTGACCCCCATGGCCAAGCGCACTGCCTCCTCAATTGAGAGAGTAGCGACTCTCATGGAGAGGCAGCTCCAGGGACAGAATCAGGGGTTCTTGAGGTTGTGCTCAGACATGCAAGCCCTCAGACAGGCAATGACTTCAGGTGGTCAGTGTCTGGGTGGGAGGTGGATGAGGCACCTGTCCATCAATGGCAAGCAGGGAGGCCCAGAGTGACCTTACATTGGCGCACAAGCTACTTGTCATCTTTGTGGGCTTCTCTCAGGGTACTCTGGATGACGGCAGCAGCTCCTCCACTCCTCTGCCAGTGACTGTGGCATCTGATGAAGCTGTGATGACAGGGGAGATGCCAGCTGTAGCACTGGCCACTCCTCCCAGGTGGGGCCAGCACAGGCTCCACTGTCCAGAGGACCACCGCCAAGATCATCAAGGCCAAGACACCAGAGTCAACAGGCTGCCTCCAGTGCTGCTGCTAGCGAGGGCAGTATGGTGGGGGAGGGGTGGGGGTCGTGGAGGTAGGGGGCACCAAGACATAGCACTTGTAAATGTAAGTTTAAGGCTTCATGAGCACAAGAGGGACTGGTCACGGGTGATCTTTTGTTCTGTAATGTTTTGTTTATGTTTACTGGTGTGGAAATGAATACCAGAGAGGGGTATATTAATTTGTTTTGATTGTGAAAATTACATAAATTTTGTGTTTGTCATAATGGCCTGAGTATGCTTCACACTTTTTTTGGTGAAGGGTACCCCAGTATGTAATGCTGGATGTGAGTGGTTCTAAACTTTATTGCACAGGCACTGAGTGGATTTTGGGTTCAAATGAAAGGGTCATTTCAAACATCCTGGATGGAGGCAGCAGGTGGAAGCAGATCTTTGGCAGCTGAGCTGAAGACCGTTGGACCAAGGCGTCCCTGGTGTCTCAGGTCTCCCTGAAGGATGCAGGGGTCTGCCTTCATGCCCTCAGCATTCTCCTCTTCTGACTCACTACTGGATTCATCCTCTGTGGCCTGTGGAGCTGCGATAAGATCCTCTTCCTCCAATGGGTTCCCCTTCCATGTGCCAGATTGTGGAGAGCGCCGCATGCAACCACAGTCAGTGACACCCACTCTGGGCGGCATTGTGGTGCTCCCCCTGAATGGTCCAGGCATTAGAAATGCTTCTTCAGAAGACCTATGGTCCTTTTACCACCCTTACGGAGGCATAACTCCTGTTGTAATGCTGCTGTGCCTCTGTTCTTGGGTGGCGGAGGGGCATCATAAGTCACCTTTTCAACAGTTAGCCCTTGTCACCCAGCGGCTATTCATCCAGTCGGGCTGGAGCACTGAATAACCTTGGCACTTGGGAGTGTCTCAGGAGATAAGCGTCATAGGAGCTTCCAGGGTACCTTGCACAGACTTGCAGAATCTGTGTCCTGTGGTCACACACTATCTGGACGTTCATCGAGTGGAATGACTTCCTGATGATGACCCGGCTGACCCGCTGGTGCATTGATGGCCACATATGTATAGTCAATTGCACCCTGGATGCGGGGGAACCTAGCAATCGCTGCAACCCTCTGGCTTGCTCAGCCTGGCTGGCCCCATCAGTACAGGAGTGAATAAATGTCATTACCTGTCAAACAGAGCTTCTGTAACCAGCTTGACGCAACTGTGGACAGCTGATTGGGACACTACACAAAGATTCCCAACTGACCCCTGGAAAGAACCAGAGGCATAGAAGTTGAAGGCCACTGTGACCTTCAGAGCCACGGGCATGGGGTGTCCATTCAGACAGTGGGAGGTAATCTCAGGCCCAATCATATGACAAATCAAGGTCACAGTCTGCCTGGAGGGGCGGAGCCTCCTTTGGTATTGCATCTATGACATATGTAGTGGTGTCTTCTGCAGCCATTTTCACCCTGCACCCCTTCTGCCTGCTCCCATCTTCCCACAGGTTGCTCCCTTGAAAGCTGCACTGGGACACCTGGCCTCCTCTTCCTTCTGCCCCTCCTCAGAGGAGGTTCCTCCAGCAGAGACCACAATCCCCATTATCAGGATGCCAGAAGGCTGTCTGATACTTGGAAGAGTGCACACGGTCAAAATTCTACAGGGGCCTTGGAGGCACCAATGAGTCCTGAAATGAAGCCTGGAAATGCTAAGAATGAAACTCAAAACTGAGATGAACTGTCAAGTTCAAATAAGCAACCAGCAGCAAACTATCTCCAAAACTCCTTACTACTCACAATGGCAATGCTGTTGACTCTTTTTATCTTGCCCTTGGATGAGGTTTTGAAAATGTGGGCTGCCCGCCTGCCCGTTTTGCCTGTGCGACCAGCGCAAAATCACACGAGTAAAATTGGGATCAATTGGGTTTTTAGTGGCCTTGAGTTGCTTTTTAATTGCTGGCAGGCACAGTTCTGGCACCCGCCAACCTGAAGATTGCGCGCGTGCAGGATGATATCAGGACACTTGCCCAATGCCTTCTCGTGCTATTTTATGCCCGTCTGCAAGGCCTAAAATTCTGCCCAAAATTTCCTCATATTGCCCAATTCTGTTGTCTATCAACTTAACTTTGGGTCCTCTGGTGAAGACAAATGACAAATGCAAGAAGTGTAATCAAATTTGTTGTGAGATTAACTGGCTGCTTTAGCCTCTTAGAACCTTTACAAACCCCAGCTTCATTTTGAAATAACAACAGAAATGCTGGAAGTGCTCAGCCAATCTGGCAGCATCTATGGAGGGCGAAACAGAGTTAATGGCCGGCATTTTCCAGTCCCCTCTTGGCGGGACCCGCTACAGGAGAGTCAGCATCCTAGCCAAAAGTCCATTGAATTTCAGCAGGACCGGACAATCCCTGTGGGTGAGTGGGGCAAGAAAATCCTGCCCAATGTTTCAGGGCAATGACCAGTCACCAGAACTAGCTTTATTCTGTCGATATGATATACCAACAAATTAAGTAATATGTAGATTTAAAAGCTATTGTAAACGTAAACTCTAAATACTTCAGATGATGGAAATCTGACATAAAAACAGAAAATGTTGTAAATGCTTAGCAGGTCTGGCAGTATCTGTGAAGAGAGAGGAAGTTTCAAGCCTGTGACCTTTCATCAAAACTGAGACAAGTTAGAAACATAATAGATTTGAACAACTGAAAAGGGGAGGGAGGGAAGAACAATAAAGGGGAAGTTCTGTGGTTGATGGAAGGCAGGAGAAGTTGAATGGCAAAATATTTCATGATGCAATACCAAAGGGAGTGCTAATGGGACAAGTAAAGAAAGAAAAGATGTGTCTTGGGGAGGCGTGAATGGCAGGATAGCTGCTGTCTGAATGCAAAGTAAAGAAAATAATAATGTAAAGAAACATAAAACAAAAGGGGGCAGGGACTATGATATAAAATTGTTGAACTCGGTGTTGAGTCCAGAAGGTTGTTAAGTGCCCAGTCGGAAGATGAGGTACAGTTCCTCGAGCTTGTGTTGAGCTTTATGAGACCACTATAGCAGGCCAAGGACAGAAAGGTCAGAGTGGGAGCAAGGTGGAGAATTAAAATGTAAGCAACTGGAAGCTCAGGGTCATGCTTGCGGCCACAAAGTGACCATCCAGTCTGTGTTTGGTCTAGAGGAGACCACATTGTGAGCAGCAAACACAGTGTATTAAATTAAAAGAAGTACAAGTAAATCACTGTTTCACTTGGAGGGAGAGTTTAATGTTGTGAAGGGAGGAATTAAAAGAGCACATGTTGCATTTCCTGCAGTCGTATGGAAAGGTGTTGTAGGAAAGGGAGGCAATGTTGAGGGTACTAAGGAGTGGATCAGGGTGTTGAGGAGGGAGGGCCCCTTCAGAATGCTGATAGGGAAGGGAGGGGAATATGTCTTTGGCGGTGGCAGCACTTTGAAATGAGGATGATCCGTTGAATATGAGGCTGGTGGAGTGGAAATTGAGGAGAAGGAGAACGCTATCTTGATTCTGGGGAGGAGCGGTGGGGTCAGAGCAGAAGTGCGTGAAATAGAATGAACATGGCTGAGAGGTCTGTCAACCAGAGTTGAAGAGGGGGGAATCTTCAGTTGAGGAAAAAGAAAGACGTATTGGTGTGTCAGTATGGAAGGTTGCACCTCCGAGCTGATGTGACGAAGACAGAGAAACTGGAGGAATGGAATAGAGTCCTTACAGAAAGTGTAACTCCTGATGTCATCCCGCGCCATTTAAATTTTCAGGAAGGTGGGGACACAGCCAAATCAGCTGTGCGCCCGCTGACCTGTCAATGGCCAATTGAGGCCTTTGACACGATAATTAAAACAATTAAAGGACCTGCCCGCCCAAACTTAAGGTTGGTGGGCAGGCCAGGAGCCCCAGCGGGCTTCTGATAAAACATGAAACCTCATCCCGTCTGTGAAGAAGGCTGTGTGTCTGTGTGTCTGTGTGTAAATGATTTAATTAAGCTGGGAAAAGGTTACTGGAGACAGGTTGTCTAGGAGGTTTAAGACATGAAAGGATAGAGGCATTAGGTTTGTGCATTTGTCATGAGATATTATGGTGGGTTGAGGTACATATAGGTTGGATCTAACATTTGCATTTTTATATAAGTTGAGAGTTTGTTTGATTATCAGAGGAAAGTCAGAGGTAACAAGAAACATTTCTGCATCTTACAGGAGTTCCATGGGTAAAAAGAAGAGGGTATATTACATTTTATTGACCCAAAAGCAGAGACAAAATAGAAACATGAAATATTTTATATTTGGAAGGATTTGAGTTTCAAAGATGTGTGAGAACCATGGAAACTTAGGTGAAAGGGGGAAAAAGGTATTTTAGAGTTACTGTGGAGAGCTTAGCGGTTGGCTGTGTTAGGAAAATCTCCTGGAAACAGCTCTAGGCTAGGAGAAGATGCAGTTTGAATCAGCCATCCAGTCAAGCTAGAAAAGTGTTGGGCTGCAAAAAGCAGTCTTGTTTTGAAGTCTTGGATTTCCTCAGCAGAGTGGAATAGAGTTATGAGGTCATGTGTTATGCCTTTATTAAAGTTACAGCAGTTTGCCTTGGGTAAAAATACTGGATTTTTATAGTTAAACATCTGTAAGGAAGTGCAGCCTGGAAGGTGTTTTGTAGGGAGTATTTTGGGGGAATGTTTTGTAAGACTAATTTTAACTGTGTAACTCTAATCTTGTGTCTTTAAGTTTTCTTTTCTTCTTGCTAATAAAACTTTTACTTTTAATTTTTAAAATCCCAAAATTGTTACTGGACTTCTTGCTGTTTTCAAAATACAAAAAAAAAATGGTATGGCCTTTAAGCTAAGTTTCCCTCTGGGATTTGGTTTGCTCAGCAATTAAGCAATTAACTGGGACAGGCAGTCAGCAGTAACTATAGGATAGTGCGAGAGGAGGACCTGGGACGGGCAGTCAGCAGCACCTAGAGAAGAGTGCGAGAGGAGGACCCTGGGACAGGCATTTAGCAGTAGCTAGAGGAAACTGAGAGGAGAACTCTGGAACAGGCAGTCAGCAGCATCTAGAGGATCTAGTCTATCTAGAGGATCTAGCATCTAGTCTGTACTCAAGTAGGAGTAAGGGTAAAATAAAAGCAAGGGTCCATATTCTATTCTATTTAGTTAAGATATGTCTGGGGAGCTCAGTCCCATGATTTGCAAATCCTGGGCTATGTGGGAAATCCTAGATGCTCCTGGTGGTCTGGATGACCATGCGTGCAGGAGGTGCCTCCAACTGGAGCAACTCGAGCTTCAGGCTTTGGAGCTTGAGTGGCAGTTGGGGGCACTATGGTGCATTGACGAGGCTGAGAGGTTCATGGATAGCATGTTTTGGGACATGGTCAACCTACAGCTTAAGGAAGTGCAAGCGGAGAGGTAATGGGTGACTGCCAGACAGAAGGAGGGGACCAGGCAGGTGGTGATGGAATCCCCTGTGTGCATCTGGCTCGCAAATCATTTTTTGGCCTTTGAAAAGGGTGAGAGTGACAGCTCCTCCGTGGAGGCCAACCAGAGCAAAGGCCACGGCACCGCGGGTGGTCCAGGTGCTCAGGGCAGGAGGAAGAAGTGTGGAAGGGCAATAGTGGTAGGGGTTTCGTTAGTGGGGGGAGTAGACAGGTGCTTCTGCGGCCGCAGAAGTGACTCCAGGATGGTATTTTGCCACCCAGGTGCCAGGGTCAGGGATGTTACGGAACAGCTGCAGGACATTCTGAAGGGGGAGGGTGAACAGCCAGAGGTCGTGGTCCAGGTTGGGACCAATGACAAAGGAAGAAAGAAAAATGAGATCCTGCAAGCAGACTTTAGGCAGTTAGGTAGGAAATTGAAAAACAGGACTTCAAAGGTAGTAATCTCTGGATTACTCCTGGTGCCATGCAATAGAGAGTATAGGAACAGAAGAATAGCGCAGATGAGTGCATGGCTAGAGAGATGGTGCAGGAGGGAGGGCTTTAGATTCCTGGGACATTGGGGCTGTTTCTGGGGGAGATGGGACCTGTAGAAGTTGGACGGGTTACATCTGAACAGGAACGGGACCAACATCCTCGCAGGGAGGTTTGCCAATGCTGTTGGGGTGGATTGAAACTAAAGTGGCAGGAGGATGAGATCCTGAAAAGTAGTTCAGAGGGGAGAGAAGATAAGATGGAATTAGAAGTTAAAATGCTAGTAAGTGAGTATGGAAGGCAGAGGAAACATAGGCTAGATAAGAAAGAAGTGAGTTTAGCAAGGCTAAATGGAATATATTTTAATGCAAGGAGCCTGGGGAATAAGACAGACGAGTTGATGGCACATGTAGGCACGTGGGAGTACGATATCATAGCTATGACCTAGACATGGTTAGAAGAAGGATAGGATTAGCAGCTCAACATTCCTGGTTATAGAGTATTCAGACAAAATAGAGAGGGGGATGGAAGAGGAGGGAGGTTGCAGTATTGATCAAGGAATCAATTATAGCAGTGAGGAGGGATGATATCTTGGAAGGATCATCAAATGAAGCCCTATGGGTAGAAATAAAATACACAAAAGGGGCAAACATGCTGTTGGGTGTGTACTATAAACCCCCAAACAGTCAGGGAGAGATAGAGGATCAAATATGTAATCAAATTTCAGAGAAGTGAAAGAATATGAGGGCAAAATAGTAGGGGCTTTCAACTATTCCAAATATTAACGGAGTTAGTTTCAGTGTGCAGGGTGGGAAGGGAGCAAAATTCTTAATTTGCATCCAGGAGAACTTTTTTAGTCAGTACGTAGAAAGCCCAACAAGGGATGGGGGCAATTCTGGACCTGATATTCGGAAATGAGCCTGGGCAGATGGAAGACCTATCAGTCGGGGAGCATTTTGGAGATAGTCATCATAACGCAGTTAGATTTAGGATAGTTATGGAAAAGGATAGGGTTGGGCCGGGAATAAAAGTTCTAAATGGGGGAAAAGCTGATTTTATTAAAATGAGATGCAATTTGGCACAAGTGGATTGGGAGCAGCTATTTGCAGATAAAACTGTGTCAGAGCAGTGGGGGGGCATTCAAGGAGGAAATAGAGAGAGTACAGGGAAAATATGTTCCCGTAAAGACAAAGTGGAGGACCAAGACTGGAGAACCCTGGATGGCAAGGGACATAAAAGTTAGGATTAAGAAAAAAAGAGAAGTTATTGGCAGATACCGAGGGCTCAATACGGCAGAGTCCTTAGAGAAGTGTAAAAAGACCAGAGAGGAACTTAAGTGCATGAGAGAGCATTGTGGTAGAATAAAGGAAAACGCAAAGGGGTTTTTAAAATATATATAGAGCAAGAAAATAACTAGGGAAAGAGTAGGACCAATTAGAGACCATAGAGGTAATCTGTGTGGACCCGGCAGATATGGGTGCAGTCCTTAATGAACATCTGCGTCAGCCTTCACAATAGAAAAGGATGACACTGATACAGACATCAGGGTGGAGGACTGTGAAATATTAGAGAAAATTAACATAGAGAGAGAGGAGGCACTCACGGGTTTAGCGGCCTTAAAAGTGGATAAATCCGCAGGCCCAGATGAGATGTATCCCAGGCTGTTGAGGGAGGCAAGGGAAGTGATATCGGGGCCCTGACATTATTGAAAAAGGGATGGACCAAGAAATAACAGGCCAGTCAGTCTGACCTCAATGGTGGGGAAGTTACGAGAAATATTTATGAGGGACAGAATATATCTGCACTTGGAGAGAAGCGGATTAATCAGGGATAGTCAGCATGGATTTGTTAAGGAAAGGTTGCGTTAACAAATTTGATTGAATTTTTTGAGGAGGTAACCAGGAGTGTTGATGAGGGTAATGCATTAGATGTGGTCTACATGGACTTTAGCAAGCTTTTTGATAAGGCCCCTCATGGCAGACTAGTCAAGAAAGTAAGAGCCCATGGGATCCAAGGCAAAGTGGCACGTTGGATCCAAAATTTGCTGGGAGGCAGGAAGCAGAGGGTGATGGTAGAGGGATGTTTCTGTGACTGGAAGTCTGTTTCCAGTGGGGTTTCGCAGGGCTCGGTGCTGGGGCCATTGCTGTTTGTGGTGTACATAAATGATTTGGACTTAAATGTGGGGGGCATGATCAAGAAGTTCGTGGATGACACGAAAATTGGTAGGGTGGTAAATAGTGAGGAGGATAGCTGTAAACTGCAGGAGGATATCAATGGACTGGTCAGGTGAGTAGAGCAGTGGCAAATGGAATTGAACCCAGTAAAGTGTGAGGTAATGCGCTTGGGGAGGACTAACAAATCAGGGCATTACACTATGAATGGTAGGACCCTGGAAAGTACTGAAGATCAGAAGAATATTGGTGTGCATATCCACATATTCCTGGAGGTAGCAGGGCAGGTAGATAAAGTGGTTAAAGAAGGCATATGGGATACTTGCCTTTATTAGCCGGGACATAGAATACAAGAGCTGAGAGGTTATGCGGGAACTGTATAAAACGCTGGTTAGGCCACAACTGGAGTACTGTGTGCAATTCTGGTCACCACATAATAAGAAGTATGTGATTGCACTGGAGAGAGTGCAGAGGAGATTTACCAGGATGCTGCCTTGGCTGGAAGGTCTGAACTATGAGGAAAGATTGGATAGCTGGGGTTGTTTTCCTTGGAGCAACAAAGGTTGAGAGGGGATATAGGTGTATAAGATTATGAGGGGCATAGATAGATTGGATAGGAAGGCACCTTTTTCATTAGTAGAGGGGTTAATAACCAGGGGGCATAGATTTAAGGTAAGAGGTAGAAGGCCAAGAGGGGAATTGAAGAGAGATTTTTTCACCCAGAGGGTGGTGGGAGTCTGGAACCCACTGCCTGAAAGAGTGATTGAGTCAGAAACTCTCAGAACATTTAAGAAGTATTCAGATGTTCACTTGTGTTGCCATAACATCCAGGGCTATAGGCCAAGTGCTGAAAAATGGGATTAGTGTAGTCAGCTTTTTGTTGACTGGCATGGCCTCCTTCTGTGCTGTAGACGTCTATGAGTCTAATTAACATCTGCTATGGTCATAATGTCAATGACTTAGGTGAGGGGACTGAAGGCATGGTAGCCAAATTTGCAGATTACACAAAGAAAGGTAGGAAAGTATGTTGTGAAGAGGGCATTAGGAGGTTGCAGATGGATATAGATAGATTGAGTGAGTGAGCAAAAATCTGACATGGAGTATAATGTAGGAAAATGTGAAGTTGTTCACTTTGGCAGGAAGAATGAAAAAAGCAAAGTATTACTTAAATGGAGAACAGCTGCAGAATTCCAAAGTGCAGGGGGATCTAGGTGTCCTAGTGCAGGAGTCTTAAAAAGTTAGTATGGAGGTACAACAGATAATTAAGAAGGCTACTGGAATGCTATGCTTTATTACTAGAGGAATTGAACATAAAAGTAAGGATGTTTTGCTTCAGTTATACAGGGCATTGTTGAGACTGCATTTTTTTTTGTTATTCATTCATGGGATGTGGACATCGCTGGCTTGGCCAGCATTTATTGCCCTTCCCTAATTGTCCTTGCTCAGAGGGCATTTAAGAGTCAACCACATTGCTGTGGGTCTGGAGCTACATGTAGGCCAGACTAGGCAAGGATGGCAGATTTCCTTCCCTAAGGGACATTAACGAATCAAATGGGTTTTTACGACAATCGCTAATGGTTTCATGGTCATCATTAGATTTTTAATTCCAAATTTTTATTGAATTCCGAGTCCCCAGAGCATTACCCTGGGTCTCTGGGTTACCAATCCACTGACAATGCCAGTACGCCACCACCTCCTCTACATCTTGAACACTGTGTTCAGTTTTGGTCTCATTTAAGGAAGGATGTAAATACGGAGTTATAAACGTGGAGGCGGTTCAGAGGAGGTTTACTAGATTGATATCTGGAATGAGCAGGTTGTTTTATGCGGAAAGGTTAGACAGACTGGCTTGTTTTCACTGGAATTTAGAAGAGTGAGGGGTGACTTGATTGAAGTATATAAGTTCCTAAACGGTTTTGACAAGGTGGACGTGGAAAGGATGATTGCTCTTGTGGGTGAGTCCAGAATTAGGAGTTACCCTTTTAGGACAGAGATGAGGAGAATTTTTTTTCTCTCAGAGGGTTGTGCAACTTTGGAACTCTCTGCCTCCGAAGGTGGTGGAGGCAGGGTCATTAAATATTTTTAAGGCAGAGGTAGATAGATTCTTTTTAGGCAAGGGAACAAAGGTTATTAGGGGTAGATGGGAATGTGGAATTTGAAACACAAACAGATCAGCCATGATCTTATTGAATGTTGGAACAGTTTCAAGGGGCCGAATGGCCTACTTCTGCTCCTATTTCATATATTCTCATGAAATATTTTGCCATTTGATATCTCCTGCCCTCCGTCTATCAGAGATCTCCCACTTTGTTCTTAATCCAACCATCATGCCTTTAATTTGCTTAAAACCTATTCCACAGGATAATTTGGGATATATAGCATAGAAACAACCCATTTGGCCCAATCAGTATATGTCAATGTTTATGCTCCACTTGAGCCTCCTCCCGATTACATTTCTAACTTTTCCCCGTTCTGATGAAAGCTCGCAGACTTGAAATGTTAACTCTGTTTCTCTTTCCACAGATGCTACCAGATCTGCTGAGTATTTCCAGCATTTTCTGTTGCACATATAGTTCTGAAATTAGGGTATTACCTTCTAAGTAAGGTTGAAATGGAAGGTTGTTCAGAGATGGTGTTTCTATTTCAAAAAATTGTTTTGATTGAAACGTTCTTGAAATTTAGGTTCTCTTTCACAAAAGCCTGTAATACCCCAGGAGGTAAAAAAATGTAAAAACTGGGAAATAACTGGTCTGAACTGGTTTGTATACCTTATAACAGAACACCAGTAAAAACTGGGAAATAAGAGTATTGGTCCAAACTGTTTTTTTCCTTCAGGGAATGAAAGCAAAACCTTCTTTCACACAAAGGCCTTCAGGCACAGCGCTGTAGTATCTGGTAATACAAAAAGATACACACTGTAGTATTAGTTCTCTCAGATAGGCTTGCATTTCTTGCACAGGCAAGAATTTCTCCTGGTACTGGACCTTCTTGCAAATATCAATATCACCTCAGGCAAGCAAGGCCTTACCTCACGCAAGCCCAGGAAAGCAGCTCACTTGCGATCTACCCAAAAGAGGGAATGCACGAAGTAAGCTGCTGACTTACAGCTCATTCCATTGCCCTCATTACCAAGAGGGATCACAACTCACTGCTTTCTGGTGTTCGCCAAACATGCATAAAGTGAAAGGACACAAAACAGGAACATTTGGATAAACCAAGAAAAAAATTATTTTAAAAAACACAATCATTATAAGGTCGCACAATCTTTTGACAAACTGTTAGTACACTCTTACACACCCAATCCTCATTATAAAGCACTTGTATTAGCTGTTATCCACATTATATAGCACTTGTATTCCACTGTTATTATAACCCCGTTTGTATAATAAACCCATTGTCAATACAAGGTTATTAATTAAAAATTTCACCCCCCCACCCTGCCTCATTAAAAGACTCTCAGTTATACATGGTTTCTATTCCCTAAAGAATTGGATAAATACTTTAAGGGGAACAAAATTACAGAGGTATGGGGAGGGATCAGGGGATTGGGATTAACTGGATTACTCTTCAAAAGAGCCAGTGCAGACTTGATGGGCCGAATGGCCTCTTTCTGTGCTATACTACTCTATGATCCTATAACCTGCTTCTCATTATAACTTTATTTTAAACCCTACCTTAGAACAAGGCTTTTAATTATAGAACATTCTCAACTACAGATGTATCTCCATATATAATCTTTAGTTATAGAACAATTTCTATCACTCATCTTATATCAGCGTAATTGGTTATTAGAACCCTATTACATATCGTACCTCCATATAAGGCTTTTAATTCAAAAACTCTCCACTGCATATTCTATCCTCTGTTTAAGGCTCTGAATTGTTGCACACTTTACTTGTAGTATAAGTCTCTCAGTTCTCAAAGCAGCTCTGTAATCCTGTATAAGATTTTCTGAAATTACTCTATTGCATCCTCTGTCTGAATGCAACACTTTATTTAAAAGAACTATCTCTGTTACATACCCCACTGCAGTATATGCCTTTTACCTATAGAAGAACATTCTCTAACACAAATTCCACCTCAGTACAAAGCTTTTGGATTTAAAACAATCCCTCGTACCCACTCTACTTCATTACAAGATGTTCAGTGATGGAATAATATCTATTAAACACCCTACCTGTATAACGGTTTTGGCTATAAAATAATCTGTATTGTACACCCTACCTCCATTTAAGGTTTTTGGTTATACAATGATTCTTATTACACACCTCACTTCAGTGTAAGATGTTTAGTTATAAAAACAACTCGTATGCACTCTACCTCAGTATTTCTATTACACCCCTTCCTTAGTAAAGGCTTTAGCTAATAACAAACTCTATTTACACCTCTTACTTCAGTACAAGGCCCCCTGGTTGCCACAGTATGTATACCTACAAACTGGGACTAAGTAGTAACATGTTTGCCCCTGCGGAAGAAAGTTATGGTTTCAAGTCCTGCTTCAGAGACTTGGGCATGTAATCTTGAATGCACTGCTGAAAGGATGATGAAAGTGGATTCAACATAACTTTCGAAAGAGAACTTAAACATTTGAAGGGGGAAGCATCTGAAGGGCTATAAGGAAGGAGTAGGGCAGACACCATTCAATGTGCTGCATTATGACACTTCAGTGCAGCACTGAGGGAGTATTACACTTTTGGAGGTACTGTCTTTCAAATAAGATGTTAAACCATGGCACCATGAGCCCTTCAAGTGGACATAAAAGATCTTTTGGCACTATTCAAAGAAGAACAGGGGTATTCTCCCAATGTCTTGGCTAACATTATCCCCGAACAAACAGCATTAAAGCAGGTTACTTTGTCATTTGTCTCATTGTTGTCTGTGGGAGCTTACTGTGCACAATTTGGCTATATTTCATTACATTACACATTAAAAATAATTAATTTGCCATAAAGTGCTTTGGAATATTGTGAAAGAAACTGTATAAATGCAAGTATTTTCTTTCTAATACCCTCAGTGTAAGGTTATTTTTTATTCCTCTATTACACTCTCTACCTCAGTATAAGGCTTTTAATTATAGCAATCTATATTAAATCTCCTAAGTATAAGGCTTAGAGTATTTGAAATATCCCTGTACACACAGCTCATATTCAAATATGGCTTTCTTATAAAACTACCGTACCCACATTCATTATAAGGCTATTTTGTTATAAAGCTCTAATTCACACCATCCTGAATGTAAGGCTGAAAGTTGATTACTGACTCTTATACACATTTTGCCCCCAGTGTAAAACTATTAACCATTAAATTATTTCTATTACTTTCCACTTTCACATTACTATAAATTACACACCTATCTTTGTTGTAAGTTCATTCCAGGAGCAAAGGCCCACTCCCCACCCTGTTCATTCCACTCAGGAAATTATGATTCGTGGCAAATTGTGCAGCATGGCTCCAGAATTCTACGTAGTAGATTACAAATCTTGTTTGTAATATCCTACTTTGCAAATGCTACTGGAATAAACTTGTAACATAAGTTTTAAAGAAATGTTTTTCCAAAAATGTACTGAATAATATTCTGAAAGTTTCATCATTAGCTGCACTATGTACCATATTTGAATATCATATGTGAAAGAAATCACTCTAAACAGGTGTATAACATGTGAAAGACAGTGCTTAGTGACCTATGTACTTGTAAAGCTGTACTTTGTGTATATATAAATATATATATATATATATATATACACCATTTGAAAGACAATGTGGTAGAAACAAGTGTGCATTGAGCTCATTGTACAGGCAGAAAACAGACACAAGCGGCGGGATTTTCTGCAGCTGCTGCAATCTTCCGGTCCCGCTGCAAGTCAACGGACTTCTGACTGGGGAGCCTCCTCGCCCGCGGAGAATCCCACCCGCGACGGGGCTGGAAAATCCCGGCCAAAGCATATCAGGTTGGCAGAGGGATGGTCAGCGGCCAATCTGCGATGGCTCCACTGCTAAATTAGCGTGGCCTTCTTTTTAGATAGCCCGGACATACGTCAAAAACAGGCATCTGGCTCCTTGAATACGTTAACTAGGGTCCTAATGACAGTTAGGGGACCTCTCGTTGAAGCTAGTTAGTTATGTCTTGGACTTGCCTAGCTTAGTATTCTTGAATGGCATCCATGGCTGCCAATGACAGGTATTTAAAAAAATATTTCAAACAGATCATTCTATGGAGCCAAGGGAAAGCAGGGAGGAGTTCTCCCAACTTCTCTGGATCTTCTGCCATAGCCCACCCTGATACCAGTACTTACCTGTGGGACATTACACTCAAATGACTGCACTTTACAAATAATTCACAGAATATGAAACATTTTTGGATGTTTTGAGCATGTGAAAGGTACTATATGAATGCAATTTTTTTTTCTTGAAGCATTGGACAGAGAAACTGCATTTTGATGAGAGAGTGATTGCATTCAATGCTGCTTTTGAAGCCAGAAGGTACAGAGTTGCCTCAGAAATGGTTTGACACACTGTTACCTGTATGTCACCCAAAAAATGAAAACACATTGGGTGGAATCATCCCAGATTTGCACTAAGTGTGGTAGCAGGTACAGAAAACAATGTTTTACCCGCCAGCCACAATGGTGGCTTCTCAGCCCGTATTGTCCCAAACCCGCTGCATTAATTATATATTCCTGGAAACATGCCGTTTCAATGGCGTGCAGGCTCTCATTTGCCCACCACGACATCACCTTGCCACTTCATCATGCTGGGCGCCACATTTAAAGTGTAGCCTTGTGCAAGCTTCTCAGTGCTCCCAGCCCAGGACTGTGGCACAGAAGACAGGATGGATGGTCCTGAAACCAAAAAGACTGCAGCTCCCCGGTTTAGTGATGCATCCCTCGAGCACGTTTTAGACTCCGTGGAGGCCTGCTGTCATGTCCTCTACCCTCAATCTGGTCGAGGAGGGGCAGCGGCATCACCAATCCAGCATGGGAGGCAGTGGCAGCAGTGGTCAGTGCCAATGCCCTGCAAAAGAGGACAGCCACCCCAGTGCCGCTACAGGATGAATGGTCTTATCTGTTCCACCAGGGTAACTCACTCTTCTCATCACTCTCAACTCATACATTCACAAACCTATCACACATCCACAAGGATTTAACATCTCAAGACGCAACACCACTAACTCTCACACGCACCCTTACATCTCCATCAGGCTCATCTCCTCTGGAGCTCACGTCTTCATTCTGTCCATGGCTCTGCTCACCACACAAACATTCCATGCACTGCCATGTATCTTGCTCACTCTCTCCATCTATTTCCATGCAGGAGAAGCTTGCTTACATTAGCAGGGAGAGTTCCCAGACCGGGGGTGGAGTGGTCCACAGTAGGCCTCTCACTCACTTTGTGGAACGTGCCATCGTGCTGACCGGTGAGGATGTGGACCATGCCTGTGGTGACAGTGAGGTCAGCAGTGAGCACCCTCATGAGGATCCTGCACCACATCATCCCTCTCTCAACGCAAATGTGAGTGCTTTCTCTCCTGCTTTTGACTCTGTTGCCATGCACTTTTTATCTCTACTTTGGTTCTCAGGGAGCAAGCAACTGACACCCTCAGCCAGCCAGTCCCTCAGCTCCATCCAGGTCCTCATCTCCAGCCAAGGAACTGGAAATAAACAGCCTGGAAGACCCATCACAGCGCTTACCCACACCCTCTACCAGTGCAGAGACACGCACCTTGGCGGGACTTAGATCCAGAACAGGCTTGGGTTCACAAACTGGTGGTCACCGCATGGACACATGAACGCAGCAGGAGGAGGCAGGTTCAGTTGAGCTCCGCAGCACTTGGAGGACTGCTATGGAACAGGCATCTGTGAGGTATGTGTCAGGTGATGAACCTCTGGATTTGCCCTTCCAACTCACCTTCGAGACTCAGCAGAAGCGTGGAAACACAACGCAGAGCTATTGGAAGCCCTCAACAGTGGTGGCTCGTGAGTTGGAGGATTGTGTCCGCCTGCTCTCTAATGAAGTGGTGCCCACATGTGTGTGTATGGAGGTCTCATGGGGAGGATGGCGGATGGCATAGAGACCCTGGTCCACCAGAATGTGGAGATGTGTGCAGACCTGCACTCTATTGTGGGAGCCAAGGGTGATTTCCTGCAATGGCAATGCAAGACAGAAATGGGGCACCTCGATGTCCCTCCAGGTGCTCCTTCTCCTCAAGAATTCAGGCTGGGGCCCCTGGGCACCTGAATGGAGGAGGTGCCGCAACTAAACACCCCTGTGTCATCCACTTAGTAATCTATGAGGCTGCCCTCTCCCCGAGTCCCCTTTGCCTATGAACCCCTCAACCTTGTCCTCTGTCAACCCAGAGGGAGCAGCTGGCCAATGAGTGATTCTGGAGGGAGAAGTGCATGTGGCAGGGCCTTTTGGAGCCTCGTGCACGCATTCTCACATGCATGCACATCATTCCTATATCACACTCGCCTCAATGTCCAGAGCATTTTCAATGCTGCCTGCTGGGGTTCATTTTCAGTTCTCCATCAGAATTGACCTGCATCTTCGCCCACCGACTGATCACAGTCCTTTGCAGCACCTGATCTCGCCCACCACAACTCTCTTTTCACTTTCGAGTTGGACAGGATGGCGGTGATTCAGCTTTTCATTCACTCCCTCATCCTTTCTCCTTCCCTAGTCACCCTTTTCCTTTTCCCCATCATTGTTGACCCCCCCGCATCACCTTCCACCTCCCCTCCATGACCTACCAGCCACAACCCTTTTCCTTCGGGGATGTCCAGGTGAACGTGCACATTCCATTCCTTCCTGAAAATTCTACCCCTATCTATATTAACCTACCCAACATCCTCCTTCCGTGTCTGCTTCTGAGTCCCCACCTACCATCCTTGCCATCCTTTCTACTGCTACCGTCGAACCTCACCTTCCCACCCTACTGCCTCACTCTGCCCTCGGTCATTCTCACCATTCCCTCGTACCAAGCCCACCCTCAGTTCACTTCCCAGGAGGTAGTCATGGACTTATCAGAGCCCTCCTTGCACGTTCGCCTGGATATCCCGCCCCTCCAGACCTCTTCTTCCTTTGGAACACCTTTCCCCCTTGGAATCCCCTCCCCCCGCCGGACTCCCCCCACCTTAGTCCTCCCCATCCCCCTGTCCTCCTGGTCCTCCCCACCCCCTGACTCCACACCTCCCCTCGCTTAGTCTTTCCGCCTTCCTGACTCCTTCAGACACCCTTCCTTCTTCCACCACCCTTAGTCCTTCCACCTTCCTGACTCCTTCAGACACCTTTACTTCTTCCACCACCCTTAAGTCTTTCCCCCTTCCTGACTCCATCCTCCACCCTTACTTCTTCCTACACCCTTCCTTCTTCCTCCACCCTTCCTCCCCGAACTCCCTCCCCTTTCTGTTTTCCTTCCTCCCCTGGACCCCCTCCCCGCTCCACACTTCTTTCCTCCTCTGAATTCCTTCCCATACACCTTCCACCCTCGTACACTTACCTCTCAGTTGCTGTCTTCTCCCGTTACCCCCTCCTCCCCCATACTTCCTCCCCTCCTTCCAACACCCCCCAGACTTCTTCCTTCCCCCCCTTCCAACAATACCCTATTTGTTCCCAACCCCCCCAGCATCACCCCAACACCTCTTCCTCTCCCAGTAGATCCTAGACCTTCCTCTCCACCCCTGGTACATCTTCGTCTCCCAAACACAGGTGGCCCTTTCTCTCCACTCCCTCGACCATCATCCATTGTGAGCAGACCCTCAACAGTGACTTTCCAATTTCCATGAGCTGCTTTGCAGCAGAGGCATGTCCATGAGAATCCACCCAGCATGCCATGGACGTTCCTTCAGTGTGCCATTGCTATCGGGCTCCAGCATTTTCTGCTCCTCAGCTGTCCACAATGTGAGAAAGGCCCTGGCAGTAAGTCACAACTTCTGCATGTCACACTTGTCAAGACATGTTTTGCATCGGTGTACAATCACACTGACGTGGGCAGATGATCCACCCATTAATGAGCAAGGACAGGGAAGAAATATTATCAAAAATATAACTTGACTACCAACAAATTGAGATCCATGTTAGTCCTACATGCATGAGCTAAACTTGGTCCAAAGGTTGGAAAATTCTGATCTTTGTGCCATGCTGAAATGCTCCTATAGGCCAGGATTTTCCAGTGGTTGGGCGGGAAGCTGACCGCGATTTCATGGTTGGCTGGCCAAATAATGGCCAGCCAGCATGAAACATGCGCTGTAACTCTCAGCGTTCCCAGGGTGGGGGTGGGAGGAGCGCAAACACCGAAGTGTGTGCATGTGCAAGGGTGCGTGCATTAAAAGCTCCCTGAGACACAGAGCTGCCTCAGGGAGTTGAAGAATTTTGAAAATAAAAAATAAAGAATCTAAAAATGTTAATGACAGGTCCCTGCCACATGAGCAGGGACATGTTAGAAATTTGTTTGAAAATTTTTAAAACATCATTGATCGAAACCTCATCCCACCTGTGGATGAGGTTTCGCAAAAAATCCAAAGGCACTGCTCGCCAACCGTAAGATTGGATGGGCAGCGAAAATTTTCATTTAATTAGAACTTTAACGGCCTTAATAGGCCTGTTAATTGTCGGCGGGCGTGCTACCGACTCCCGCGTACGCCCGCCGATTGAAATATTGTGCGAGTGTGTGATGGTGTTGGGACGCTCACCCGATGTCATCGTGTGTCATTTTACGGTCATTCAGGTCGGGCGGGTGCCCGCCTGACGAGCGCAATATTTTACCCATGGTCTTCTTAACTAAAAATACTCTAGGAGTTCCTCCCAGCCTGAGGAGGGCACCGTCACCACTATGTGCCTTGTATATTTTCACAGCAATAGAGAGATTCATCAAGTGAAATGAATTAATAAACAATAGTGTTCTTCTTACTAACTCTTTACCAATTTTTACGTAATTTGAATCCAGATAGATAAAGTTTTATACTCTATAGGGTTGCTGTAAAGAAAATGCACTTTTATTAAAAGGCTCAACTGTTGGCGATTCAGAAATCCACTGATTATACTTGTGGAGACTTTCAGTCTGTATAAATTTTTTAAAGAATAAGTCAAGGCAGTACTTTATTAGAAAAGTAACTAAAATTTTCACTTGTCTTAAAGTGACTCATTCGTTAATAATGATATTTCGGCATAACATTTTAATAATTAATTTTAATACCTTCTGTCAATACTGATTTTTTTGAACAGCAAAGCCAGTGGCAACATACACCCTTCGAACAATGTAATACAATTTCTTGGAGTAATTACAGTATTGTATGCATATTTTTGTCAAGAATATAATTACTAATCACTGTATATACATTGCCTCCACCAGGGAGCTGAAATTCCCCTAAAAGTCAACTTCAGTTAAAAACTTGATGCAAGTGTAAAATAGGAAACAATAAATTGGGAACTGAACATTTTTGCCTCCCTTGTGTCCTAATAAATGTGGTTGAACCCAAATTTGAACATGCCAAGTCAAAAGCAAAATACTGCAGATGCTGGAAATGTGAAATGAAGACAGAAAATGCTGGAAGTACTCGATCAGGCAGTATCTGTGGAAAGAAAAACAGATTTAAGGTTTCAAATCAATAACAAAAAATTCTGATGAAAAGTCATTCAACGAAATGTGAAATCTGTTTCTCTCCATAGATGCTGTCTTCATATTTATTGCATCTTCTGTTAGAACTATTCAAGCTTGTGGATGTATGTGTTTTTTTTTCATTTTCCATCATTGTTACCTGCCTTTGACTTCTCAATATCACTAGTGGCCTTTGTAAGCACAATTAAAAGCTAATTAGATCGGATTAGTTACATCTGTATTTATTGCTCTACATGACAACTTAAATTTCTATTAAAGTCCCACTTTAGCTTTTTTCACATTGGTGTAACAGATGGACCAAAGCATTGAAAACTGTTAAAACCAAGTTGCTTCTGAAATTATTTTAACAAGATTTTACAGAATGATACAAAATAGAATGTAGGTCAACAGTGTCTTTGACAGCACCTGAAAAGGCAAAAGACAAATTACTGTTTTGAGTGTGAGTCTTAATTGAAAGCTAATTAATGCTACTTATCTAGTACTTCAATTTGTTTTTTTATATATAAAAAATGACTTTAAGTTGTCAGTTGTAGATGGTCAAAACCGGACAATGGCAAATAAGGGTGCTCCTGTAGAGAATTAATCAATAGGTATAAGTCAATAGTTACTTACTATTTAAAGGGGCTTGCTTTTATTCCAGATCTGATAAAGACCATATTTGTATTTGACCATGTATGTATATTGCCTCCACCAGGGAGCTGAAATTCCCCTAAAAGTCAACTTTAGTTAAAAACTTGGTGCAAGTGTAAAATAGGAAACAATAAATTGGGAACTGAACATTTTTGCCTCCCTTGTGTCCTAATAAATGTGGTTGAACCCAAATTTGAACATGCCAAGTCATTTTTTTCCTTTTCAGTTGGATCTGCTGTGTGTTTCCAGAATTTTCTGAGCTTTTTTTATTTTGGTTTAACATAATTTGTATTTTAATTGATGAAAAGAGAAAAGTACACTGTTGTGTTCAGAGTTCCCATCCCAGATTCCCTATCCTTGACCAGGCAATTCAAACCTCCTGTACTCACAGTGAAACAGTACTTCACAAACATTCTGTCATTACTGAGTAAAGGAAGGTATGTGTTTATTTCTTGCATGACTTGTACATTGGTTTGTTAAAATATCCACTCACCTATTTATTGACAAAATAATCACCAAAACGTTGCTCATTTCACTAAGGATTAAGGTTCAGGCATTCCGAAAATAATAAGTGAGGCAGCGAATGTGGACCCACTAATATGCTTTTGTTAATTTATCAATCATAAAGCTAGTGCATTTTCACAGACAAGTAAGATTTTACATGACACCTTTCCTTGGTACACAGAGGGATGGTAGACGTCAAGGGTGCTCAAGACCGCCAGGATAAATTTCTGCACACATGACATACTACTGAATAATAATAGCGTGAAAGTGGAAACCCTGGATTTGTTTAAGCTCTGGAAATGGGAATACTTTAGGGTCATTTTCAATGGATGAACAAATATTGGCCAAATAACTTTCTTCATCCAGAACTAACTTGCAATCATGAAAAATAAAACCATCTTGCTTATTCCCTGTGCATCCCCCATCCCCCAGCAAGCCATCCATTGTTAGCAGATGCAATAGGTTGTAATTCTGGACCTGTGCCATACCCGTTTGACTGAGTTTCCTCCATATAAATAAGAATATACAACCTGTCTCACCTATCTCTGTTTTCTAGCAGGTATATGACCAATAATATATTTCTATGTTACAGCTATTTTGACATTTTTAGGGCTTAGATTTTCATTGATAATCAAATCTCCCATCAATCACAGAAATAAGTTACTAGTATGTATAAAAATATATTATACACAGATAAATAAAATTGTATGGACTATTACGGTTATTTATATATTTAAATATATGTATTTATTCATTTTACACAGAAGTTCATTTTTACATGATTAAGTAAGGTCCCATCAAAACTTTATACTCCGGAGTAACCAGTTATTCATCCTGATGTATATTTTCATTCTACTTGTGGCAGAACACAAATTAAGAACGTATTACATATCCTGAGACAAGACAAAACTATGTCTGGAAGTTCAAACAATCTCCCCAATTTTGGGTAATTGAAGGGCAATGACTGAAATTGCAGAGTATTCCAAGTGCAGTCAGGGTGGTTCATTGTAAATCCACAACAGTAATAAAATTACAGTTGGTGATCTTTCATATCTATTGGTGAAACTGCAAATTTGTCGATCCCTGGTCTGCCTTGTCACTGGTGTGACATGATATTCACACTTCATGATTAACAACAGTGCTGTTATCAGCTCAGAAAAACTTCTGCAGATAATTACCAGGGAAATCTAAATTCATGACGTACTATGCACACACAGTCTAAGTATATTTTTATGATGTCTTTCCCTGATCCTTAAGTGTGCATGTACCATCTTTTTTTGAATCCTACTGATACTGTGGAAAGAAAACCATGTTACATCTGTATTGTTTACTGTATTGCAATCAGTGATCATATTGACCGCAAGCATCAAAATCAACCATCACAGTGACCACAAGCTTCATAATCGGTGGCAACAGTGACTGCAAGCATTTAAATTCGTGATCATAATGGCTGCAAGCCTTGATCAGTTTTTGTCCATATAAAGTGAAACTCGATATGTGTGCCTGCAATAAATCATGAACATCTGTGGAATCTTGTAGCTTTAAATAATTAGATGAAATTAGACATTTATTTGGGGTTCGGTATTGAGTTGAATAAAGAGATCCTATGTATTGTGCTCATGTATAAGAATATTTTTTGCTTTAAAAGAAAGACTTTTGCTTGATGTTTAAAAAAAATCCAAAGATTGAATTATTTAATTCAAACTTTTTCAGTTGAAAATATAGGACTAAATTTTCAAATCATCTAAAATGCAGAAGGTGCCTGATTGGAAAATCCCATCAGTTTCTATCCACTGAAGTCAACTTAGAGGTGATTTTTTGATCAGCCAGCTGCTGCTTCAATAAATGAAATTCATGAGCCATGTACCAAGGTCACATACGACCACTAACACAACTGTGACTGCAGAAAAAAAGACTTATTGCCTTTCTTGATCAGCATAGGCTTGGAGAAATTTAGTCTACTTTCTCTGCAGTAAATGTTACTCTTCATCCAAAATATTAAATTCAATACTGTGTACTTACTTACTACTTGTGAACACTGATAATCTTAGAAATAAACACCGAAAGTGCTGGAAAAACTCAGCAGGCCTGTCAGCATCTGTGGAGAGAGAAACAGAGTTAATGTTTCAAGTCCAATATGACTCTTCTTCTGAAGAAGAGTTGCTGAGCTTTTCCAGCACTTTCTGCTTTTATTTCAGATTTCCAGCATCTGCAGTATTTTGCTTTTCTTTTACTTTTAGTTCCATTTGACTAAAAGTTCCATATTAAAGATTTGGTAAAAGTACCTGTTGGGTGAAGGGGAAAATCTTTTTACTTAGTGAGTTATGATGATCTGGGATACATTGCCTGAAAAGGTGGTGGATGCAGAGTCAGCACTATCAAAAATTAAATTGAATAAATATTGGAAGGAGAAAAACTTGTAGGGCCATGGGAAAAGAGCAGGGAACTGGGACTAATTGGAAAGCTCTTTCAAAGAACTGGCACAAGCATGATGGGGGAATAGCCTCTTGCAGTGCTGTGTGATTCTATGATTGCCTCATGGTAAAGGAGAAAAAATAAATAAAACACTAAATGTTTGAACAAATATTTTTGCACATTTCCATAGAAAAGAGTGGAAATCAATGCTAACTGTCTTTGCAAAACTCTCTTCCCTCTCTTACTCTTTGGGATTCTCCATGTTACATCATATGTCCAACTGGAAGGCTAGGCCTGCAACTTGTTCCTTGACTTCCTACAGTGCTGCTTTGAAAGTGGTCTGCAGGAGTAAAGAAGGATCAGCCCTTTTAATTTGCCTGCTTTCCCTCCCTGCTGGGAAATCATCCAAGCCCCTGCTTGTCTTACTGCAACAAGTGATGATACATAATGTTAAACATGCCATGTTTTGTATGTGAAATGCTTTAGAATACGGTAATACCATCTTAATCAGAATTTAGCAAGAGACACAAGTGTTCTATTTAAAATATTGAAAATGTTTTGTAGTAAGCTACTTGATCTCAGCCAACACCAGTTCGTGTGTCACATTTGGCCTCAGTAGCCTTGAATTAAAGAGACAAAATTCAGTCAGTGTTGCTAATTCTGCCTTACAGCTAAAGAACTGCCATCATTGCATGCAAAGTTGTCATTTTCATAAATAAATCTCTTAAACTTTTAAATAATCCTTCTCTTGGTGTCCTCTAGTACACATCTCTGGATGTGAAGTTGAGGATAGATAGCTGATCAAGAATCAGCTTGATGCCCCTCACAGTTACTTAATTTCTAACTTCAGTAATCTAAGAATAAAAATAGAAAATGCTGCAAATACATAGCAGGTCAGTCAGCGTACAGAGAGAAAAAGAAAACAGATTATGATCTATTCAGGTGAATGCCCATCATCAAAACGTAATATACAGATTCTGACTCTTGTGTATTTGTAGTAGCTTTTGCTTTTATTTCAGAGTTCCAGCACTTGCAGATTTTCTTTTTACTCACTGTGCAGGCTTTCATATGATGAATGGACACTTGGCGGGTTACTTGAGGTTGTCTGGGACCCATGGAGCTGTACCTAATGAAGAGCAATTGCTTCCAGGAGTGGAGGTGGAGAGGTAAGAAACATAACAGAAAGGAAGGGAAAATGTTTACAAAAATAATCAACCAAATTAAACAATGATAGTTTCAGATATATAAAAGTGAGAATTATCTGAGAATTATATATTATAAGTGGATCTTACTGTATCTTGCTGTTATATTTCTTGGATTACATTTTGAGATGTGACCAAGTCTTGGAAATTACAGCACTGAAATGGTCCATTTGGCCTAACTGGTCCATGTCAGTGTTCATGCTCTGCACAAGCCTCCATCCGCCTTCTTTATCTTACCCAACCTACTTTGTGTAAGAAAAAATATGCTTTGCAAACCATATCAGGAAAGGAAGGATAAAAAGGAGATTCATAACTTTGACCTTTCATAAGAAAATAAACTCATTTAAATAAATTTATGATTCAGTTGGACTAGTTTCTCAGCTCTACAGGTAACAGAGATATCCCACAGCCTGTCAAACTCATGAAATATGGAAAGTGCAAGCACAACAGAGACTTCAGTCTGTTCCCATGTAGCCCATGGTATTTGCTGAACCCGACAAATAGTGATTTACGAAATCCCTTTACTGGATTTAAAAGCTGCTAGTCAGCAATAAACAATTTTCTTTACATTCCAAACACCCAGATGTTGCAAAGTAAGAGGAGGTAAATGTGAAAAACCAGGGCTTCACTGCCATCATATTATATTCTTTAAAATTAAAAAAAAAGCTGTTGCCCTGGCTCATATATTTTGGTAGGGCTGTGTTGTAGAACCATAACCTGAGGGTGGGAGTTCTAGATTGCATTGTAACCCCATGGGAGATCTTGCTAGAGCAGTTAATGAACAGCATTTGAACTCTAAGATTGTGTCAAAAGCCTCAATGCACTACAGTAACAATTGGTGTTTAATGGCACAGCCTGGTAATGTCTGCATTGCAGATTTCCAATAGGGTTGCCAACTCTCCAGGCATTAAACATTCATCCATTTGACACTGCATCAACATGATAAAGGTGTTTTAAACCAAAAAATGTTTTGTTTTTCCATTTTCTTTGAACAGCTTCATTTATCAAATATAAAGGATTAGAGCTAGGTGAAAAAGACCATTTAAATGAACCAGGTGGTTGGAGCCATGCATGTATGAAACCTCCAGGAATGCATCCAACTAGAGTTGGCAACCCTAACTTCCAATGAACAAGATAAGATACAGTGCATACAATAGCAGTTACAAGGCAAGCCCTCCTTTGCTGCTTTGATAATAAGGAACAAGATATAACAATGATTTTTCACAATTCTTCATTTTTGTGTGAATAATCAGACCAATTTTCCTTTATAGATCAGTGGCAATGGGACATTGCTAGTACAGGCATAGTTGCATTCCTTCCAACACCTGCAATAACTCCAATGACCCCAGTACTTTTTTTTAAAGAAAATGTAACTGGATTTAAGACATTACCATCTCCCCATTCCCAAACACCAAAGGAAATACCAAGTGATATTGAACATTCAGTACAATCTGCACCCTTCAGGAAAATATTTGGATACCCCACACTGACATTTTGAAATAAATGAATCTGTAGAAAGAGAGTAAATGCTAAAACCATTCTGTGTAGGATTTGTGGTATTTTTCTTTTGAGTGGAACTGTTGACAAGTAAACCATATGTTCAAGTCATAAGTTGTGACGACCTATTTCCTAGAGGTTAATGCAAAAGAGACATATGCACACTCCAACAGGTCAGAACAGAGGTCTTGCTTTCTAGAAGGACAATGTCAAATGCAGTCCATCTCATACCCCTGATGGTTTGTTCATTGCTATGAAGCTAGAGCATCACGTTGGATTCCAAGAGATACAGTTGGCCCCCTTTGTAAGTGGGGGCCCAGTAGAGTATACCATAATCCTTAGCCTGTTTTTACACGGATGTTTCCCGTTCAGAGCCATGTTCTTCCTTCTTTTTCTTAGAGTTGCAAAAGCCATGGAGTCCACAGAAGCAGGCAAAAGTGAATTGGGGCATCACCTATGAGAGTCAGTGCATGGCATCGAACAAATGTTGATCTGAAAAATAAATAAAAGTGTTTCAGGACTTGAGAGAAATATGTGAGAAACATTAAGGCCAGGATTACTAATGGAACCCTATAGATAACAGCTTGTGCTCTGGTTTTACTGGATTGTTATATGAGATCTGAGAGATTGCTGCAAAGGCTGCTCACTCTCTCCCTTTGCAGTTTGATATCGTAATCTCTTCAAAACACAGTTCTGAGTTGAGAGATAGGATTTTCCTTCCAGGGGATGGAAACAGATGTTGGGGCTGTCACTGGGATCAACTTAGATGGGGATGCCCCCTTAATTGGCTTGGCTTTGGCAGCCACTTAGCGTCCGTGGCAGCCTGAATGGAGGTATGACTGTGCAAGTGCGGGCTTGGTTTAAGCAGACCATGAGAGCCATTACTGTGGCTGACATTTCATTGCATTACCTGCTGTTGGAAAGATGTCTCAAGAGATGCAGAGGCCTGGAACCCAGGCAGGGCTGCCCCTCACTGCCCAAAGACTTACTGACCACTTTCCCTGAACTAACTAGGTGGGAATGTAAGTTCTGAGGAGGACACAAAGAGGCTGCAAAGAGATATAGACAGGTTAAATGAGTGGGAAACAGGTGCCAGATGGAGTATGATGTGGTTAACTGTGAGGTTATTCACTTTGCTTGTAACAATAGAAAAGCAGAATATTTTTTAAAAAGGCATGAAACTTGTAACATGTTCAGAGGAACTTGGGTGTACTTGTACATGGAACACAGAAAGTTAGCATGCAGGTACAGCAAACAATTAGAAAGGCAAATGACACACTGGCCTTTGTTGTAAAGGGATTGGAGCACAAGAATAAAGAGGTCTTGCCACAATTGTAGAGTGATTTGATGGAACCACACTTGGAGTAGAGTGTACTGTTTTGGTCTCCATATTTAAAGAAGGATATATTTGCTTTGGAGGTACAACAAAGGCTCAGTAGATTGGTTCCTGGGATGAGAGAGTTGTCCTATGAAGAGAGAATGAATAAATTGGGTCTATATTCCCTAGGGTTTGAAGAATGAGAGATGATCTGATTGAAACTTCCAAGAATCTGAAAGGATTTTACAGGATAGACACTGTGAGGTTGTTTTCCCTGGCTGGGAAATCTAGAATGGGGGGCAGTCGCAGGATAAGGGGCCAATCATTTAGGACTGAGACGAGGAGAAATTTCTTCACTCAAAGGGTTGAGAATCTCTGGAATTCTCTACCCCAGAGTGTTATTGATGCTTCATCATTGAACACATTTCAGGCTGAGATAGACAGCACTTTATACTCTCAGGGAATCAAGGGATATGGGGAGTGGTTGGGAATGTGGATTTGAAGCCAAATATCAGCCATGATCATATTGAATGGTGACCAGGCTTAACCAGCCACATGGTCTACTCCTGCTCCAATTTCCTATGTAACTTGCATTGACTCGATGGCACCTGTGTGTCAATGTTTAACTCCCTACTTTGTGCTGTTCACCCTTTCATGCAGCCCACCAAGTTCCCTGGGCTGGCCGTGACTGGCTCCCAGCTATGTATTTTCCTTCATGCACCTGATCTGCTCCAGGCAGTGTGTCTTGTGTTCACTGCAAAATCTGAACAGACCCCTCATTGAGCTCTCAGTAAGCTCTTTAACAATCTTTATTGCTGTGGTTAATGGTTCAAGCAGGATCTTGGGACCATCCTCCCCCACTGCCCTAGTGAAACTTGCTGGCACTGGTAATGACACTGTGAAGCCAGCATATGGCCAGTGCTCGTATTTATGTCCCCTGCCTGCCCACATTTCCCACATGCCCAGCGGGACCTGAAATTTCAGCCCGATGTTTCTGCACAATATTCAGCTTCAGAATAAGTTACTTAAAAGTGATGAATATCTAGGTAGCGAATTTTTATCTGCTTAAGTTTAAGTGCCCTTAATGAATTTCAGTTCAGTAAGAGCACTTCTTTCACTCAAATCTTTTCAATCTACAGGACAAAATAAGTTTTATTTGATTTTAATTAATTTTATTTTACTTAAGAAAAATAAGCGGAAGTATTTCTGGTCAGCATCCTCAGTAATTTACCAAAGCAAGCACAGGTGTGGTGAGTTTGAGTATGGTATTAGAGTTATGTACGGGATTAGCAACCCAGATATCAGGTGAGACCAACTCCAACTCATGCTCCCTGGGGGCTGGCTTCCCTTTGTGAAAATGGGCATTGCAGAATCAGCCAGATAACCCACCAGCTGCAATTTGCAAGCAATTACAGGGCTATAAACAATGGCACAGAAACATTGAGGATAACCGTTCAGATCAGCCAGAGGCTGCTTTTTGAATGATCCTGTAGATGGAGCATGGCAGCTTGGTGGTTGTGGTAATGGACGAGTAATCTAATGGTTGTAAGTTCAAATCCCAACATGGAAAATTGTGAAATTGAATTGGATATTTGCAATAGAGCATGTGAATAATCATATAACCTATTGGATTATAAGAAAAAAATAGCTGGTTCACTAATGCGGCCTACCATTGACTGCAAGAATTATGTTTACATGCATTTTTATACATTAAAATGTAAATGTTCCAAGTACCTTTCTTCATAACAGCTGTTTACCACAAATTAGTATAATCTTAGTGATGGAAATTGAAAATAATTAATTAACTTTAACATAAGTAAACTGATTTAATGACGCCTCAGTGGCGGCCACAACTTTAGCCACTTAAGCACCATGCTCTGCAAATCCCTTTACCTCCCCACTTGTCTATCCTTTTTTAAGACCTTCTTGAAGCCTACCTCTGACCTAAGGTCTTGGTCATCCTTCTTAAAATCTCCTTCATCCAGTTTTCAATAACACCTTATGGTTTAGCTATATTAAAGACGATTTATAAAAGGGAAAAAAAACTTGCATGTCCCAAAGTGCTGTACAGCTAATTAAGCACATTGTGAAGTGTAGTTACTGTAGCAATGTAGAAAAAGCAGTAGCCAAAGTGCACACAGCATGGTATCCACAAACAAAAATGTTATCATAACCAGAGCATCTGTTTTAGTGATGTTAGTTGAGTGATAAATATTGACCAGGGAGATCCCCTAAGCTCTTCTTCAGATAGTGCACTGAGATCTTTATGTCCATCTGGGAGATCAGACGTTGCCTTGGTTTAACGTTTCATCCAAAAGACTGCAACTCCATCAGTGCAGCACTCCCTCGACTCTATGCTTGAGTATTAGCCTAGATTATGTTCTCAAGCCTCCAGAGTAGGGCTTGAACCCACAACCTTTTGACTCAGAGTGTTAGCCATTGAGCCACAGCTGACACCATTGCTGCTGGAATTTGTTAATTTTCACAGCCCAAAAATGGGAGTTTGCAGGAAGATAAGGGATAAAAACAACATTGAGGGCTGGATTTTTGCAGTGTTGGGAAGACTCTGGGAACCTTTAAAAATAATGGGCGGATCCCTGACGTGGAAGTCCCACCCCCATTTCTGACAGATCCAATTTCTGCTGGGAGGAGGCTCGCGGCAGAGCCTGATTCACACAGGTGGAAACCACAAAGTCAGCAAGGCCATTTAATGTAGTGGTGAGTTCAGATAGACTCCATTTTTGCTGGTCCCGTCATGACATGCAGCGTAGGAGTCATAAGTTGATGGAGTAGGCATAAACACTCCTGAAGGACGGATAGGGTCTGCTTAAGTATCATGATCTTAAGGTTTTTAAACCCTCTGCGCTTTAAACTTGAAAGGAAAACAGGCTGAAGCTGTCAGTGAGTGTTTAAAAAAAAATTCTGCTGGACTGCTTTGATTTTTTTTTATTCATTCATGGAATCTGGGCTTCGCTGGCTGGGGCAGTGTTTCTTGCCCATCCTTAGTTGCCCTTCAGAAGGTGGTGGTGATCTGCCTTCTTTAACTGCTGCAGTCCATGTGGTGTAGGTACACCCACAGTGCTGTTAGGGAGTTCCAGGATTTTGACCCACCGACAGTGAAGGAACGGTGATATATTTCCAAGTCAGGATGGTGAGTAACTTGGAGGGGAACTTGCACGTGATGGTGTTCCCATCTGTCTGCTGCCCTTGTCCTTCTAGATGGCAGTGGGTTTGGAAGGTACTGTCTAAGCAGCCTTGGTGAATTCCTGAGGTGCATCTTGTGGATGGTACACACTGCTACTACTGTGCGTCATTGATGGAGGGAATGAATGTTTGTGGATTTGGTGCCAATCAAGTGGGCTGCTTCGTCTTGGATGGTGTCAAGCTTCTTGAGTGTTGTGGGAGCTGCATTCATCCAGGCAAGTGGATGGTATTCCATCACACTCCTGACTTGTGTCTTGTAGATGGTGGACAGGCTTTGGAGCGTCAGGAAGTGAGTTACTTGTCGCACGATTCCTAGCTTCTGACCTGCTTTTGTAGCCACAGTATTTATATGGCTAGTCCAGTTCAGTTTCTGGTCAATGGTAGCCCCCAGGATGTTGACAGTGGGGGATTCAGTGATGATAATGCCATTTAACATCAAAGGCCGATGGTTGGATTATCTCTTGTTGGAGATGGTCATTTCCTGACACTTGTGCGGCGTGACTGTTACTTGCCACTTTCAGCCCAAGCCTCGACATGGACTGCTTCAGTATCTGAGGAGTTGCAATCAATGAACATCTCCACTTCTGACCTTATGATGGAACGAAGGTCATTGATGAAGCAGCTGAGGATGGTTGGGCCGAGGACACTACTCTGAGGAACTCCTGCAGTGATATCCAGGAGCTGAGATGACTGGCCTCCAAAAACCACAACCATCTTCCTTTGTTCTAGGTATGACTCCAACCAGTGGAGAGTTTTCCCCCTGATTCCCATTGACTCCAGTTTTGCTAGGGCTCCTTGCTGCCACACCCGGTCAAATGATGCCTTGACGTCAAGGGCAGTCACTCTCACCTCACCTCAAGAATTCAGCTCTTTTGTCCATGTTTGAATCAAGAGTGTAATGAGGTCAGGAGCTGAGTGTTCCTGGCGGAACCTGAACTGGGCATAAGTGAGTAGGTTATTGCTAAGCAACTGCCACTTGATAGCACTGTTGATGACCCCTTCCATTACTTTACTGATGATTGAGAGTAGACTGACGCAGCGGTAATTGGCCAGGTTGGATTTGTCCTGCTTTTTGTGTATAGGACATACCTGGGCAATTTTCCACATAGCCGGGTAGGTGCCAGTGTTGTAGCTGTACTGGAACAGCTTGGCTAGGGGTGTGAAAAGTTCTGGAGCACAAGTCTTCAGTAATATTGCTGGAACGTGGTCAGGGGCCATAGCCTTTGCAGTATCCAACGCCTTCAGCTGTTTCTTGATATCACATGGAGCGAATTGAATTGGCTGAAGACTGGCATCTGTGATGCTGGGGACCTCCAGAGGAGACCGAGTTGGAACATCCACTTGGCAATTCTGGTTGAAGATTGTAGCAAATGCTTCAGCCTGATCTTTTGCACTGATGTGCTGGGCTCCTCCAACGTTGAGGATGGGGATATTTTTGGAACCTCCTCCTCCAGAGAGTTGTTTGATTGTCCACCACCATTCACAACCGGACGCAGCAGGACTGCAGAGCTTAGATCTTAGATCCAAACTGGAGGAACAACACCTCATCTTCCGACTAGGCACTTTACAGCCGGACTGAATATTGAATTCAACAACTTTAGGTCTTGAGCTCCCCTCTCTATTCCCACCCTCTTTCTGTTTCCCCCTTCCTTTTGTTTTTTTTCCAATAAATTATATAGATTTTTCTTTTCCAACCTATTTCCATTATTTTTAAATATTTTTAAATCTTTTATGCTCCCCCCACCCCCACTAGAGCTATACCTTGAGTGCCCTACCATCCATTATTAATTAGCACAGTCGTTTAGATAATATCACCAACTTTAACACCTATGTGTTCTTTTGTTCTGTTGTTTGTGACATCTTTTGATGATCTGCTTCTATTACTGCTTGTTTGTCCCTACAACCACACCAACCCCCTCCACTTCTCTCTCTCTCCCCCCACCCAAACCACCCCCCCACCCCTCCACACACCCCCCCCCACCCCCCCACAACACACCTTAAACCAGCTTATATTTCACCCCTTTCTTGGACTCACTCAAGTTCTGTCGAAGGGTCATGAGGACTCGAAACGTCAACTCTTTTCTTCTCCGCCGATGCTGCCAGACCTGCTGAGTTTTTCAAGGTAATTCTGTTTTTGTTTTAGATCTGATCTGTTGGTTGTGGGAATGCTTAGCCCTGTCTATCACTTGCTGCTTATGCTGTTTGGCATGCAAGTAGTCCTGTGTTGTAGCTTCACCAGGTTGACACTCATTTTTAGGTATGCCTGGTGCTGCTTCTGGCATGTCCTCCTGCACTCTTCATTGAATCAGCATTGATCCCCTGGCTTGATGGTAATAGTAGAGTGGAGGATATGTCGGGCCATGAGGTTACAGACTGTGTTCAAGTACAATTCTGCTGCTGCTGATGGCCTACAGCACCTCATGGAAGCTCAGTCTTGAGTTGCTAGATCTGTTTGAAATCTATCCCATTTAACATGGTGGTAATGCCACACATCACGATGGAGGGTATCCTCAATGTGAAGGTGGGATTTCATCTCCACAATGACTGTGCAGTGGTCATTCCTATCGATACTGTCATGGACAGATGCACCTGCGCCAGGCAGGTTGGTGAGGCTGAGGTCAAGTATGTTTTTCCCTCTTGTTGGTTCCCTCACCACCTGCCGGATTGTCAGGCCATCTGGTGTATAGAAAAAACAATACCATCTGTTCATGCAGTTTCAATGTTGACATTTCCCAAAGGTTATCATTACTAATGTTTAGGTGAGTTTCAAAATCCACAGTTATTTCAGCAGGCAGTTCTGAGTTCACAGTCAGGTTTTCAGTTTAAAGAAGCTATTAAAGGATTAGCTGTCATTGGTATGGGGAATGAATAGAAGTTTGTTTTTATAAGAAATTGAGAACTTGAGATTTAAAAGCTTTGAATGGATTTCATGAATGGGAAATTTTTTCACTATCAAGTGTGTATGAGTGAGAGCTGTGTAAGATTTTTAGAAGTTTATGTTTTTCATGTCCACATGGTTCCTCGGGTCTTCCCACTGGGTGAATGGCTTTGGAAGTAGCATGGGTATATGTGGGACCATGGGAGGTATGAGAGGTCATGGGTGTGGGTGGTGGGCATGAATTGGTGGAATATGAGGGGGCTTTGGGAGCGGGTAGGAGAGAGGGCCTAACAGCTTCTAAAACACCTGGGACAAAGTACCAGAGGAACAAAGTGGGCCTTCTAAGCAGCCAATCTTGGCTTTTGTCCACTCCCATGGCACCTAGGACCTGCTTCCGGGATTAGAGGGCCTGACACAATCCAGCCACCCCGCTTCCCCAGAGCGAATATTGGTTCTAACGGAGCCTTTTACACCAAGGTGGGTCTGCTGGGTCGGGAAATTTCCTGACTTGAACTACTCACCTTGGTTGAGAAAATCTAGTCCTGAGAATAGCTCCCTCCTTCCCAGATAAGTGCATTAGAAAAAAAAGATATAATTGAACTTCAAAAGACCAACTCAACGTAGCGTTCTCTAAGAAGTACATAAGAGATCTAATGCATACATTTCCTGCCAGTTCTGGACACAGCTCCTGCCTAACCTGCAAACGCAGGCCCAAACATGACTGATTCTGAAATCAGTACAGTCCTGCGATAATGACATCAACATGCTTTCCTTCACAAAATAAGTGTTTGGCAGTGTCACATCCATAAATATTACCCAAGGATTTAAGACTCATTGTGTTTTTTTTCTCTGAGACCTTTAAAAATACATTTGACCCATCATAAATGAAAAATAATGAGCATGCTAATAGACAGCTGAAATAGATCCTTGAGAGGATTCTGGGGTAACTGCTCATGCATCAATCATTCACAGTAACTCTAAACAACACACAGGAATGAATCAATGTTAACAAAAATGGATTAGGGTTTGAAATGTGTAGCTTGACTGATGCAACAGGAATACATCCAGTGCATAATCAACCTCAGGAGTGTAATTTTCACAACAGGAAGATTTTCTGAATACATCTTGCTATCCCTTCTTTTGTTCCATCATTTCTGCACTCCTCTCCCTACATTTTTCTAAATTTTCCATCGTTTCCTGTTCTTCACAAGCCCCTGTATTCAATTCAAGATCAGCTACAAAGCAGTCTCTGAAAAATTGGGATAAATATTTTTTTAATGTATATTTAGTGCAACCAGAAATATCTGAGATCAATTTGCAGTCTATGCTGTGCTACATGGTAGGAAGCCTGTTGCAACTAACCTTAGCACTCTGGATTATGGAAAGAAAGATTATGACCAGGGTCCCCAGCGCTGTTCACCACACTAACCTAAGTTCTTATGTGTGCTTGTTAGATGAGGACAGGATCAGATTTGCTCCAATACCTCTGATTTAATAACATGTCTTTGCTCACTGTGCAGCAACAATGTGCCATTATATGCATCATTATGAAATGGGCCTGAATTTTAAGCTTGGCGGGCAGGCGCGATTGGCGGGCCCAGCGTTGGCTGGGAAACCGACCGCTGACCGCGATCGGCCCCTAACCGCGATTTCACACTGGCTGGCCATTTAATGGCCAGCTAGCGTGAAGCGCACACTGTAAAGCTCAGCACTGCCGTGATGGGAGCGGGAGGAGGGTGGGCAATGTGTCAATGCAGGCGTGGGTGAGCGCTGAGAGAGAGCTCCCTGAAGGCCGAGAGCTGCCTCAGGGAGCTGCAGACCCGAAAATGTTGCAATAAAGTTTTAAAAAGCAGAAAAAAAATGTCCGAGCATCATAATCAGGCACCTGAAAATGTAGATGATAAAAATGCTGCCTACAGATTTTTATTTTTATTTTATTTCATAATGGAAACCTCATCCCTTCCTTGGTTGAGGTTTCATGAAAAATGTAAAGGCCGCCTGGCCGATTCGCTCTTCCACCAACTGTAAGGTTGGACGGGCGATGAAAAATAGCAGACAATTGCGCTGTTAATGGGCTTAATTGCCTTCTTAATTGTCAGCGGGTATGCTTCTGACTTTTGTGCACCCGCCAAGCAAAATATTGCGTGAGTGCGTGATGACGTCGGGACGTTTGCGCGACGTCATCTCATACAATTTCACACCCGATTGGGTCAGGCGCGCACCCACCAATCAATGTAGAATTCAGCCCATGATTGTTCCATTTTAACAGAATGGGAAGGACTGGAGATGTAGGTTTAGACTTCAAGGTTATACAAAAGTAGGAATAGATTGTATAGGTGGTTCTTTTCCTGGACAGCAGTGAGCCTCTGGAATACATTGTCAGATGATGTGGTGGGTCCTGACCTTCTGCATCACTATCAAGAGTGGACTGGAACATTTCTTGACTGGGGCAAAAATCGCATCATATGGAAGGTAACTTTCTTTACAGATAATACTTGGTCCATGTGATCTCCTTCAATGGGTTTTGAGCACCTGAGAGGGCTGGAGAGCAATATTTCAGGGTCTTTTTTCCCTTATTGACCTTAGAATTTTTCTAGGGTTTGTTTCCCCACCTAAAAGATTACTTGGCTATGGGTGAAGGATGAGGGATCTGTCGAATTCTCATGCTTCAGTGTTTGGGCTAGGCTTAGTAGACTAAATGGTCTTTTCCTGCCTGCTAATTTCATATGTTCATCCACTTGCCTGGATGAGTGCAGCTCCAACCTCACCCAAGAAGCTCAACACTATCCAGGATAAAGCAGCTGCTTTATTGGCATCCCATCCATCTTAAACATTCACTTTCTCCATGACCGACATGCAGTGGCAGCACTGTGTTCCAATGCACCTTCCAAACGAGCGACCTTCAGCAACTAGAAGGACAAGGGCAGCAGATGCATGGCAAGACCATCAACTGCAAGTCCCCTCCAAGCCACACACCATCCTGACTTGGAACTATATCACTGTTTCTTCACTGTCACTGGGTCAAAATCCTGAAACTCCCTTCCCAACAGCACTGAGTGTGCCTACACCAGATGGACTGCAGTGGCTCAAGAAGGCAGCTCACCACAACCTTCTCAAGGCCATTTAGGGATGGGAAATAAATGCTAGCATAAATGCTGGCCCATAACTTGTGAAAAAATAAAATAAACTATATATGTGTTACCCAAATGGAAGCGTCATGCCAGTTTACAAGCAGTGGGCACTAAACAGGAAAAGAATTAATCTGGGGAATGGAGGGGGTGGAAAACATGGTCAAGTAGAAAGATCTTAAAGATGCTTTTTGAAGCTGAGGGTAATGTAGCAAGGTAAAATGGTTTTGGAAGAGGATATCAGAGGGTTGGCACATAATTCTAAGAAGCATCAGCCACAAATGGTGAAGTAAATGTTCTTGTCAAAAGGGGGGAAGGCATGGTGAGGGAGAGACTAATGGAGAAAGCATTAATGGGGAGTGGGTGCAGGCTAGAACATGTGGCTGGAAAAGGATTCTCAAATAAATTTGGAGGAGAACTGGGATTCAAAAGTGAGTTTGAGGATCTTGAAATTGACCCTCTGAAGTACAGAGAGTCAATGCATCTCGGTAAGGATGGGACGTTTATGTTGTATAGGAAATGGCTTGGAGAGTTCTGGATTAGTTAGGATTTGTGAAGGGTGTGTACCCATGTCCAGATCCCTGGTGAGAGCAAGGCTTGTTTTCATTCTGATGCCCCTTATGAGAAATCTACCCTTGAGCTAATAAAATGGGGATGTGGATTTCAGTAAGGGTGGTAATGGGTTGAATGGAGTTTGAACGATTGAAGTTGGATCAATGATGATGAAGAACGACCCATGATCATTGGGAACTTTGACCTCATGATGCTGTGGTCTGGCTGCGAGTCAAATAAAATGGCCTCAATCTGAGAGAGGTAAGAGTGCAGTTAGGTAGAACTGATGGACCAGAACTTCTAAGGAGTGGCAATCACAGTCAGATTGCCACTTGGCTCCTTTTTACTTACACTGGGATGCAGCTTCACTAATTTTGCCCGACCTTGCGACTTGGACCGAGTGACAAATGTGCAGCGTGGCGGTCTTCTGAATCCTTCAGCCGGGTGGAGAGTTGGGGGAAATGACACCATGCCCCCTTTTAGTACAGTCAGAACCATCCGAAGTCTGTGATTTACTTTGGAGTTTTGGATAGTTTCCAGTGCAGGGTAATTGCCCATTGGAAGTTTGAACTTCCCTGCAATTCCTGTGCAATCCTTGCCTGGGGACTTTGAGTGATCCCCCAGCACATTTTCTGGGTACCTCCCAGGTACAACCTTCCAGAGATTGGAAGTTATGGGCTGATGTATTAAAGAAACTTGAAGAGAAAGGGTGGGTTACAGGCAGACTGGTGGATAAAAAACATGAGAACTAGGAGCAAAGTAAGCCATATGGCCCATCAAACATGCGTTACCATTCAATAAGATCTTCTACATCAATCCACTTTCACACCCTTTCCTCAATTCCTTTCCTGCCCAGAAATCTACTGATCAACTTAGCATCCATAGCCCTCTGGGTCGGAGAATGCCAAAGATTCATAGTCCTTTGGGTGAAGAAGTTTCTCCTCATCGGCGTAAAAGGCCAACTTCTTATCCTGAGACTTTAGCCCCTAGTTCTAGATCTCCAGCCAGGGAAAGCAGTCTCTCAGCATTTACTCTGTCAAACCCTCTAAGAATTTTAAACATTTCAATGAGATCACTTCTCATTCTTTTAAGTTCTAGGAAATTCAACTCAATCTTTCCTCAGAGGACAACGCTTTCATCCCCAGAAATCAATCTAGTAAATCTTCATTGCTCTCCCCTCCACAACAAGTACCAGTATGTTCCTTTTGAGACAAGATCAATAAAGGCAGGTTTTGAAAGTGGAGGGAGCAGTGCCTGAAAATCTGCTCATACATGAATAATGATCACTTGGGTGAGATAATGGAGAGTAACTCATGCCTGAAGAAAAATACTGCACAAATTGGTCAGTGGCTCCAGTGATTTGAAGGAAATTGTCAACAAAAAAAGAGACATACTTTCCCTCTCATGTAAAAATGAGATAAATAAATAATCAAAGTGTTAACATTTTTCAAATATGTACAAACTTCCATATTGTGTATTTCACAACAAGATGCAACAAAACTACTTGAGGCAAATTTATGTTCATGCCATTGCTACTAAAGAACAGAAGTCAATGGTGTTGAAAGGTGATGCTGCACAAGATGTTCTGGCCGATATGCATAGGTAGGCAGAATGGTCTATTTTAGCATTCTGACACAGTTTCTCTGCATCACACAGTTTGGCGTGTGCTTGCTGCAAAGCTACAAAAAAAAATGCTCTTGTTGCCAGCAAAACACTAAAAGACAAAGTAGCTCATTGACAAGAGCTCAGAAGTCTCTCCCCGCTCTCCAGCCCCCATGACCCTCTCCCGCATCACCAAATAACCCCCAAACAGCTCAGTGTCTTTGTATGGTTTAGAAGACTCAGAAAAGTTGCAATATTAAAAAAGAATGCTCCCTCTTTGCTGGTTTCGGTGCATTGCAGGAATTATATTTTTCTGGATCTATTTGGCTGGTGTCAGAAATTCATCTCAGATCAGATCATATTTTTAAGAGACAGTTCTTATGCAAGTCAGAGCTGGTGAAAATTAAAAATGATGTTCTGCTCTGAATGGGGTGTTAGTATGTGCTTCTACAGTAATTCGAAGCTTTGAGAGCATTGGCAATCATAAGGATGCAGCAGATTCTGTAAGTAGAGCTATGCTGTATTTACAATAGAATTATAGAGCAGCTCAGCTCGTCCCACTCCCCCAGCCTTTCTCCGTGGCCCTCAATTCTCTTCAGATAATTATCCAATTCCCTATTGAAAGTGACAATTGAATCAGCCTCCGGCAGATTCTTCCGCAGTGCATTCCAGATCTTAACCATTTGCTGCTTAAAAAAAGCTTTTCCTCATGTTTTCTTCGGTTCTTTTGCCCTCACCATAAATCTGGTGCCCTGTTGTTGACCCTTCCACCAATGGGAACCGTTTCTCTCTATCTACTCTGTCCAGACCCCTCAGGATTTTGAACACCCCTATCAAATCTCCTCCCAATCTTCTCTTCTCTAAGGAGAACAGCCCTAACAAGCTTCTCTCATCTATCCTTGCAACTGAAGTTCCTCATCCTTGGAATCATTCTTGTAAATATTTACTGCACCCCCTCTAATGTCTTTACATCCTTTCTAAAGTGTGATGTTTAGAATTGGACACAATACTCTAGTTAAGGCTGAACCAGTGCTTTATAAAGGTTCACTATATCTTCCTTGCTTTTGACCTCTACACCTCTATATAGTCGAGGATCCCATAACCCTTTCTAACTGCTTTCTCAGCCTGCCTCCACCTTCAATGATTTGTGCACATATACCCAAGATCCTTCTGCGTCCCCTTTAGAATTGTATCCTTTATTCTATATTGCCTTTTCTCCTTTTTCCTTCCAAAATGTATCACTTCACAACTCTCTGCGTTAAATTTCATCTGCCATATGTCCGCCTGTTGCACCAGCCTGCATATTTCTCTTCTAATCTCCTCACAGTTCACAATACTTCCAAGTTTTGTGCCATTTGCGAATTTTGAAATCTTGAAGTGTTATCAACATGAAACGTTGGGCTGGATTTTGTGGCCCACTCACTGGGCATGTTTTTGGCAGTGGGGTGCATGTAAATTATGTCGGGTGGCTAGCCCACCACCTTCCTGCCCACCCCTGACCCAGTCCCCACTAGGCCACCTGCTCTTAGGCAAATTATTGTCCATTTAAGACCCTCAACCCACCTCCGCCATCATAATACACTGGTTAATGGAAGACAGACCAGAGATTTTTCACCAGCTTTGGTGAAAGGGCAGGAAGGAAGGGGGTTGCCTCCTTTAGGGAATGCCCTGTGCACAAGAGGGCACACCCCTACATTCCTACTCCCCCTTAGTACCTTCCCGCCAGGCCTTCAAAACCCACCACGCCCCCCAGCCGTCCTCACATCCCTCCCTAGTCTGCCCCATCCCTCCCCCTCCCAAAATTCCACACTTACCCAAGTCTGGTGGCTGTATCCTTTTTATCCTGGGGACTGTTTGCAGACCCAGCAGTCCATTCTACTCAGTTCTGTCGCTGCTGGGACTGCTAGAGCTGCCAACCAATCAGATTGACCAGCAGCTCTCGAGGGCTGGACTTCCTTCCTTGAGGGGTGGAAGCCCGAATCTCACTTTGTTAAGGCTGCCCAGACTGTGTTACGGCTGCCGGATGTCCTTGTTTAAAGTTGTTTTCCAATAAAATTAAGTTGTTATCCCTGTTTCCCTCTCCACAGAAGCTGCTAACCTGCTGATAGAGTATTTCCAGCATTTTGTTTTTATTTCAGATTTCCAGCATCCACAATATTTTGCTTTTAATGCATAAACTGTTACATAGATTGTGTACAGAAGATTAAGTAGTATTGTAATTGTGAAGTGTTTAAAATGATTAGGGTTTGTGGTAATTTCTACTTAATCTATTTTCTCTGGTGGGTGAGTTCAGAACAAGGAGGCAATTGAGCAAGGTCATGCTACCAGGAAGCACTTCTTCACACAAAGGGTAATGGGAATATGGAATCAAGAAGGAAAGTGGAGTTAAGATACAGATCAGCCATGATCTAGCTGAATTGCAAAACAGGCAGAAGGGGCTGAATGGACTATTCCTTTTCCCATGTTCCTGGACATGGTTTTTCCAACCTTCATCATTTTCTTTGTTTGTATTAAAATTAGTTTGCAGTTCCCTGTGCAACTATAAAACCATAGTGGTTTTCATAGTATGCATCTCTGTTACGCTCAAGTGGGTACAATTGGCACAAATACCGATACTACATTATTTTTTTAGAAAGGATTAGCCAACACAAACCCTCCCTTATAATAAGAGTGGAAATCATAGTAGCATTATAAAGAAAACAGGGATGCATCATCAGCAAGAATGGATGGAGCAGATAGCTTCGAGCTACATTCACAGTGAATCTTTTGCCAGGGAAGCATGAAACTTGAGACTTTGATATCAACACATGGAGATAATATTGCCACAATGGACTTTGGACACTGCAATTTTAATAATACCAAGACATTTTTGGATATGTTATGCAGATTGAATGTTAGCAAGCCTAGGGTTCTTTCAATGGACAAGATCTGCACATTTACAAGATGATTTTACATTGCCAACTTGTTTCCCTCCTGCCTAGGAAGAGTAGCCTTCATGCAATGCTCATCACCTTTTAAAGGTGGGTAGCAGTTAACTCCACTGTGGACTGAAGAGAATCAGTTTCCCATCAACAATATCAAGACAACATGTATGGCACCAAACTGCAGTCAGTAGTTGGGAGGGTGGTGGTGGTGGAGGTGAGGGAGGGTGACACAGTGGGTTGGGAGAATACCACAGAATCAGTTGTGGCTTGGTGGGTAGTACTCTCACATCTGAGGCAGAAAGTTGCAGATCCAAGACCCTCTCTAGAGGCAATCCAGGCTGACACTTGAGTGCTGCACTGAGGGACATTCAAAGTGGATGTTGGGAGTAGTAAGGTAAAGGATTCTGGTGGTCTGATTGGCCACTTATTAGCCATTACTGTTATATTCTTGTATACTGCTTGTGACCTTTATTCTCTTTATTCGAACATTGATAATTGTAGAGCAGGTGGGCAATGAGTATTTTAGCTCCTGCACTTCTCACTAATGTAACGTGTTTCTAGCAATTACTGCAGGTAGACAGAATGATAGTGAATCTGCAATCACTTTGAATTGTTCCTCCCCTACCTCCCCACTCACCCCCAATCCCAACTCACCTCCTCAGTGTTATCTACAGACAGTGACTCATCAGTGATCCATTTTCACCACATAATCAATCTCTCTGCACAAACACCATTGCAGCAGTGAAATACTAATATGGCCCACTACAACTGGGTAATCAAACTGTAGATACAGTGCCTCAGCTAAGAGAGTCCTTAGAGATGGAATTAATGGATTGAAAGTGAACAGATTGCAATCTAATGCTCCTCAGAGATGCATTATAAAGAAATCATTTACTTCAGTCTATCCATTTCACCCAATAGATGAAACTTGAGTTGTATTTTCACGGGCACTGAACTGCCTTTGGGGGTTTAACAGATACCCAATAACTTTTATTAGGGCAGCAATAAAATCATTGTGTTTCAAAGCAGTTGATTTTCTTTCTTTGAACCAAGAAAATATGTTTTTAAAATGTATATTGTGGAATGGATTAAGGTCGCCATGTTCTAAAGAAATAAATAATTACCTCAGTTATTATAATACCTCTGGTCTGCTGATAGTGGGTAGCTCACAACTGTCAACATGAAAGACAAATTCATAGCTGCTCGTATCAGCAAAAATAGCTATGTTATTTCAATTATAAAATAAAACTTTAGTTCGCATAAAGCTATTTGTTTTGGCTAATTTTCACCCTTGTGCATCTGAAGGCATTGATTCCTGCTGAGGTATGGCTCCACAGGTGCTGGTAGTCCTCCAGTACCTGGATCTAAGTGGTCAGCTTTCAAATGAGAGCCTAGGCAATCATTTTCAACGATTATTCCATCACCGAGAGTATCACTGAGAGGTGCCCATCCATGTGCATTATCCAGCAAGAGTTACTGTGTAGTATTCACAGATGGAAACACCTGGCACATACCAATAGGGATACTGTGCTATAGGTATTCAAAGAAACAATAACTCTTAAATCACCACAACATCTCAATCGCTCAGGAATGTGTGTGCTGTAAGCCACCTAATGCTTTATTTTTTTAATAGATTTCCTACAAGTTTCTTTAAACTAGCAAATATATCATTATGAAGTAAGAGTATTATAGAAGATAGAATTAATGACTTGGAGCCTATTAGACTTATGGAGCAGAATTTTACAGTCCCCCACCAGCGGGGTTGCAGGTGCGGGACCCCAAAAAATTGCTCGAAGTGACCTTTCCACCACCCTGCTGCTCATCCCTGACCTGTCTGCAATTTTATGTTGGGAGGGCGTGGCCTGGGGCAGCAGAAGGAGTTCAGGAGCAAGGGCAGACCTCGGGCAGGAAGGGGTGGGGCTCTCTTAAGGGCCCCTCTCTATGTTGGATGAGGCCTGCCCCTCACCACCCCCTCAAGATCTGTCCACAGGCGAATGCTCCATCCCTTCCTGGCCACTCCATTAGTACCCTCATCCCCCTCGCCCCATTCCCCCTGGGCCTCACCTCCCTGCACTTACCTGGTCCTGGACCCCAGTGTTTAGAAATCTGGGAACTGATTGTAGTCCCAGTCCTTACCACTGCAGCCACTGGCGCTGCTGGGACTACAATGCTGGGATTGGTGCTGTCAGCCAATCAGATTCGCCGGAGACTTTCTGAGCTGGGACTTGGACCCTTAAATGGCTGTGGGGCTGCTGTGATCAGCGGGAATGTGTTTCCTGCTGACCCTTCGGGTGATGAGGTGTGAAGCCCTATCATCTGAAAAATCCTGCCCATGGGGCTTTTATATTGGACTGTTTCTGTACCATATATCCTCTCAGCCCAACCAAACCATGCCAGATGCCTGCATTCATAGGAATGTAGAACTTAGGAGCAGGAGTAGGTGATTCAGCCCTTTGAGCCTGCTCCGCCATTCAATAAGACCATGGCTGCTCTTGTTGTGGTCTCAACTCTACTTTCCTGTCTGCCCACCATAACCCTTGATTCCCTTGTCTATCAAATATCTGTCTAACTCTTGCCTTGAATAAATTCAATGACCCAGCCTCCACTGCTCTCTGGGGAAGTGAATTCCACATCCTAATGAACCTCTAGAGAAAATGTGTCTCCTCATCTCAGTCTTAAAAGGGAGACCTCTTGTTCTTAACCTCTGGTTCTAGCCTTCCTCACAAGTGGAAATATCCTCTCTGTGTCTACCCTGTCAAGTCCCCTCCAGGATCTTATACATTCCAATAAGATCACCTCTCACTTTTCTAAACTCATTCAGTATAGACCCAACATAGAACCATAGAAAAGTTACAGCACAGAAGGAGGCCATTCAGCCCATCTTGTCCAAGCTAGCCCGAGGACACCCAGGTGCCCTTTCTAATCCCACCTTCTTGTACCCAGCCCATAGCCCTGCAGCTTACAGCACTTAAGGTGCAGATCCAGGTACTTTTTAAAAGAGTTTAGAGTTTCTGCCTCTATCACCAACTTGGGCAGCGCATTCCAGACACCCACTACCCTCTGCATAAAAAAGTTCTTCCTCATGTCCCCCTACACCTTCTGCCACTTAGCTTGAATCTATGTCCCCTGGTTCTAGAATTCTCCACCAAGGGAAACAATTTTATCCTGTCCACTCTATCTATTCCCCTCATAATTTTGTACACCTCAATCAAGTCACCTCTCAGCCTTCTTTGTTCTAAGGAAAATAACCTCAACCTATCCAATCTTTCCTCATAGCTACACTTTTCTAACCCTAGCAACATTTTCATAAACCTCCTCTGGACTCTCTCCAGAGCTATTACGTCCTTCCTGTAATGTGGTGACCAGAACTGCACACAATACTCCAGTTGTGGCCTCACCAGTGTTTTATACAATTCCAATATTATATCCTTACTCTTACATTCGATACCTCTGCCAAACATTGTTTAGCATTTCTTCATAGGATAAGCCCTTCATCCCAGGAATGAGTCAAGTGAAACTTCTCTGTACTACTTCTAATGCAATTATATCTTTTGTCTAATAAGGAGATCGTACTATACACAGTATTCCAGATGTAGTCTTACCAATGCCCTGTACAGCTGCAGTACAACTTCCCTACTTCTATATTCCTTGCAATAAATGCCAACATTCCATTTGCCTTCCTAATCACTTGCTGTACCTGGATACTAACTTTTTGTGATTCTGGGCATCCAGATCTCTCTGTACCCATCGAGTTATGCAATCTTTCTCCATTTAAATAGTCTACTGCTTTTTCATTCTTCTTGCCAAAGCGGATAAGTTCACATTTTCTCACATTATACTCCATCTGCCAAATTTTTGCCCACTCACTTAACCAGTCTGTATCACTTTGCAGACTCTCTACCTCCTCTTGACAACCTACTCTCTTACCTATCTTGGTGTCATTAGTAAATTTAGCTACCATACATTTGGTCTCAAATCATTGATATAGATTATAAATAGTTGAGGCCCCAGCACTGATCCCTGTGGCACTCCACTAGTAACAGTTTGCCAACTTGAAAAAATACCCATTTATCGCTACTCTCTGCTACCTGTTAGCTAACCAGCCCTTTAACCATTCTAATATGTTACCCCCTACACCATATTCTCTTATTTTCTGTAGTAATCTTTGATATGGCACCTTATTAAATGCCTTTTGGAAATCCAAGCATACCACATCTACCAGCTCCCCTTTATCCACTTTGCTTATTACCTCCTCAATAAGCTCTAATAAATTAGTTAAACAGAATTCCTTTTTCAGAAAGCCATGTTGACTCTCCTTGATCATATTATGATTTTCTAAGTATCCTGCTATAACCTCCTTAATAATGGATTCCAGTAATTTCCCTCTGAAAGATGTTTAGGCTAACTGGCCTGTAGTTTCCTGCTTTCTGTCTCCCTCCTTTCTTGAATAAAGGTGTTACTTTAGCTATTTTCCAGTCCACTGGAACCCTTTGAGAATCTAAGGAATTTTAGAAGATTATAACCAATCCGTCTACTATCTCTGCAGCCGCTCTTTTAGTTTGCAGGCCATCTGGTCCTGGGAGCTTGTCAGCCATTAGATCTAGTAGTTTTCCCAGCACTTTTTCCTCGTGATGGTGATTGCTTTAAGTTCCTCCCTCCGTTCACCTCTTGATTTTCAAGAATCTTTGGGAAATTTTCTAAGTCTTCTACAGGGAAAACAGAAACAAAATACCCGTTCAACGCTTCTGCCATTTCCTTGTTTACCATTATCATCTTCCAAGTAATAAGTGACCTCCCTATACTTCCTACCAAAAGGTACCAACTCATATATATCTGTTTTGAACTTCATTTGCCAATTATTTTCCCATTCTGCAAGTTTATTAATCACATAATTGTTAGGGTATAGAAGGAGGCCATTCAGCCCATTGTGTCTGCACCGGCTCTCTGAGCATTTTAACTTGGTGCCAATCTCCTGTCTTTTCCCAATAACCCTGCACATTGTTTCTGTTTAGATAATCATCCAATGCCCTCTTGAATGCCTCAGTTGAACCTGCCTTCACCACACTTCCAGACAGTGCATTCCAAACCCTAATTACTCTCTGTGTGAAAATGTTTTTTCTCACCTCACATTTGCTTCTTTTGCAAAACATTTTAAAAGTGTGCCCTCTGGTTCTCGATCCATTTACGAGCGGGAACAGTTTCTCCCTATCTACTCTGCCCAGGCCCCTTATTAATTTGAAAACTTATATAAAGTCTCAGCCTTCTCCTCTCCAAGGAAAACAGTCCCAACTTCTCCAATCTTTCCTCATACTGAAGTGCCTCATCTCTGGAACCATTCTCGTAAACGTCTCCACTCTCTCCAATGCATTCACATCCTTCTTATAGTGTGGCACCCAGAACTCTACACAATACTGCAGCTGAGGCCAAACCAGTGTCTTATATAGTTCATTATAACCTCCCTGCTCTTGTACTCTATGCCCCTATTAATGAAACCTAGAATACCGAATGCTTTAGAAACAGCTCTCTCTAACTGTGCTGCTGCCACCTTTAATTACTTATATACATATACACCCAGGTCTCTCTGCTCCTGCACACCCTTTAGAATAGTATCCTTTATTTTATACCGTTTTTCCATGTTCTTTGTACCAAAGTGCATCACCTCGCACTTCTCCACATTGAATTTCATTTGCCATCAATCTGCCCACTCCACCAATGTGTCAATGTCCTTTTCAAGTTCTACACAGTTTATAATTCTCCCAAGTTTTGTGTCATCTACAAACTTTGAAATTGTCCCCCGCACACCAAATTCTAGATCATTAACATATATCAAGAAGAGCAAGGGTCCCAAAACCAATCCCTGGGGAACTCCACTACAAACCTTCTTCCAGCCTGAAAAATAGCCATTAACCTTTACTCTCTGTTTCCTATCCCTCAGCCAATTTTGCATTCACATTGCCCCTTTTATTCCATGACTTGTAACTTTCCTCATGTTGTGTGGCACTGTTATCGAATGCCTTTTGGAAGTCCATATATAAATCCATGCTGATTCTTCTGAATCAATCCAAATTTTTCAACGTGAATATTAATTCTATCCTGAATAATTGTTTCTAGAAGGTTCCCCACCACCGAAATTGAACTGACTGGTCTGTAATTGCAGGGCAAACCTTTACAATCTTTTTTGAACAAGGGCATAATGTTTGCAATTCTCCAGTCCTCCGGCACCTACCCCGAATTCAAGGAACATTGAAAGATTATTGCCAGTGCCTCTGCAATTTCCATTCACACTTCCTTCAATATTCTTGAATGCAACTCATCCGGTCCCAGTGCCTTATCAACTTTAAGTACTGACAGCTTATCCAATATCTTCTCCTTATCAATTTTAAACCCTTCTAGTGACTGAGTTTCCTCCTCTGTCACTATAGCCTGGGCAGCATCTACCTCGTAGGTAAAGACAGATGGAAAGTATTCATTTAACACCTCAGCCATGCCTCTTGCCTCTATGTGTAAATCCCCTTTTTGGTCCCTAATTGGCCCTACTCCTCCTTTTACCACCCTTTTACTATTGATGCGCTTATAGAATACTTTGGGATTTTCTTTTATGTTAGCTGTCAGTCTTTTTTCATAATCCCTCTTTGCTTCTCGTATTTGCTTTTTCACATCCTTTTTGAACCTTCTGTATTCAGCTCAGTTCTCAGTTGTATTTGCTGACACCTGTTGTAAGCTCACTTTTTTTCCTATAACTTAATTTTTATCTCCTTTGTCATCCAGGGAGCTCTGGATTTGTTTGTCCTACCCTTTCCTTTTGAGGGAACATATCTTGACTGTGCCCAAACCATCTCCTTTTTGAAGGTGGCCCATTGTTTAGCTACTGTTTTTCCCACTCTATCCAGCTCAGCTCTGTTTTTGCCCCATTGAAGTCTGCTCTCTGCCAGTTATTATTCTTACTCTCGATTGACCAATATCCTTTTCCACTATATTCCAAAACCTTATGGTACAACGATCCCTGTCCCCTAAATGTTCCCTTATTGTCACTTGATCTACTTGGCCCACCTCATTCCCAAGAACCAGGTCTTGCAGTGCCTCCTTTCTTGTTGGACTGGACACATTCTGCTGTCGGAAATTCTCCTGAACACAATCTAGGAACGCTTGTCACTCATTTCCCCTTACACTACCACTATCCCAGTCTATTTACGGGTAATTAAAGTCCCCCATTATAACTACTCTACGATGTTTACACCTCTCTGTAATTTCCTTGCAGATTTGTTACTTTATATCCTGCCCGCTAGCTGGTGGTCTATACATTATACCAAGCAATGTAACTACACCCTTCTTATTCCTTAGCTCTAGCCAAATTGATTCTGTCCTTGAATCCTCTGACATATCCTCTTTCCCCAGTACTGCAATACTTTCCTTAACCAAAAACGCCACCTCTCCTACTTTTTCCCCTTTCCTATCTTTTCTGAACACTTTATAACCAGGAATATTTAGCACTCAGATCTGCTCTTCCTTAAGCCAGGTCTCTGTTATCGCCACAACATCATAATCCCACAAGGCAATCTGTGCCTGTAACTCCCCAATTTTATTAACTATACTCCATGCATTCACATCAGTGTAACACTGATTTAGACTTCATTACTTGCTCCCCTACTCCGACTTCATCTAATATTACCAGTCTCTATTTTAGTGCTCTCTGCCTCTTCCAACATTCCATGCACCCTGGTATTACTTTCTAATGTTCTCTCCTGGTCCCCACATCCCTGCTGAGTTAGTCTGAACCCACCCCAGCAACACGAGCAAAACGACCCACAAGGAACTCAGTCCTGGCTCTGTTCAGATACAACCTGTCCGGCTTGTACAAGTGCTGCCTCCGCCAGTCCCAGTGTCCCAAGAATCTAAAGCCCTCCCTCCTACACCATCTTTCCAGTCACGCAATCATCTGTCATATCTTCCTATTTCTGTGCCGACTGGCATGTGGCACTGGGAGTAATCTGGAGATTACTTTAGAGGTCCTGCTTGCTAATTTTCCACCCTAGCTCCCTAAATTCCGATTGCAGGACCACAACCCCCTTCCTACTTTTGCCGTTAGTACCAGTGGACCACAACCTCTGGCTGTTTGTCCTCTCCCACAAGAATGTCCTGCAGCCGTTCTGTGACATCCTTGACCCTAGCACCAGGGAGACAACAAACCATCCTGGAATCATGTTGACGCCTGCAGAAATGCCTGTCTGCTCCCCTAACGAAAGAATCCCCTATCAGTGGTGCCCTTGCGCTCTTCTTCCTCCCCGCCTTCCACCCATGGTGCCATGGACTTGGCTCTTGCTGCACTCCTCCAAGGATCCATCACTCTCAGCGATATCTAGAATGGAAAACCAGTTACTGAGCAGGACCTCTGGCTGTTTCACTTGGACTACCTGGTGGTCACCCATTCCCTATCTGCCTGCTTGCCCCTAACTTGCAGTGTGACCACCTCTTTGAATGTGCTATCCATGTAGTTCTCTGCTTCACAATGCACCTCAATGACTCCAGCCGCTGGTCAAGCTCTGACACGTAGAACTCAAGCTTGTGCAGCCGGTGACATTTCCTGCACATGGAGTCGTCTGGGTCACGAGAAGTGTCCATGACTTCCCACTTGCCACAGGACGGGCATTCCGCTTGGCTGAGCTGTCCTGCCATGCCTTAACCATAAACTTTTAAATCACTTAAACTTTTAAATCCTATTTAATAAATCTTACCAAAAAGTACAGTTCCTACTTTATTCTAAACCTTGGGAATAGAATAAACTTTAAACACCCACTAGATACTCAAGATACTCACCAAACAGCTAGTTTCTTCTCCAACCAGTCAAATTGCTTCTTTCCTGTGATGTCACAATTTTTTTTCACTCTCCTTTCGAACTCAATGCGGGCCAGTTCTGATCAGCTGACAGGTCCGCCTTTCCGGCTGCTCTTCAGAAGGTGAGGGGGGTAGGCCGCGCTCCCTGGGCTGTATTTATTCTCTCCCCACTCCGTGTATCTCCCGCAGGCCCGCCTCCGACTGCTCTCCCTGAAAGTGAGTGATGTCTTCCTGTAATTTGTTGCAGTCCTCCTCAATATTGATTATTCTCCCACCCTTTCTGGTATCAACTGCAAATTTAGAAATTGTGTTTTTGATTCCAAACCCAAATCATTAATGTAAATTGTGAACACCACTTCTCACATTCTGCCACTCTGAATAGCTACCCTTTACTACCACTCTCTGATTTCTAGCTTGAAGCCAACTAACAATCAATTCAGCCACTTGTCTCCTGACTCCACTTTCTTTGACCTTATTCATCCTCTATCCCACCTAGACTTGCACCTTGGAAGGTGGGATACAGGAATAAGGGGATCTTGGAGTACAAATACACAAATCACTAAAAGTTGTGCCTCAGATTAGTAAGGCCATTAAAAAAGCAAACCAAGCACTAAGCTTTACTTTTAGAGAGATAAAATTGAAAAATAATTATGCTAAACTTTAGTTAGACCACACTTAGAATACTGCATGCAGTTCTGACCACCACATTATAAAAATGATAAAGAGGCACTGGAGACGGTGCAGAGAAGATTTACAAAAATGATACCAGAAATGTATGGGTATACATATCAGGAGAGGATTAACAGGCTGGGTCTATATTCTCTTGAAAAAGAAGGCTAAGGGATGACCTAATAGAGGTCTTTAAGTTATGAAAGGTTTTGAGAGGGTAGACACATAGAGAATGTTTCTTCTTGTGGGAAAGAGCATAACCAGAGGCCATCAACATAAGATAATCACCAAGAAATTCAATCAGGAAATTAGAAGAAATATCTTTACCAAAAGAGTGGTGAGAACATGGGACTCGCTACCACAGAGAGCGATTGAAGGGGCACCAGGCTATTATGGGGCACCTTATCAAAGGCCTTTTGAAAATCCAAATAAATTGCATCAACTGCATTCTCTCTGTTGTCTCCTCAAAAAATTCAATAAGGTTGATCAAACAAGATTTTCCCTTTTGAATTCCATGCTGACTATTCCTTATTATATTTTGCATTTCTAGATGTTCTTCTATTCTCACCTTTAGCAGAGATTCCATTACTTTTCCTACCTCCGATGCTAAGCTGATTGATCTATAATTCCATGGACATGTTCTGTTCTTCTTAAATATAGAAATTACATTAGCTATACAGTAGTCCTCTGGCACTACACCCTTTTCTAAAGAATGATTAAATATGTGTAGTAATACATCTACTATCTCTTCCCTGGAGTCTCCTAAAATATGTGGATGCAATCCATCTTGATCAAGGGTCTTAGCATCTTTGAGTTTGTTTAGTTTAGTCAATACATCCCCCTTTTCATTTTAAATTTCTTATCTCATTGCTCTTCTCATCTTTCAGTCATGTCTATTTGTTCTATTTTTCTGGTAAATGCCGATGCGAAATAATTATTTAGTATCTTTGCTATCACTCTCATTAGCTGCAGTATTATCCTGTCTATCCCTTAATTGTCTCACTCTCATCATAGTCTTCTTTTCTTTATCGATGGGCCTGTGAAGTATTTTACTATTTTGCTGTATGTTCCTTGATAACTTAATTTCAGTGATTCCTATTTAGTGGTTTTTCAGTCTTTAGTTGAACAAAGATGCTAGATAAATGCAAGTTTATCGTTCTCACCAATTAAAAATGACATTTGTCAGGAATGACAGGGTATCAAAGTGACCTGTTGTACTCTGGCAAAGTAAAATTGAGGAAAATATAGTCTCCAGAAATTAATCTTGCATAGCAACTAGGACCCAAATGATAAGACAGCAGCAAATAGTTGGAAAGAAGATGCTTTGTGCTTTTAGGGTGTTGTGTTTTCCAGCTCAAATATTCTTGGAAAATAAATTTCTGATGCCAATTACTTGCCAATTTTACTTATCAGGGAGAAAATGAATTAGAAATGTGGCAGAAATACACTAAACCATTGCAAAGGTAGAACAAATAAGCTAATTGGAGATAGAGAGAAGATCAGAGATGGAGGAATAAACACACAGATGGGTCAGAAATTCAGGGAAAGATAAACTGAAGCTTGACAGATAAAAATGTAAACAGACAATACTTAAAAACTGGAGAACCGTTTAATTTTGCTGTTTTACCAAAACTGGTAAGTGAGTAAAACCCTTTAATCATCAAATTTGACCACCAACCTGTGCACATTAACATAGTTGTGATTGTGCAAAAATGTGTGATAAAGTATCCTTAGCTACCAGGTATCTGAATTCAGACAGCTTGAATCTTCCAATGTGAGTATTTGCCTCTGTAATGACCCTGGCAGCTTGTGGTCACAAAATTTGCTACAAGACAAGACAGGAAATAATGCAATCTCATGCCATCCCTGCAGCTTCAGGTTGACTCTAGCTGTCACACTCTCACTGTTAAAAGGGGAACTGCTGAGAACGAGCTGCAGTGAGTATGATTGAACAGGTTGGAAGAAGATCATACGACTGTAACACTTTGCATAAGTACAGGCCAAAACCAACCCCAAGGAACATAACTAGACTTGGTTCCAGTTCAGCTTTCCAAGCATGCAAAGTTAGGCTCAACTCTACAATTTGGAATTGTACTTTGTCCAATTTATTTGTGAGTTGCATTAAATAAATGTTCAAAAACTTATTGCATTGCAGAATTAACATAGAACCCCTAAGGGTAGTGACATTTCTTTAATTATATGGATTATAAAACAAATCCATTGCTATCTACAAGGTTCCAGTTGCTAATACTGGTACCAGCTGGCACTACGGCACATTTGCAGTATCATTCATTGGCATCTGGAGAATTCTGACTGCCAATACCTGATGCTATCTGATACTGGACAAGTGCCAGCTATCACTCCATGGTGTCTGGAGGGCTCAACTGCTAATTCCTGATACTACATTGCATTGGACAGTTGCCAAACATTATTCAGTGGTATCTGGAGGGTTTTAACTGGCAATACCTGACAGTAGCCAGCAGGTGTTTTGCTTTGGGTTGAAATCACAAATATTGTCTACTGAATATTTGGGGAATTTGGACCAGCTGAAGCTAGAAATCTCCGTTCACTTTTATTATTGAGCGAGTTGTGTTGTCTGTATTCATGGCTATTTTCCAACATAACACTCACTGCTCTTCAAACAAAAGATATGTAAAAGATAGATATTTTGACTTGGAAAAGCTTTATATAAATGCTTATATTATTATATGACAATGAATGAACTACCATTGCATTGCACTATCAGCAAATGGTTTTTTAAAAATTCGCTCTTGGGATATGAGCAATGGTAGCAAAGGGCCAGCATTTATTGCTCAATTGCTAGTTGCCCTTGGGAATGTGGTGGTAGCTGCCTTGTGTAACCGCGGTCGTCCATGTGAGGAATGGGTGTTCCAGGGTTTTGACCCAGCAATGATGAAGCAACAGTGGTATATGCCCAAATCAGGATGGTTACGACTTGTAAGGTAACTCGTTTTGGTGTTTCCATGCACCTGTTGCCCTTGTCCTACCAGGTTGTGGAAGTCACAGATTTGGGAGGTGCTGCCGAAGATGCCTTGGAGAATTGCTGCAGTACATCCTGAACATTTCAGCCATGTAACACCAGTGTTGGAGAGAGTGGATGCTTAAAATGGCAGATGGGTGCCAATCAAGCAGACTGCTTTGTCCCGAATGGCGTTGAGCTTCTATATGTATTCAGGCAAGTAGATGGTATTTCATTACATCATTTACTTGTGCCTTGAAGATGGAGGAGAGGTTTTGCAGGAGTCAGCTGAGCCACTCATCACACAATACCCAGCCTCTGACCCACTCTAGTAGCTCTGATATTCATGTGACTGGTCCAGTTGAATTTCTGCTCAATAGTGACCCTCAAAATTTTGAGGCAGTGCATCAGTAGCCATTGGGGCATTGGAAACAATCTGTAACAGATGATTATCCTTTCCTGCATTTCAACCAGACAGTGTTAACACGGGAGAACAATCAGAAATCACACAATAATCTTCCAAAGCTGCTTAATTAATTGTCCTAGTTACTCCGCCACTCCATTCTTCATTTGCTAAATTGTGATCAACAACTCTTCCTACTCCTTAGCCTAGACCACCATTTTATACTTAGTAATCTCCATCTCAAATATTTTGTAGATGAAAAGAAAATTCTATTCTCTTCACAAACCTTTCATCGACAATAATCAAACTGTGGTTCAGTGCTGAGAATGGGAAGGATCAGATCATGGCAGAACTTTAAGAATAAAGAGCCCATTGGTGGCTCATATGATGTACAAACATATTGGACTGGATGAAATTATGGAGCAAATCAGATCTGGCAAAGTCCTACATTAGACACCCCAAACCTAGTAAGTTAAATATTACAAATTAGCTTTATTTTAATGCAAGCAATTATCCTTCTATTTTAAAGATAAACAGGAATATTTGATATGTGCTGTGATATGGCTGTATGCCTATACAGTTGCATTTCATTCTTCTCCTAGTGATCTAGCTGAAGTATCACACAGTGAGCTTGCCACATCTTTGCCCTACCGCATAGCATCCCCGACACTTGCCTGTAGGATCACGTGGCACATTGTTACTAACCCCTATTGCAACAGTGTAATGTAGTATGCCTTGTGAACTTGTCATATCCTGGCTATAACATGCAGCACTCTGCATTCTTGCAAATCAGTTGCATATCTACAGCTTTGCATCCATGGCCCATCTGCTGCATGCCTTCAACAACCTATGGGACCGAATGGTATAAAGAAATAATTGTATTTCTGTATTTTTACATCTATATATCTATATCTTTTTATATCTATATTTTTATTTATATATCACTCAAGCTCAGGATGCCCTATTATAGCCAATGGAGCATTTTCTAATTGTATTTACTGTTGTAATGTTGGAAATGAGGCATCTAATTTTTGCATAGCAAACTCGCACTAACAGCAATAAAATAAATTACTAGATATTTTAGGTGTTGAATAAGGGATAAATATTGGTCAGGACACTGGGAGAACATCTCTGTTTTTCTTCCAATTGTGCCACTTGATCTTTGACATATATCTGAGGACAAACAGGGCCTTGATTTAATGTCTCATTCAAAAGGCAGCACCTCCCAACAGTGTAGCACTCCCTCAATACTGCAATGATATGTCAGTCTAGACTTTGTGCTCCAGCCCCTGGACTGGGAGCTGAATCCTTCTGGCTCAGTGGTGAGCGTGCTACCCACTGAAACACAGCTAACACTTGAAAAAAAAAATCAGCTGACAAATGGAGTCTGACAAATGTTGTGTTTGTTTTTCTTTTGTAAGCCTCGATCCTACTCCAATCTTCACGTGTCTTCCGTGTAATATGTGTGTGCCTTCTGTTATCAATCACTAATTACGAAGCTATTGCTCAACTCCCCAACTGAGCAGGGTCTGCAGCAGCAGGCACAGAATAGCAGACTAGAGAAAGTAGCAGTAAATTCTGCTCCTGCTCTGTCCGTAATTAGAAGCCATATGGCATCATTAAAATCCTGACTATTCCCTTCACACAGTAACACACGTTCACATTTTACATCTCTTGGTTGTTTGAAGAGAGCCATTTCTCCTAAATTAAATGCTCTGCTTTACTGGTTGAAGCAAAATGCTTCCGGCACGTAATAAATATCTATGTTAATTCCCAGGCATCTTTTGTATCCTAAGCTACAACAGTGACCACACTTCAAAAATTATTCATCGACTGTAAAGCGCATTAATGTATGCGTACAGAGACGCTATATAAATGCAGATTCTTTCTTATCTTATGTAAGCCACCTTACATGCATGTGAGAGTATTTGTTCTACCTGAGGGGCACCACAGCCCAGCCTGATCCATCCCTTGCTGACACCTCATTCAGATACTGTCCAACTGGTCAGTGAAAGCACACCTAATTTTTCTCCCCTTCTGCTCCCAATTCAGGGGTGCTGAGGTCAGTTGCAGAACCCTTACTGCCCCCAGATGAGATCAGCTACTTCATGACATGAATTCTTTACAATTATCTGCAGGTGATTTTTAACCCTTCCCTCAAAGCAGAGTGTGGGTGGGGTGGGCAGTTAAAAATCACCCAATCTTTCAGTCACCCACCTTGGACTCTCAGGAACTAAATTTTGGAGTTTTCACTTGCTAAGCAGCAGCAAGGACATCTGCCCAAAGCCACTACGGTCCTTTGTCATTGGGACCCAACTGCTTTATTTACTTGGAGACCTGAGGGAGAAGTCGCACGAGTTTCTTGCCAGGACACCCCACCGTGGAAATGCAAGGGGGCCAAAGGAAATCCAATAAAGGCAAGATGGAAATTTTAAAAAAAATTCTTGTGGGACTAGGAGGAACAGGAGTGCAAAACAACCCTCACCTTAAGCACAAAATGAATGAAGGAATTAATGATTAGATTGGAGGAAAGTGCAATTGCTCATGGATAGCATCATCTTTTCATTTACCGTTCACAAGATTCACTGATGCATAACATATTCTGAGACTCTTAAGTGTTTGTCGCCTTAAAGTTTAAACTAATATAGCCTCTCCACAATATAAAGCACAATAAAAATTCTACCATTGAGGAGACTTGGACCTCAATTATTATTGCTCACACAATTATATTTTCCAGTAATTAGGGGAAAATATTGGAAAAACTCAGCTATTTCACTCTACCTGCTCTACCCCCTCTCTTAAACAGTATAAAATCCATCACATTTCTATTCTCTTCAGCTCTGAAGAGGAGTCATATAGACTCAAACATTAACTCTGTTTCTCTCTCCACAGATGCTGCCAGACCTGCTGAGTCTTTCCAGCATTTTTTGTTTTTATTTCAGATTTCCAGCATCTGCAGTATTTTGCTTGTTTTCCACTGTTTAGCATTTTAAAGTGAAATTGAGATGAAACATAAAGGTCATCATGAAATTTCACAAGAAATCTTAGAATCTTATGAAGCAACAGAATGTGAATGTAACCTTTTGTGACCCAGATAGTTTTTCATAAGTCATAAAACTTTATTGTGTCAGATAATTACTAATGGCAACATTATGAATGCATCATTTATTCTGAAACTTTGATGAAATTATATAACACATGAATATCATTAACTTGCGTACAGTACCATTAAAAAAAAACTTGCATTTATATGGCTCTTTTCATGACCTCAGGATCCAAAACACTTTGCAACCAACAAAATATGTTTGAAACGTGGTCATTTTGTAATATAGGAAATTATGCTCTTCCTAGATCCTTTCATTTTAGATGCATTTTCCTACTTTTCTCTATCTACTATATAACTCCGACCTGTCAAGAAAGTCTCTGCCTCTTCCACCCTCCACAATTCCTTCCCAGCAAGGATAGGGGAATGCTTTCTCAGCCTCTCCCACATCCTACTCCAGTTCAGCAGGCTGGATGGTCTGAATTGCAATCACCTTCATTACCACTAATGGGACAATATGTAATTGATTCTGCTGGAAAAGTTGAATCCTGTTGGACCTCCTTTGATCTCAGTGCTAATTTTTCCAACTGTTGGCCAGCTATTAATTGCACAAATTCAAAAGTAAATCAGAGTAATGGGCGATCCAAGGAGAAATATGACTGAAGAAGACAGATTAGAAAGACAAGTAACTCTGGTACTCACTCAATAACAGTGATAACTGGTATTTATATAGTGTATTTAATGTATTAAAACATCTCTGGTGCTTCCCAGATATGTTATACAAAATTTGACACTAAACTGCATCAGAAACAAAAGGACAAGTGACCAAAATCTTGGTCGAAAAGATGGCTTTTAAGGTCATTGCCTGATGAGGAGGCGAAAAAAGGAGAGAGGCAGAAAGGTGTAGGGACGAAATTCCAGACCACAGGGCCTAGTCAGCTGAAGGCACAGTCAGCACTGGTAGGGCCATGAAAATCAGAGATGTGGAAGAGGTCAGAATTGAAAGAGTTCATTGAAGCTGAAGGGCTGGAGGAGACTGCAGAGATAGAAGCTTCATTGTACTCCCTCTGTGGCAAGTATATATTTCTTTAGGTAAGGAGACCAAACCTGTACACAATACTCCAGGTGTGGTCTCACTAAGGCTTTATATAATTGCAATAAGACATCTTTACTCCTGTAGTCAAGTCCTCTTGCAATAAAGGCCAATATGCCATTTGCCTTCTTATTTGGTTACTGTACCTGCATGTCACCTTATTTAAGGAAGGATGTAAATGCGTTGGAGGCAGTTCAGGGAAGGTTTACCAGACTGGTGACAGGAGTGGGTGGGTTGTCTTATGGGAGGGGGTTGGACAGGCTGGGCTTGTGTCCACTGGAATTTGGAAGAGAGGGAGGCGATTTGATTGAAACATAGAGGATCCTGAGGGGTCTTGACAGGGTGAATGTGGGGAGGATGTTTCCTCCTGTGGGAGTATCTAGAGCTAGGAGTCATTGTTTAAAAATAAGGGGTCGCCCATTTGGAACAGAGATGAGGTGAGGTTTTTTTCTCTCAGAGGGTTGTGAGTCTTTGGAACTCTGTTCCTGAAAAAGTGGTGGAAGCAGAGTTTGAAAATTTTTAAGGCAGAAATGGATAAATTCTTGGTAAGCAAGGGGATGATAGGTTATTGGGGGTAGGTGAGGTACAGATTTTAGGTTACCATCAGATCAGCCATGATCTTATTGAATGGCAGAGCGGGCTCAAGGGTCTGAATGGCTTACTCCTGCTCCTTGTTCGTATAGGGAGACCACCAAAGAGGATTTTGATCACTATTCACATTAGAACACCAATAACAGCATCTTTGATTGCTTTTATGCTAGGTGCTGCCAATCAGACTGCCTGTCCAACACTGTGGAAATCACCAATTCTTCTCCTCAATGAGTCAACTCATCAAGAGGTTGGTTATTGGGTAGTTTTTTTTCATAAAGTGAATGTTTTAAAGACTGAGAAATCCAGGTGATGTATCAAAGCCCATAGTGCAACACACTAAATGATTAGTTGAACGATGAGGTAAATTAGGAGAAAATGGTTAGGTGACACCACTACAAGATGGTGTCGTCTTCAATATAGAAGAGAAAGTGAAAAGGTAGTTTAGATTTGCCTACTAATGCAGAAGGTGGTGCACATATGGAATGGTCTCTCCAGGGAAAGTGCAAAAAATAATTGTCTCATTAATTTCAAGAGAGAACTGGATGTGACCTGGAATAAGATTTGATGGATAAGTATCATGAGACGTATAGTGGGATATAATAATTCCTAAACCCTACTACTGGCCACATGGTCTTTTCCATAGCTTGAATTCCTGTATAATATTGGAATTTAAATGCCTGTAGATTGCGGGAAGCAGAAAAAGCTGAAGAACGTGTAAAATTCTGTAGTTTTGAGGACCTGAAATTGAATGAGTAGGGTCCGAACGATGAGCCTTGATCTCAGCATTGCAAGCATCCAAAGAAGTGAAAATTTTTTAAACGTCTAGAAATCTGATATTGGTAAAAGTGACCATGAAGTTGTCAGATTGTTGTAAACTTCCAACTGGTTCATGAATATCCTCTAGGGAAGGATAACTGCCATTCTTACTGTTATGTGACTCCAATCCCACAACCAATGTGGTTGACTCTTAACTGCCCTATGAAATAGCCTGGAAAACCACTCATTTATCAAAATGTTATCAGTGATTCACAGGCCACCACCACCACCACCACAATGACGTCATGAGATAGTGCTATAATGGTAATGTCACTGGACTAGTAATCCAGAAGCACAGGCTAATGATGTAGGGGATATGGGTTCAAATCCTACCATGGCAGCTGGTGGAATTTGAATTCAATTAATAAAACTCAGAATTGAAAGGGAAAGCTCGTCTTAGTAATTGTGACCATGAAACTATCATCACTTTGTGTTAAAAGCTCACCTGGTTCACTAATGTTCTTTAGGAAGGAAATCTGTCACCCTTACCTGGCCTGGCCTATATGTGACCCCAGACCCACAGCAATATGGTTGACCCTTAACTGCCTTCTAAAATGGCCTAGCAACACAGTTTAAGGGCAATTAGGGATGGGCAGCAAATGCTGGCTTTGTCAGCGACGCCCACATCCCATTAAAGAATAAAGGAAAAAACCTTCGCAGGGCAACAAAGGATGGGACACAAATGTTTCTGATCTTGAAAGTGATGCCACATCCTTACAATGAATTTTAAAAACTACATGTAGGATATTAGGAAGTACAAAAGTAATGGGTATCAATAAGATATAGAAAAAGGTCATGGCAGGCAGAGAAAAGTTTTATTTGCAATATCAAATTTGTTAGAGTGAAGGTTTAGTATTCCTGGAAGTAGTAATATTGAGGGTTAATGGACAATCTAAGATTTATAGCTCTGCTGTGCTTCAGACACTGTGAAGGTGTTGGAATAGTAATAACAGACACCTTATTGATTCACATCAACAGTAAAGAAGCAAATGACATTGGCTCTTCCTGCTGCTCCTCATCAGTGTCAGCTAGATGGATAAATTGTCTGCCCAAACCACCATGTCTGTTTTTGAAATGTTCTAACAATATGTTTAACTCTAATGACTCTCATCCTGGAGGAGAAGCACGATCTGCATTACCAGCAATTGCAGCAAGTGGAACAAAACTGAGAAGTATAAGCTTCAACGAATTTCATTTGACTTGGCCATTGTACATCTGAAAAGTTTCATTGAGCAAGCCACATTCAACTAAACATGCACAGGTGAATAAACTCTTTCAGATAGAAAGCAAATCATTAGGAGTACAAGATTATGATAGTTTTGGATAAGGTAGACAGGAATGTTCCCATTAGCTGACAGTATAAGGACTAGGGGACACAGATTTAAGATTTTGTGAAAGAGATATGGGGCAAAATTTTCCCCCCGTTGCGGGGTAAGTGCAGGGATGGGCGTGGGCGGGCAGCCCTATGATCGGCGCCCTCGATTGGGTGGGGGGTGGGGGGGGTGCTGCCATTTTTAGTGGGCATGTCGATTAAGGCTCGCCCAGTGTGAGGTCCACAGGGAAGCCCTATGCACTTCCTGTGCGGGGTTGGGGGGTGGGGATTCCTAAAATTGGATGTGCGCTCCTTTGTGCATGCTCTGATCTCCCTGAGACTAATTGCTGCCTCAGGGAGATTGGTTCCCAAAGTAAAATAGTTACTGCAGTGAAAATTTCATTCACCATCCATGTCCCCTCATATGACAATGCCACATGAGTTGGGACATGGACATTACGTTAATTAAGAGTGTCTTAATTTTTTGATTCAGCAGTGAAACCTCATCCCGCCCGTGGATGAGGTTCCATGCTTTTTCACGTGTTTGCCAGCGCACCCAACCTGCCCGCTAACCTTAAGGTTGGACGGGCAGGTCCACTAATGAGCTTAATTGTTTTTGGAATGGCTTAAATACGCCATTGACAGGTCGGTGGGCGCACAGCTGACCCAGCTGCGCCCCCACCTACCTGAAAATGCAAATGACGCGGGATGATGTCAGGAGTTCCGCCCACGTCATTCTGCGTCATTTTATGCGTCGGTGAGCGGGACCCGCCCCCGCTCACCGATGGGAACTTTCTTGCCATGAGGGAGAATTTGAGGAAGAATTTGAGGAATTTACGCAGTGAGTCGTTATGACTGTTTTCCTCGGAGAAAAGAAGGCTGAGAGGAGACTTGATAGAGGTATTCAAGATCCTGAGGGGTATGGACAGGGTAAATAGTGAGAAACTGTTCCCACGAGAGAACATCAAGAACTATAGGGCACCGATTTAAAATAATTTGCAAAAGGAGCAAATGTGATGTGAGGAAATCTTTTTTTCACCAATAGGGTGGTTGGAGGCTGGAACAAACTTCCTGAAAGGGTGGTGGAGGCAAGTTCGATCGAGGTATTCAAAAGGAAGTTGGATTGCTCTCTGAAAAGAGAGAATGTGCAAGGTTACAGGCATAAGGCAGGGGAGTGAGTCTAGGTGGAATGTTCTTTCAGAGAGCCAGTGCAGACTCAGTGGGCTGAATGGCCTCCTTCTGCACTGTAAAGATACTGAGGCCTGGCATTTGCTGCCTCTGAGGGTGGTAGAAGCAGAGATTTTAAAAGGAAATTAGATGGACACTTGAAGGAAATAAACTTGCAGGGTTACAAGGATACAGTGAGCGAATGACTGGATTGCTGTATAGAGAGGTGGCAGAGACTTGATGAGCCAAATGACTTCCTTCTGTGCTACAAATTATTTTATGACTCTAGATTCACAAAGTAGAATGCTGCCACAAAACTTCATTATTCCCTGAGGCATGTTTCACTTGAATTTGAAGATGTTTTGAGGATGTCAACAATATGGAATTTCCTCTCTCCACATCCACCCACACCATTGGGTTATCCTCTTTTCCTTGATTCTTGAACCCATTAATACTACTTCTCCCAAGTGCAGCACATGAAGCATTAGTGCTTCACAATCACCAGTGGTGGCAATAAAACAGTGAAGAAGTTTGAAAAACAACACAGATATAAGTTGTTCTCCTAATATTGGGGACCAATAGCATACATACTTCCACCATTGGCAGGATATGGCAGTGTAGTGGTAATGTCACTAGACTAATAACCCAGATGTCCAGGCTAATGCTGTGTGTTCAAGTCCAACCGTTGCAGCTGGTGGAATTTTAAATTCCATTTAAATTCAATTAATAAATCTGGAATACAAAGCTAATCTCAGTAAAGGTCACCATGAAATTATCGATTGTTGTAGAAATCCATCTGGTTCACTAATGTCCTTTAGGGAAGGAAATCTGCTGTCCTTACCTGGTCTGGTCTACATGTGATTCCAGATCCACAGTAATGGGACTAACTCTTAACTTCCCTCTGAAATAGCCTAGCAAGTCACTCAGTTTAAGGGCAAGATAGGATGGGCAGCAAATGCTGGCCAGCAATGCCCACATCCCATGAAAGAATAAAAAAAGGATCTTTTGACCTTGTCATTTCTATTCCTGCTCATGGAATTTACAGCTCAGAATCAGGCCATTCCACCAATGAGTCTAATACCAGCTCTTATACTCAACACTGGCCTCCTCTAACCCTACTTTATTAAGCCATTTTCAGTGCGTCCTTCTATTCCTTTCTCCTTCATGTACAATTCAACTTCCTCTTAAGTGCATCTACTGTATCCTATTTGTCTCAACTACTCCATGACAAATTTCACATTCAAACCAATCTGGTTAAAGAATTATTCTGTTCATTAATTTTGTTTAAATGCAAAGGTTGCTGACATCTTATAGAAAAAGCTGGGAAGAGTTCTGGAAATTTATCGTGTGAGGTACCTGGATGAATGTCCTTAGAGATAGAGTCATTATACAAGCTGGAATGAAATACTCAGCCTGATAGATTCAGGGAATTGTACCAACACAGTTTTCATTTAAATAGACCTTTAACATAGTAAAGGTGCTTTACTGGAGTTTAATCAGACAAAGGAATAGACACCAGACAATAGCCTGGTCAAAAAAATCTGCTTTAAAGAAGAGGAAAGATTTGGGAAAATAATTTTTATTTATTCTTTCATGGGGTGTGGCATCACTGGTTAGGCCAGCATTTATTTCCCACCCCTAATTGTCCTTGAGAAGGTGGTGGTGAGCCACCTTTTTGAACTGCTGCAGTGTATGTGTTGTAGGTAAACCCACAATGCTGTTAGTGAGGGAGTTCCAGGATTCTGACCTAACAGCAGTGAAGGAATGGTGGTGTGCCCATGCATTTGCCACCCTTGTCCTTCAAGATGGTTGAGGTCACGAGTTTGGAAGGTGCTGTCAAAGAAGCCTTGGTGCGTTGATGCAGTGTATCTGGTTGATTACGCACACTGCGGTCACTGTGTGTCAGTAGTGGAGGGAGTGAATGTTGAAGGTGGTGGATGGGATGCCAGTCAAGCGGGCTGATTTGTCCTGGATTTCGTCAAGCTTCTTGAGTATTGTTGGAGCTGCACTCATCCAGGCAAGTAGAGAGTATGCCCTCACACTCCTGACTTGAGCATTGTAGATGGTGGATAGGTTTTGGTGAATCAGGAGATGAGTTATTCACCACAGAATTCCCAGCTTCTGACCTGCTCTGGTAGCCACACTAATTACATAGCTATTCCAGTTCAGCTTCTGGTCATTAGTAACCCCCAGGACGTAGTTATTGTGGGCATTCAGTGATGTTGATGCCTTTGAATGTCAAGGAGTGATGGTTTGGACAGTCTATACCTGAACCTCTTGAGCTTAGCTCTTTTGTTTATGTTTGGACTAAGGCTGTAATAAGGTCAGGATCTGAGTGACCTTGGAAGAACCCAAACTGAGCATCAGTGAGCAGGTTATTGCTGAGTAAGTTCCGCTAGATGACACTGTCAATGACCCCTTCTATTACTTTGTTGATGATCAAGAGTCGACTGATGGGGCGGCAATTGGCCGGGTTGGATTTGGCCTGCTTTTTGTGTACAGGACATACCTGGGCAATTTTTCGCATTACCAGGTAGATGCCAGTGTTGTAGCTGTACTGGAACAACTTGGCTAGGGGCACAGCTATTCTGGAGCACAAATCTTCAGAACTATTGCTGGAATATTGTGAGGGCCTATAGGCTTTGCAATACCCAGTGCCTTCAGACGTTTCTTGATATCACTTGGAGTGAATCGAATTGGCTGAAGACTAGCATCTGTGGTGCTAGGGTCCTCAGGAGGAGGCTGAGGTAGATCATCTACTCGGTACTTCTGGCTAAAGATGGTTAGGGTAGGCCTAGGGTGTGATACATGAATGCCAATAGCTGGGATGAGTAAGAAATCAGATTTGGAGGAATGGAGAGCTCTCGAAAGCTTGCAGGGCTGGCAGAAGTTACATGATTGCACAATGTTCAGCACCATTCGCGACTCCTCAGATACTAAAGCAGTCATGTTTAAATGCAGCAAGTCCTGGACAATATTCAGGCTTGTGCTGACAAGTGGCAAGTAACATTCACTCCACACAAGATCATCTCCAACATGAGAGGATCTAACCTTTGCCCTTTGATGTTCAATGGCATTACCATCACTGAATCCCCCACAATCAACGTCCTAGGGGTTACCATTAACCAGAAACTGAACTGGACTAGCCATATAAATACTGTGGCTACAAGAGCAGGTCAGAGGCTAGGAATTGAGCGGCGACTGACTCACCTCCTGACTCCCCAAAGCCTGTTCACCATCTACAAGGCACAAATCAGAAGTGTGATGGAATAGTCTCCACTTTCGTGGATGAGTGCAGCTCCAACAACACTCAAGAAACTTGACACCATCCAGGACAAAGCAGCCTGCTTGATTGGCACCACATCCACAAACATTCACTCCCTTCGCCACCAACACACAGTGGCAACAGTGTGTACCATCTACAAGGCTCCTTAGACAGCACCTTCCAAACCTAAGTCCACTACCATCTAGAAGAACAAAGGCTGCAGACACATGGCCACCTTACACAACCTCAGAACGTCCCAAAGCACTTTACAGCCAATGTAGTATTTTTAAAGTGTTTTCACTGTTGTAATGTAGGAAACAGAGCAGCCAAGATGCCACAAACATTCATGTGATAATGCCCAGTTTTCAGTGGTGTTGTTTAAGGGATAAATATTCACTGGTACAGTGAGGAAACTCACCTGTTTTTCTTCAAATACTGCTGTAGGACTCTTTCTTATTCACCTGAAAGGTCTGACAGGGCCCTAGTTTAATACCTTTTTTGAACAACACCTCTGACAGTGCAGCACTTCCTCAGTACCAACTTCAGGAGAGGAGGGGACGTGAAACACAATTTTCAACAAAGCATAAAATGCTTTCTGGCAACGATTTAAAAGACATCTGTGAATCACTACCTTAAGTTTGGTGTGGGGACATTTGGGCAATTATTTACTCAAAGGCATGGCCCTTTTAAATTGTCTGTCACAGGTCAAGTCTGCATTCCCAGATTGCAGGTGCAATGTTCTATGCTAATCACGCACCTGCTACCTGTCAATGAATATCTGAGTGAGAGAGACAGCTCATAGCCGTGAAACTGCCTGTCAGGACAAATGTGGGACAATCACGATTGTGCCTGACACACCAGGATGTTTGGTTATCTGTTTCTAAAGTCAGTGTAGCTATTCTGTAACTGATTCCATAATAAAACCCTCTAAACTAGTTAACCTAACAGTAATTGTGCACATCATGTTTTCTCTCACTTCACGTTCTGCCCCATTACCTCCTCCCCCACAGCCCTATCATTTGAAATTTACTTGACGAAGCTAAACATGTAGAATCATAGAGACCTACAGTACAGAAGTAGACCATTTGGCCCATTATGCCTGTGTCAACTCTTTCCCCCATAGCCCTACAAATGTAAATTTTTCACATTCATACCAAATTCCTTTTGAAAGTTACCATTAAATCTTCTTTCACCACCCTATTAGTGCATTCTAAATTGAAACAACTCACTGCTTTTGAAAATTAGAATCGCTCTCTATCTCTCCTTTGATTCTTTTGCTAATTATTTTGAATCTGTATGCTCTGGTTATGAACCTTATAGCCAGTGGACACAGAGTTGATAAGGAGAGACTATCAAACCTCATCATCAGTTTGAACACATTGACTAAATCTGCCTTTAAATCTTCTCTGCTCCAAGCAGACCTATTCCAACTTCTCTGGTCTCTCCATGTAACTAAAGTCCTCCATCCATGGTAACAGTCTAGTAAGTCTCCTCTGCTTTCTCCACGGCCTTGATGTCCTTCCTAAAGTGTGCAGCCTTGAATTGGACACAATGCAATGAGAACTCTAAACTAACTCACAGCTTTTTTATGGATTCCCTGCAGCTCTACACAAAGTTAAGTGAGTGTTTACTTTGACATTGTCAGAACAAAATCCAATTAAGCAAGGTGACAATGTTGGGGTACACATGTTGGCTGGGAGCTCTGGCCACTCCTAGTCATGTAATCATCAACAAACATTCAAGTCATCCATGTGGTATAACTGAAATCACACACAGTCACTAGAGAGAGAAGATTGAAAGAACGATTAGGTATGTGTTTAAAATTTAGGCTTTTCTACAATATTAATCCAGAGTCACTGAGGCTAGCTGTAGGAATCCTACTGCTACTGGCTAATTCGGTGCAGTCAAGCTTTGGAGCTGGGACTGTGCTGATCTGGTTGACTCAATATCATATTTACTATTGGCAAGAAGCTGCTGTCTCAAATCTGATTTATTACATGGAAGAGTCTACAGCAAAGAAACAGGCCATTCAGCCCAAATGGTCAATGCTGGCATTTATGCTCCGCACAAGCCTCCTACCACCCAGCATCGTCACTCAGGATTTCTCAGCCTTGCAGCCTCGTGTGTGTATGACTGTGCTGATGAGGGTAAGCTCAGCAAATCTTCAAAACTACTTTCTGACAAGAGTTTAAAGGGGTGAGAGCAAAGCATGGAGGTAGCTCTCACAAACCAACTTAAGAATAACAGGTGTCCAACACTAAACTTGCAGTAAAGATCATGCATGCTGTGTTTCTGAACCATTCTCAAAATGCTGCAGCCTCCAACACACACTAGTCTTAATGTCTATTTAATGTAAATTGTTGCATTCATTGTATTTGGCCCAAAATCAACACCATACGCAATGCAGACACGAGTAAGGTAAGGTAATTAGCCATAGTCCATGAGGGACCATAGGCATCTCTCTGTGTTAAAGAGAGACAAGTGGTTATATAGCTTGAGGAGCACCACTCCACATCAAACAATGGGCAAGGCAGTGAGGCAGGCCTCCATGAACTACCACAACTAGTACAGGCATGGAACCTGCGCCATTGGCATCATTCTGCACCACACTCTAGACAACTGAGCTAACTGACCCTCATGAAGACACTTCCTGTACTTCACACAATTAAGCAGTATCCAGTTTGAACTGCTAGTTTTGTGTTAAGACTGATAAATAGCGCAAAATGACGAGCTCCATTCAGAATTACACAGAGCACAGAAAAATTGACCTGAAACATTAACTTTTTTTCTCTACACATGCTGCCAGACCCACCATTTTCTGTTTATATTTCAGATTTCCAGAATCTGCAGTAACTTTGTTCTTTTTTTTACTCCCACTTGTTCTGAACTTACCCAAAGGTGAAAAGATTTCTCCACATCCACTCTATCAAACCCCTTCATTATAACTAAAATTTAGCACTAAAATTTTAAAACCTCTATTGGGTCACCTTTCCCAGAGAAAAGAGCCGGGCCTGTTCAATCTTTCATGATGGTTGCATCCTCTCAATTTCAACCACACGCTTGTAAATCTATTCTGAATTATTTTCAGTGGCCCCATGGAGACTGGCAACCCACTTCCTCTAAAATGGCCAGTGCTGGGAATGAAAGGAAACCACGAGCTGACTGATGCCCGTATTTTCAGGTCCCATCTACCTCCATTCCCGAGAATTCTGCTCTAACTCTCAAATTCTTTTGTCGTTTGAAGCACCTTGGGACGTTTTCTTTTTTACATTGACGGTACCATACGAATGCTGTGGGCATTAAATATAATGTGTTACATAAGGGCATTGAGTTGCAAGTACGACAAAGACTGTTTACAGATCCACAGGCCAAAAATCTGCAGGGGCTGACTCCTGCGGCAAGTCAAGTCGAACAGCTCCACCTGCCAATCAGGGGAAAGCTCAAGACTCTTGGGAATGCAAAGATAAATAAATAAACAAACACAAGGAATATTATCAAAGACACAGTTTGCTGTTTGATTCTGCTGATGTAAATGAAGGCCCAAGGTAGTAGTTTCAAACCTCAGGGGTAATCACATTCTCAGTTGAAATAACATTTCAACTCCAGGTTCTGAACTGTAGCCTGTGATAGAATAAGGTGTAAGTATATATTACAGCCATACTTCCTTTTGTTCTTGTAGGTGAAGGGAAGTGACAGGTATACACATAAGTTGTGTATTGCTGAAAAAATTTTCATGTCTAGGCTTTTTGTCTTGCACTTATCGGGATACTCGCAAGAATAGCGACATAAGGGGTAAACAACAATTTATTTGAGGGAGTGCTGATTGATTGACAAGTGCCATTGCCATGGAGAATGCGCCACTGATGTTGACTGACAGTTAACTGCCAAGCATTGTTTAAAATTTCAACCAGCCAGCTTGACCCTGATTGGTCAAGGCATTGCCCTGAGCAACTTGATGTCTCATTCCTCCGGGCAATGCCTTGATCAATCAGGGTCAAGGTGCCTGATTTAAATTTCGAACAATGCTTGACAGTTAACTGTCAGTCATCATCAATGGTGCATTCCCCATGGCAATGCCAGTTAATCGGCACTCTCTTCACATACAGTATGAATTGTTGTTTCCCCCTTATATTGGTATTCTTGTGAGTCCTAATGAGTGCAAGACGAAAAGCTTAGACATGTCTCTTTTTTCAGCAATACTCAAATTTTGTACTACCAATCAACTATTTGCATACACAGAACTGACTAACACAAAATAACAAAAGTCTCCATCCTGCTCTCGTCATTCTTCTCTCATCCCCATTCTGCTCTGCCATAACTTTCTATCACCGTATTGTGGTCTCTCTATTCTCACTCCCACCCCTCTCTCATGAACTTACCCCTCCCTGCTACAGGATGAAAAGAAGAAAATTTCCTGGTTCGATGGACTGACTGATCCAAAGCCACTGTTTTAAGAAGCAGCCTTTTCTAGTCCTCCTTGCATGAGCAGTTTAAATGGCTGAATTCAAACCAGTCATCCGGCCCCGGCTTCTTCTCATATCCAACACTCAAAATTGATTTCACCTATTAGTTTCAGCTCCCAATGAATCAGACTGAAAATGAAATGTTTTCAACATAAGGAAAAGTGCAAATGGTCCAAAGGAACTTGCAGACTGGGAGAAAGGAACTCATGGACTAGATGAACGGGTCTTGTGGGCTGGATTTAGCCCGTAGTCTGCTGGCCTAGAGAGAGTGAGATACTTGTGATGTGTATGAAGCTTAGCTTGTACAATTAGGACAAGGGACCAAAAACTCTTTCGCTGATTTTAACGAGCGTTTTAAAGAGAGGTAGAGAGAGGGGAGAGGTTTAGAGTGGGAATCCCAGAGTTCAGATGGCTAGTTGAAGGCATAGCTACCAACAGCAGGGTGAAGAAAATTGGAAATGCACAAGAGGCCCGAGTTGGAGCAGCGCAGATAAAAGTAACGGGAATAGAGAGTTTTATCGCAGTTACAGAACAAAATGACAATGGCTGCTGATTTACTGTAATGTACTTTCTGCTAAATGACCCTTAAATCATTCAGAGGTGGTTAGAAAATATTAATATGTGAGTTATTGGTATCTCACTGTGGATTGACAGTGGTTCAACAGATTAAGTATATTGCGTGATGTGCTACCAAGTCACACACTCCAGGAAGATTACTCAATTTGTACTAAATTAGCTGGCATCAGGAGAAGAGCAATAGAAATATAACAGCTTCTCTGAACCATTCTGTTCTGGGTCTAAGAAGGAGGAGAAGGGAGTGGGAGAAGATGGGAGGGGATGGTGGAGAGGGGGTGCAGTCAAAGTTTTTACCTCTGAGACAGTGACTCCTATTGGAAATTAGGCATGATGAAAACTGAAGATTTCATTCAGTTTTGAGCAGAGAGGCTAAAACAGAGAAACATTCTTCTTGGTTAATGCTCCAGTTCCTTGCCACAATGTTAACTGATGATCCAGGATCACACAAAGCGTGGACCGAGGTCTACAGGTGTGGTGCAGCCCTCCAATAAGGATTCAGTGCCTTTGCGAGAGGAGTGGGATTGCAGGGAGAGAGGAAAAAAGGCCGGGATTTTCCGTGCCCTCTGGCGTCGGGCGTGTTTGATGGTGTGAGCAGACAATATTGTGAAAAGGCGAAAAATTGGTTTCACAACATCGTGAAACCAGTTTGCAATCATCTGCTCTGCCCGTCAACGGTGGGCCACATTTCCCGCCATCGGACATCAGGAACTGCATTGTAATACATCTGCATATTATTATAAACCCAGCCTGCTGGAATCGTAACCCCCCCCCCCCCCCCCCTCAGCTGGATCGTTTGCCCACACTCGGAGGTGAGTACACAGTAACGTTGCAGAGCACTTGCCCGGGTCGCCTGTTGGACTTCAATCTTGAGGCACTTTTGGGCAGGGGTGGGGGGTGGGGGGGGATGGGTGCAAGAGCTGCCCTGCAGTTGAGGCGACTTGGGGGGTTGGGGGCAAGAGCTGCCCTGCGGTTGAAGTACAGGCAGGGTGTGGGGGGGTGTCAGTGGGCGAGGGAAGCAGCCATGCATTAGGGAAACCTTGTATAGAGTAACCAGTCATCTGCAGCTGAGACAGTTCAGGCACAGTCACATTGATATGGTTGGAAAACAAAAACAGAATTACCTGGAAAAACTCAGCAGGTCTGGCAGCATCGGCGGAGAAGTGCATGAAGCAGCACCGAAGTAATCATCGATGTACTGGAGAAAGAGTTGTGGAAGGGGGCCGGAGTAGGACTGGAACAAGGAATGTTCCACATACCCCATAAAGAGACAGGCATAGCTGGGGCCCATGCGGGTACCCATAGCCACACCTTTTATTTGGAGGAAGTGAGAGGAGTTGAAGGAGAAATTGTTCAATGTGAGAACAAGTTCAGCCAGATGGAGGAGAGTAGTGGTGGATGGGGATTGTTCGGGCCTCTGTTCGAGGAAGAAGCTAAGGGCCCTCAGACCATCCTGGTGGGGGTTGGAGGTGTAGAGGGATTGGACGTCCATGGTGAAGAGGAAGCGGTTGGGGCCAGGGAACTGGAAATTGTTGATGTGACGTAAGGTGTCAGAGGAATCATGGATGTATGTGGGATGGGACTGGACAAGGGGAGAGAGAAGGGAGTCAAGATAACGAGAAATGAGTTCTGTGGGGCAGGAGCAAGCTGACACGATCGGTCTACCGGGACAGTTTTGTTTGTGGATTTTGGGTAGGAGGTAGAAGCGGGCCGTCTGAGGTTGGGCGACTATCAGGTTGGAAGCTGTGGGAGAAAGATTCCCAGAGGAGATGAGGTCAGTGACAGTCCTGGAAACATCAATGTTTTTTCAATGTCTTTCATCAAGCCATTGTTTCCAGGACTGTCACTGACCTCATCTTCTCTGGGAATCTTCCTCCCACAGCTTCCAACCTGATAGTCGCCCAACCTCGGACGGCCCGCTTCTACCTCCTACCCAAAATCCACAAACAGAACTCTCCCAGTAGACCGATCGTGTCAGCTTGCTCCTGCCCCACGGAACTCATTTCTCGTTATCTTGACTCCCTTCTCTATCCCCTTGTCCAGTCCCTTCCCACCTACATCCGTGATTCCTCTGACACTTTACATCACATCAACAATTTCCAGTTCCCTGGCCCCAACCGCTTCCTCTTCACCATGGAAGTCCAATCCCTCTACACCTCCACCCCCCACCAGGATGGTCTGAGGGCCCTTAGCTTCTTCCTCGAACAGAGGCCCGAACAATCCCCATCCACCACTACTCGCCTCCGTCTGGCTGAACTTGTTCTCACACTGAACAATTTCTCCTTCAACTCCTCTCACTTCCTCCAAATAAAAGGTGTGGCTATGGGTACCCGCATGGGCCCCAGCTGTGCCTGCCTCTTTATGGGGTATGTGGAACATTCCTTGTTCCAGTCCTACTCTGGCCCCCTTCCACAACTCTTTCTCTGGTACATCGATGATTACTTTGGTGCTGCTTCATGCTCTTCTCCGCCGATGCTGCCAGACCTGCTGAGCTTTTCCAGGTAATTCTGTTTTTGTTTTGGATTTCCAGCATCCGCAGTTTTTTGTTTTTATCTCATTGATATGGTTGGAGTCAGGTCTCTAGCTTCGCTGCCCACTCAAGCAACGCAGAGCCATCAAAGTGCTACCAAGTGCTCCAGAGCTTTTCACTCTTCGGGCACAGACTGCAAACTAATGAGCATTTAGTGAACAGTGCAGAACAGTTGGATGACGGGGCACGTTGTACAATCTCCTTGCTAAACCTGGCTGTGGAGCAATCACTGGTGGAGGTACTCACAGCCCCTTGCAATGTCCCCATCCAGGTTTGGACCAGTCTCCCCCATGATTCAAGCTAACGGTGCAGCCTTGCAGTGCGGGTTAGGAGAATGCCTGTGCCTGAGCTGAGAGCACAGCCTGCAGTCCAGTGGGCAAAGCTGCTGCCATTCAGTCAGGTGGAGTGGAGCAGAGGTGGGTGGGGTTTAGGCAGCCATGCAGCGCATTAATCTCTGGCCATCCAATTGGTGGCCAGAACTTTCCGGGCTGCATTAAGGGGCCTTCAGACTTAACGAAGACAAGATCTTTGTACACCCTTGCGAACCCACGCTTCTCTCTCTTTTGTCCTGGAAGAGGAATACATCAGGATCATGGAGCCTGGTGACCTAGCTCTTTGCCTTGTGGCTTACAGAGAGCGAAGATGACAGAGAAGAGGAGAGCGACTAAAGCGCCTGGCTGCGCAGAGGGAGGAGCAGCACCCTCTGGAAGAAGGGGAGTCTGGGGCTCCTGCACATGTCACCAAAGAGCCACAGCGAGACGTTGCTGGTCGGTGCCTAGTTAGACCCAGGATCTATAGTCACCGCCTTTCATTCCTGCAGATGACTACGCATGTCTCGGGAACTGGTTGGTCACATCTGCCATTTACTGCAGGATTTGGCACCACGTGGTGCCATGGAGGACATCCACTGCCATTGGTCATGAAAGTGACCGCAATGCTCAATTTCTACGCCAGTGGCTCCTTTCAGATCCCCACAGATGATCTCTGCGGGATATCACAAGCCTCCACCCACAAATACATCCATGAGGTCATGGATGCATCCTCGTGAGAGCATACAACTTTGTGCATTTCGCCTGTGACCAGGACAGCCAGGATGCAAGAGTGATTGGACTTGCCCAGATCTTGGGCTTCTCACAGGTGCAGGGTGCCATCAACTGCACTCACGTGGCACTCACATGTCCATCGCAACAAGCGGGCAACTATGTCAATTGCAAGGGATTCAATTTGCTGAATGTGCTGGTGTGCAACCGCCACAAACACATCCTGCAGGTCTGCACACAGTTTCTAGGGTGTATGCACAACACCTACATCTTCAGTCACTCACAGATCTCTGAAGTCTTCCAGAGTCCATGGAAGCTGCAGGGATGGCTCCTTGGGGACATGGGCTACCCGTAGAGGATGTGGCTGACATCCGTGCGGCGGCCTCAGACTGCAGCAGAGCAAAGGTATAATGAGGCTCATGCTGTAACTTGGTGGAGCAGCCCATCGGGATGCTGAAAGTGAGGTTTTGGTGCCTGGACCAATCTGGTGGATCCCTGCAATATAGTCCACAGAGGGCGTCATGCATTGTCATCATCTGCTGCGTCTTTTACAACCTGCCGCTGGCTGAGGAGGTGGTGGAGGAACTGGAGGTCTCCTGTGATGATGAGGACGCCGATGGGGATCAGGGTGAGGAGGCCTTCAAAGGCGACAATGATGGGGCCAGATGAGGCAGATGCGCTCGGGAGGCCCTCATAGCTGCTAAATTTGGAGGATGACGACAACATGCGGTGAGGAGGTACCATATTGCATCTATGAATGTTTGACTCCAGTCTGGCTTATGGCAATGCACATACCCTCTGTAATAATGCTCCTGTCATGGAGACGCAGTGGAGGCCCTAATAGTCACTCGATTGCAGGAGGATGATAAAGACATCAATGGGGACATTCCTTGGATCTTCACACAGCCTCTGAGAATGTTTGGCCGAGGGCAGCTTGCTTGCACTCTGTGATCAGGGTCATATCATAGAGACACAGCCATGAAACATCTGACCCTTTGTCTACCTTCAGCATTTGACCCCTTCAGGAGCACAGCATCACTGGTCACAGATGCTGAAGAGATGGGGGCCAGCCCCACTTTAAAGATGCAGAGAGCACACAGAGAGAATGATGGAACTCTGTGATGCCTGCCCACAACATTCTGGGAGCAATTATAAGAACCATTGAAGTGCAGGTATCAGTAATGTGTCCAGGGAGGGTGAGGCTGGACCATCATTTTGGTCTGAAGGCTGCACAAAGCACAGGGAAGAGGCCCTGGACTGAGACATTTGCCTTTATCTTAAAGGTTTCACATCTGAGCGACATGAACACTGCTCATCAGTACAAGGAGCCATAGGCAGGGAGACATTCTTGAGAGTTTATTTACAATAGCGAATAGTATGTTTAAATGATTAACTCCTGTGGTCAGGCTGTACAACTACATCTTCTTAACTTTCCTAACCCTGCCACTATGTGTTGGTGCTCCCCAGCCATCCAGAGTCGAGGTGGAGGCAGCCTGCTGACTGCTACACCCTGTCTGTGATGGTCTTGGCAGGCGTCCTCTGAAGGGCCGAGACCTGGAGGGCCCCGGGATGCTTTTGGGGTCCTGCTGTGTGGCAGTGGCAGTCTCCCTGGCCTGTGGAACTGGCGCTGCTGAGGTCACAGGAAGAGGGGAATTGGATGGGCCGGACACTCTCGGAGTCACCTAGATGGATGGCCCGGGTGGTTGGGGGTGGCGGGGGAGTGGGGGAACACCTGCTGATCCTCCTTCCTAGGGGTACCCAAGGGCCCCTGGATGACTCCTTGAGGAGAAGGGGTAACTGGAGTGAGATCAAGCTGCCCCACACCTGTCTTGTGTACATACTGTTGGAGGCCATCCTTGGGGCCAGAGATGGAGTTGAGCCCACGTAAAAGCGTAGGAGCGTTGCCCTGGACCGAGGTCTCCATGATGGCTGCCTTCCTACCAGTGTTGACCTTGGTGCGTTGGCATACCAGCACTATCACCTCAGCTTGAATGTGGATGGAGTCCTCCATTGTGCCTTGCAATCTGAGGAATGCAGCGGACATCCCTTCCTGACCTTCCTGAGTTTGCCTTTGCAGCTCATCATCTGACTCGGACTCAGCAAATTTCTGGCCTCCAGCAGTCCTCCGAGTGCCAGACACCTGGGAAGTCTCTGCTGCCACCTGCTGTGGATCAGACAATGCGATGTGCTCACCAGATTGTGATCCCAAGGCTACTGTAAAGCTAGGTCCCACCGAGGTGTGCGTCTCTGCACTGGTGGAGGGTACAGGTGAGCACTGTGATGGGACTTCAAGGAGGGTGCCTCCAGATTCCTCTTCAGAGGTTTTTTCGGGGCTTGATTGGAGGCCCAGGGTCATGGACACCATCGGCTGTTCCCCAGATGTGCCTGTGGAAGCAAGGAGAGAAACAGGACACATCACGCACAGCGTAGTTGTTTGATGGATGTTGCACTGCTTGACCTTCATTTGGTAGAGCACCACTGACATCACCATCAGCACAGGAATGGTCCAGATCCTCTTCGGCCAGCCGGATGGCTCTGTTTTCAGAGTCCATGAGGACCTTGATTTCAGGCTTTTCTCCAGCGGTCAGCGACCTCTCCCTCTTGTTGTGTGCCAGCTTGTCCTGCTTGGATAGAGATGGAGAGAGTGTAAGCAGGATGCCTGCCAGGCCAGATGATAAGTATGCCTGGTCTGTGTGGGTGGTGAGTGGTCCCATGGATGGGACGAGGACAATGAAGGTGAGTGTGTGAGAGTGAATGGTGATGTCCCTTGAAATGGCAGTGAGTGAGGGCCCTGTGGATATGTGATGGGTTTGTGAGTGTGTGAGTTAGGAGTGATGAGAAGAGTGACTTACCCTCGTGGAATGGAGAAGGTCATTCATCCTCTTGCAGCACTGAGTGGCTGTCCTCTTTTGAAGGGCGTTGGTGTTGACCACCGCTGCCACTGCATCCCAAGCCTGGTTGGTCACACTGCTGCCCATCCTGCGGCTAAAGCGGTGGTAAAGGATATTGTGGCGAGCCTCCACTATGTCCAAAAGGCGCTCGACGCTGGGAGCTGTGGTCTTTTTGCCTTTCAGGGTCATGTCTTCTTTGCAGCAGTTGTGGGCTGGAAGCACTGAGATGTGTGCACGCAGCTGGACTTGAAATACGGCGTCTGGCGTGCTGAAGTGGCGAGGTGATGGCTTGGCAGGCGAATGAGAGCCTGCCCGCCATGGAAATGGCGTTTAACCTGGGAATGCATAACTAATGCAGCAGGTTTGGGGTGATGTGGCCTGAAAAGCCGCCCTTGCAGCCGGCAGGTCAAACAATGTTTCACCCACCCACTAGCATACTTAGTGCAAATTTGGGATGATTCCATCCAAAGTTACTCTCAATAATAATGTAATGTGAAAGAAGACAGCGAGACTCTTTTTTTTATAGCAGTCTTCATGTCCTTATAATATTCCAAAGCCCTTTACAGTCAATGAAGTACTTTTGAACTCTAGTCACTGTAGCTCTTCCCAAGGGCAGTTAGTGATGGGCAATAAACGTTGGCCTAGCCAGCAACACCACATCTCATGAAGGAATTTAAACACACGGGAGCCAATTTGCACACGACAAGAGGTCTCACAAACAGCAATGTGCTAATGACCAGATCTAGGTTGAGAGATAAATATTGGCCAGGACACTGAGGAGAGCTCCCCTGCTTTACTTTGAAAATGTCCTGGGCTTTTTTACCTCCACCTGGGAGAGTAAATGGGGCTCGGTTTAATATCTAGCCAAGAGACAGTTTCTCCAACAGTGCTGCACTACTTTAGTGCTACATGGGATTATGGGCCGAGATTTTGTGTTTGAATCATGTGGTATTGTCTAGGTGCAGAAAATAGGTACAAGAAAAGGTGCAGAATGGAATTCACCATCCAAACAAAACCTGATTGCTTTTGCATCCATTCATTTAACAGAAAAGAAAGTTGGACCTCAGGAGCACCTCTTCTCTGATTTTCCATTACTCGCCTCATCCAGGTGATGCAATAGCTCCACGAATAGGAGAATCTTCCCTTGTATAATCTCTTTCACAGGGACGTATGGTAGGAGCTGTCTACAGTAATAAGTGTCATCAAACTCGAGCTGCCCAATGAATATGTTGTGTTTTTTTTTTAAAAAACCTCTTGCCCAACATAATCTAAATTGAACTTCAAATCTAATTTCACAGCACTGAAGTTGAAAAATGAGTGTGCAGTTCAGCTTCAAAAAAAGAGGGGCAAACTCCAGCAGAATGGGGCAGCGAGAGACATGTTACATCTTTAATGATGAGGCCAATCCGAAACACTTAAAACAAAAATCAGAATCTGGCGACTGTGATGACATAAGCATACAGAAACAATATACTATATGGAAACCAGTTATAATTTAACGCTCCATCAAGCATTTCAATAGTGCCTAGTAGATTGAAATCTTTACAGCTACGAGGAATCGGCTCAGGCAATAGACAGCAATTTGTCAAAGGAGGCTTGCCATTCTGATGGAAACTGTCAGCTTATTTTGTCACAAGAACTAGTGATACGTGGAGGATTGCACTGTGTATGAATCACAGATATAATGCAATCAGAACGATTTAATGGCATTAACACCTTCAATCTCTCGGTCTGAATACCTGTAATTTGTAATAAAAAGCCATGCCTTTTATGTAGCGATTTTCACAACCTGAGAACATCCCAAAGCCTTTTTCAGCCAATAAAGTGCTTTTGTAGTCACTGTTGCAAGAATTTGTGCATAGCAAGGTTCCAAAAACAGCAATGAGATAATGATCAGATAACTTCCAATCTCTGGAGGGTTGTACCCAGGAGGTACCCCAGAAGATGCAGGACCTTCCTGCAAGGACTGCATGGGAATTACCTGGGAAGGTCAAACTTCATTTGGGCAATTACCCCACACTTACTCTGGAACCATCCAATACACCGATTTAAATCGGAAACTTCGGATGGTTCTGACTGTCTTACCAGAATAGTTACCCAGGAAAAGTTTGAAGATTTAAAACCACCTCTAACTCCTGGGTAACTTTAATTACCCCACCCCACCACTCAACCTCCCAGTGGACACCCCCGACTACTCTCCTGGACTCCTGACTAACCTCCACACCCATCTACACTTCTCACCCCCCAACTACCTTCCCAACCTCTCCCCAACCCCCGACTATCCTACTATCCCTCACTACCCTTCCCCACCCCCCAACTACACCCCCAACTGAACACCCAGACCCCCTCCTCACACTTAGCATAAGACTATAAGACATAGGAGCAGAAATTAGGCCATTCTGCCCATCGAGTCTGCTCCGCTATTCAATCATGGCTGATAAGTTTCTCAACACCATTCTCCCACTTTCTCCCTGTAACTTTTGATCCCCTTACCAATCAAGAACCTATCTATCTCGGACTTAAATACACTCAATGACCTGGCTTCCACAGCCTGTGGCAATGAATTCCATAGATTCACCACTCTCTGACTAAAGAAGTTTCTCCTCATCTCTGTTCTAAAAGCTCTTCCCTTTACTCTGAGGCTGTGCCCTTGGTCCTAGTCTCTCCTACTAATGGAAACATCTTCCCCATGTCCTCTATCCAGGCCTTTCAGTATTCTGTAAGTTTCAATCAGATCCCCCCTCATCTTTCTAAACTCCATCAAGTAAAGACCCAGAGTCCTCAAACATTCCTCATATGTTAAGCCTTTTATTCCTGGGATCGTTCTCGTGAACCTCCTCTGGACCCTCTCCAGGGCCAGAACATCCTTCCTGAGATACGGGGCCCAAAATTGCTCACAATATTCTAAATGTGGTCTGACCAGAGCCTTATAAAGCCTCAGCAGCACATCCCTGCTTTTATATTCTAGTCCTCTTGAAATAAATGCCAACATTGCATTTGCCTTCCTAACTACCGACACAACCTGCAAGTTAACCTTAAGAGAATCCTGGACTAGGACTCCCAAGTCCCTTTGCATCCAGATTTCTGAATTCTCTTCCCATTTAGAAAATCGTCTATGCCTCTATTCTTCCTACCAAAGTGCATGACCTCACACTTGCCCATGTTGTATTCCATCTGCCACTTCTTTGCCCATTCTCCTAACCTGTCCAAATCCTTCTGCAGCCTCCCCGCTTCTTCAAAGTACCTGTCCCTCCACCTATCTTTGTATCATCTACAAACTTAGCCAGGATGCCCTCAGTTCCTTCATCTAGATCATTAATGTATAAAGTGAAAAGTTGTGGTCCCAACACTGACCCCTGCGGAACTCCACTAGTCACCAGCCGCCATCCTGAGAAAGACCCCCTTATCCCCACTCTCTGCCTCCTGCCAGACAGCCAATCTTCTATCTATGCTAGTATCTTGCCTGTAACACCATGGGCTCTTATCTTACTGAGCAGCCTCCTGTGCGGCACCTTGTCAAAGGCCTTCTGGAAGTCCAAGTAGATAACATCCATTGGCTCTCCTTTGTCTAACCTACTTGTTACCTCCTCAAAGAATTCTAACAGATTTGTCAGGCATGACCTCCCCTTGATGAAACCATGCTGACTTTGTCCTATTTTACCATGCACTTCCAAGTTTCTGAAATTTCATCCTTAATAATGGACTCTAAAATCTTACCAACGACCGGGGTCAGGCTAATCGGCCTGTAATTTCCCATCTTTTGCCTCACTCCCTTCTTAAACAGGGGGGGTTACATTAGCGATTTTCCAGTCCTCTGGGACCCTCCCTGACTCCAGTGATTCCTGAAAGATCACCACTAATGCCTCCACTATCTCTTCAGCTATCTCCTTCAGAGCTCTGGGATGTAATCCATCTGGTCCAGGTGATTTATCCACCTTCAGACCTTTCAGTTTTCCTAGCACCTTCTCCTTGGTAATGGCCACCATACTCACCTCTGCCCCCTGACTCTCTTGAACTTTGGGGATGTCACTTGTGTCTTCCACCGTGAAAACTGATGCAAAGTACCTATTCAGTCCCTCCGCCATTTCTTTGTTCCTCACTACTACTTCTCCAGCGTCATTTTCCAGCGGCCCAATGTCCACTTTTTCCTCTCTTACCCTTTATATATCTTAAAAAAACTCTTGCAATCTTCTTTTATATTACTGGCTACCATCTGACCCTCCCCACTGACCAGCTGACCCCTGACCCATCCCACCCTGTCACTGACCACCCAATCCCCCCCTCGATCCCTCCAACGCCCCCCCCACCCACTGATCACCTGGCGTCCCCAACCCATTCTACTCCCCAAATCATCCCCCGCCCCCCCGCACTGACCATCTGTTGGATCCAGTGCCTTGGTTTGTTGGGGCTAAAGGATGCGGGTTGCACGCTTGTTTCGGGGTGACTGTGTTGGACCAAGATGGAGAAGATCTGTAGACCATTCTCAGAAGAAACATTCTGTTTATTTACAAAATGAACTCAGCAGCATCAATTGTGTGCTTACAACTCAAAACTCTGTCTTTACTCTTCAGACTCTTAACTCAAGACTACTGACTACTTTGCTATTGGGTACCAAGATCATATGATCTTACATTACAACATTTTTCTTAAAGGTATATTACATCAGATTACTACATCATCCTATGCACCAACCACCTCCACCTCCCCCCCGCCCCCCCTCCCGCCACCCACCTCCTACCCACTTATCTGACACACTTACCTTCACTCTGTGTTCTCAAAGTGGGTGGGACCTTTAAAATTATCTGGTCTACAGAAGCTAGTGTCATAAAAAAGGGGCTGTTGCTTCCTTTCCCCCAACTCTGCTGCACTCATCTGCAGGCCTTGGGAACCTGTGCTGCACTATTCTCAACCGGCCCAAGTTGGAAGGTCAAGTGAGAAAGCTGCAGCTCCATTCCAGTGTAAGTAAAAAGAAGCAGAGCAGCAATCCAACTGTGATTGCCACTCCTTGGAAGTTCCAGCCTAGTCTGCTTTAGTAACGTCGATTGAGAGATAAATATAGGGAGAGCTCCTCTGGTCCTCCTCAAAATAGTGCCATGGGATCTTTTACATCTGCCTAAGAGGTCAGACTGGGCCTTGGTTTGATGTCTCATCCAAAAGACAACACCTCTGATGGTGCAGCACACACTCAGTAGTGCACTATCAACCTAGATTATGTGTTTAAGTCTCTAGTGTATAGCTTGAGCCCATGACCTTCTAGCTCAGAGGCGAGAATGCTGCCCACTGAGCCAAAGCTGACGCTTATATATAGAACTTAACTTTTAGAAAATGACTCACAAATGGTGGTCCACTGCAGAATGGCTCCATGATTTCTTTTTATTTCTGTATTCATAATCTTACAGCCTTATTAACTGTGGAACTGTTCATATTAAATATAAGAATATTTTTGCACTTTTCTTTCACTAGCCCAATTTAATCTGTGAAAATATCCCAATTTGTATATTTTGTAAATTTTTAAAAATAATTTGTTCACAGGATGCAAGTGATGCTGGCATTCATCGCCGATCTCTGATTTCCCCGAAAGGGTGGTGGAGGGCCTTTATTTTTAACCATTGCAGTTTTCCATCTGAGGATGCTCTCACAATGATAAAATGCAGGAAATTCCAGAATATTAACATTGATGATAAAAGAATGGTGATACATGTCCAAGGCAGGATGATGTGTCGAGATCATGGAGATGATAGTGTTCCCATGAGGGTGGTAAAGGTCTGGGACGTGTGTTGAAGGAAGCTTAGTGAATTGCTGTAGTACCTATGTAAATAGTAAAACCTACAGCCAACAGTGCCCCAGAAGTGATATTGAGTGTGGTGACAGTTGTGGCAATCAAAGAGACCACGGATGGTGTTGAATTTCTTGAGTGTTGTTGCAGTCTCCACAGAAGTGTAATCAAACAAGGAATGGCAATGAGCCAAAGAAGGAAACATTAAGACAGGTGATCAAAAGCTTGGTCAAAGATAGATTTTAATAAGCGTCTTAGAGAAGGAGAGAGGCGGTGAGATAGAAATGTACAGAGGTAATTTCAGAGCTTAGTGCCTGAGCAGCTGAAGGCATGGCTACCAATGGTGGGGTAATGGAAATACGAGTGGAAAAAGTGCACAAGAGGCTAGAGTAGAATAGAATTTGGTGTGAATTTGAATATGGGCAGCAGAGTTTTAGCTTAAGTTTACGGAGACGTTTACGGAGAGTGGCAGGTGAGAGGCCAGCCAAGACAACATTGAAATAGTCAAAGGCAAAATACTGCGGATGCTGGAAATCTGAAACAAAATTAAAAAGTGCTGGAAAAACTCAGCAGGCCTGACAGCATCTGTGGAGAGAAAGACAGAGTTATCGTTTCGGGTCCTTATGACTCTTCTTCAGAGCTCTGAAGAAGTCATATGGACTCAAAATGTTAACTCTGTCTTTCTCTCCACAGATGCTGTCAGACCTGATTGGAAAAGTCAAGTCTGGAGTTAACAAAAGCACGGATGAAGGTTTCAGCAGCGGATGTGCTGAGGGAGTGTGAGATGGTATTACGGAAGTTGGATGTTTTACTATGTTAAAGGAGCTATACAAATGCAACTTGTCGGGGTAGGTGTTCTGCTGATGGAGAGAATATAGGTCAGAAACTCAGATCAGTGTCAAATAGGGCACCAGGTTTGCAAAATGTCTGGTTTGTGATGTATTCACATGTTATGCTCCATTGGTCAGAATGTAAATGTGTAAGTAATCAGACACCTGTTTTTAGAGTGTCTGACAAGAAGCACAGTGGAGCTGATACTGTTGTGAAGTCCAGGCCAAAACTAGCAATTCAACGACAGCAACATGATCTTATATATGTTGATAAGAAAGTGAGAAGACTGCAGCCAGTCTCATCACCCTGGGCTAGGTAGGGGAACAATTGGCCAGAATCCTAATCCTGATGGTTATCCAAGGACCCATTTGGAAAAAGAATAGGAACAAGCCGAATTGTGATGCTACCCATAGTTAAGTAGCTCATTTATACTTGTTGTCTGGGCTCATGTGAAGGAATGGTCCCTGGGCTGAATACAGTTGTAACCTAGCTCTGGTCCATTGCCTCAGGAGAGGTGTGGAATGTAGACAGGCAGGGTCAGTGTGAGATACGTCAGTCATTGGCATGGGAAAAGGACCAGACTATGAATGTATTATTAGTCACAGTTAATGTCTCTTTACTCTGCTATAGGCAGTGAGATGCTTAAAAACAAGTCAGACTGTGAAGAATACGTCTCTGGCAGGATTTACTTAATTACATAAGGTTCAGTGTCACCAGCTCATTGCATGATTAATTTCTTGAACATTTTTTTGTCTCTTTTTATTAACCTTTGGCATCCTAACTAGTGAAGATGCAGAACATCACCTGACAGACTTGTTCTAAAGGACAGAAGAGCCAGTCAGCAGATTAAGTTATCTATGCAACAAATGGCTCAGAATCAGACAGCAGACTGATAGTGCAGTATCACTCAAAGGTAAATTAGGGCCTGGAAGGGTTGTACAGGTTAGCCTCAATCACCAACCCAAAGGTGCGATAGTATTCAGAAGGAGTTCAACTAATCATGTAGTGTGTTTCTGGCTGGGGAGGCTGCTTTTTTGCTGTTCCCTTCTACATGGCAGTGACGACATTGCTGCTGGTTTTTTTCTGCACAGCCCCAGTTCAGTAATCCAGATGCTTTACATTAATAAATGGAAAATCATTAATTCTGGAAATCTGAAGTAAAATCTAGAAATGTAGAAGAAGAATGAGAGGTGATCTCATTGAAAAATGTAAGATTCTGAAAGGGCTTGACAGGATAGACATTGAGAGGTGGGGAATCCAGAACTCCAGGATGAAGGGTCGATCATTTGGGACTGGGATGAGGAGGAATTTGTTCACTCAGAGGGTTGTGAATCTTTGGAACTCTCTACCTCAGAGGATTGTGGATGCTCTGTCATTGAGTACATTTAAGGCTGAGGTAGATGGGTTTTTGGTCTCTCTGGGAATCAAGGCTTATGGGGAGTAGCTGGGAAAATAGAGTTGAGGCAGAAAATCAGCCATGATCCTATTGAATGGCTGAGGGGCTGAATGGTCTTCACTTGCTCCCATTTTTATGTTCTTAGAAGTCAGTGCCTAAAAAAAATCTTTCCAATAGGTCCCTGCAACAGAAATTTGGCATAAATTCATGACCCCTGACTTTAATCCAGTTTTGTCTCACTGATTCTAAGCTGCTGTGCATTTCCAATATTCTCTATATTTAGCTAGTACGTGGGTAGGAAACATTAATTAGGAACATTGGGAATACAATTCAGCTATTCAGCCCCTTAGGCATGCTCTGCCATTCAGTCAGATCATGGCTGATCTGCACCTCAACTCAATTTAATTGCCTTACTCTGAATTCCTTGATACCCTTGCCTAACACATATCTAATTATTTCTATCTTGAAAGCTTAAATTGACCAACACCCACAGTCTTTTAGATGAAGGGAATTCCAGATTTCCATCACCCTTTATTTGGAAAATGTGCTTCTTAATTTCTCTCCTAAATGGCATGCATCTCATCTTAAGCCTATGGCCTCTTGTTGATTTCGTCACCAATGGAAAGAGATTTTTTGTGTCTACTCTATTGTTGTGCCTAGTACAGACATGAAGATATGACAAACTCTAAAGTTATATTTTTACAAGTGAACACCACAAGCTGTTTAAGGTGGCTGTAGCATATCATGTGACTTGGCAGTATCCAGCTCCAGACAGTCCTGAAACTCAAGCAAATACCTAATTAAAAAATGGACAACCACAGCCACTTGTGAAATTCACACATCCTTTTTGTTAAGGCTGGACCATCAACAGAAAGGGCATTGGTCATTAGACACACTGAAACTCAATGGCTGCTAAACAAATATGAAATGGATCTCATCGACCTTTCAGTGTATTGTGATAGTTTCTCATCACAAACACAAAGACTTTGGCTGTCTGAAACTCTGTGAAAAGCCACACCATAGGATTTTTACTGGTCTAATGGACCACCTTATTTGGAAAAGGACTTTGGACTTGTGTAAGACAGCTATGTTTGTTACCTGCTTTTAAACTAAAACAATAAAAGCTGTTCTAAGATAGATGCCATCAGAAACACCATTTAAGCCATTGAACCAGTTGTAGGACAACTATGCAACCAAGATAATATACAGCTATACCTTGAAAGTGGGAGGAAGACTCTTCCCCATCCCCGCCAACCCACCTCCCAACCTGTTCCAACTTCAAATTCATCCGAGAGCTGACCTGGCAATTCACCTACAAGAAGCCTTGCAGCTTACTGAGAATTCTCTGCTTTTACAAGACTCCATTCCAGCTAAAGCATCAATTCATCTAAGAAACTACAGGCCTGCTACGAAAGAGACTGAACTAATTCCAGATTGTAATCATATTATTTTTTCCTTCATCTGTATCTAATTTTTGTGTGTGTATGATAGTGTGAGTGAGATATTGCATTTTAAATCTCTGGGTCAAGTGTGTGATAATAAATAATATACTTTATTTTTAAATTCGCAAAAGCTTTCTGCTGGAAATAATTTAAATTGGGAGAAATCACTCAGGGTAAGAAGACATACTAACCTCACAATTAAAACATTTTGATCACTGAAAGCAATTGGATACATAAACTCTCAATACAATCAAATCCCAGGATGTTTCAACAGTGACATATCAGAAGTTTTTAGCACATCAACCAGGACACAAATTCTTCCCCCATTATATAACAATAAACCTTATTTTTGGGGCCATGCACTACAGTGGAGGTCACTTTTTAATCAATAATTCATACAACCTTAGGAATAGACAGAGCTGGATAAGACGACTGGTCCCAAAAATACCATATACCATTTGGCCCTTAATGTTCCACAATTGGTTTCCTTCCAATTACCTATTACATTCCCTCTTGAATTTACTGACACCATGCTACCTCCATTACCTCTTTTGCTCCACCTGCACATTATCCCCTGCAAAGAATCCTAGCTGCCTGCTCATTGCTGCATTGTGAACAGAAGTTCATGCCCCTTACTGTAGTTCTGTGGTTTTATTTATTAATTTTTGGGCTGTGGGCATTGCTGATAGGACCAGAATTTATTGCCGTTCCCTACTTTCACTTGAAAAAGTGGTAGGCCAAATTATTTTTGAACTATAGCAGTCCCTGTACTGTAGGTATACCCCCAATGCTATTATTGAATTCAACGATTTTGACTCAGCAACGATGAAGGAACGATGATATATGCCCAATTCAGAGTAGCATGTGACTTGGAGGTGGTGGTGTTCCCGTGCACCTGCCAGCCTTGTCCTTCTAGATGGTGGAGGTAATTGAATTGGATTATGTCAGTCATATTATTAGACTACATTTTATCTGCATCTCTTAGAACCTTGAATAGCTCAATTAGATCTTCCCAAGCCATTTTTCTCTTCCATTGCAAATGCTCTCAGTTTCTGTAGTGTCTCCTCAAAGTGTAAGTGCCTAAGAATGTTTAAACTCCTTTCATTGTATCCTCTGCAATCCTAGGATGTCCCTACTATGTCATGGTGACTAGAATTGGATATGGTACTCCAAATGGAGGAGGGCCAATGCTTTGTTTAATCTTGTTAATCATTACTAGGAATCAATGCTTTATCCTGCTGGAGGTCAATTAGTTACCTCAACTACACTTCCTCACAGCCTGCATCCTGTAAGGACTTCATTCCATTCTGCCAGTTTCTCCGGCTCCATCACATTATTCTGCTGATGCAACCTTCCACCCCAGCATTTCTGAGATGTTTTCTTTTTTCCTCAACCGAGGATTCCCCACCATCATGATTGACAGAGCCCTTGACCACGCCTGCTATATTTCCTACACTTCTGCCCTGACCCCTTCCCCTCCCTCCTAGAACCATGATAGGGTTCCCCCTGTCCTCAACCTTCCACCACACCAACTTCCATATTCAACTGATAACTTTTCGCCATCTCCAGCATGATGCCTCTTTTCGTCTCCTCCCTTTTCAGCATTCTGGAGAGACCATTTCCTCTGTGATACCCTGGTCCACTCCTCAGTCACACCCAACACACCGTCCCCTTCCCACGGCATCTTTCCATGTACATTTTTAAAAATGCATTCACGGGATGTGGGCTTCTCTGGTACACCTACAGTGCTATTAGGAAGGGACACCCAGTGACAGTGCAGGAACGGCAATGTATTTCCAAGTCAGGATGATGAGTGACCTGGAAGAGAACTTCCAGGTGGTGGTGTTCCCATCTATCTGTTGCCCTTGTCCTTCTAGATGGTAGTGGTCATGGGTTTTGAAGGTGCTGTCAAAGGAGCCTTGGCGAATTCTTGAAGTGCATCTTGTAGATGGTATATACTACTGTTACTCTGTGTCTGTGGTGGAGGGAGTGAATGTGGATGTGATGCCAATCATGCAGGCTGCTTTGTCCTGGATGATGTCAAGCTTCTTGAGTGTTGTGGGAGCTGCACTCATCCAGGCAAGTGGTGAGTATTCCATTACACTCCTGACTTATGCCTTGTAGATGGTGGACAGGCTTTAGGGAGTCAAGAGGTGAGCTACTCATCACAGGATTCCTAGCCTCTGACTTGCTCTTGTAGCCACAGTATTTATATGGCTAGTCCAGTTCAGTTTCTGGTCAATGGTAACCCCAATGATGTTGATAGTGAGGATTCACTTATGGTAATACCATTGAACATCAAGTGGCGATGATTGGATTCTCTCTTGTTGGAGATGGTCATTGCCTGACACTTGTGTGGTGCGAATGTTACTTGCCACTTGTCAGCCCAAGCCTGCATATTGTCCAGGTCTTGATGCATTGGGACACGGACAGCTTCAGTATTTGCGGATTTGCGAATGGTGCTGAACATTGTGTAATCATCAGCGAACATCTCCACTTCTGACCTTATGATGGAAAGAAGGTCATTAACGAAACAGCTGAAGATGGGCTTCTGTGTACTTCTTTCAATCTAGTCTACTGTATTCACTGGTCAGATTGTGGTCTCTTCTACAATGGGGAAACCAGACGCAGATTGGGTGACCACTTTGCGGAACACCTCCATTCAGTCTGCAAGCATGACCCTGAGCTTCCAATGGCCTGTCACTTTAATTCTCCAACTTGTTCTCACGCTGATATCTCTGTCCTTGGTCTGCTGTACTGATCCAGTGAAGCTCAAAGTAAGCTTGAGGAGCAGCACCTCTTCTTTCGATTGGGCACCTTACGGCCTTCCAGATTCAACACTGAGTTCACCAATTTCAGACTGTAAGCTCTGTCCGCCCCCATTGTGTTTCCTTTTCTTTGCATTATTTAGTTTTTCTCTTATTTTGTCTTTCAGACAGTAGCACACCCTTTCAAGGCATATCTTTTGTTTCTTTGCTCTTTTCTTGCCCCATCACTGTTCCATTTGGGTTGGTAAAATTAACTCTCCTGTCGTTCAATCTTTCCCCTCTTCAATCCTATCACAGATCTTTTTTGTCCTCGTCCCACCTGCCCATCCCTTATAACACCTTTAACTTTTGAAAGGTCATTGACCTGAAACACTGGCTGGTATTTTACAGCCTTTTTGTGGTGGGGCCGGGGCCAGTAAAATGTGCCGAGCCATTCAAAACTTCATTGACTTCGGCAGGAACGTAAAATCCCGCTGCCGTAAAATTCTGCCCATTAACTCAGTTTCTCTTTCCACAGGTGCTGCCTGACATGCTGAGCAATTTTTGTTTTTATTTCTACACTTTTACTTATGTCTTTTGCTGCTGCTTCACATGGAACAGGTGGTTTCTGTAAGCTATCCTAGCTCCCTCTCCTCTCTGGATGGGTACCCAACCACATTAAACAACATCTGCCACTTGTCATTTCTCATGCACTCGTTTGTTAGTTATCTTCAGGGTTTGTCAGTCCCGAATGAAATTGCCTAATTCAGCCATTAAATCAGAAAATACTTTGATCACCCACTGAAATAATTAGAATATCCTCACCAGCAACTAACCAACTCAAAAAAACACAACAGCTTCATTTGAATGGTTACCAAGTTTTAATCATTGTTGTATATTTTATTGAGTTAGGAAGGGGTACCCAAGGCTCCGTCTGCTTGTTCAGATAGATATAAAAGGTTCCATTACACGATTTCAAAAAAGAGTAGGGGAGCTCTCCCTGGTGTCTGTAGTATAAGGGTCTGGCACATATAGGGTTAACATGGGACTGAGTACAGTACTGTCCACAGAGTGATGTAAGAGAACACATGACTTGCACCTAGGAGTCAGTCTAGTGTTGGACAGGGTTGTGTGTATCAGCAAGCATGGAGACAGCTCCAAGCTTGAACCCTTTACTGTATGTATGTACATAGTTCTTGTAGTTAAGTAGGTTAATTGTATGTTTTTATTAAGACTATGAAGACTTCATTAAGTCCTATTGGACAATATCCAACAACCCTACAACAGTGTCCCGGCCAATCTTTGTCCCTCAACCAAAATCACTAAAACAGGTTATCCAATCATTCTCACGTTGTTGTTTGTGGAATCTTGCTGTGCACAAACTGGCTGCTGTGTTTCTCACAACTGTGACTACACTTCAAATCCACCTGATTGGCTGTAAAGTGCTTTGGGAGATCCTGAGGTTGTGAAAGACAATATAGAAATGCAAGTCCTTTTTTTCGTTTTTAGAGAATCAATTTTAGATCAGTCACGGATAATTTTAAGGTGTTACCTTTTATTGCTTTTGATCATTGATATTTGTATGTGAGATGTGCTTATTTCTTACCCTTGGTGAGTAAGTCAATTTTAAATACCCATCAGCAAGCTTTTTATCTTTAAAAAGGAAAAGGATAGTTTATTTTTCATACCCTTGCCCTGGGGGTTACTAAAGAAACAATGTATTACTCACTCTCTCACTCATAATCTCATACACACCAAAATTAGGGACAGAGGAAGATACAAACAATACTTATAAAAATGGAATGGATCTCAATCTCAATCCAGACCTGTTATTTCGTAGGCACATTGTTAAGTTGTTGGAAGTGCAAGCTTTGAAACTGCAGAGATGTCTCAGCTGTTGCGATGGTTCCTGTAGTTGATCAGCAGGAGGTTGATCTTCTTAGGTAAGCTTGAACATGGAACCAAGTAGTGGGGAGAAAGGAGGTTCTTTATTTCCCTTTCAAGATACTGCTGGTGCCGTCCTTTAACCTGGTTGATTACAGCAGTTCAATGGCTGTGCTTGTTGGTCACTCTCTCCCTGTGTGATAAAACTCTGTTCCAGTCCTGTCTGGGAGTTCTGACTTGTAACAGTTTGCTATATTTTCATAAAGGGAGTAAAGGTGGCCACTGTATCATGTGACCCCGTAACAAATGCCAACTCATCTTCCAAATAAGGTCTTATGATAATTTTAATTATAGTGTGAATCCTCCCACCTATTGTGGTGGATTTTCACACCTTAAAGCATCTTATCAGTCAGTCAACATGTATGATGGGAAACTGAAAAAAGTCAATGGCATCTATTTACACTAGTCAAGCACCTATTGAATGCCAAATGTCTTTCAATGTTTGAGAATGCATCCTTTTGTCTCCTCGTGAGAACAAGAGAGAATGGTTGAAACCACAGAAGTCATGTGATCTTAGAGATAAAAACAAAAAACTGTGGATGCTGGAAATCCAAAAACAAAAACAGAATTATCTGGAAAAACTCAGCAGGTCTGGCAGCATCGGCGGAGAAGAAAAGAGTTGACGTTTTGAGTCCTCATGACCCTTCAACAGAACTGGTTTTTCCAGGTAATTCTGTTTTTGTTCATGTGATCTTAGAGTCCATCTTGACTTATAGCCCATTTTAAAAAATACAACCTTTAAATATAGTTTTCACGATATAGAATACTATCATGACAGATCAGTTATTTCATTTTCGGATGGAGATGGAGAATAATGTTCCCATCTAAATAGAACACCTATACATTAATCATAAAAACATATTATCTGTGGTCCATAATCTGAATTATTTATTCAAAAGGTAATGTATTCAGTGCGCAGGATCAGTACAGTATGGTGGTAGACTGCCTGTGCTGCCAGACCTGCTGAGTTTTTCCAGGTAATTCTGTTTTTGTTACAGTTTCCAACTCTGGCTGAATGAATTCCTGAAGGCTTTATCACATGACCACCTGTCTTCAGCTGTCCTACCTTAATGCTCCCGCCACTGATCGCCTCAAGATCCATCCTCATGGTACCATTCTCTCCCACACCAATTGGAGATGATAAAAGACTCTTCATTACTCAAATGGATGCTTCTTGGCTGTCAAGCAGCATTTTTATTCTCCACTTCCAACATTTTTATAACGAATGAATGGAAATATTCAAAGAAAATGACAAAAAAAACACTTTTTCTTTTTACTGAATCTATGATTTTCTCCAGGATTGTTTGCAGCAGTGACCTAAATATCTTCAATTCAATTCCTGGAGACTCCAGGCCAATCCTGAAGGGTTGGCAACCCTAGGACAGTGGGGGAATGTACAACTTGACTCAGGCCCTGTTACTGTTATTCATGACCAAGCCAGCAAGTTCCAAAAAAGCACAGGTTGGAAGATGACATGTTTCCTCCAAAGTGACGAGAGAAAATTGTAGGCCGAGTCACTCAGCACCTTCACGCTACTGAATGTGACCCAGGACCGCACTTTGTTTCTTGCTTATTAATTCCAAGATTGTAACATATTTAATAAATTACACAAAAATTACGGTAGCATAGTGAGTATGTTACTGGACTAGTAATCCGAACCCTTGCTCTAATAATCCAAGAGAGACAACATCAAATTCCATCATGGCAGCTGGGGAATTTAAATTCAATCAATTAAAAAAAATCAGAAAACTATTGGACTGTTTCAAAAGCTCATCTGGTTCACTAATGCCCTTGAGGGAGGGAAATCTGCCACCTTTACCCGGTCTGGCCTACATGTGACTCCAGACCCACAATAATGTGTTTGACTCTGAAATGGCCCAAGTCACTCAGTTGTACTGAGCCACCATGTTCTGAAAAGCAATAATGCAGACTTTGCTGACAACAAGCACATCCTGTGAATGATTTTAAAAAAATGTTGCCAAGAGAATGTGAAAAGGCCATGAAGGCCCATCATGTCTGCCCCTTCCAAAGACGACATACAATATGCCCATATCATGGACTTTACTCCACAAATTTAAACTTTTGCATAAATAGCCTCTAAGCCCCGAGAGCAAAATTCAGACTATTCATCTTCTCTATTCAACAGTGATTAGCTGCACTGCATAAACATTACTCCCTTGCTATTTTTAAGGATAAATCTATTTCCTTCCTTATAGCAATCTGATACAGCCTACACACCTTTCTATAAAAATGTCAGATATGCACCAGATATTTTGCATTTATATACACTGCAACCCACCACAATTCTCATGATATCATCTGATGGACTCACATCAGCAATGAGGAGTTAACAAAAGGTTACAAATAAGAATGATTACAAGTGGAATTGGTAACTGCAGACGTGTTTCTCACCATGTAACCCATGGCTTTCACCCCTACGTGAGGTCAAAATACTATCACATAGGAATAAAAAGCCATAGGGCACAGCAGCGACTTGCACACACCAAAACAGTGATTTGATCCATGTGTGTTTGTACCATGATATTGATAACCAATGTCCTCCAATTGGACTGGGTCGGGGGGCAGGGGCTTCCATATTTCCGAACACAGGCGTCTAAGTTCCTGACGATAGGAATTTGTCTTGGTAACACCAGTCATGAACTCTCCAGATATGCAGTTACTGCTGATAAAATAAAGCAGAATAAGAAGGTTTTGTGGCTCCCAGGAAGGATGCACCCAAGCTTTTTAGCCTAAACAATGGCAATGTGGATACCAGGACTGTCCATATAGATGCATGAATATAAAAGCAAAATATTGCGGATGCTGGAAATCTGAAACAAAAACAAAAACAGCTGGAAAAACTCAGCAGGTCTGACAGCATCTGTGGAGAGGAAGACAGAGTTAACGTTTCGAGTCCGTAGTCCGTATGACTCTTCATCAATATTCTCCCTCCACCTGGACCCCTCCCTCTGGATTCATACCTGCTTTTGATCTTTTCATTGAGAACTGTTGGCATGATATCAGTTGTCTCAATTTCTCTGCTCCTCTCACCCACACTAAACTGTCTTTTTCTGAACTTGCCGCACTCCATTCTCTCAGGTCCAACACTGACTTTGTCATCAAACCTGCTGACAAGGGTGGTGCTGTTGTTGTCTGGCGCACTGACCTCTACCTCACAGAGGCTGAGCGCCAGCTCGCAGACACTTCCTCCTACCTCCCCCTGGACCTTGACCCCACCACTGAACATCAAGTCATTGTTTCCAGGACTGTCACTGACCTCATCTCCTCTGGAGATCTTCCCTCCACACCTTCCAACCTCAGTCTCCCAAACTCGGATGGCCCTCTTCTACCTCCTACCCAAAATCCAGAAACAGGACTGTTCTGGTAGACTAATCATGTCAGCCTGTTCCTGCCCCACGGAACTCATTTCTTGCTATCTTGACTCCACTCTCTTTCTCCTTGTCCAGTCTCTTCCCACCTACATCCGCGATTCCTCTGACGCCCTACATCATATCAACAATTTCCAGTTCCCTGGCCCCAACCGACTCCTCTTCACCATGGATGTCCAATCCCTCTACACCTCCATCCCCCACCAGGATGGTCTGAGGGCTCTCCGCTTCTTTCTTGAACAGAGGCCTGAACAATCCCCATCCACCACCACTCTCCTCCGTCTGGCTGAACTTGTTCTCTCACTGAACAATTTCTCCTTAAACTCATCTCACTTCCTCCAAATAAAAGATGTGTCAATGCGTACCCGCAGTTATGCCTGTTTCTTTATGGGGTATGTGGAACATTCCTTGTTTCAGTCCTAGTCAGGCCCCCCTCCCACAACTCTTTCTCTGGTACATCGATGACTGCTTCGGTGCCGCTTCATGCTCTTGTCTGGACCTGGAAAATGTATTAATTTTGCTTCCAATTTCCACCCCTCCATCATTTTCACATGGTCCATCACTACCCTTCCCTTCCTTGACCTCTCTGTCCCAATTTCTGGTGATAGACTGTCCACCAATATTCATTTCAAGCCTACCGACTCCCACAGCTACCTCGATTATAGCTCCTCACACCCTGCTTCCTGTAAGGACTCCATCCAATTCTCTCAGTTCCTTCGCCTCCGTCACATCTGTTCTGATGATGCCACTTTCAAAAGCAGTTCTTCTGACATATCTTCCTTCTTCCTTAACCAAGGTTTTCCACCCACAGTGGTTGACAGGGCCCTCAACTGTGTCCGGCCCATCTCCCGCGCATCTGCCCTCACACTTTCTTCTCCCTCCCAGAACCAGTCCCTCCCAGTCCCCCTTGTCCTCACTTATCCCCCCACCAGCCTCCGCATTCAAAGGATCATCCTCCGCCATTTCTGCCAACTCCAGCATGATGCCACCATCAAACACATCTTCCCTTCACCCCACCCCCGTCGGCATTCCCTCCGGGACACCCTGGTCCACTCCTCCATCACCCCCTACACCTCAACGCCCTCCCACGGCACCTTCCCATGCAACCGCAGAAGGTGCTACACTGGCCCCCTTTACTTCCCCTCTCCTCACCGTCCAAGGGCCCAAACACTCATTTCAAGTGAAGCAGCATTTCACTTGCACTTCCCTCAATTTAGTCTACTGCATTCTCTGCTCCCAATGCGGTCTCCTCTACATTGCAGAGACCAAACACAGACTGGGTGACCGCTTTGCGGAACACCTTCGGTCTGTCCGCAAGCATGACCCAGACCTCCCTGTTGCTTACCATTTCAACATACCACCCTGCTCTCATGCCCACATGTCCATCCTTGGCCTGCTGCAATGTTCCAGTGAAGCTCAACGCAAACTGGAGGAACATTTTCCAATTAGGCACTTAACAGCCTTCCGGTCTTAACATTGAGTTCAACAACTTCAGACCATGAACTCTCTCCTCCAAGCCCACCCCCTTTTTTCTAATTATTTATATATTTTAAAAATATATTTTTCTTTTCCTACCTATTTCTATTAGTATTTTTCAATTTATTTCCAGCCATTGTTTTATCTCCACCTTTCAGTCTATTTCGATCCCTTCCCCCTACTCCACCCCCACTAGGGTCATCTGTCACTTGCCCATCCTGCTTTCTACCCTTAATGCCACCATAGATACATAAATAGTCTGGTCAAACAATTCTCTACAAAATACTGTTCCCTCCAGAAATTCATGAGTTGATACTACATGTGGGCAGAGTCCCAGTTTCCCCAGATGATGAGTTCCTGATAGAAGAATATATTTCATCCATTTTGTTCTCTTTTCTCCTGAAAGTTGAGGGGCATAGGAACAGGAGTAGGCAACTCCCTCGAGCCTGTACCATCATTCAATTAATGGCTGATCTGTATCTTAACTCCATCAATTTGCCTTGATTTCATGATAATACCCTTTAATCCTAGGCTACATTGCCCAAAAGGTCATTCTTTATGTTCATACCTACACAGTAAATCTTTGCAGGCTACATGACTATAAGAAACCTTGGCAGGCAAGCCCAATTCTGTTCCAAGCCACTGTCCACCTATCTGCACACTGCAGCAGATTTCAGACAGATACCAAATCAAAAGCTGAGACTCTTCCCAATGCAGAATTCCAATTTCAACCTTTCCACCACCACCTAGTCTGAGATCAACTAAGCCTGGGAATCAAAGATCAGATTTTCTATTCTATGTGGATCAGTTTCACACTCATCTACCCATCAAGACATCAAGGAAGCAATGAGATGCATTGTTGATTCATTCTGAAACTTTTAACAGGAGTTCAGATTGTACATAACAATGATAAATTGCAAAAAGAGGTAAAGAAAGAAAGACTTTCATTAAATATCTTTCACAACATCAAAAAGTGCTTTACAGTCAGTTACTTTTGAAATGTAGTCATTATTGTAAAAAAACATAGGCCAGGATTTAAAGGATGGTGGGGTTTCCCTTCTCACCATCTAAAGAGTTGGTGGAGAACATATTGTTGCTGATACTGGTTACCCTGCAGCTATTAAACACATCAACGGACATTAATTGACTGGAGGCGGGACTTCCTCCCCTCACCCAGGAAGAAGTCCCAACTCAGGAAGCTGCCAACCAATCTGATTGGCCAGCACCTCTCTAGTTATTGCAGCACCCAAAGCTACAGTGGACAGGACTAGGACTCCAAGAGTCCCCAGAGCCTAAGTCCTAGGCATCCAGGGCCAGGTATGTTTTAGGGGTCTTAGGGTGGGGGTGGGTGGGTGGACAGAGGGGTTGTTGGTGGAGAGGCTCTTGGGGGGTGGGAGGGAGGACCTGCAGTGACAGGACCGCATGGCGGGACGCCCGATATTAAAAGGGAACTGCTGCTAGAGGCGCCCTCCACTGACCCCTTCCTACTCAAAACCTGAACCCAGTTTATTTTCGGGCTTCCCCCATACCAGGAACCTCTCCCACCAGTCTGAAAATTGAGACTGGTTGGGAAATGGCCCTTAGTTGGTCAATTATTGACCACTTAAGGGCCTCAATTAGGGCAAGGGCAGGCAGGCCAGCCTCAGCGTTGCCTGCCCCACTGTGAAATTGAGGAGAAGTTGGGGCGGGAAGTCCATCCCAGGAATTTTACGCCCCCCCTCCCCCCCATCTACAAACCTGCCAGTGGGAGAACATAGAATTCTGTCCGTAGTGGCGTACTTGTACACAGCAAAGTCCCACAACCAGCAATTATGTAAATGACCGATTAAATGTTTTTTATGATGTTGCTTGAGGGATAAATATTACCAGGACACGGGGGGAGAATTTTCCTGATCTTCTTCATTGTAGCAGCATGGGGTCTTTTATGTCCATATGAGAAAACTGATGGAGCCAGGGTTTAACATCTCATCTGAAAGACTTCCAACAATGCAGCGCTCCCTTACTGCACTGCAGTGTTAGCCTGGATTTTGTGCTCAAATCTCTGGCATGAGTCTCCCAAGGTTCAAACTCAGTGGCGAGAGTGCTAGCAACTGAGACACAGCTGAAGAGTCATCCAGACTGGAAACATTAACCCTGTTTCTCTCTCCGCAGATGCTGCCAGCCCTGCTGAGTTTTTCCAGCAATTTCTGTTTTTTTTGTCAGTCAGCTGATTGTGTTGGTAGCAGGTACTATCCGGCAGGTTTCCCAGTTTTACCAGATGCTGGGAAATTCTAAAATCATTCTATATTCCTGAGTTTGCTGGCGGAATACAGACGAGAATGTGAGAGAATAATGATTTTTCGTATCTCTCGCTAGGCTCTGATCTTATCAAAACAAAGCTGACATTATCGACTTTTCTCTGTTTCTTTTTTGTCTATGACGAGGTGACTCATGACAGATATGGCTGCCCTGGAAACTTGTGACCTTCTGATGATAGACATTTGCTTTTCTTTCAGTTTTTGAGAATTAAAGATGTGATTCTGCATTTGGACATCAGGGAAAAAAAAACAGCTGACCCATTGAGCCTGTCCCAATCTGGCAATGATAGCGCATCTGTACACCATTTTTCCTATTCCCATAAAACATCCACTCAATCACCTGAGAGAGGCAAACATCTGGGGAGGGGGGGGTTGGGGTGGGCGGGTGTGGGGGGAGGTGAGGAGAGGGCAGCGGCGGGGTGGGGGGGAATCTTTGGCCCATTTAGGGATGGAAATTCTTGTCTGACATCCTGAAAGCAATCCAGAGACTGGGCTACAAGACCCCCAGTCACCCGCCTGCTTCCTATTTGTCATTTTGTTGGTGAGAGTAGGTCAACGGGCAGGACCTGTGTTTGGAATTTTCCAAGAAGTTATATTTGCTTCCAATTTACTCACTGCTTTTCCCAGAAGCACCAGCCCTGGCTGAAATACGGTTGTCTGGGCACAGGCAGCACTGAGATTACTTGCTTGAGTAGCCATTTTTCAAGCTACAGGCTCAGTGAGCATCTGCAGTTTATTTCACCCAGGGCAGCATCAGAGCTGAGCTAAACCGTGTCCTCAAGCAGCATCCCCGCATATGTAGTTCCCATCAGGAATCACTGAGCATGCATTGGGAGCAGAAACGCTGCCAGATTCCTCCCCGTTTCCTCTGTCCTCCGTCCTCCATCTATAATAGGAAATCTGAAGGATGTCACACTCTTAACATGGGTCAGCTAACAGCGTCAGGGGAGGAAAGGCAAAAATTGTTTTTCCGGGATACTCTCAAAAGGTAACTAATATGTTAAAAAATAATCAGATTGCAATGGTATGGCAGAAAATATACCAGATGGCATCCTGTGCTAATGCAGACTATGTGGACATACATCTGAGTATCTGCAATTGTTTCTAATTCATACTTTGCCATTTTATACCAAGGTGCCAGCCTTGCCTCAGTGATAGCACTCTCACCTCTGAGTCAGAAGGTCATGGATTCAATTTCCACTCCAAAGATTTTATTGGAACAGTTTGGGAATTCTCCCTGATACCATGGTCCACATTTATCTCATTATTTATTTCATGGCTGCATATTTGAGCTTGCCGTGTGCAGACAACGTGTCTATAACAGCGACTACACATCAAAAGTACTTAATTGCTTGGAGAGTGCTTTTGGATTTCCTGAGGTAGAAATGGGCTGTATGAAAACAAATCTTTCATTTTGTGACTGGCCACTGCACTATTCCTAATAGCTAAAGAAGGTGTATAGCGGTCAACAAATACAAGTCCATAAGACATAGGAGCAGAAATTAGGTCCTTTGGCCCATTGAGTCTGCTCCACCATTCAATCATGGCTGATAAGTTTCTCAACCCCATTCACCTGCCTTCTCCCCGTAACCTTTGGTCCCCTTACCAATCAAGAACCTATCTATCTCGGTCTTAAATACACTCAATGACCTGGCCTCCACAGCCTTCTGTGGCAATGAATTCCATAGATTCACCACTCTCTGGCTAAAGAAGTTTCTCCTCATCTCTGTTCTAAAAGGTCTTCCCTTCACTCTGAGGCTGTGCCCTCGGGTCCTAGTCTCTCCTACTAATGGAAACATCTTCCCCACGTCCACTCTATCCAGGCCTTTCAGTATTCTGTAAGTTTCAATCAGATCCCAGGTCTGCCCCATACGGGAGCACCAAGGCACTCAGCCCATTCCCACTAGTGTTCACAGGAGATGGATGTTTGCAACTCTTGATACTGTTGCTATGTTGGGGGAAGGGGTGTGATGATGGGTGACCGTTACATGTATAGGCAAGTCCCAGACACAACATTCCTTCACTGCACTGAATTAGTGGCTGCAGTCAGCATGATAAATGCAGCACACAATAATCAGGAGATGGAATTTGTGAAAGAACATGGATTCTCTTTTGCCTGTAGAGTTCACAATCTCAGCTCAGTCAATGGGTGGCAGCCATGGTTCAGTGGGTAGCACTCTTACCTCTGAGTCAGAAGGTTGTGATTTGGAGTCCAAAAACTGCAGAGAATTGAGCACGTAATCTAGGCCAGCATTCCCAATGCAGTATTCAGGGAGTGCTGACTGTCAGTGATGCCATCTTTCAGCGGTGATGTAAAATCGAGGTCCCATTTATCCTCTCTGGTAGACATAAAAGACCCACAGCACTATTTTGAAGAAAAGAAGGGGAGTTCTCCCCTTTGTCCGGCTAATATTTATCTCCCAATTAACATCACTAAAAACAGATTATCTGGTCATTATCACATTGCTGTTTGTGGGAGCTTGCTGTGCGCAAATTAGCTGCCACATTTCCTACATTTCAACATTGACTACACTTTAAATGTACATCATTGGTTGTAAAGTGCTTTGGGGCAATCCAAGGTCATGAAAGGCACTGTACAAAAGCAAGTCTTTCTTTCTCTCCTAGATGGAAACCATGACCAAGCATTTCCTGACAGGAATGGGGAAAAACATCATTGGGAGGAGGTTGCCCAGCTACCCTGTCAACAGCAGTTGATGGCCCGAGGTTACAAATGGAAAATGACCCCCATCGGAGGAGCTAGCACCCGGCAAAAAACTAAACGTACTCCTGCAAACAATCAAGGAAAAAGGTGAAACCTCTTTAAACAAATGGAATGTTAAAAATGAAAAATATAGGGGCATTCATAAATAACTCAATTGCTGAATAGCCAATTTCACCACTGATCTATGGGCAACGGCAAAAAGCGCCTCTGTCGCAGCACGGGCACCTCTGCTGGTCTTACAAATTTGTTTTTAACCCACCCCAGTCTCAGGTTTCATCGCCAAGCCCCAGCTTTTGTAAAGCCGCAGAACAAAAGGGCCTTTTGATTACAAAATGTTTCTGGTCTGTGGAGCAGAAAACCCTTGTATATCCTTCACTGGCTCTGCACTAACTATTGGAGAGGGTATTGCTGAAGCACCCTGCTGACCCATTGATGCTGGACTTCTGCAATAATGGCAGTTGCCCGAGATTAAATATAAACACTGCAGTGTAGGAGAGCTCCGTTATTAGCTGGCACACAGATCTATACTGCCATTGTTCACAGTCACTGCACATATTTTCTTCCCTTTTCCTAATTAACCAAATCACTATTTATCTTCTCTGTATTTCTGGTCATGCAGAAACATTACCAATGCCACACAAATTTAATCTTAACGTGATCCTGTTGCAGTGTGTCTTGACGAAGCTAATAGGCTTTATAAGACAGACTCGCCGCTTATTCATTTGTTTTGGTCCCAGACCCAGAGTAGCTAAGGGATCAGTTTGAGATGGATGATTAGTGTACATATTGAATTGCTCCCAAGCTACAGCACATTCCTCTCAAGGTGGGGGTGGTGGGAGAAGGGGAGGAGGGTTGAAGAGGTGTGGGAGGCGAGAGGGTCAAGCTTACTTATCAAAGTAAAGATTAACATTCCAGACACACAAGCCAGAGGAAACATAGACTGTAAAATTAGAACTAGCCTCGAAGTACTCTCTTTATGATTCTTTTTGTTAATATTCGGTCATGGGGTATGAGCATTGCTGGCAAGGCCAGCTTTTGTTGCCCATCCCTAATTACCCTTGTCTGAAAGACAACTCTCTTGCCAGAAAGTCATACACCCTCAAAATTGAAATATTTTGCTTTGCTAAATATCCTCTCATTTTTCAGAATTTAGTTTCTGGTTCATGCACTCGGGAAAGCAGCCATTTGGCACATTGTGACTGCTGGCTCTTTGAAAGAGCTATTCAATTAGTCCCATGCAGTGAATCATAAAATAGAATCACAAGAGGCCATTTGGCCCATTCACTTTGCACCAACTCTTTCAATTTGTAATCCAATTAGTCTCACTTCTGCTTTTACGCCATTTTCCTACAATTATTTCTCCCACCGCTGCCCTGTTGAATGCCTGATTAGCACAAGATGTGGCGGACCTTCCTGAAAAGGAGGTCAGCTCTCCAGCCAGATTTATCATAGACAATGGGGGTCTCACCCATTGGTTGGAGAGCATTACATTAAATTCCGCCACGTGTCTTGCATGTCTTGCTTGTATTTCTTTGATTTCCCACATTACAGCACTTGCTGTTTCCTGCTAATATCTCTTCTGCCATTTCACTCTCAACTTAATTACTTTAGGCACGGACTCTTCTGAGATCGTTTGTATTTGTCTTTATGTATATGTGCATGTCTGAATGTGTTGCTCCTCCCTTCTGTTCTGATCCATTTTAAACATTGTTCATTCCCAGTTATATCTTCCTCCCTGACTAAGGATCTATATTCGGATCTCAGTTCCCTTCACCAATGCTGCCTGACTTGCTGAGGGTTTCTCGTGTGAAAATGGATTAAAAAATCTGCACAGTTTCCGTTTCATTTGCTGACACTTCAACATCCTGGGGGGTCACCACTAACCAGAAACTTAACTGGATCAGCCATATAAATAAATGTGTCCACAAGAGCTGTGTTCAGAGAGACTTGGGTGAATTCATATAAGGAACACAAAAAATTAGCATGCAGGTACAGCAAGCAATTAGAAAAGCAAATGGCATGTTGACCTTTATTGTAAGGGGACTGGAGTACAAGAATAAATAAATCTTGTTGTTGGCATAGTAGCATTGTCACTGGACTGGTATTCCAGAAACCCAGGATAATACTCTGGTGATCTGGGTTCAAATCCCACCATAGCAGATGGTGAAATTTGAATCCAATAAAAAATCTGGAATTAAGATGATGATGACCATTGCTGATTGTCATTTAAAAAAAAATAGGAACAGGAGTAGACCATTGAGCCTGCTCTGCCATTCAATATGATCATGGCTGCTCTAGTTCATTAATGTCCGTTAGAAAAGGAAATGGGCTGCAGTCTGGCCTACATGTGACTCCAGACCTACAGCAATGTGGTTGACTGCTCTCTGGGATGGGCAATAAATGTTGGCCAGCAATGCCCATATGGAGCTTTGGTGAGAAATTGTCTATGGTCTATGTTCACTGGAGTTTAGAGGAATGGGAGGTGATCTCATTGAAACATTCAAGATTATGAGGGGGTTTGACATAAGGTTGCTTCCCCTGGCAAGGGAATTGAGAACATGGGGGCACAGTTTCAGGATAAGACTGAGATGAGAAGAAATTTAATTACTCAACTCTTGAAATCAAATCAAATGTTTAAATCTCTGGAATTCTTTGCCTCAGAGGGTTGTGGATGTGGTATCATGGAATATATTTAAGGTGGAGATAGACAGATTATTGATCTTTCAGGGAATCAAGGGATATGGGAAAAGTGGAGTTGAAGCCCAAGATTAGCCATGATCACATTGAATAGCAGAGCAGGCTCAACAGGCCATATGGCCTACTCCCATTCCTATTTCTTGTTCAAAAGAATTAAGAGCAAAATATAGAACATCAGAAGAACTGGGAGCAGGTGGGTACTGGTGCGAGTGCCAACACACTTTCAATGGCTGCTTGCCCCATCTAACCATAAAATCTGGCACTATTAATTGAGCTGGGGCTGTTTCTTTATGCAAGGTGTCGACTGACATTTTAAAAAATGAAAAATCATACCTTTTTCGGGGTTCTTACCTGGCCTGTCACTTCTGCTCCCCCATTAGGCAGTCAAATGTGGGGCCGCACCAGAGTTCAGTATGTCTGTTCTCAATCGGCATTGCAGCAGCCTCCAATGCCACACCAGTTCCTGGTTGAGCCAGTGAAGCAAGAACTCCTGGTGAAGTGTACTCCCAGTGCCAGGCTCCATCTCAATTTCAACATTGGCCATTTTTAGGGTGGCAGAGGTTACACACCAGAAAAACTCAGAAATGGCAGAGTTCTGGTGTCACTTGCCATTTTCCAGTGGATTTCATGGAAGTTACAGCGGCAGAGCAGCGGAACAGGCTCCCCTCTTGATAATTTGGGGGCTGCATCCCTATGTGAGCCTTGGTTAAAGCCCAGTTTTGGGCACCGCTCCCGAAGGAAGAATATACTGGCCTTGGATGGAATGCAGAACAGATTCACCAGAATGATAAAAGGGCTTCATATATTATGAGAACAGGTTGATTTTAATCTCTTTAGAATAAAAAAAGAGGGGTGGTCTGATCAAGATTATCCTAATGTTAAAAGGATTCAATAGGGTTGGTAGAGAGAAACTATTTTGTCTGGTGTGGTGGGGGGGTGGGGGATCAAGGACAAGGGGACACAATCTGACTGAGGAAGCACTTTTTTCACACAGAAAGGTGGTGGAACCCTCCCAAAAGACTGCAGATACTGAGGGTCAGTTGGAGCTTTCAGCTTTGAGAGCAACAGATTTTAGTTGGGTAAGGACATCAAGAGATATAGAGCTAAATCGAGTAAATAGAGCTGAGGTACAGATCAGCCACGACAGAGCAGACTAGAGGGGCCAAATGGAAAATCAGCCTGACCTGCTGAGTTGCACCATAGACTCGGGGTTTATGGACTGCTGTCAGATCAAGTGTCTCTGTCATGCAAGCTAAATGCAGGGACTCAGTCCTACTTTTCTGTTTCCTGCCCCCTGCAGTTGGGTCTCTGCACTGCATCAAGGGAGCCCAATTGACCCATAGACAAAGACAAACCTGAATGGGAGAGCAGGGTGGCGCACAGATGCTCCCCTCATGTCAAAACAAAAATAAATGGTAAGTATAAAATGAGCCTTGAGATTGCTGATGTCCCCTTTACAGGTTAATACTGGGAAATGGGGCACCTGATTGTACAGTGGAAAGAGAGGGTTTTGTGTCTGAGTAACCACAGGAAGAACTGAATTATGTTTGAGATTTGTTATAACAGAGCTTGTACTGTCTGAGTGCCCCTTTGTACCTATCCAAGCAGATTATGGGATTCCAGTATGCTGCATTTTTCCAGACAGGTACATTTCACAATACAGGATACTTAATGCTCTGATGCACTCTTATCTTCCTGAAACAACAAGGACGACTTCAGAAATTCTTGGATCTCCACAGGGCTCTTGGTGAAACAGGATGAATTCATCCTGTTCATCGAAACTCTGCCAGATTAGCCAACTCTGGTATTTGCTTAAAGGGCACATAAAGAGCTGTCCCTTCTATCCTTCCCTGGCAAACACTAAAGCTGCTTTTATTTCATGAGAGATAATTATAGCCTGATTTCTGATGCATGGGTTTCATGCAGTGGTAACCCTTGAATTGAATTGCCGGGTTCATTAAGAGTAGCTGCTTGGAAAACTCAATAGGACTGCATCGTCGTGCTGGTCAGACTTAGCAGATCCTACACTTGAGGATTGGAGGTAAATCCTTACCTTATTCATGGCTCAGTATGTACCACCCTCACCAGTCAAAGTTGTGGGCTCAAGTCCCACTCCAGAGACTTGAGTACACAATTTCGGCTTAACAATTTACTGCAGCACTATGAGAGTGCATTACTGTCTTTTGCAAGAGATGTTTAAGCAAGGCCCCAATGCCCTTTCGGGTGGATGTGTAAAAGATCCCACAGCACTGTTTCGAAGTAGAGCAGAGGAGTTCTCCCTGGTATCCTGTTCAATATTTGTCTCTCAATCAACATCACACGAACAGGTTATCTGGTCATCATCACATTGCTGTTTGTGGGAGCTTGCTGAGCACAAATTTTGAGATTTAATGTTTGATTAAATTTACCTCCAATTAGGAGAAACTGGCAGATTTGCTTTCCTGTTGCTGTCACTGGGGAAACCTAAACTAACAGATAATTTTTAAAAGATAGATGCACGGGCCTATGCTACCTTAAAGCAAGTTCAGTCCCTTCCCTGTAACGTCACAGTAGTTTGGAATTAATCAGTTACTTCTCCTTAGTGCTGGCTTGTAGAGTTAGGTCCCATTGTCATTCACTGTACACTCTGTCCAAGCAAAGAATGAGCTCAGTTTTGTCAAAGTCATCCATAATAGCAGCTACCTCCATGACCAGTCACTTTTCCATGAATACCCGAAATTCCTTTCTTAATACAAGTTTATTTGCCATAATTAACAATCAACAACTGCAATCATGGTAGTGTGCAAGTTTGAAGATTGTGATATCAGAGAGCACAATTCCGTCAGGGGAAAGGCTCACTAGCTACAAAGAAAATGGACATTCCGGTGATTGTCATTCAAGAGGTTTCAACCCAATCAGTTAATCTGCTATCTCTAACTGTTCCCTGTCACTTAGCTCCATATACTAGCTAATACTCTCTTATTGCTCCCTTATTTTCATTGCCAGATGCATAACCTTCACATCATCCACTGTCCCCGTCATTAGACCAGCAGTGCTTACTACATACTCTTGATGCAATCTATTCTTCTCATTTGCCTGATCTCAATATAACTATTTTTCCATACCATGACTCTATAATAATCCTCCCTCTTCTCCTTCAGGTACCATGCCCTAAGACGGTGTTGGCGACCATGGACTTTCATTGGATTGGTCCATGATGATGCTTGGCAAAGTGCTGCAGTGGTTTGCCATTGCCTTCTGCAGTATGGCTGACCAGGAAACTCTCCCATTCCTACCACCTGCCATCAGGCGTATTGGAAGGATTTACAGGCTGATAATCAACCTGTTTGACCACTTTATGTGCACACCTTCCATGGCCATCAAATCCAGGAGTGGGACTTGAACCGGGAGCTTCTAGCCCAGAGGTAGGGATGCTACCCACTACAGCACAAGACCTCCCTCTAATAATAACCTACAGCTCTTTAATGCCTTTCTTCCACTTCAAGAACTATGTCCATTGTCCATTCCCTACATTACAACAGTAACTGCTACACTTAAAAAAATACTTTATTGGTCGTAAAGCACTTTGAGACACCCAGATGTTATGTAAGGTGCTATATAAATGTAAGGTCTATCTTTCTTTCATTGTGCTGCCTCTGTTTAATCCACTGTTCCCTATTGCATTGCTTAATCCATTTTTCCTAATTTGCACTGTCAATACAATCCTCTTTTCCATATTATGTTTCGCTCCCATTTCCATTAAGTATTGTCTACCTATCTCTTTTATTATTTACCTATATAACCCACCTATAAGTGGCCATTGTTACTTAGCATGTTACTGTTTCTATTGCATATACTCTATATATCCCTCTTTATATCCCGATGCATAACCTACCTAGCTCTAATTCACACCCTCTGTAAAGCCACAGTTGCCTTTTGTACACCCTTTATTAAACCACTCTACACGTTTCACTATTCAGTAACTTCTGGGTGTCCTTGTACACCAATCACCGAAAGCAAACATAAGGCATTAAGGGGTATGGGGAGAGAGTGGGAGTACGGCGTTGAGTTAGAGGATCAGCCATGATCATATTGAATGGTCTAGCAGGCTCGAAGCGCCAAATGACCAGTTCCTGCTTCTGATTTCTATGTTTTTATGTTCTCCTTTAGAGCAGAGAGGTTAAGGGAAGATTCAAGTCTCGATGAAAGTAAATGAGGGGACATTGTTTTCACCGGCAGGAGGCCTGCTAACCAGAGGACACAGGTTTAAGATAATTGGCTCAAGAACAAAGGGGGATAGGAGATTTCCCCCCACGCCATCCCCCCTCCCCCTCCCACTCCACCCACCCTCACACAGTGAGTTGTTCTGATCTGGAATGCGCTGCCTGAAAGGGTTGTGGGAGCAGATTCAACAGTAACTTGCAAAAGGGAATTAGGTATATACTTGAAAAGAAAAAAGTTGCAGGGCTATGGGGAAAGAGCAGGGGGAGAGGAACGAATTGGATAGCTCTTTCAAAGAGCCAGCACAGGCCCAATCGCTCTGAATGGCCTCTCCTTTGCTGTAAAATTTTATGATCCTGTTTCAACCTCTTTGCCCAGGCCTGAGTCGCAAACATCCATTGACTGACAACTTGGTGAACAAAAATGCTTGTGCATTCCTGAAGAATCTCACTCACTGTTGTGAGCGATACATTCAGTTTGGACCGAGATTAGGCTTTTCGGTTACATGACACACAAAATGTAATTAAGTCAATTAATTGAAAGAGTGAGTGGGGTGGGGGTGGGGTGGGAAGAAAGCAGTAGCTATAGCTCTGGTTTGCTGTAATCATCTTGCATTCCTTCTTCTTGACCTGACCTTTAAATGTATTTGTCAATCAAAAATTAAAGCAGACTTTTAATAATTTTAATTTAATTGGCCATCTCATTTTCTTATTCATTATCTCTTAATTAGTTGCCCTCATATATGCAGATCATTGGTTTTGTTTAATGGTTAGGCAGAAAGAAGCTCATCTAGTCTTGAACCTGTCCGACAGCAAAGAAACTAGCCTCCCCATCACAATACTAAATTGCTCACTAGCCTGTGGGCAAATTTCTCGAACTCACTGAAACTGTAAGGATCCCGACTCTGTTGAACATTCTACAGTGAATGAAGGAACGGGAAGTGCTATCAATGGACTCCAGACCACCAACAGTCTAAAAACAAAATGATGGCTTAGTTGGTAAATGCACTATTCTGGGTGGTATTGTTAGTGCCTCTAGCTTTATGAAGTGCTCTCTGAAGAGCTGATCTCTCCCTCATCATTGTCAAAGGAAGAAGGAAAGACTTGCATTTATACAGCGTGTCTCAACCTCAGGATTTCCCAAAGTAAAATGCCTCAAGAAGGAATTTATTTTGCTCCAAAATGCTTTGGAATGGCCCGAAGTTGACAACTTCTATCAGAATGAAAAATATGAGAGATGTCGTCTGATGAAAGATCATTGACCTGAAATGTGAACTATTTCTCCCTCCCTTACATTCAATGAATTACTCTTGGAAGTGCAGTTACTGTGTTAATTTAGGAAATGCAGCAGCCAAATTGTGTACAGAGCTCCCACAAGTGACCAGATAATCTATTTCGCTTGAGGGATAAATAATGGTTGGGACTCAGGAATAATTCCCTTATTTTTAAAAAATAGTGTGATGGGATCTTTTGCACCCACCTGAGAGGGCAGATGGGGTCTCTGGTTAATATCTCAATCTTTTTAGATCACCTCCAAAGCACTGCACCTCTGACAATGCTGCATTGAGATATAAGCCTGGAATGTGCGCTTAAGTCACTGGAGTGAGGCTTGAACCTTCTGACGGAGAAGATGAGAGTGCTACCACTGAGCCAAGTCTGACACCTGGGAGGTGTTAGCAAAGGTTGTTAGCTGTGGCAGACAGTTATGACAGCAGCACCTGATGTCATCAGCTGTTATCTTTTAGTCAACTAGGCCAGGAGTCTGGACCAAGTAATACAACAAATAAAGCAGGCCTCAGTCACTGTGCTGCCAGAATGGAACTTTTGAACAATTGCACTCACTCATTCATTATAAAGAAAAGACCTGTCGGGCTCATCATCAGTCTCAACATAGGAAAAGAAAATTTGGGTACGACGAGAAACGAGCGACCAATTCACTATTGCATGCTTTATTCAATCACCCAAGACAACATCATAACCCCAATGTTTCCAGTAGTGAAGGTTTCTACACCAAGGGCATAAAATATAAGAAAGCCTCTAACTGATCAAATTAAAAATATAGGAGAAATTTCTTTACTGAGTACTGAAGATGCCAAATTCACTGCCACATAAAGTGGTTGAAGCTGGTAACATTGAATGGAATTTAGAAGAGTAAGAGGCAACATAATTGAAACCTTTATGATCCTGAGGGGACTTGACAGAGTGGACATGGAGAGGATGTTTCTTCTTGTGGGAGAATCTAGAGCTAGGGGTTATTGTTTAAAAGTATGGGGTTGCTCATTTAAGACAGAGATAAGGAGAAATATTTTCTCTCAGAGGGTTGTGAATCTTTGGAACTCTCTTCCTCAAAAGACAGTGGAAGCAGAGTCTTTGAATATTTTTAAGGCAGAGCTAGATAGATTCTTGATTAACAAGGGGTTTGAGGTTATCAAGGGTAGGGAGGAATGTGGGGTTGAGGTTACATTCAGATCAGCCATGATCTTTTTAAATGGCGGCACAGGCTTAAGGAGCCGAATGGCCTACTCCTGCTCCTAATTTGTATGTTCGTATGATGCAATTAAGATTAGGTGCATACATATAGGCGAAGGGAATTGAGAGACACAGGGCGGGTAAGAAAAGACAACAGGAGAGGAAGGGCTCTCATGTGCAGAATAAGCACTGGCATGGGCCAGTTGGATTGAATGGTTCTGTTTCTGAGCTATAGATTCTATGGCATTCTAATGTCTAAGAGAACCAGACTGTTCTCAATCTTCATGGCATACTTGGCCCCGAGATGAACTTCCTACAAGTGTCTGCTCCATCACCAAGGACGCCTACTTCCACCTCTGTAACATCGCCCAATTCCACCAATGCCTCAGCTTATCCGCCACTAAAACTGTCATCCATGCCTTTGTTACCTTTAGACTTAACTATCCCAGTAGACTCCTGGCCAGCTTCTCAGCTTCCATCTTCCATAACTTAAACTCATTCAAAACTCTGCTGCCCTGTCCTAACTCACACCAAGACTGGTTCACCCATGTGCTCACTCCTGGTTGAGCAATGTTTTAAAAATTCCCATGTTTGGTGAAAATCCAGCCTAGTGTCAGCCTAGATTTTATGCTCAAAGTTTCTGGAATGAAACTTCCATAACCTTCATAACTCAGAGGCAAGAGTGTCAGCCACTGAGCCATGACCTGCAGCTAAAGAAAGGCCACTTAGAAGGAAGAGCAACCATTATCACTGGTGCTGTGTGCCGCATGAGTCAGATCCTTCAAATGTAAAAGAATATAAAGGATAAAAGCAAAATACTGCGGATGCTGGAAATCTGAAACAGAAACAAAAGTAGCTGGAAAAACTCAGCAGGTCTGACAGCATCTGCGGGGAGGAATACAGTTAACGTCTCGAGTCCATATGACTCTTCATCAGAACTAAGGAAAAATGGAAATGAGGTAAAATATAAGCTGGTTGAGGGAGGTAGGACAGGTAGAGGGCCAGTGATAGGTGGAGGCAAAGATGAGATTTCCAAAGATGTCATAGACAAAAGGGTGTTGACGGTGGTGATATTAGCTATGGAATGTGCTAATTGTGACATTAAGGGTAGAAAGCAGGATGGGCAAGTGACAGATGGCCCTAATGGGGGTGGGGTGAAGGGATCAAAATGGGCTAAAAGTTGGAGATAAAACAATGAATGGAAATAAATTTAAAAATAATAGAAAAAGATGGGAAAAGAAAAATATATAAAAAATATATGTATAAAAAAATTAGAAATTATTGGAAAAAGAGGGATCGGAAAGGGGGTGGTGATGGAGGAGAGAGTTCATGATCAGAAGTTGTTGAACTCAATGTTAAGTCCAGAAGGCTGCAAAGTTCCTAATCGGAAGATGAGGTGCTGTTCCTCCAGTTTGCGTTGAGCTTCACTGGAACATTGCAGCAGGCGAAGGGTGGACATGTGGGCATGAGAGCAGGGTGGTATGCTGAAATGGCAAGCGACACGGAGGTCTGGGTCATGCTTGCGAACAGACCAAAGGTGTTCCGCAAAGTGGTCACCCAGTCTGCGTTTGGTCTCTCCAATGTAGAGGAGACCACACTGGGAGCAGCGAATGCAGTAGACTCAATTGAGGGAAGTGCAAGTGAAGTGCTGCTTCACTTGAAAGGAGTGTTTGGGCCGTTGGATGGTGAGGAGAGGGGATGTAAAGGGGCAGGCATTGCACCTTCTGCGGTTGCATGGGAAGGTGCCATGGGAGGTGGTTGAGGTGCAGGGGGTGATGGAGGAGTGGACCAGGGTGTCCCGGAGGGAACCGTCCCTACGGAATGCCGATGGGGTGGGGGGGTGGTGAAGGGAAGATGTGTTTGGTGGTGGCATCATGCTGGAGTTGGCGGAAATGGTGGAGGATGATCCTTTGAATGCGGAGGCTGGTGGGGTGATAAGTGAGGAGAAGGGGTTCTGGGAGGGAGAGGAAGGCGTGAGGGCAGATGCGCGGGAGATGGGCCAGACACGGTTGAGGGCCCTGTCAACCACCATGGGTGGAATACCTCGGTAAATAAATAAATAAATAAACAAATGAATGAATAAATAAACAAACAAACAAACAAATAAATAGAATTGCATTCATATAATGCTTTTCACAACCACCGAACGTCTCAAACACAGCTCCCACAAACAAGAAGGTGATAATGAGCAGATAATCTGTTTTTAAGTGATGTTGATTGAGGGATAAATATCGACCCCAGGACACTGGGGAAAACTCTGTTGCTTTTCTTTGAAATAGTGCCATGTGACCTTTTACAGCCACCCAATGTTTAAAATACCATCAGGGAAACAGCGCCGGAGTAACAGCCTTAACTTTTGTGCTCATGTCCTGGAGTGGGACTTGAATCCCGAATCCTCTGACTCAGAGGCGAGCATGCCACCAACAAGCCATGGGGCTGGCACATGACAAACAAATGGAGAAGATGATGAAAAAGGAAGAGCTCATGGCACACATTAAAGATAAACCAGCCATGTGTGGGATCGTGGCTCTGATAATGGATCGTGGTGTGATACTGTACTCTCGAGCAATCTTTTAAATCCTTTCTGAATACCAAGCAGGAACTAACTGTCTAAGAATTACTTCACTGCAGATGTCTCTAACCTCTAGACTTATCTAAAGCTTATTGTTGTTACTTTATTAATGGCTCAATGACTTTAACCAGTGAGTGGCTGAGCCTGGTTGTATCTTCCAGGGTTCAATCCTCAAGCTGTGCTGAGTTAGCTGATCTAATGGTACTGCCATCGGCCTCAGTTTAATGGAGTGGAAAAGTTACCCAAAGTTATTGTTTCTGATTACAACCCCTGCTGGAAGTGAACATGTAGATCTCAGGTGGAGACAGGATGTGCTTTAGGTGTGATGGTCTCTTGCAATTAAATAACCTGATAACATTCATTGCTCACACACGAACAGCAGTCACCAATGGGGCTGACTGACAGTCACCACCAGTGGATGGTGTCTGGTACCTATAGAATTGTACTTCAACAAGACGTCAATACTTTTACTGGAAATAAAAAAAAGTCACCGATACATGCATTACTATTCCTATCAAGCGAGCTAGTTAATTTCAACGGAACATTGGGTTATTCTTGGAAAGGAGCAGGGAAGTGTGCCTAATTGAATAGCTCTGATAAAGGGTTGGCACTGCATCAATGGGCCGAATGGTGACTCCTTCTGGGTTCTATGATTAAGCCAAGAGGGAATATTTACCAGTAGTTACAAAAGGAATTTAGTGCTGTATGGGTTGAGTTCTATTGAGACTTAAAGCTCATCATCCCAAGAACCTCAAGAGCTTCATTTCCACAGCTGCAATATTTCATGTCAGGCCCAAGGATGTAAATACAGTGAATGGCATTTAGCCCCACGCCTTACAGCTGAAAGGATAAGCAAGCCCCTTTTTAGAAATGGAAAATTGGCCAATCCAGTGCCTATGTGTTTTTTCTTATTTTTTTCTTGGAATGTGGGTGTCACTGGCTAGGCCAGCATTTGTTGCCCATTCCCAAATGCCCTTGAGAAGGTGGTGGTGAGCTGCCTTCTTGAACCGCTGTGGTCCATATGGTACGTCCACAGTGCTGTTAGGGAGGGAAATCCAGGATTTTGACCTAGCAACAGTGAAGGAACGGCAATATATTTCCAAGTCAGGATGGTGAGTGGCTTGGAGAGGAACTTCCAGGTGGTGGTGTTCCCATACGTCTGCTGCCCTTGTCCTTCTAGATGGTAGTGGCCATGGGTTTGGAAGGTGAGCAAAGATGTGCAAATTCAGAGTTCAAATGCATAGAACTGCTCAGGCGCTGATTAAAGACTTTTATCTCTTCTGTCTGTCCTCAATTTGTATCTAATTCCCAGAGGTCAGACTTGGCTCACATTTCAGGTGAATGGTCAGTTTACCTGTGCTGGACCTCGTGTGCATTTTATTATTTCCCAGTGTAGCCACTTTAATGCTGCAGCAGTAACTTTGCCCTTAATCCCATCACCACAAGTTGCTCAAATTCCCAGAACCCACAATGAGACTCCGGTCATACGGCTCAAAACGTTAAGCAGAAACAACCCAGCCTCGGAGGGACAAAGTTCATAATTATACTACTGGATGCTTCTCATTGTCGAAGGGAACACAAAGCAGCAACACTTCCACAGACCGGCTGGTATGCCTGACTGAAATTCCAGTGAGAAACACCGTTTTCTTTGTGTGCACTGCCTCTGCACTGTCGCCTGGGACCAGAGTGCACAAGGCATTGATGTGTCGGTGGATTACTGCAGACAAAATATTTGAACTAATTAAGCAGCTAAATAAACAATCCTCTCTGTTATATTGAGAGAATAGCTAATGGAAATGTATGAAACGCTATTTAACTTTTACTGAGGCAGGCCTATCTCATAAGTCATCGGCTCCCTTAATCACCTATCAGTTATGTAAGTCACCCTCATTTGTTAAACACAGCATGTAACCAATCATGTGTTCTATTTATGCCATGCATTTAAATGCATTGCACTTTATTTTCTATATTAACTTTCTCTAGCCCATTAGGAATGCATTTTTCAAAATCGCTATTGATAATGGCTTGTCATCATCTGTTGCAGGGTCTGTTGTTTCTTTCATCATTTGTTCCTCCCTGTGTCATATGGTGTGGTGGAGTTAAGGTCATTAAGATTTTTGATCATTTGGGAAGGAAATATCAGAGTTCAGATGCAGCTTAAACCAGCTTATCCCTGCCTCAGTTGGTAGCACTCTCATCCTCAGGTACTGAAGCAATCCCATGTCCAAATGTAGCAAGACCTGGACATTATCCAGGCTTAGGCTGACAAGTTGCAAGTAACATTCGTGCCACACAAGTGCCAGGAAATGACCATCTCCAACAAGAGAGAATCTAACCATTATCCCTTGACATTCAATGGCATTACCATCGCTGAATCCCCCACTATCAACATCCTGGGGACTACCATTGACCAGAATCTGAACTGTACTAACCATATAAATATTATGGCTACAAGAGCAGCACAGAGCTAGGAATCCTGTGGCGAGTAACTCACCTCCTGACTCCCCAAAGCCTGTCCACCATCTACAAGGCACAAGTCAGGAATGTGATGGAGTATTCTCACTTGCCTGGATGAGTGCAGCTCCAACAACAGTCAAGAAGCTTGACACCATCCAGGACAAAACAACCTGCTTGACTGGCACCCCAGCCACAAATATTCACTCCCTCTACCACCGACGAACAGTTGCAGCAGTGTGTACCATCTACAAGATGCACTACAAGAACTCACCAAGACTCCTTAGACGGCACCTTCAAAACCCATGACTGCTATGATCCAGAAGGACAAGGGCAGCAGATAGATGGGGACACCACCACCTAGAACATTCCCTCCAAGCCACTCACCATCTTGACTTGGAAATATATCACCAATCCTTCACTGTCGCTGGGTCAAAATCCTGGAACTCCCTCCTTAACAGCACTGTGGGTGTACCTACACCACATGGACTGCAGCGGTTCAAGAAGGCAGCTCACCACCATCTTCTCAAGGGCAGTTAGGAATGGGTAACAAATGCCACATCCCATGAATTAATAAAAAAGAACCCTGAGTCAAACAAAATCTAGGGTGATGCTCCAATGCAGTGCTGAGGGAATGCCGCACTGACAGAGGTGCCATCCTTCAGATGAGTTAATTTGAACCCCATCTACCGTCTCAAGTGGTGGATCTTCATAGAAGATTCACAACACTATGTTGAAGAAGAGAAGGGAGCTCTCCCAGGTCAATATTTATTCCTTAACCAATATCACTAAAAACATTATCTGGTCATTATTCTTTGTGGGATCTTGCTCTGTGCAAATTGTATTTCCTATAATAGGATAGGTAAAAAGTTCTTAACTGGCTGTAAAGCATTTTGGAATATCTCCGAGGTTGTGAAAGGAAGCACATAAACAAAAGCCTCTTTTTGCAATGTTCCATTAGATGGGGTTGAAGGCTCAGGCTTTAAAATGATGTGTATAAATCACCTAAGACTTTTCCTTCCTTGTTTCTGATGTCGTCTTGAGTTTTTTAAATTGCGTTCCTACCCTGCAGCAGCCTCCTCCCTCTCCATCAATGTTTAAAGAGAAACAGACCCTTCACAGGACAAGCAGTCTGACTAATAAACAGTGTCCAATTGGCAGGTGTTTATCAGTACGGCAGGGCACTCCAGAATACTTCTGATTACAAAAAGAAATACAGTCATCGGGGCCTTCAAACATCACCTGCTGAGAACATTTGGTCCCTGGTGCAGTCATGCAGCCAGCAGAGCCTCAAAGATCAATACACGGAGTGTGAACTGGAAAAGCTTCAATTCCTGGCTTTGGAACAGCTGGACATTTATTTGTTAATTTAAAAAAAATGTAAATCCAGTCCATTCTGCACGGGGAATAGACAAGAGTTGTGGTCTGTGCTGGAATAGATAGAAAAAGTACTGAGGTCCTTCAGGCAGAGTTTCAAGGGCTAGGAAAAAGCTTTAAAAAAACAGGACCTCAAAGAGGGCACCTCAGGATTACTCCCAGAGCTATGTGCTAGAGAGTGCAGTTACAGGAGGTTAATACAGCTAAATGCATGACCGGAGAAGTGGTACAGGAGGGAGGGTTTCAGATTCTTGGGGCTGGGTTTACCCGGCCCACTGGCGACTGGCTGGGAGGCAGGAGGGCTGGCAATAAGGCAGCGGGGGAAGGGGTCAGGAGGAGTGCCAGACGTCTTCCTGCTGCCACGGTATATTGCTAGTGGTGGGAAGAGTGCGGGTGGGTTGTCCACCCTGGTGCCCAATTAAGGGCCCCTTCCTGCCTTCATGGGCATTTTTACAGGTAAACCGGGGTTCGAGGGTTGGGGGTCTCCCTTATGAATGCTCCATGGCCCATCCAGTGGCCCCCAATAGCCCTGCCACCCACCTCACCCCACTCCCCCAACTCAACTCACCTGCCTTTGATGGCCTGCTGCCATTGAAGTGCCCTTTTCCTGGAGCTGCAACCCTAACACTGGCCACCGTTAGCAGTGGCACTGTTGAGGCTGCCGAACTACTGGATCTCTAATTGGGTAGGCAGTCCTTGAAGGGGGGAGGGGGGGAAGGGGTGGCGGGTGTGGGGGGTAGGACTTTACCATCAACAAGAAATTTCAGTCCTTGGGGTGTTGAGACCAGTTCTAGGGGGAACCTATACCAGATGCATAGATTGCACCTGAATAGAGGCAAGACCAATGTTCTCTCTGAGAGGTTAACTGGTACCTGGTTTAAACTAATTTGGCAGGGCAAGTGGAACCAGAAGTGCCAAGCAATGACCATCTTAAATAAAAGCTAATCTAACCATTTCCTCTTGTTGTTCAGCCGCAGTACAATCGCTTGAGTGCCCCACCATCAACATCCTAGAGATTACCATTGATGAGAAACTTAACTGGACGAGCCATTTAAATGGTTCGTATGGGAAATAGAAAAAGGTGCTCTTGGTTAGTCAAAACACTATAATGAGGTTAGGACTGAGACATCATGTTAACACAGAGGAACCATCAAGATCCCGGGGGTGCAGGGTTCAGGGTTACCATTGACCAGAAATTTAACTGGACCAGCCACATAAATTCTGTGACTACAGAAGCAGATTAGGGGTTGGGAATTCCATGAGTAACTCACCTCCTGACTCCCAAAGCCTAACCACCGTTTAAAAAAGCATGAGTTGCCTGGATGAGTGTGGCTCCAACAATTCTCAAGAAGCTCGACACCATCCCAGATAAAGCAGCACGCTTGATTGGCACCACATCCACTACGTTAAACGTTCTATCTCTCTAGCTGGCACACAGTGGTAGAAGTGTGTAGCATTTACAAGCTGCACTGCAGCAACTCACCAAGGCCCCTTCGACAGCACCTTCTACCACCTAGGGCACGGGCAGCAGATGCATGGGATCACCACCATCACCTGCAAGTTCCCTTCCTAGTCACACAAATCCTGACTTGGAACTAATTAATGGTTCCTCCACTGTAACTATCAAAAATCTCAAACTCCTTTCTTAACAACATTTACATCTCATGGACAGCAACGGTACAAGAAGGCAGTTCACGACCACCTTTGAGGGCAGTTGGATGCTGTTCGGTAGCTCTTAACAAAGTCTTTGTAGTCTTAAGTAGGTTAACTTCATGCATTTATTAACTACAAGAACTATGTACATATATACAGTAAAGGGTATAAGCTAAGAGCTGTCTCCATGCTTGCGTGTGCATACGGCTCTGTCCAACACTAGACTGAACACTAGATGTGGGTCAGGTGTTCTCTTACATCACTGTGTGGGCCCTGTCTGTCCCACATTAAACCTATATGTGCCAGACTATTATACCACACCTCCCTCAAGACTTTATCCAATGCATTTCAAGCTATTCTAGTTTACTCCTTGTATTTACATCATTATTACTACCCTATCTCCCCCTTTCAAGTCTCTGAGTTCATAGGTTCAGGTGGTCTGAAGGCCTTATAACCCTTCCATATCTCATTCACACTGCTGTTGGAGGAGTGGTAGGCTTGTTGTTGCGGGTAAACTCTGTTGATTCGGAGGTTGTTCTGGCATCTAGGTATCTTTTTATCCTCTTTTTCCATTCCTTGGTATTGAACTGCTCTTTGTCGATTTGGCAGTTGTGGTGATAGGTAGTGGTTGATTTATCCCATCTTTTTTGAGGTGGATGGATGCTGTACTCATTCTGATTGCATTTTTTCCTCTTCTTTCATTGTGCAGCTCACCACAACACATCCGGATATTCATGTTTCAACAATGGAACTTTCATTCCTACTTGTTTCACAATTTTAGCCAGATTTTTGATTACTTTCTTCATTTCCAGCTGTCTTTCGATGCTTATGAATCTCTTCATTCAGTTCAGCAACAGATCTTATAAGTTGAGTTGTTTTTTTTTAAATTTATTCACAGGCTAGGCCAGCATTTATTGCCCATCCCCATTTTGTTTCATTTGTGGACCTCTTGTATAGGTTTAACAATTTCGCCTGGGCATTCAGTTCTTTTTGGAATCTCTATTTCATGGTCACTGGCAGCTTCTTAGACTCTTCTAATTCATTTGTTAGATTTTCAATCTGTTCCGTAGAATTTACCTTTTCTGCTTTTAAAGCCTGGATTTACTCTTCTATGCTGCACATCTCATCCTTCATGTTGTTCAGATTGGACCAAAATTCAAGAAATTCATCAGTTTTGGTTGTTAATTCTGCTTTCAAGCAACCGTTCTGATTCATCAACAATCCTTTCTCCTGTTCCCTGCATTTTGCACAATGTTTACTAGAGGCTTCTGATGCTTTGAGTTTATGATTTAAACATTTCAAGTCCTCTTTCAAGTGTTCTACTTCCTGTGAGTGACATCCCACTGTTCACATTAGTTCTAATTTTTCTTTATCAAACGCATCTTTCGTACATGAAATTTGGCAGAGTATAATTCATCTGTGCTGTCGTTCAAGCTCACATTCTATAATTGTGCTTCTGCTAATTGTTTTTGAGAGTCCTCACACTCTTTTGTGAGAAATTCTACTTTCTGTTACCATTCTAAGTCCTTGATTTTCATCTCTTCATATATCTCTTTGGAAATGTAATGTTTTTCCAAGTTTGCGTCCAAATGTCCAATCATTTTCTTCAGCTCTGCAGTCTCTTTCTTGTACCTCTGTGACACTTGAAAATTTTGTTTGTTTAGATCTTGAACATTTTGGTTCATTGATGACTTTAGTGTCTCATGCATTTTTAAGGGTATATACTCAGCTTGAATCTTGAGTTTTAAATCTTCCAATTCAGTTCTGATATGAACATTTTCCAACCTTATTTAATTTTCATTTTGCAAGGTTTTTTTGGGTTTCATCAGATAGCTTTCCTTCAGTCACAGCCAGCTGCTTGCTCCGCACTATCACCTGCTGTTGAAGGTCAGGTAATATGTCAAAATTTCTGAAAAGATATATTTTTGAGACTTCTGGAAAGTTCCCTGCCTCTCTGGTGCACTTGTGTGGTCTACTCAAGTATTGTCTTCCCCTTTCAGCTTTACTGGGGGTTTTCTGTGCCTCTTTTAAAGTTCTATGTGCTCCACAAATTGAAGATTAAAATATTTGTCAAAGGTCTTTAATATTTCATTGAAGCTGGTTGAAGATTCACCAATGCACTGCATTAGGATCACTTCATCAGCAAGTTCACCAAACCAAAAAGGTATTAATCTGGATTTTTTATGACTTTCTACTTAGACCTGATGTACTCCGGTAGTTTAAAAATTCTCTTTTCCAGGACGCCCAATTTTTCATTAGGTTTGGCCCTTGGATGAGCCCAAACTGATCTGATATGTTGGATTTTTGGTTTACAGTTAAAAATGTTTAAAAAGTGAAGGTTAAGAAGTTGCTGAAATTCAAGATGGTGTAGCTGTTCATTTGAAGACAAAGGGTTTACCCTCGCTTGGCAGTTTTGATGGGCTCCCATTGCAATGACACTCAAACCCGGCCTTGAAAAAATATAAACAATGGCTGTTTGGATCAACTGGTTGCAGACTTCTCTGTTTCAGTGCTATGCTGTAGGGCCCCAAAAGCTTTGAATCCTGACTTTTGTACCTGATTCTTCTGAATTAATTATTTATTTTCTTCCTGGAGCAAGCTCTAATGTTCAGGTGCTGACTTTGGAATCTGGTTTTTCCGATGGAGCTTTTAAATGATAATTTCTGACTACTGAGCTACATAAAAGTCTCTCAGGACTTGCTATATCCTGGAGGTTAAAAGTTTTAGCTCACTCCTGCTAGGTTTGCTGACTCTAATCTGAGAATCGAAGCTGGACTTCTGGTTGTTGCATATTGAACATGTGTTTTACTAAAGCACTTAGTATGTTATAAATTTACTAAAAATTGTGTGAAGAGTCTTCTGCTCGGTGAGAAATTTTAAATTCTGCCTTCAGCTTCCAAGCCTTTCTTTGCAGCTTTTCCCTGGTGCTTTTCCTCTGCATATCTGCTTCTCGAGCTTTTCTTCAGGCCAGAGTGCTTCTTCAAATTTTAATGTAGTCTCACAGGAGTTTAGTTTCTCTTCACATTTTTGAGAGGAGGTTTTTGCTTTTTCCATTCACTGTCACCATGTTGTAGGTATTGGATAGTGCTTCTTGGGTCTTAATGAAGTCTTCGACATCTTAAGTAGGTTTATATGTATGCATTTATCAACTACAAGAACTATGTATATACAGTATAGGGGTCAAGCTAGGAGCTTTCTCCAGGCTTGCCAGTACACATGGCTCTGTCCAACACTAGTCTGACTCCCAGATGTGGGTCATGTGCTCTCTTACATTACTATGTGGGCAGTACTGTACTCAGTCCATGTTAACTATGTGCCAGACCCTTATATTACAGGGATGGACTACAAATGCTGGCCTTGCCAGGGATGCTCATATCTGATGAATGAATAAAAAAAATAGCAGAAAGGAGCAGTGAGATCCAAGGAGAGAGAAATATAAAGAGCAGCAAATTTAGTACTATCCCAAAAACTGTAGCAACTGGATTTAGGAAAATAGTAAAAGTCATGGAGGAGGTATTAAATCGATTGTTCATCAATGTCTGTACGTAACTAAAAAGGTTGGTGTGGTGAGCTATAGGCACCAACTGCCATATGGGATTTTGATGTGGTTGCATTAAGAGACAAGGTTCAAACAATCCCACAAATGGCTTCTTAATATTCCTGGCTGCCAAGTATTCCAAGTAATATGTGGCAGTATTGATTAAGGATGATGTTATAGTTCTAAAGGATATACTTGATGGTACTAGGAATGAAACATTTGGCTTGAGTTCAGGAGCAGAGGGGAAACTGCCTTGCAGTGAGGTTTTTTAATAAAAAACTCCAAGCAGTGAGAAGGAGATAGATGAGCAAATTTGTTGAAAGACTTGTAACAAGCATAGAGTAGTAATGTTAGGAGACTTTAATTAACCTAATACAGAGTGGGAAAACATATTGTTAAGGGTAGGAAAGGAAAGCAATTTCTGATGCGTGTACAGGAGAACTTTCTTGATCAATATATCTCCCATCTAATAAATGTTGGATCTGGTTTTGGGAAATGAAGCAGGTCACGTGGAGTGTGTTACACTAGAATATCATCAAGCCAACAGTGACCACAACATAATTTGGTTTAGAGTAATAATGGAAAGAGGCCAGAAAGCATCGAAAATAAAAACACTTGACTGGAGAAGAGCTCATTTCAGTGATTTAGGAAGGGACCAAGCACAGGGATTTGCAAAAGGCGATCGTAGGCTAAAGCAATAACGGAGCAATAGAAGGCATTCAGGAAGGAAATAGTTCAGGTACAAAATAGGCGTAGGGGAAAAGACCAAGCATCCAAACCAGAGGAAATAAAATTTAAAATGGAAAAAGGGGGCTGTCAACAAATATTAGCAGCAAGATTCAGTTAATAACAAAGATTACGCAAAGTGCAGGAGGGAATTCAATAAGTTAATATAGGAGGCAAAGAGAAGTTAAGAGAAAAGATCAGTCGGCAACATTAAATTGATCCTAAGACAGTTCTAAATATATGAAATGTATATCGTTAACCTGTTGTGCCTGTTAAGGACCCAAAGTGAAATTTTCATGTAGAGGCAGAGGACATGGCTCATGTATTAAATGTGTACTTTACATCTGTCTTTACAACAAAAGCAGATGATGTGAAGGTTACATAAAAGAAGGGGGGAGTTATAGATAGGATTGTAATAAATGGAGAAGATGTACTTAAAAGATTAACATTACCAAAAGTGGGTAAGTCATCCGGTTCAGATGGAATGCATCCTAGGTTACTGAAAAAAAGCAAAGGCAGAAAAAGCAGAGGCATTGGTCACAATCTTTCAATCCTTATATGTGGGTTGCTAATGTTATACACTATATTTATACAACTACTCAATTAAGGGGGAAGAAAGGGGGGAGGGATAAAACCATCAGCCTAATATCGGTAGAAATTATTGGAAAACATTATCACGGATAAAATAAACTTTAATTTGGAAAAGCATGGGTTAATCAAGGAGAGCCAGCATGGATTTGTTCAAGGTAAATCATGTGTAATTACCTTGATTCAATTCTTTGATGAGTTAATAGAAATGTTGATCAAAGTGGTGCAGCAAATGTATCTTTGGACTTTTAGAATGCATTCAGTTACTTAAGAAGATGGAAGCACATGGAATTAAAGGGAAAGTGGAAACAAAATTGGCTCAGTGACGGGAAACAAAAGGAGGCGCTGGTTGGATGCTTTTTAGACTGGGAGGTGATTTCCTCTCGTGTTCTCCATGAGTCAATTTTGGGTCCATTGCTCTTTTCAATTTGTATAAATGGCTTGGACTTGGATGCAGAGAGCAGCATTACAGAGATGACATGAATGCCTTCCAGTGCTCCATTATTGCTTTAGCCTGCAATCACCTTTTGCAAACTCCCTGTACTTGGTCCCTTCCTAAAATCACTGAAGTGAGCTCTTCCACTGTTGAGTGTTTTTGTCTTCAATGTTTTTTTGGTGTCTTTCCATAATTACTCCAAAACAAATTATGTTCTGTTAGCTCAATGATATTCTACAGTAACACATTCCACTTGACCTACTTCATTTCCCAGAACCAGATCCAACATTGCTTCCTTCCTTTCAGATGGTTCAAAACTTGGCAAAGTAGTAGATAGTAATGAGGATTATTACAAACTTCAGGATAACATAGGCAGAATGGTGAAATGGGCAAAAGCACAGAGTTCAATGTGGAGAAGTGTCAACTGATGCACTTTGGGAGGACTAATATCAAAAGATTGTACTTTATAAAAGTAGAATAATTTTGAAAAGAGTAGATGAGCAGAGACCTTAGTGTCCATACACACAAATTCTTCAGAGGTGCCAAAGCAAGTTGATAAGGCGGTTAAAAAAGAATTTAAAAAAATTCATTAATGGGATGTGGGTTTCGCTGGCTGAGCCAGCATTTATTGCCCATCCCTAGTTGCCCTTGAGAAGGTGATGGTGAACTGCCTTCTTGAACTGCTGGAGTCCATGTGTAGGTACACGGTGCTGTTAGGGAGTTCTAGGACTTTGACTCAGCGACAGTGAAGGAACAGCGATATATTTCTAAGTCAGGATAGTGAGTGACTTGGAGGGGAACATCCAGGTGGTGGTGTTCCCATCTATCTGCTGCCCTTGTTCTTCTAGACGGTAGTGGTTGTGGGTTTGGAAGATGCTGTTGAAGGATCCTTGATGAATTCCTGCAGTGCATCTTGTAGATGGTACACACTGCTGCTGCTATGCGTCAGTGGTGGAGGGAGTGAATGTTTGTGGATGTGGTGCCAATCAAGTGGGCTGCTTCGTCTTGGACAGGATCAAGTTTCTTGATTGTAGTGGGAGCTGCACTCATCCAGGTAAGTGGAGGGTATTGCATCACACTCCTGACTTGTATCTTGTAGATGATGGACAGGCTTTGGGGAGTCAGGAAGTGAGTTACTCGCAGCAGGATTCCTAGCCTCTGACCTGCTCTTGCAACCACAGTATTTATATAGCTAGTCCAGTTCAGTTTCAGTCAATGGTAATCCCCAGGATGTTGATAGTCAGGGACTCAGTAATGGTAGTGCCATTGAACATCAAGGAGCGATGGTTGGATTCTCTCTTGTTGGAGATGATCATTGCCTGACACTTGTGTGGCGCGAATGTTACTTGCCACTTGTCAGCCCAAGCCTGGATATTGTCCAGGTCTTGCTGCATTTGGACATGGACTGCTTCAGTATGTGAGGAGTTGCAAATGGTACTGAACACTGTGCAATCATCAGCGAACATCCCCACTTCTGACCTTATGATGGAAGGAAGGTCATTGATGAAGCAGCTGAAGATGGTTGGGCCGAGGACACTACCCTGAGGAACTCCTGCAGTGATGTCCTGGAGCTGAGATGACTGGCCTCCAACAACTACAACCATCTTCATTTGTGCAATGTATGACTCCAACCAGCGGAGAGTTTTCCCGCTTCCCATTGACTCCAGTTTTGCTAGGGCACCTTAATGCCACACTCGGTCAAATGCTGCCTTGGTGTCAAAGGCAGTCACTCTCACCTCACCTCGGGAGTTCAGCTCTTTTGTCCATGTTTGAACCAAGGCTGTAATGAGGTCAGGAGCTGAGTGGCCCTGGCGGAACCGAAACTGGGCGTCATTGAGCAGGTTATTGCTAAGCAAGCGCTCATGATACCACTGTTGATGACCCATTCCATGACTTTACTGATGATGGAGAGTTGACTGATGGGGCAGTAGTTGGCCGGTTTGGATTTGTCCTGCTTTTTGTATACAGGACATACCTGGGCAATTTTCCACATAGCCGGGTAGATGCCAGTGTTGTAGCTGTACTGGAACAGCTTGGCTAGGGTTGCGGCAAGTTCAGGAGCACAAGTCTTCAGTCTATTGTCGGAATATTGTCAGGGCCCATAGCCTTTGCAGTATCCAGTGCCTTCAGCCGTTTCTTTGTATCATGTGGAGTGAATCAAATTGGCTGAAGATTGGCATCTGTGATGCTGGGGACCTCCAGAGGAGGCCGAGATGGATCATCCATTTGGCACTTCTGGCTGAAGATTGTTGCGAATGCTTCAGCCTTAACTTTTGCACTGCTGTGCTGGGCTCCTCCATCATTGAGGATGGGGATATTTGTGGAGCTTCTTCTCCATTGAGTTGTTTAATTGTCCACCAACATTCACAACTGGATGTGACAGGTCTGCAGAGTTTAGATCTGATCCGTTGGTTGTGGGATCGCTTAGCTCTATCACTTGCTGCTTATGCTGTCTGGCATGCAAGTAGTCCTGTGTTATAGCTTCACCAGGTTGACACCTCAGTTTTAGGTATGCCTGGTGCTGCTTCTGGTGTGCCCTCCTGGACCCTTCACTGACCCACGGTTGATCCCCTGGCTTGATGATAATGGTAGAGTGGGGGATATGCCAGGCCATGAGGCTACAGATTGTGTTCGAGTAGAATTCTGCTGCTGCTGATGGCCCACAGCACCTCATGGATGCCCAGTCTTGAGTTGCTAGATCTCTTCAAAATCTATCCCATTTAGCACGGTGGTAATGCGACACAACACGATGGAGGGTATCCTCAATGTGAAGGTGGACTTTGTCTCCACAAGGACTGTGCAGTGGTCACTCCTACTGATACTGTCATGGACAGATGCATCTGCAGCAGGCAGGTTGGTGAGGATGAGATGAAGTATGTTTTTCCTTCTTGTTGATTCCCTCACCACTTGCCGCAGACCCAGTCCAGCAGCTATGTCATTTAGGACTTGGCCAGCTCGGTCAGTAGTGATGCTACCGAGCCACTCTTGGTGATGGACATTGAAGTCCCACACCCTGAGTACTTTCTGAACCTTTGCGACCCTCAGTGCTTCCTCCAAAAGATGTTCAACATGGAGAAGCACTGATTCATCAGCTGAGGGAGGGCAGCAGAAGGTTTCCTTGCCCATGTTTGACCTGATGCCATGAGACTTCATGGAGTCCAGAGTCGATGTTGAGGACTCCCAGGGCAACTCCCTCCCAACTGTATACCACTGTGTTGCCACCTCTTGTGTTTATATTTGGTCCAATGGAATATAAGAGCAAAGCAATTAAGCTAGAACTTTATAAATCACTGGTTAGGCCTCAGCTAAAGTATTTTGGATAACTCTGGGCTTCACATCTCAGGAATGATATAAATGCCTTAGAAAGGGCGCAGAGAAGGTTTACCAGGAAGTTACAAGGGAAGAGGTACTTCAGTCATCAGGAAAGGTTGAAAAGTTTGGACTGTTTGGACTGTTTTCCCTGGGACAGTGAAAGTTAAGAGGCGACCTAATAGAGGCTTTCAAGACGATGAGAGGTTTCGACAGAGCAGCTGAAGAAAAATTATTCCCTCTGCCGAGTGGATCATTAACCAAAGATTATAAATTTAAAATCATTGGTAAAAATCTAGAGGGTAGATGAGAAGAAATTTGTTCACTCAAGAGGCTTGTCAGGATCTGGAACTCTCCACTTGAAAAGATGGCGGAAGCTGATTCCATAATTTCAAAGGAGTTAAACAGATACTTGAAGCTGAGGAATTTATAGGGTTATGGCCATAAAGCAGGACGTGGGACTAATCATGACAGGTCTTTCTAAGAGCCAACACAGGCGCAATGCACCAACAAGGCTTTGAGTTTCAATTATTCTATGATCTATGCTAGTTTCCTTAACTACTCCTGGTGGTACCGAGTTCCATATTCTCACCACTCCCTGAGTAAAAAAAGATTCTCCTGAATTCCTGATTGAATTTAATAGAGTCATAAAGTTTTACAGCATGGAAAGAGCCCCTTCAGTCCTTCATGTCTGCATCGGTCATCAGGCCCCTACCTACTCTAATCCCATTTTCCAGCACTTGACCTGTAGCCTTGTATGCTATGGCATTTCAAGTGTTCATCTAAATATTTCTTAAATGTTGTGAGGGTTCCTGCCTCTACCACCTTTTCAGGTAGTGGGTTCCAGATACCACCTCTGGGTGAAAAAAAGTTTCCTCAAATCCCCTCTAAACATCCTGCCCCTTACCTTAAATCTATGCCCCCAGTTATTGACCCATCCACTAAGGGGAAAAGTTTCTTCCTATCAACGCCCCTCATAATTTTGTACACCTCAATCAAATCCCCCCTCACCCTTCTCTGCTCTAAGATAAACAACCCCAGTTTATCCAGCCTCTCTTCATAGCTGAAATGCTCCAGCCCAGGCAACATCCTAGTAAATCTCCTCTGCACCTCCCCCAGTGCAATCACATCCTGTGGTGACCAGAACTGCACACAGCACTCCAGATGTGGCCTAACTAACGTTTCATACAGCTCCATCATAACCTCCATATTAGTGAGTACCTTATGTTTGTGGTCCTTAGTTCTGGTCTCTCCCACAAATGGAAACATCTTCTATATTAGGTCACCCTCAGACTTCTCTTTTCTAAAAAAAATAGCTCCAGCTGGTTCAATCTTTCCTGATGAGTCTAGTCCCTCACTTCTGGTATTATCCTAGTAAATCTTTTTGCACCTTCTCCAGTGCCTCTATGTTCTTTCTATAATATAGAGGCCAGAACTAATGCACAGTACTCAAAACTTGTATTCAAACTATCTAAACTCTTTCTTCCTTCTTCCCCTGAAGGCAGTGACTCATTGTTGGACAAAGGATTCACAGCTGCTCATTTGACAGGCCTTTCTATGTACGTAAGCTTGGACTGTATCATGCATTTATCTGGCAATGTAAATGCTGAACCTATCCCAATCTTCCCTTCGTCCATGTCTACATAGGCACTTTTACAGGCTGAGTCACAGAAATGGGGAACGTTGGCCAATTTCCTTCTCCACATTACATGGACATTGAGGGCATTTTTAGTGCCCTGATTGAGATCAGCTAACTCATCATTCCAACGCTCTAGCTAAGTGTTCCTGGCAGCGTTTCTTGGAAGCAATGTCTTTAACAAAACGCCAGTTCTTGTCTTTCTGTTCAAATCTTTCCATGACTTTTCCCCTCCCTATCTCTATAATCACCTCTAGCACCATAACTCCTTGTTCTTCCAATTCTAGTCTCTTCTGAAACCCCCACCTTCCTTTGTCCCACATTGGTGGCTATGCCTTCAGATGCCAAGGCCCTAGGACCTGGAATTCCATCTCTAAACCCCTCTGTCTCTCTATCTCGCTCTCGTTCCACTTAAATGCACCATAAAACCTACGTTTTGTCCTAATGCCTTCTTCTTTGGCTCAGTGTCAATTTTTTTTGTCTGATAATGTTCTGCTAAAGCACCTCCGGAGGTCCCCAGCATCACAAGTGCCAGTGAGGTCCCCAGCATCACAAGTGCCGGTCTTCAGCCACTTCGATTCATTCCACATGATATCAAAAAATGGCTGAAGACACTGGATAGTGCAAAAACTTTGGGCCCTGACAATATTCTTACAATAGTACTGAAGACTTGTACTTCAGAACTTGCTGTGCCCCAAGCCAAGCTGTTCCAGTACAGCTACAATACTGGCATCTACCTGGCTATGTGGAAAATTGCCCAAATTTTTCCTGTAAACAAAAGGCAGGCCAAATCCAACTTGATCAATTACTTACCCATCAGTCTACTATCCATCATCAGTAAAGTGGTGGAAGGAGTCATCAACAGTGCTATCAAGCGGCTCTTGCTTAGCAATTACCTGCTCAATGACACTCAGTTTGGGTTCCGCCGGGGCCACTCAGCTCCTGAGCTCAATACAGTCTTGGGTCAAACATGGACAAAGGAGCTGAACTCCAGAGGTGAGGTGAAAATTACTGCCCTTGACACCAAGGCAGCATTTGATTGAATGGGGCATCAAGGAGCCCTAGAAAAACAGGAGTAAATGGGAATCAGGGAGAAAACTCTCCGATGGTTGGAGTTATGCCTAGCACAAAGGAAGATGGTTGTGGTTGCCTGAGGTCAGTCATCTCAGTTCCAGTTGTTATGTTCTACTGCGGGGTCGCTTTATTCGCGAACCAGTAGCACGCTTATCTATCGGCGGGCGAGTCGATAACAATATACTGCAGACGCAGAGACCAATATAAAAAGAAGTTATTTATTTACACAGACAACAGAGCATGAACATGCTCTGCAGAAACTTATGTTTCTCCAACCAGATCCTACTGTAAACTAAACCTTAACATTGTAGCCCAGGCTACATGGCTATTGGGTCATACATTCACATGGTCCATCTGCTGACATTCTCTTAAAGGTGTATTGCACCTCAGATTACCACATCCCTACCCCCCTTTACTTCAAAGTACTATTTACAACATATTAACTATTTATATACATAAACTAGTTACAAATTCAGTCTCTCAGGAGGCTTTCTCAAACGTGTCAAACGTCTTAGTTCTATGACTTCAGATGTTTTATCCGAGGCCTCCCTCTCAGGAGTTATCTGTCCACTAGGCTCTCCTGTAGGAACCTGTAAGTTTGCTTCTTCGACTCTCTCAGGCTCAACGGGTCCTACAGGTAATTCCAAACCAAGGGGAGTTCCTTCCACATTTGGTGTAGACTCCAAAGGGAATGTTTTCACACTCTTTCAGGCCCCATCACATACTCTCCTGCTGCTCCTCCCCTCCTAGTTCAACAGTATGAAGGTCAACTGTCAGGAAGGTTCTCAAAATCAGGATGTGAGCAAGGCTAAATTCAACACGGAATGATCAGTGGTCTGTTGTGTAAAAAAAAGAGAAAAAGATTTTGGGGGCCTTGTTAGTAATTTTGCTTTCTCTTTCTATGTGCCTTCTTTTGATGGGTTTTCTTCTTGAAGCGCTGACTTTAATCTCGGCTTCTTTTCAATTTCCCTAATACCCAGACTAGGCTCAGGTATTAGCACAACTTGAACTCAGTGGTTGAGACTTCCAGTATTTCCTCATCTGCCAGATCTTTTGAAAACTTAGAGGTCTCTATTTTTAAGGCTTTTTGGCTTCCGCATGGATGGTTCTCCAGTTCTTTCATTTCTTTTTTATATTTGTTAGTCATTTCCTGAAGAATTAAGTATTGTTGTGCTTTCTCGGCTAATTAATTCTTCATCTCAGCCAGAGATGTACTGAATTCTTTGTTCTTCCTTATACCTTTTTAGTGGTACGGATTGGGATCTGAGGGAACCTTGCAATATGTAAAAGTCCTTCAACAGGTTTTCTTTTTAGAAGTTACTGACTTCAACTCAAATTCTGTCCTGAAGCATCACCTCTACGAATTCCTTTTGTTGAGTCTTTACATACTCCTTTTTCCAAACAGCAACATTTCCTGTTTCTGATTGAGATCTCGGTAGTCTCTCAAGATTGATCTCTCTTAACCAATTTCTTCCGAGGAGGCTTGGTCCTCTGCCTGCTATCACTATTAGGGGTGGATTTGCAGACGGGCTTCCATATTGTACTGGAACGTTCCGTATACCCCTCACTCGTATGTCTTTGCCAGTATATGGCTTTAATTTAGCATCTGAGTTTTCCAGAGTTAGTGAGTGGCTTCCTCCATTCATACTTAAACATGTGTTCCCCTATAACTGTCGTGGATGCATCTGTATCCACCTCCTTTCGGATGGGTTTTCTGTTGACTTCTACTGTCACGTAGATTGGTTCTATTTTACCCATTTTTAAGTTGTGTAGCAAGTAAATATCCGACTCTGTTTCTTCTGGTTCCTCCATTACATAAATTTCACGATCTCTGCCTTTTTGTTTGAAATTTTACCTCAATCTCTTTTTGCAATATCATATAATGTGCCCATTGCGAAGGCAGTAGAAATACTCGGTTCTTTTAAATTGTCGTTCATTTGCAGGCTACCTGGTTTCGATTCTGCTAATGTTAATACTGTTTTTATCTGTGAAGCCATTGCATTTTGCTGATCTGTTAATGGAAGCTGTTTCCCGCCTCTCCGCGGACCCCAGCGCTTCTACGCCATTTCTAACCGGTGTCTCCCTCCCGATGTGAAGGACGGCGCCACTTTGTGCTCCCTTGATTGCTTCTGAATCCCTGACTGCATCTCCATTGCGAGCACCAACTCCAGTGCCTTGAAGTCTAAATTTGTTTCCGACAACAACCTCTTTTGAATGGCGCCTTCGTTAATCCCACTTACTAATCGGTCTCTTAACATGTCGTTAATCAACGTGCCGAACTCTCAGGGCTCTGTCAGTTGTTTTAAGGCTGCTACATAGCAAGCAACTGTCTCACCAGGGGCGCGACACCTCGAAATTGAAATTAAAACACTGCGTTGTTACTGAGGGTTTCGGCTGAAAGTGGCTTTTTACAAGATTCACCGGTTCATCAAAGCACTTGGAATCTGGGACGTTGGGTGCCTTTAGAGTACGAATTAGGCTGTATTTTTTACTGCTAGGATCACCCGCCTCCTCTCCTTCCCTGATATGTCATTGGTCAGAAAGAAAAACGTGAGGCATTCAATATAGTGTGACAAGCCATTGGTGGTCTGATCAAACTGTTTGATGCGACCAAATTGTGGCATACGGGAGGGAGATAACTTCAACGACTATGGGGAGGGCTGTACTTACAATTGGCCTGCAAGGCACGGCTGATTCACTTCAGTTGAGTTTTTGCAGCTTTCCTTGGTGCCGTCAACTGGTGAGTTTTGCCTCGTTGCCAGTTGTTATGTTCTACTGCGGGGTCACTTTATTCGCGAACCGGTTGCACACTTATCTGTTGGCAGGTGAGTCGATAACAATATTTGGCAGATGCAGAGACCAATATGAAATGAAGCACATGTTATTTATTTACATGGACAACAGAGCACCGACATGATGTGTGCTTATCCAACCAGACCTACTCTAGACTAACATTAACATGGTAGCCCATGCTACACAGCTATTGGGTCATACAATCATGTGGTCGATCTCGTCATATTCTCTTAAAGGTGTATTGCACCTCAGAGTACCACAGAGGATATTACTGCAGGAGTTCCTCAGGGTAGTGTCCTCAGCCCAACCATTTTCAGCTTCTTCATCAATGACCTTCCTTCCATCATAAAGTCAGAAGTGGGGATGTTCACTGCTAATTGCACAATATTCAGCACCATTTGCAACTCCTCACATACTGAAGATGTCCATGTCCAAATGCAGCAAGACCTGGACAATATCCAGGCTTGGGCTGATAAGCGGCAAGTAACATTTGTGCCACACAAGTGCCAGGCAATGACCATTTCCCACAAGAGAGAATCTAACCATCGCCCCTTGATGTTCAATGGCACTACCATCACTGAATCCCCAACTATCAACATCCTGGGGATTACCATAGACCAGAAACTGAACTGGACTAGCCATATAAATATTGTGTCTACAAGAGCAGGTCAGGGGCTAGGAATCCTGCGGCGAGTATCTCACCTCCTGACTCCCCAAAGCCTGTCCACCACCTACAAGGCACATGTCAGGAGTGTGATGGAATACTCTCCACTTGCCTGGATGAGTACAGCTCCCACAACATTCAAGAAGCTTGACACCATCCAGGACAAAGCAACCCGCTTGATAGGCACCCCAGCCACAAACATTGACTCCCTCCATCACCGATGCACAGTGGCAGCCGTGTGTACTATCTACAAGATGCACTGCAGGAACTCACCAAAGCTCCTTTGACAGCACCTTCCAAACCCACGACCATTACCATCTAGAAGGACAGGGTGGCATCAGATAGATGGGAACACCACCACCTGGAAGTTCCCCTCCAAGCAACTCACCATCGTGACTTGGAAATATATCGCCATTCCTTCACTGTCACTGGGTCAAAATCCTGGAATTCCATCCCTAACAGCACTGTGGGTGCACCTACACCACATGGACTGCAGCTGCTCAAAAAGGCAGCTTTCCACCACCTTCTCAAGGGCAATTAGGGATGGACAATAAATACTGGCCCAGCTAGCGAAGCCCACATCCCGTGAATGAATAACAAAAACCTGTGACATTCTACTCTCTTAGGTGCTAATTAAATGCAAGCTGCTGTGGTTGTAAACATTTATGTTCTAGTTTCCTGATGGGAAAACCGAGCAATAGAGACTAGCAGATCCCTGGTTTGACTGCTGTTTGGTCTAAATATTTTCAACCAGTCTAGGAAGTGGAAAGGTAGGGAGGGGACAGACAGCCTGTGTTCTCACTATTGTTCACTATCTATTAAATAGCTCCTGAGCCGAAAAGGTTCTTGATTCTGCTGATGGACTGGTGGTTAAAATGTAGATAAAGAGAGTGTGCAGATTATGCTCCTTCCTGAGATACTGGGACTGTGCAGTTGACAAGCTTAAAATATGTACAATGTAGGGCATAAAGTTGAATAGATATTCGGGAGGTTTGTTTAGTTTAGGAGGCAGGGTCGGGGAGAAATGGCAGAAATATTCCCTCAGAGATGAAAAGCGCTGGGCAAAATCCATGATAGGATAGATTGTACATTGATTGTGAAAGTGTATGGAAACATTATGTATTACCCTAGAAAGGCAAAGCATCTCAAAATTTTGAACAACAGGTTAAGGAAGCCATTTCATGCTGCTACAATGCAGTGGCTACACTAGTGATATTTTCCACTAGCAGGATGCTGTCCTCAGTCCAAAAAGATGTTCTGTCTACCACACCATTGAGCAACGTCATATATGAATTTCAGTGCTGGTGCAATTTCAGGTTATATCAGCCTTACGTCCCAGCAGTTAGCTGATTGAATCAAACAGCATGTTCCTTCTGTTATTTGTAATCGGCAGAGTACAGTCCATATTCAACCAGCCCGTGCTTGTAAAACCCAAAACAAAACGTCTTCTGTTAGATGTGTTTCCATGATTGCTGAACAATTCTGTGTGCACTAATAGCTACACTAACAAACAATTTAAGATAAAAAGGTCAAGCTCATAATGTGGCTCATTTACCCTTGCTAGAAGTGACATTTGCAGGGACCCAATCTCTGCAAACAAAAGGAATAGGTTCAAGTCTTGCACCTTTTTTGAATTACCCAGGAGCTTGGGGAGCCTATAGTTCCCTGACACTTATCTGATCTGGTCAACCTGTGACTCCAGGCCCACAACAATGTGGTTAACTCTTAATCGCCCTCTGAAATGACCTAACAAGCAACACAGCTGTATAGGAACAGCCAACAAATGCTAGCCTTGCCAGAGAGACACCCACGCAGAAATAAGTAGCTTTGTGTGTTTTGCTCTTGATCATATTTACTTGAGATTTGGAATGAAGTTTTGTTTAAGTTTTCCCAAGGGAGCATGTAAAATCTTGGATCCGTCTGGGGCAGGAACCAAACATCTCATTCTAATCCTGCTGCTGAATGATCAGCTCCATCCCCCACTCCAACCACCTTGGCATAAGGACACATCTATCCCAGCTAAACTGGTGCACTCAAAATAAACAGGGACTCACACTTTGGATCTATTAACCTCATAAAACAACCAGAGCAAATACTCAATGCCAGATTGACCAGCACCTACAAGAAAAAAAAAAGGATATGTATTCGCCAGTGAGCTCCAAGGGATATGATTTCACCTTCAAGTCTACCAGGTAATTTGAAAAAAATAAATTTCGCCTTTTCATTTTGTATCACCCACAAATGTTAGATTTGTCCCCAATAACCCTCCTTGGCAGTAATTTTAGATATACCCAAAATGAACAGTGTCTGCATCAAAGAGTGACACCTTATACCCTTCTGCAGATCCACTTCAAATTAACATCCAACTGCAACAGGCTAACCTGACACGAAGAAATTCTTAGCCAGACAAAACTTGCACACATTTTAACAATTCATTTTGTCGCTGCGAGTGTTGCTGGCAAAGCCGGCATTTATTGCACATCCTTAGTTTGATACAACAGCGTAGATTGCTCAACCCCTTCAGAGGGCAGTTAAAGAGTCAATCACATCTATGTGGGACTGGAGTCACATATGGGCTAGACCAGGTAATGGAGTAGGTTTTCTTTCCTTTAGGACATTAGTGAACCAGCCCAATTCAGGCTGCGATGGATTTGGGGGTTAAGCTTACCGTTACTCTCCAGTCAGTGTTGTGTGAGCCACAAGATACAATTAACTCCACTTAAATTAATATCTTATCAGCAAATGTTTAAGCTAAGTAAATAGGCATTAAAAAATCTAAACCATTCTTTGTTCAAATTCACTATGGCTGCTTCTGATAACCAAATCATTTCAGCTGTTAAGAGAATGTTGTGTTTTTTCCTAGATTACAGACTTGACTCTGCTTACAGCCCAAATCTCACACAGGCACCATCTGGATAGCATGCAAAAATCGTAACAGCTCTCCAACGTAGCAAACAAGATGAGCTAGCAATAGGAGGCATTTTGTCTTCTCGTTCTCTTCCCAGCCCTCCACACATAAGCGTTACTTCCTTCTCCTGTTCAAAAACCAAAACAAAAACACTAAGCAATCTTGCATTCCGGTCAAAATATATAAAAAACCCTTTTACCCAACCTTTTGCTACCTTCCCTCTCCTGTTCATCTTTCTGCATCTGATGAATAGATTTACACTAAGATTCAGATCCATGCTGCATTTTGATGGTGGTTGTCGTCACATACTCGATGTGATGTTTGGATTGCATTAAGTTCCTTTCTTTCCTGCTTTGCAGTTTGATCATCATGTTCTTAGATGCATTTTTTAAATTCTAAATTAAGCAGTTTTTTTAAGATAAAGGTAAGAAACTGTACCCCTCAAATATTTATTCTGGTTTTCAGCTTTGAAATTCCCACTCAGTAAAATAAAAGAGGAAAACTGGTTATTTATTGTAAAGAAATCAACTGGATTACAACTGGGAACAAGAAGGAGAATTGGATCATTTCCAGTTTCCCTAATGGAAGACCTCAGAGACCATGAAGCTCAGGTTGGTCCCAGTTGATGGTCTGCATTGAGTTCGCGGATCTTAGTTAGGTAGCAAGTCAAGTAAATACAATTGACTTCAAGCACCATGGACGAGATAAGCAAAAAACAGCAGGGTGCCCCCTCCAGATCAGCATCCATGTTGGATGGAGTGCATTTGAGATGACGTGGTGATCAGATTTGGCCTATTCCTTTCCTGATGATTGGATATCCTAACCTTAAGCTTAAGTTCTCCAAATATGACTAATAAAGAATCTTACCCACCATTGGCACATTTCTGATCATAGCAGGTGGTATATCTGAATGAGCAGCAGAGCATACTGCCCACTGCAAATGGCTGCTAGGAAACTTAAACTTCATTGTATAAAGTCACGGCAAGAATGCCCACTTGGACAGGCTATACTACAACCTATGGGCAAAAGCAAAAACTGAATGTAGGCTTGAGGAACAGCACTTCATCCTTTGATTAGGCACTTTTCAGCCTTCTGGATTCAACCAAATTCAGCAATTTCAGGCTGGAACCTCTCCCCCATTTTGGTTCCTTTTTCCTTTACAGGTTTTGGTTTTAACTCGTTTCTCTCTGACTTTTGCTTTCGAATGGCAGCCATTCACACCTCCTCTAGGCACATCTTCTGTTCCTTTATTTGTCCCATTCCCCTCCCTTTGGTCTTACGCCATCAAACCATTTGCCATTTAATCTCTCCTGTCCTTCACCCTATGACAGACCTCTTTTGTTCTTTTTCCCACCTCTCCCCTTTCACTTGCTTAAAACCTATTACACATCTAACTTTTCCAAGTTCTGATGAAAGGTCATCAGCCTGAATCGTTAACTCAAGTTTCTTGCTCCACAGATGCTGCCAGACCCACTGAGTATTTCCAGCATTTATTACAATCTGCGGAGCTGCATTGCATCAGAGGTTTGTGCCTTCAGTTGAGAGAGGGCGAGAAGACCCGAGACTGATCTGGTGCTCCAAATCGTGACTGGGATTTTCTTTTTATGTAACAATGCTTATCAACCATTTGACAACAGTAACATTTATGCAAATAACATTATAACATGACGGATTGAACCTGAAAGGTTAACTGAACTTGGTCATTCAGATGCTGATCAGCCAGCTTTGCTATTACAATATTTTCTCACTTTAAATACATAATTCTTAAATATATTATGTTTATATTAATTTAGATAGAGTATATTGGGTGGGGTTTGGGGGGGTGGGGGTGGTTAGAGAGAACACAGATTTAAGTAAATGCCAGAATAATCTGATGGAAGATGAGAATTCACACCCCCTCCCCCCTCCCCCCCACCCCCAACCCCTACAGTGAGTTGTTGTGATCTGGAATGAGCTGCCTGAAAGGATGGTGGAAGCAGATTCAATAGTAACTTCCAAAAGGGAATTAGATAAATACTTTAAAAAAATCCAGGTCTATGTAGAAAGAGCAGAGAGGTGGGACTGATTGGATAACCCTTTCACAAGACTGACATAGACATGATGGGCTGAATGGCTTCCCTCTGTGCAATTCTATGCACATTTAAAAACGTACATACACAATTATTCCCTTTTACGGGTAAACTTCAGGAACCATTTGATAAGCTTGCAACGATGACTTCAGAATTATCAGTAACTTCAACACGAAGTCGACTCAAAAACACACACAACATCCTGTTTGGGCACCAAGTACCAATTAAAACAGAAAACACGAAAATAAAACACCACCTCCCCCCATCCCGACCATCAACAATTGTGTGTATATGATTACACGCACACATAATATATATATAGATATAGATATAAAATACACACATATAGACAGACAGACTTCCAGACAGTATATGTAATCCTGTCAGCTTGGATTTTACTCTTTACGATGTTACAAGAAGCTCTGAGTGAAATGTGTCAGGTTCTGACTACTGAGCTAACATCCCTCACTAGTATCTGCATCACTTTCCATCCGTGTAGTTAGATTCAGGATTCACAATGCTGCACATTAAATAAGCTCTACAACAGAAAGGGTATATCGAAATCTCGAGATCTGTTTCGGTGTAAGGATATTCACAGTAGACTAAAAACGGTAAGATGCATTTAACATTACTATATAAAGAAAAAGACACACGACCCAAAGCTCAGTCCAAGGGTTGCTGGAACCGGAGAGCTACCCCAGTTAGTGTTGCTCATATTTAAAAACATGGCTCAGCATTTCATATTATCAGGCGGACACCACGAACATTTCAGAGGTGAAACACGCAGGTACAAGAGAAGCAATTCTTCATTAAAATAAGAGCCGCAATATTGATCGCCACAGAACTGAAAGGCTGCAGTCTCGTTAAAATATTTACACCTCCAAGGAATGGGGTTTCTCCCCTCCCCTCCCCCAGCATTTTGTTTTAACTGTCCAGTTTATTTTTTCTCCATGTACAGAGACCCCGAGCTTACTCCGCTCTCTTTCCTCTACCCGCCTCCCCAATTTCTGAGAGTTCTGCAGCCCACCCGTTACAAAGACGCTTTACTCACCCTTGGGTCGCGCGGGTTTCTCCTTGTGGGTGATTTCTATTTGTCGGATCCCCCCTAATCTAGCTCCGCAAGCTCCGCACTGAATGATCACTTCCCTCTCTGGGTACACACACACACACACACACACACACAAAAGCTAAGACAACAGCCTAAGATCCAGGCACCCAATCAGTGTGCAGGAAGCAACATCCCCAATTGACACACATCAATTCTCCTTTAACAGCCTCGGTTAATAATATATATATAAAAAATAAAGCCCCCATCATCAGACTGCAGAGATTTTAAATGGCACAGTAAGAGATTTTCCACCCTGCTCACTTTTAAATCTTTTTATATATATATATATATATATATATGTTTTCCCCTCTTGCCTTCAGTCGATGCCGAGAGAGAAATTCAGGAACTGAGCGAACCAACCTCGCTCATATCACGGCTGCCAGTGATAAAGCGGGAATAAAGCACACAACAGCCACATAAGCTTGCGTCTCATGCGATTGAAATAAACAAGGATTTCTCCTGCAACGTCTCTCTCCCTCCCATAGAGTAGGAATCTGCGATGGGAATGCATCAGGGACACTCCCACAACAGACAGCCATGGAGGGAGGTAGGAAATTTGATCGCTAACCCTGATTGCACACTTAAGAACCTGTTCCTCGCAGATTCTGGAAACAAAAAGATCCAATTCTTTTTTTTAAAAAAAAGTTTGGTGAACCTTAACCTCAGACAATGAAAGATAAAATTATTAAATCCAAACATCACGCTTCTCAAAATATACTGAGAATTTTAAAAAAATAATAATTTACCAAGTTACCTCCCCGTGGGTCGTGTGTAAGAAAATCAGAAATCTGTTATGTTAAAATGCGATGAGAATTTAATCACACGCATCACAGAGAGAAAATTCCCAGCCCCATCACACACACACACACACACACACACATATCCCCCTGTTTTAAAATCAATGTGGGAGGAAATTGAATTAGTAAACTGAATGTGCAGAATTAATTAATCCCAACAATCTTTTAGGAAACTGGAAGATGCAGTGGATTGTACACCCGGTTGCATTTCTAGAACCTGAGTTCAAACCCAGGCTGATTCCCCTATGTGCTGGCTTGAAGGGTGTAGTTGGAGACACTGTAATGAGGCTGGGACTGAGACACCTTGCTGGTATAGAAGAACCACCTAGGTGGGTTACCATTGACCAGAAACTTAACTGGGCCAGCCAGTTAAGAGCAGATCAGAGGTTGCGAGTGACTCACGTCCTGACTCTCCAAAGCCTGCCCACCTTCTGAAAGGCACAAGTCAGGAGTGTGATGGAATATTCTCCACTTGCCTGGATGAGTGTAGCTCCAACAACACTCAAGAGGCTTGACAGCATCCAGGACAAAGCAGCCTGCTTGACTGGCACCCGATTCACCACCTTAAAAAAACATTCACTCCCTCCACCGATGGTGTACAGTGGCAGCAGTGTGTAACATCTACAAGATGCATTGCAGCCACTTGACAGAGTTCCTTTGACAGCACCTTCTAAACCTACAATCTCTACCACAAGGGCAGCAGATAGATGGGAACACCACCGCCTACAAGTTCCCCTCCAAGCCACTCACCATCCTAAATTGGAAATATATCGCCGTTCCTTCACTGTCACTGGATCAAAATCCTGGAACTCCCTCCCTAACAGCACTCTGGGTGTACCTGCACCGCATGGACAGCAGCGGTTCAAGTGGTTCACCATCACCTTCTCAAGGGCATTTGGGGATGGGCAATAAATGATGGCCAATAATGCCCACATACCATGAACAAATTAAAAAAGAAGCCTGCATGGCACAGTGCTACATCTGATTTAGGAATGCTTGATGTTCACACCGGCCCTAAAAGGAAATATCAAACATCCCTCACTTTCATAAGCAGAAAGAACAAGACAGGAATAAATATTGACTGACATAAGCCTTATTCATTTCAACAAATGATCTCTAAAATAACTCTAATTATATTAATGATGCAGATTGTAGTTTAATTCTTTCAAGGATCAATAGCATTTCTTTCAGGTTCAACATGGCCAGTAAATGGGTCAATTTTTATTTCAGTTCTTTAATGGCATGAGTTTTCGTATTCCATTATAGGAAATCAGTGCTGCTAAATGGAATATTCTCCCATCTTATTGTCTCACTCTCATACCAAGTAGGAATGGGTCACTAAAAAGCTATGTCAGACTGGTGCCACGGAATGTGAGCTGACAGCTGTAGTCAATGAAAACATACCATTATTTTTACAGAAGTTCACACTTTGTGTCAATATCAACAGTTCTGATTCAGGTGCTGAATCTCACTAACAAGGAATGTGGGCATCTCCCATCAATATAATTGTGGTTTAAAAGAGTGCCTAGAACAGCTATATTTACTGTGCATGTTTCCAATATATCTAGGTGATGGACTTCACCTATATTGCTGTAGTGAGATGGAATTCTATGCCTGCAAAGATGTCCTTTATACCATAAGACATAGGAGCAGAAATTAGGCCATTTGGCCTATTGAGTCTGCTCCACCGTTCAATCATGGCTGATAAGTTTCTCAACCCCATTCTCACACTTTCTCCCCATAACATTTGATTCCCTTACCAATCAAGAACCTATCTAACTCAGTCTTAAATACACTCAGTGACCTGGCCTCCACAGCCTTCTGTGGCAATGAATTCCATAGATACCTTACAATAAATACAATGGCGTTGAAAATCCATGGGCCAGGCAGAGCTTACCCTGCTTGAGTTTTCAGTGATGGCCATGTAGATAGCTAATTTTCACAAGGCCAGAAGGTGCCTGTGCCATGAGAAGCACATTTCCAGTACCCAACAGCTGAAATTGAGGGTGTGCCCAGGTCTTCCTGGAGGACCCCCAGTCAAATCCTCTCTCAGCCTCCCTATAAGGATAAGCTGATCCAATTTTGTTTTAAAAATTTGCTAACCTATCTACGGGGGTCTTGGCTGCTACTTTGACCTGGACATGCCACCTTCTCCTCCAACAGGTGAGGCCCACTTGAGCCCATCTGGAGGGGTCCTCTGTTTCAGAATACCAGCCTCCTTTGATACGCTGAGTCCCTTCGAAACTGAGGGAACTAAGAATACAGTATAGGGGATCCCTGCCACTGGCTGTGCCCTCATGGTTTTGCAAAGGGTGAACAGAAGTTTTACCCTTCACATGGCTGACTGCAAACTCTCAGAGTCAATGGGTCCCCAGGATGACCAATCTTCCCTTTTTCCATTAGGTTCTACTACAGTTACAGCGGGAGCATAGCAAAATGCTCGAGGAAACTGAGGACCAATTTGTGGTAACACAATCCTGTTTCTGGGACCTTTTCTGCCGTGTTTCCCTACACAACAAAAATGGCCGCACGTCAACAGTACTTGATTGGCTCTAAAGCTCAGAGGTTGGGAAAGGCGCTATATAAATGCAAGTTTTTTCCTTTCAGCCAAAGACCCAAATCCCCTACTCATGGATCTTCCCACTATCTAGATACCAGAAGAGACAATCTGCGGAGCACCATTTGAAAACCTTGTTTTGACACCACTGAAACTTTCTCTCATTTGTTGTCCCTCTAATTTCCCCTTTAAGATATATCCTTTACCCTTTACTGTTGCTATCAAGATATTGTTGACATAGAAGATTTCAAAAAATTATTCAAACTTCCCAAACCTTAAAGATTATAAAATGCTGCTTCCTGATTGGCCCATCTAGACCAATGGAGAATCAGTATTTGTGAACCAACAGACTCTGGGCTCAGTACGACTACAAAGACTGAAATTAGTGAGCATGTGGCCAACAATGCAATAAAAGAATAAAAGAGCTGAAAAATAGAAGGAAAGATAAAAGATAAAGGAGCAGGAGGGAACAAACATGATGGTCCAACCAGGAAGTGGAAGAGGATGAAGGGAAGTATAGTGCGACAGGCTAGGAATATAAACAAGGTAAGTGAGCTGCCATCTACAGGAGATGTTATGACCGAGCAATTAGTAAAGCTGAGTTATTTTTTTAAAAATCCCAGAGGGAAACTTTAAACAACTGTCATAACCTATCATTTTAAGTGTTATGTTTGAGATGCAAATTTAAATTCAGGAATCATACCACCAGTTCTTGAGAGGTTTTATATTAAGCTAAATGAAACATTTTATTAAATTACACAAGTTAAATATATACACATGGCTACAAATTACTACGATCATAACTTTTAACAAATTCCCAAACTAATTTTCATTAAGAAGAGAAAAAGATTGGTGAAGACAAATGTAGGTCCCTTACAGTCAGAAACAGGGGAATTTTAATGGGGAACAAAGAAATGGCTGACCAACTAAATACATACTTTGGTTCTGTCTTCACAAAGGAGGACACAAATAACATATCAGAAATGTTGGGGAACAGAGGGTTTAGTGGGAGGGAGGAACTGAAAGTAATCAGTATTAGTAGGGAAATGGTGTTGGGGAAATTGTTGGGATTGAAGGCCGATAAATCCACGGGGTCTAAATAATCTACATCCCAGAGTACTTAAGGAACTGGCCCTAGAAATAGTGGATGCAATGGTGGTCATCTTCTGAGATTCTATAGACTCTAGAACAGTTCCTACAGATTTGAGGGTAGATAATGTAACCCCACTATTTAAAAAGGGAGGCAGAGAGAAAACAGGGAATTATAGACCAGTCAGCCTGATGTTGGTAGTTTTAGAGTCCATTATAAAGGATTTAATAGCTGAGCACGTGAAAAACAGTGGCAGAATCAGACAGAGTCAGCATGGATTTACGAAAGGGAAATCATGCTTGACAAATCTACTGGAATTATGAGAGGATGTAACTAGTAGAGTTGATGAGGGGAAGCCAGCGGATGTGGTTTATTTGGACTTTCAGAAGGCTTTCGACAAAGTCCCACATAAGAGATTGGCGTGTAAAATTAAAGCGCATAGGATTGGGTGTAGTGTACTGAGATGGATAGAAAACTGGTCAGCAGATAGGAAACAAAGAGTAGGAATAAACTGGTCTTTTTCCAAATGGCAGGCAGTGACTAGTGGGGTACGGCAGGGATCGGTGCTGGGACCCCAGTTATTCACAATATATATTAATGATTTAGATGAGGGAATTAAATGTAATCTCTCCAAATTTGCAGTTGACACAAAGCTGGTTGGGAGGGTGAGCTGTGAGGAGGATGCAGAGATGCTTCAGTGTGATTTGGACAAGCTGAGTGAGTGGGTAAATGCATGGCAGATGCAGTATAATGTGGATAAATGTGAGATTATCCATTTTGGTAGCAAAAACAGGAATGCAGGTTTTATCTGAATGGCTATAAATTGAGAGAGGGGAATGTGCAATGAGACCTGGGTGTCCTTGTACACCAGTTGCTGGAGGTAAGCATACAGGTACAGCAGGTGGTAAAGAAGGCAAATGGTATGTTGGCCTTCATAGTCAGAGGATTCAAATACAGGAACAGGAATGGCTTGCTGCAATTGTACAGGGCCTTGGTGAGACCACACCTGGAATATTGTGTGCAGTTTTGGTCTTCTTATCTGAGGAAGGAGGTTCTTGCTATAGAGGGAGTGCAGCGAAGGTTTACCAGACTGATTCCTGGGATGGCGGGACTGACATATGAGGAGAGATTGAGTTGATTAGGCTTATATTCGCTGGAGTTCAGAAGAATGAGGGGAGATCTCATAGAAACCTATAAAATTCTAACAGGACTAGATAGGGTAGATGCAGGAAGGATGTTCCTGATGGTGGGGGAGTCCAGAACCAGGGGTCACAGTCTGAGGATATGGAGCAGACCATTTAGGACTGAGATGAGGAGAAATTTCTTTACCCAGAGAGTGGTGAGCCTGTGGAATTCGTTACCACAGAAAGTAGTTGAGACCAAAACATTGTATGTTTTCAAGAAGGAGTTAGATATAACTCTTGGGGCAAAAGGTATCAAAGGATATGGGGAGAAAGCGGGAGCAGGCTATTGAGTTGGATGATCAGCCATGATCATTATGAATGGTGGCGCAGGCTCAAAGGGCCAAATGGCCTACTCCTGCTCCTAGTTTCTATATTTCTATGTTTCTAACCCATAGACTTAACCAGACACTGGGCAAAGCATTTTAACCTTACAAATTCAAAATGAGGTTCTTTTCACTTTGATTCCTGCGGAGACAGTTGGAGACTTACAGCTGCTTTTGATCTCACATTGCCTGTGCTCTACAAACACAAAATGGTCATCTTATTATATCTAGCACAGCCCATTGAATGTAAATTCTCATTGTATCACCAGCATCTTCTAACAATAAAACCCCTTTCATAGTACCAATTTTATTAGTAATATATACATATTGCTTGGTATCTGTTGGTAGTTTTCACCCTACTTCTTGAATGCTCTATTCAAAAAATGCAAATGAGCTCTATCCCTCTGTTTACATCTCAAAACTAGTACACACCAAAGCACCCAAACTAGCTGGCTTTAATCCAATTAAGATATACCCACAGATTAAACCTCTATTTTAAAAGAAAAATATGTTCCAATAATATTGTATACTATATATGTATAATATATATAACATATATAATATATATATATAATATATAATATATATACAATATAATATAACATAATATAATATATATAATAGCTTCATGATAGGAGAGGCAGAGCAGTTTAGGTTATTGGTGTATGGGGAGTACAGAGTTTTGTTGGAGCGAGGGTGAGGTAAACTATATTTCAAGTATCAGGAGGGCTTGGATATCTAGCCATGGCCCACTCAAGGGTTCATTGTGTGTGTCTGCCTCCCTGATATGTAAAATTGGCTAATCCTCGAATAAGACATTCTCCTCAGTCCTGTAGGCTCCATGGTTTTGAGGTTTACAGTCCAGGAGAAAGATTCGTTGTGCCATGTAATTCATTCTATAATATTATTGTATTATGTGATACATACTGCTGTCCTATATTATCATACAGTACAATGGAATTTTATCATGCCTGAGTGTAGTGCCATCATGGTGCATTTGCTCAAACTGACAGCTCAAACTGACATTGAGGTTAGTGAAATTACTCAGTGCCCATTAAAACGCCATATCACAGGTACATACACTGTCAGATCAATGTTCTGGCCTAAACGTATGAAGAAAACTTTACATAAACCTATTATAAAAAATAAATACTACATGTCTGGTAATAACCCAGCTTGGCTTTCAGCATTAAATCCAAGCACTTAATCTTGGCTCTCTTGGCATATGATATAACCTAAACTCTTCATATTGCATTAGTGCTTTATAATTTACTGCCAGCAATTATCTTCCATTCATACGGTTGAGTGAACATGGCATTGACATGTTGTGTATGTGTGTGTATATATTCCCCCAGTTATGATTTATTTAATAATAGTTTTGAATGCATTGAAGATGTTCCATTTTTACCAGAATCTATCCTGACTGACTCTCAGCAGACACTCTGCAACCTATTCCCAGATTCCATAGCCTCCCCACCCTTCACTGATTACAGTATTCCATGTGGCCTTTAACTTCCAAAGATAGTCCCTTGCTGGTAATACTAATTTCCAATTCTGCTTGCCTTTGCTCCTACTTCATACCAATTGCCATTGAGATTCTCAACTATGCTATTGTCACTTCAAGACTCAATTCTGCAATGTGCTCCTTGATAGCTCTGCAGCTCCACTGTAAATAAACTGGAACTCCTTCAAAACTGTGCTACCTGCTTCCTATCCTGTGGCAAATCTTGCCTGCCTGTCAACATTTTCGAATTTTTGCTTGTTTTGTATCACTTACGTACTGACTTTAAAATCCTCATCATGAGCTATGAGTTCTGCAGTGGCATTTCTTCAGCTTACTTTTGCAACCTCCTGAAGGCCTTTACACCACTTGGACCCCTGACTCTTCTCAGTCTGGACCTCTAAGTACAACCTTATTTTCTAGATTAGCTGGCATTGTATTTTGCCATTATGGCCTTGTTATTTAGAACTCCTGTCACTTCTTGTACCTTCTCAAGCCTTTTTCTTTGGCTTCACCTTTTGTGTCCTCCCTTAACTCTGCTGTCAAGTCAGGTCCAGTGTTCAGTCCTCCTGGGAAGTGCTTTAGAATATTCAGCCATGCTAAAGGCGTTTTGTAGCTGCTGTATTTTTATCCCAGTATGTCTTTGCATTGAACTTTCATTCGCCATTAATTAGGGCAGATGAAACCTTGCCAGGTTCTCATTATAAGCTCTTGGCTGTTATGTTTGAGTTCCCATTCCTGGGAATTTACATACCTTGCACTTAGACTGAGTTTCCAAAGTTACTTATGCATAATTGGAATAGGATGGCTCTCAGAATGGGATCCAGACATTCAATTTTCCCACTGCTCCAGCTTCCTTATGACCATCATTTCCACTCTTCCCATTAGTCAGTTACTGATCCATGTCCATGTTTTACCTTTCTTTAGTTTGTAAAGGAGTCTCTCATATGTACTTTATCAAAGGGTCTTTTAGAAGTTTAGGTACATTACACCATATGGCTTTGATTTGAGGTGTCACTTCTTCAAAAGGAAACAATGACATTGAAATTAGATGTTGAGATACTACTGTAAAGTGCTTGCTTGAAGTTCCTCTCTTCATTCTTGTAGCAGCCACTTTTAAAATAAATGGGTCAGCATCTTTGGTCAAATAGAGCAAGGAAGGATTTCAGAAAGATGTGTTAAACATTTAAATGCTAGAATGCCAAGCCATTATTTCAGGGCCTCCAGGATTAGCCAGGTAAGAGCTCCCATTTATTAGGTTATATTCATGCAGGTGCTTTTTGATTTTTGAGGCCAGGTAAAGGAGTCCAGATACCAAGTTGTTCTTCTTGAATGTGTGAACTACATTTGACTATTTTATTGGAACTTTGTCGGTGGACTGTTTAAAGAATGGAGCAGAGTTAGAGATTAAGGTGATGTCATTTGAGAAAGGAAGACTTGCATTTATATAGCACCTTTCAGGACCACCAGACATCACAAAGCACTTTACAGCCAATGACATGCGTTTGAAGTGTAGTCAATATTGTAACGTAGGGAATGTGGCACCCAACAGCGATATATTTCCAAGTCAGGATGATGAGTGACTTGGTGGGGGGGGGAGATGTTCCAGTTGGTGGTGTTCCCATCTATCTGTTCCCCTTATCCTTCTAGATGGTAGTAGTCATGGGTTTGGAAGGTGCTGTCTAAGGAGCCTTGGTAAATTCCTGCAGTGCATCTTGTAGATGGTACACACTGCTGCTACTGTGTGTCAGTGGTGGAGGGAGTGAATGTTTGTGGATGTGGTGCCGATCAAGCAGGCTGCTTTGTCCTGGATGGTGTCAAGCTTCTTGAGTGTTGTGGGAGCTGCACTCATCCAGGGAAATGGGGAGTATTCCATCACACTCCTGACTTGTGCCTTGTAGATAGTGGACAGGCTTTGGGAAGTCAGGAGGTGAGTTACTCATCACAGGATTCCTAGCCTCTGACCTGCTCTTGTAGCCACAGTATTTATATGGTTAGTCCAGTTCAGTTTCTGGTCAATGGTAACCCCCAGGATGTTGATGATGGGGGATTCAGTAATGGTAATGCCGTTGAACGTCAAGGGGTGATGGTTAGATTCTCTCTTGTTGGAGATGGTCATTGCCTGGCACTTGTATGGCCAGTTACTTGCCACTTGTCAGCCCAAGCCTGGATATTGTCCAGGTCTTGCTGCACTTGGACATAGACTGCTTCAGTACCTGAGGAGTTGTGAATGGCGCTGAACGTTGTGCAATCATCAGCCAACATCCGCATTCTGAGCTTCAGATGGAAGGAGGTCATCGCTGAAGCAGTTGAAGATGGTTTGCCCTAGGACACTACCCTGAGGAACTTGTGTAGTGATGTCCTGGATCTAAGATGGCTGACCTCCAACAACCACAACCATCTTCCTTGGTGGTGGGTATGACCCAACCAGTGGAAAATTTCCCCCTCATTCCCATTGACTCCAGTTTTGCTAGGGCTCCTTGATGCCACACTCAATCAAATGCTTCCTTGATATCAAGGACAGGCACTCTCACCTTACCTCAGGAGTTCAGCTCTTTTATCCATGTTTGAACCAAGGCTATAGTGAACTCAGGAGCTGAGCGGCCCTGACAAAACCCAACCTGGGCACCAGTGAGCAGGTTATTGCTAAGCAAGTGTTGCTTGATAGTATTGTTGATGACCCCTTCCATTACTTTACTGATGATTGAGAGTAGACTGATGGGGTGGTAATGGGCCAGGTTGGATTTGTTCTAACTTTTGTGTACAGGACATGCCTGGGCAATTTTCCACATAGCTAGGTAGATGCTATTGTTGTAGCTGTACTGGCAAAGCTTGGCCAAGGGTGCGGCGAGTTCTGGAGCACAAGTCTCCTACTGCCGGAACATTGTCAGGGACCAGAGCCTTTGCGGTATTCAGTGTCTTCAGCCATTTCTTCGTATCACATGGAGTGAATCAAATTGGCTGAAGACTGGCATCTGTGATGCTGGGGGCCTCTGGAGGAGGCCGAGATGGATCATCCACTCGGCACTTTTGGCTGAAGATTGTAACAAGTGCTTCAGCCTTATCTTTTGCACTGATGTGCCTGGTTCCCCCATCGTTGAGGACGGGGATATTTGTGGAGTCTCCTCCTCCAGTGAGTTGTTAATTGTCCACTACCATTCACAACTGGATGTGGCAGGACTGCAGAGTTTAGATCTGATCCGTTGGTGTGGGATCACTTAGCTCTGTCTATCACTTGCTACTTATGCTGTTTTGCATGCGAGTTGCCCTTTGTTCAGGTGTGTCTGGTGTTGCTCCTGGCATGCCCTCCTGCACTCATCATTGAGCCAGGGTTGATCCCCTGGCTTGATGGTCATGGTAGAGTGGGGGATATGCTGGGCCATGAGGTTACAGATTGTGTTCGAGTACAATTCTGCTGCTGCTGATGGCCCACAGCGCCTCATGGATACCCAGTCTTAAGTTGCTAGATCTGTTTGAAACCTATCCCATTTATCACGGTTGTAGTTCCACACGACACGATGGAGGGTATCCTCCATGATGCATCTGCGGCAGGAAGGTTGGTGAGGATGAGGTCAAGTATGTTTCTCCTCTTGTTGGTTTCCTCACCACTGGCCGCAGACCCAGTCTAGCAGCTATGTCATTTCTAGCAGCTGTGTCATTTCTAGCAGCTATGTCATTTCTAGCAGCTATGTCATTTCGGACTTGGCCAGCTCGGTCAGTAGTGGTGCTACTGAACCACTTTTGGTGATGGACATTGAAGTCCCCCACCCAGAGTACATTCTATGCCCTTGCCACCCTCAGTGCTTCCTCCAAGTGGTGTTCAACATGGAGGAGCACTGATTCATCAGCTGAGGGAGGGCAGTATGTGGTAAGCAGCAGGAGGTTTCCTTGCCCATGTTTGACCTGATGCCATGAGACTTCATGGTGTCCAGAGTTGATATCAAGGACTCCCAGGGCAACTCCCTCCTGACTGTATACCACTGTGTTCCCACCTCTGCTGGCTCTTTCCTGATGGTGGGACAGAACATACTCAGGGATAGTGATAGTGGCAACAAAAACAGAAAGAAAGAGAGATCTGGAGAACGGTCATACAGACTTTCTGTTTCTCTCACCACGGATGCTGTCAGACCTGACGAGTTTATCCAGCATTTTCTGCTTTTGTTTCAGATTTCCAGCATCCGCAGTATTTTGCTTTTATCTATTGTGATAGTGGCATCTGGGACATGATCTATAAGATATGGTTCCACAAGGAGGACTATGTCAGGCGGTTGCTTGATTAGTCTGTGAGACAGCTCTCCCAATTTTGGCACTAGCCCCCAGATGTTTGTAAGGAGGACTTTTAGGGTCAACAGTACTGAGTTTGCCATTGTCATTTCCAGTACCTCAGTCAATGCCATGCAGACCATCTGTTTTCAATCCTACTTTGAAGCGGTTTTGATACAACTGAGTGGTTTGCTAGGCCATTTCAGAGTCAACTGCATTGTGGTGGGTCTGGGTCTAGAGTAAGGACAACAGATTTCCTTCCCTAAAGGGCATCAGTGAACTAGATGAGTTTTTAAACTACAACCAACAATGGTCATGGACTTTTAATTGCAGATTTTTATTGAATTCAAATTCCACCATCTGCCATGGTGGGACTTGAACTTGGGTCCCCAGAGCATTACCTTGGGTCTCTGGATTACTAGTTCAGCACCAATACCACTACACCATTGCCTCCCTAATTTGGGTGGTTCCTTCCTCAGAAGTCACTCGTGGCCCTCAGTAAGATCAGAAGGAGAGTGTTCTGTAGCATATTTTATTAGGTAGCAATGTGCACAGTTGTTTTCTATATAGAACTGCTTTGCAAGTGTGCCACATGTGTGGTAATAGATAGGCTGAAGTGCATTGCAAGGTTGTAACACAATTGAGGGATTCTAATGAGGTTGTAAACTGTCAGAGTTTAACTTGAGTTCAGTCAGATATGGCTCAAGCATACAGTGTGGGAATTAGTAATCTAACACTGTTGCAGTCAAAGATGCCCTATGGACTGCGAGGGTAAGGCTTGTTGTCAGAGTAATAGAGAGGTGCAGTGAACTGTATCTGACCCAAATTATACAAAAGAGCCTTTCTTTGCTAAATTGATCAATTTTTCTTGAATCATTTCTGCCCTTATATGATGCTCGTTGGTTGTTCGTGTTAACAAGACCAAAATGACACATGTTCGTTTGAATACTTAGAATGCATTATTATACTAAAGATCAGCTCCAGAAATATTTGCTGATCTTACATTCACTTAAAATGCTGAGATATTGATATTGTAAGAAAAATTAATAATGTTGTACTTTAGCAAAGATTAGCAGGTGAACCTGATTTTATAACTTGCTATAAAGATGTTGTACATTGTCAGCTTGGCTCAGAGTCCCATCTGTATTATATAGCTTCTGGCCTCGAAGAGCTTGATGCTGTCATTGGGCATAAAAACAAAATGCATTGTCTCAGCAATATCGAGGAAGCTCTCAACTGCAGTGATGAGTAACATAGGAAAAGCTGAGCCTTGATTGCATCTGACCTCTGCTGAGTATTAGCTGACCTGGGAGAGCTTGGTACTGTCATCGGCTTTGATGAGAAAGTTTAATTACCTCGGTACTTCAATGAAAGTCTGTGCTCAAACTAAAGGAAGACGCAGTGACAGTAAAGGGCTGGGGATGTTAATTTGCAATTGCTGGTTCAGTGAGCTATTGAGCAGATGAATTTTAACTCAACCATAAGATACTCTTTATCCTACTTATTCACAGAGAATTTGTTCAGTTTAACCATCTTGTTAGGATTGCCACAATCTCAAAAAAATGTTTGGAGTTTTCTGTTTATGAAATGGACAATTTGGTACTCTCAATAGATATTTTTATTTATTTTTATTTTTAAACCAATCATTCTAGGTAGACAAATATGATTATATGAAATTAAGATCAGAAGCAGTATAAAATCTGTAAAGAAAGTGAAAGTGGCTATTTATAATCAGACTAGACTTATTTCAAAGGCTAAACCAAAATACTGCAGATGCTGGAAATCTGAAATAAAAATGGAAAATGCTGGAAGTACTCAGTAGCTCTGGTAGCATTTGTGTCAATGCATCTCTCCATAGAGGCTGCCAGACTCACTATTTCTAGCATTTTCTGTTTTTGTGGTAACACCTAGGATTAATCTTCTGCCATTTTACATCTTCATAGATCCTGTTTCTTTTCCTGATTTTCTTCAGTTATGCCACCCCTTTTTTCTGGATGTTGCTCTGGATGCTATTCTTCCCAACAACAATTTACTTTTCACAACCTCAGTGTTACTCTTCCTAACATCCATGTCAATCTTGATAACCACACTGTTACTCCTGTCAACAACTGTATCTCCCTTCACAACTTCACAGTTATTCTTTCTGATGTTGCAGGTGCTTTTCCTGGCACTATATTACATTTTACATCCTCAATATTTCTGCCAATCTTTACAACATCGTTACAACAATGTCACCATACCTGACATTGCTATTGCCGCTCCTAGTTACCATTTTTAGTAACCACATTATTGTTCTAAGTATTCATGTTAATGTTCCTGAATTGCTGTTACTCTTTCTGTATTCCAAGCACTCTTTCCAAAATCACTGTTGCTCTTCATACTGTTGCTGGAACCCTTCTCAATGTCATTCTTACCCAGCCATCCCAGAGTTGGTAACAATTTGCCAAAGGCCTCTTGAGGAAAGGTTGGAAGACTAGGCTTGTATCTGCTGGAGTTTAGAAGAGCAAGAGGTGACTTGATTGAAACATAAAAGATCCTGAGGGGTCTTGACAGGGTAGATATGGAGAAGATGTTTCCTCTTGTGGCAAAAATCTAGAACTAGGTGTCACTGTTTAAAAATAAGGGGTCTCCCTTTTAAAACTGAGATGAGGTGAATTTTTTTCACTCAAAGGGTTGTGAATCTTTGAAACTCTCTTCCTGAAAAGTTGGTGGAAGCAGAGCCTTTGAATATTTTTAAGGCAGAGGTGGATAGATTCTTGGTAAGCAAGGGGGTGATAGGTTATCAGTGGTAGGTGGGATGCAGATTTCAGGTTACTATCAGATTAACCATGATCTTATTAAACGGCAGAGCAGGCTCAAAGGTCTGAATGGCCTATCCCTGCTCATTGTTTGTGTGTTCATATGTTCGCATTTCTATGGGAAACCAAGTGAGGTTTGCATTCAGTTTCAAAAACAAGTCAGCAGACAGGTCCATAATTTGTAAAGCAATTATTGACCAAAATGTATATTTTAAAACCTGGCAGTTTTTTTTAAATGAGCTGCTGTGGTTATGAAGAATGTCAATGCTGGGCAAGGAAATATATCCTACTTTTGTCACCCAGTATCAGTATCAAGCGTGGTTGGCCATAGAGTAGAACTTTTCCCTCTCTGCTCCTGCTGCCTTGACCTCAGAGGAATATCCCTTAGTGTAAATTTTCTTTTCTCTACATTAATTTTCCATATATTTTACTTCAGCAAGACACCCCATCTAGCCCCAGTTTCTGCTGAATTATGAGAAGTTTCTCTTTCCTGTTCTCATGCAGCCATTCCAGGCTTGACTTCCCCTTAAATGATCCTGCAGCCTCCCTCTGTGTATCTCTTGGAAATCCTCAGAAAGGCCCATCAAGGCACTTGCCATGGCCTCCTAAGGAGCAGCAACATCAAGCATCCCATTCTGTTCTTTCCCTGTCCTTCCTGTCCTTCCTGACCTAGCGCGTATGATCATGTTCCATAAAACATGGAATGGACTGGTGGGAATTGACAGAACCAAGTACCTGGTACCTTCCAGCAATGACAAAATACAGGTAGTCATCAATACAAACTAACAAGACCATTTGTTCCCAAGACACTGCATCAACAATCTTTCTTCCCAAGGCCAATCACACAATAGAACAAGCTGCCAAACGGAAATAGTCACAGCCCCATCATTTGAAATCTTCAAGATCTGTCTTTAGATTATTTCCATTTAAAAACTTTCATTAACTGGATTACCATCTCAGCAAGTTATGCCTGGTTTAGCTAGCGCTACCCATATAAATGTTGGGGGAATATGGATATTAGCCTGTGATGCCGACACAACTGAAGCCAAAACAAAGGCAGCAGCTATTCTTGCCAACATTCTTTCCCTCTCACCACTTCCAGCTCTGACCCTGTAAACTCTGCCTGCAGATTGGCTGTTGCAGCTCCTCTCCACATCTCCCTCCAAAATGTATGTTCACTTGCCATCCATGAGCTTATTGTGGATCACATTGATATGTTGTCTTTGACAGAGACATGGCGGTGGGGAGGGTGGGGGGCGGGGTTGCGGTGGTGCAGTGGCGGGGGACAGTGAAATGGGTGAAATGTCAAAACCATTTAACATTGGATCTCAAGGTACAAAATTTTGGCTGGATTTAGACCCAGGTGTAAATGACGGAGGGAAAGTGATCTTACCTACCGCATGTTGCAGTCCTTAACCAAAGCAGCTGAAGATGCTTTCCTGTTCTTAGTTATGTACAAAATTTTAGTTAATGTCTAAACTATTTTTGATATATACAGCGAGATCGATATAATTCCTATAATGTGGTAAATCGTTCCAAGGTACTTCACAGCAGCATTGCCAAACAAAATTGAGAAGTCTTGTGGCTCATTTGGTAGCACTCCTGCCTCTAAGCTGGAAAGCACCGGGTTCAAGTCCCACTCCAGGACTTGATGGCCACAGAAATGGCATTTGTAATGTGGCTTAACAGCAAGTTGCTCAGTGTGAAGCTATGCACGTCAAACAAAATGTGACAATGAGCCAAATAAAATAATATTAGGACTGCTTGGTCAAAGTGAAGGTTTCTCTACATGAAAGGGAAAAATTTTCTGGGAAAGAGCAGGAGGAATGGGTCTAATTGGATAGCTTTTTCAAAGGGCTAGTACAGGCAAATGGGCCAAACATCCTCTTGTCCTGTACAATTCTATTTTTTCCTCTGTTGCTCTCCAGCTCAGTCCATCTAGCCTGTGCTGGAGCATAATGGGGAACCTAAGTATAGTGGGACAGATACTTATTAAAAATGGAGGAAAAAGTAAGCAGGGAATAAATCAAGGTATACAAGAGCACTATTAAGCTATAACTAACTAGTTGGTATATTTCAGTGGTGAGGTCAGTCCGTCTAGGTCCCATTACTCACTTTCTCTCTTGCTCATATTGAATTGATGCCAGGCCATAATGACTCTTATCTCTGTATTTAATCTCTCACACTCTTGCTAGCTTGAGTAAATGAGCTGGACAAATTCCAATCCATTATGAAGCCTTCCTCAATAGGCCCTGTCTGCACTTAAAAGTTTGTATAAAAATGCTGGGAAAGTGGCAGTCCATAATGAAACCAGTCTGTGTAGGCCCTATCGACACTCTCTCTCTCTCACACACACACACACAAACTGAAGTAAACGAGGTGAACACAGTATTTTTCTCTCACTCTGCTGCTCAACAACAGAAACTGCTTTCTATTGCTGTCACAGTCTTCAAATACAAAGCACACGGAAAATCATAGAAAATTTACGACACAGAAGGAGACTGTTCAGGATACTGTGACTGAGCCATTGTGTCCGAGAGCATTTTCTGCTGGTTATCATGAAAAGCAGAAAGTGCTAGAAACACGCAGCAACTGAAAAGAGATAAGACTGGTCAACATTTCAGGTGTGGGCCTTAGTGTTTGGCAACTCCTGTCACCTCCTGAAAGTGCCGGCCACTGAGTCACAATGGCACGGAAGGGGGCCATTTGGCCCATCGGGTTCATGCCAGCTCTCTTGAGCAATCTGGCCAGTTCCAGTCCCCTTCTCTATCCCCGTAGCCCGGCAAGTTTATTTCCCTCAGGTGCCTGTCCATTTTCCCTTTTGGAACCATTGATTGTTTCTGCTTCCACCAACATCGTGGGCAGTGAGTTTCAATCCATTACCATCCGCTGCATAAAAAGGTTCTTCCTTACATCTCCTCCCCCAACCCTATTGCCCCCCCCCCCACAACTCATTTCTCTTGACTAAAACATTGGGCTGCATTTAATGTGCCGCCACCAGATGTGGTTTCGACGGTGGGGGGAGAGGGGGGAGAGAGAGCAGTCTGGGGGGGGGGGGGGGGGGGGTGCGGGGGGGGGGGGGTGGTGAGCCATCTGCCTCTCCCACCCCCACCCCCACACCCCATAATATTCATCCCACTAAACCTGTGTCCTCTGGAAACAGTATTATGATTTGGATTGACGACCGTCAACTAATCTGCCTAATCAATGAGTTTTGGGGCAGAACCTTGTTGAGGTATCTGGGGTCTTGCCTGCTGGCTGGAGAGCCAGAGAGTGACCTGCACTGCCTCTTTTTAGGAAGGCCCGCCAAACCATGAGCCATTCAGGCAGTGGCGAGGTCAACAGCGGGCCTTCCTCTGGAATCAAGACCCCAAGGGCAGAAGTCTCTCCGACTGAAAGCTGCCAGGCAATCAGGGGCTGACAGCTGTGGCTCCTGCCGGAAGGACAGGCACCAGAGCCCCAGGACTGCACAGCGACCCAGGCCACAGGTAAATAATGTGACGGTTGGGGGGTGGGGGTGGGTTGGTGGGTGGTGTTTTGTGGGGTGGGGGTCTCGTCGTCTGGTGGGGATAGGGGTGTATGGGGTCTGGTAGCAAAGGCAGGGGTTGGCTCTCAGCAGGCCCCCCTCTTCCTGACGTCGAGTCACTCGGTCAGGCACTGTGTGGGCAGAACCTTGTTGAGGTATCAGGGGTCTTGCCTGCTGGCTGGAGAGCCGGAGAGTGACCTGCGCTGCCTCTTTTTAGGAAGGCCTGCCAAACCATGAGCCATTCAGGCAGTGGTGAGGTCAACAGCGGGCCTTCCTCTGGAATCAAGATCCTGGGATCAATGGATGCCCCTCCCCCCCTCCCCACAAACCCCAGAGGTGACAAGTTGGGCACATGGTTTTAGCTGCCACGCACACTGCATGTCAACAGGTCCACCTGCAGCTGGGCTAATACCGGCGGCGGTGGGATGAGGCCTTAAGTGGTCATTAATTGGCCACTTAAGGGCCTCAATTGGCAGCTGGGTGGAAAAATCGACCATGCGCCTTCTCACCCATAACTTAATTCTGGCGGAGGTGGGAAGGTGTCCAGTATGTCTCCATCCCACCTCATTAAATATCCTTCCTACCTCTAAGCTTGCCAGCAGAGAGAGCAGAAGGTTCACCCCAATGTCTATACCTGCCTAAGGGAACAAATGGGAGACTCCTCGGGTTGTGCCAAGTAAACTTGCAAATTTGGTCTTCTGCAGTGATCCAATTGAACCCACCAATGACAATTCATTGAGACAAGATGATGGCAAAGGGAAAGAAATCTAATGAACGTAGATTAAAGCTGCTCTAAAGCTACTGAGTGAACCTAAAGAAAGATAATTAGCATCAATAAAAAGATCTACTGAAGTCTAAATGCCCCAGGAACGCCCTACTCTGTCACTTTGTGCAAAGAGAACATTTATTTTGCCAGTACTGTCACCCCATCATCATGAAGAGTACGCGTACAGAGAGAGAAAAAAAATTACAGATCCAGAATTTTTAATTTGCAATCATTGACTGTCAGAACTTTGTGTTATTATATATTGTTTTCACTTGGGGTTAACTAATTTAACCCAAGTTGACTTGCTGTCCACAACATGAAGCATCAGTGTATGAAGAAGGAATGAATTTGGATTTATAGATTCCTGCTGTCATCCTAAAGCACTTCACATCCAATGAATTAATGTTTTTTGGGTGAGAAACACCAATTCTCACACAGCAAGATCTCAAGACATCAGATGAGTAACCAGTCAATCTGTTATGCTCTCGGAGAGAAGGAAATCTTTAGACCCATGAGGAGGATATTGACCAGGACAGTGTGTCCGATACATTAGCCACTAGCCACATCTTTCTAATTGGGAATCTTGATGTGGTGAATTGCACCTTTGGTTAGGAAATAAAAAATAAACTGCAGACATTAAATGGGATCAATTTTAATTGATGCCGATTTTGGTTAATTTGCTTCACTCACCAACTTTAGGGTGATTTTAATGTATATATATCAGACTTTTTTTTCTCTCTATCTTCCACTACTCTTGATGAATTGCTGTTAGTGAGTTCAACTGTAGGACACACAAGACTGGATTTAGTGTTGGGGGCGGGGGTCCTACTGAGGGAGGGTTAAATCCACTCAGCAGCCAGCGAGACCTGGCTAGCATCTTCTCGGCTGCTGCGGGGGCTGCAGTCCTCAATGAGGATGGCTGGCTCCCAGTCACACCCCCAACCCTGCCCCCCCCCCACCCCCCACCACCCCTCCCCCACCCCCTCACCCCCACCACCCCCCACCCCCGCCACCAAGAGCTGTCAGAGGCTGGCATCCAAGCAGCCTTAGCAGTGCTGCAGGGAGCAGTGGCTATTGTTGAAGCTATATCTAGAGGAGGAGGGCACACCAACGGTTGTGTGCCCTTGCAGCCAGGTGGGTTGAATAATAGTTGGGGGGGGGGGGGGGCATCACCCCCCACCCCCCCAACCATCCCTCCCTCACTCCCTCAGAAACCACGTCGGCATAGGGCCGACATGCTCCACGCCGACCTGCCCCGCAACCGTAGAGCGCCGTGGGGCTGATTAATGAGGGTCGACCAGGACTTCCGCCTCTCATTGGGGCAGAGGTCCTGCCCTCTGGAGCTGCCAGCCAATCATCAGTCCCGGCAGTGCCAGGAAGGCATCAGTGGCCGCTGCCAGAACTGCTGGGGAAGAGAGGACTTCAAGGCCTTGGATCCCCGAAGCAGGTAAGTCTGGGGTCTTGGGCTGGGAGAATTGGGTAGGTTAAGGCAATGGGCCGTGGTGCTGGGGGTCGGGGGTGGGGGAGAGGAGTGGTGGGGGAGGGTGTGTGTGGGATTCAGTTTAAGGGAGGGAGCAGGTAGGAAGAAAGGAGAGGTTCAACCATGAGGGATGGCTGTTCTGCGATTGCAAAGGGCAGCCCCCAAAGAGCGACCAACCCCCTCCACTTCCTTCCCACCCTTTTAACATTTACAGGGGTTTGCTGGGAGTCCATCACAGGGGATTGCTGAGAGTCCGTCTCTCTGCACAGGGGATTGCTAGGAATGTGTCACTTTGCACAGCGGGTCCCTGGGAGTGTGTCACTTTGCACAGCGGGTCCCTGGGAGTGTGTCACTTTGCATAGGAGGTCCGTAACACTGCGCAGGGGAGTCCCTAGGAGGGCATCACTCTGCACAGGGGGTCTCTGGGAGTCTGCCACCGCACAGGTGGTCCATAGGATTCATCACTCTGCACAGGTGGTCCTTCAGGGTGTCTCATTCTGTATAGGGGGATTCTGAGATTGTGTCACTTTGCATAGGGGGTTTTTCGGAGTGTCTCATTCTACACAGAGGGTACCTAGGAGGGTATCACTCTGCACAGGGGTTCGCTGGGAGCGTGTCACTCTACATAGTGAGCCCACCCCACAGAGAAGTATGAAGGCCATGTAATAGGATGCCTTTTGACTGGTGAACAGGAGGGGAGGGTCCTAACATAGGAGAGGGCGAAGACCCCTCATCTTGAAAATGAGGGTGACATTTCAAATTCAAGGCAAAATCCAGCTGTTCAAACCAGCTTTCCAATGAGTCTGGATCAGAATGAGTCCAGTGTCAAACCCCCTAAATAAACCTGGGAAGCAACCACAGTGTTGTCCGTTATTCCGCTCCCTGCTGCCTCCATCTCCTTCCCTTCCAGGCCTCCAGCTCCCCTCAACCTCCTCCCACTCCACCATCTTATGTCCTCTCCATTCTTCACCTCCTCCCTACTCCGCTTTCCCCTTCTTGCCCCCCTCCCTCCACATCCTTCCCATTCCCTCCACCTCCACACTCTCCTCCTTCCTGTCTACCTCTTCCCCTCCACCTCATCTTCACTCCATGTCCTCTCCCTTCTCCCACCTCCGACATGCCTCTATCCACCTTTCCTTTACCTTCCCACCTCTTCCCTCCCACCTTCCCCCTCTCTACCCTCCCCCATTCCAAATAGAGACTCTGACCCAGCAGCTGGAGATTCTGTAGTTAGCTGTGTAAACACAGACCCACTCTGATGCCAGAGTGAAGCTTTGATCACCCAGTCTTGTTGCCAGGCAACAGAGGATGCCAGCTGTGCATGCGTTTGATGTCACCATACCTGTTTCTCCTCGATCAGTGTCCTGTGTGATTAGAATATCAATCTCTGCAGAGGTCACAAAAGGACCTGCAATGAGCCTACAGAGAAGGAGCTAATAGACGTACGTAATAGACACAGGAGCAACAATTCACTAACACAGCTTTCCTGCAGCTTACCCCTGGCTTCTGTAGTGTAAATTCTATGTATCAACAAACTCCGTCGCCTCACCTGGGTAAACTGGACACCGATGACCTCTGATGGGAGCGGTGGGCGGAGTGGGGGGTGGGGGGGAAGGTGGCGGGTGGTGGGACAGTTGTGGAGGGTTGCCAATCCTGCATGTCTGCCCTGGAATCTCCAGGAATTAAAAATTAACCTGCAGAACACCTGCAAGCAAACTCAAGAGAAAATTCTTAACGCAGTAAAAGAAATTGTGTTTATTTTAAAAATCTTGAACATTTTGGTTATTCATAATGGAGATCTGAGGTGGGAAAGAAAAGACTGCTGGCTGACAGTCAAAAAACATCCAATTAGCTAATGAGAATTGTATTTGCATTGATACATAGAATTTACACCACAAAAACAGGCCATTCAGCCCATTTAGACCACACAGATGTTTATGCCCCCCATGAGCCTCCTGCAACTTTACTTTACCTCACCCTGTCAGCAAATCCTTCCATTCTTTCCTCTCTCATAAGCTTACCCAGCTTCCCCTTAAAGGTATCTATACTATTCACCTCAACCGCTCCTTGTGGTTGTAAGTTCCACATTCTCACCACTCTCTGGGTAAAGAAGTTTCTTCCGAAATCCTTTTTGGATTTATTAGTGACTCTCTGTTTTTCTGATGGGCTGTGTTATACTGTGAGTATCGACACATTAGGTGAACGAGTGAGGGCTGAGCAGTCAGGAGGCAAATCCTGCCGAGACTTCTCATCTCCTTAAACCATGGACGCTGAGGCCAATTCCTGAACTTTCACTGTTACGCTGCCTGAGAGCATCTAACATTGCACAGAGCATACAGTGAAACATGAGAACTTTGTGATCTCTTCATTTCCCTTCCATTAATAAGGTGAAAAGCAAGGGTTAATTGCTGCCTTCTTTCTAAGGCTATGATCAAAGTGCAAATCAATGCCACAGCTGCTCTTGAGCACCTCATACTGACCGTCAGAAGAATGACATCCACAGAAGGCTGTGAGTGAGTCACCTAGTTTCCCTTTCAATGGTAAGTGGTGGGGAGGGAGGAACAAAAGAGTGGAGAGCAAACCCCTTATGAAAGACAAAGACTTTTTATATAAAGCGCCAGGTGTCCCTGAGGGGGTTGAAAGGGTTAAAGATTCGAGCACTGTCTTGGGACTTTGGCTGACAATCATAAACAACTTGAGTGTCTTCACAAACCACCGCCCATCTCCTGTGATTGATTTACAGCCATGTAATTATCTCCCTGCTAGAAAGTTCAATGACAAGAATACAGATCAAAGAGCGAATTCAGAAATGTGTCATTGTGCCTTAATCAGACAGCTTCACTCATTGAAATGAATATCATATTGCACAGGAATAATACAGATACCTGCTTCTCTCTTCATGGTCAAGCTTGCTGTCCGTCTCTAGCATAGAACTACCATATCTGGGCATCTTCCTGTTGTTTCCATAGCAATGTATTGCTCTGGTTTACAAAGAAGCAATTGGATGTAGTGGCTTATGACATCACTCATCTAGATTACAATGGCATCATTTTCTATATCACAGTTCTTAATATTATAACAATCTTTGTATTTGCAGGGAAGCTTTGTGGTGCAGTGGTAGGGTCCTTGCCTGTGGACCAGAAGCTCTGGGTTCAAATTCCACTCCAATACTTGATGGCCAAGAAAGGTGCATTCATAATGTGGCCAAAAGACGGATTACCAACCTGTAAATCCTTCCAACATGCTGATGGCAGGCGGGAGAGTTTCCCGGTCAGTCATACTGCAGAAGGCAACCATGTATAATCATGGACCAATCCAATAGAAGCCCATAGTGACCAACGCCTTCTTAGGGCATGGTACCTGAAGGAGGAAAGGTTTACACTGCACATGGAGAGAATGCAACCTTATCAGCTGACTGGGAATGTATATAAAAAAAGATTCTGGTTATTGTCACATTGCTGTTTGTGGGAGCTTGCTGTGTCCAAAATTGGCTTCATGGTTCCTACTTTTCAACAGTGACCACAGTTTAAAAGTATTTCATTAGCTATAAAGCACTTTGGGGTGTCCTAAGGTTGTGAAAGTTGCTATATAAGTGCAAGGTCTCCAGGACAATCCTAGAAGGTTGGAAAGACTAGTCAATTGGAGAAAGAAATCGAGAAAATTTAACTGTGACCTCTTGCTAGTGGGAAGGACATCATGTGCAGAAAATGAAACTCAAATAACAGGCTGAAAAAAATCCCTTAAATGTAGTTTATCATACACCAAAAATAAATAATATTTTGCTGGTGTGCTGTCTACTTCTAGTTTATAATAACAGAATTGGCACCACATCTGGAAGTTACAAAACATGCCAAAATTTCTCTGCATTCCCTAATGACTGGGCTAGATGATCCCTCTGGGAATGGCTGATTGGCCTGAGGTGGATAATTAAGCATTGGTCTGGTGGCTGATCGGAGAGTTTCAGTCTGGGGCAGATGATCAGTCTGGAGATGGATGACATTATTTCGGGCTGTGTGTTTGTGATCAGCCCATAGGCCAATGCCCGATTGTCCATCCCCACGGGAATCATTAATCCCAGTCACCAATCGTCCACTCTTGGCCTGAAGCCCGAACGCCCGCCCTTCTGAGAACCCTGACTGATTGGGTCTTGGTCTGGGAGTGGGATGGATGTTTAGGCCAGGAGAGGTTTAGGTGAAGCAGCCCATGTTTTCTTAACATGAGTTTGGGAGATTGGGAGCTGTCCTGTTGCTTAACACTATGTTGCACTAGGTTCAGCACCTGGCAAGAATCATATAGGGCAATTGAAAATTGGAAATGTGTCCGGCAGGAAGTGTAATTTGAATAATATATCTGCTATTAACACAATATAACCGGGCACTCCAAATGCTAACATATCTACCTGCACCAATAAGGCAGGCAGCATGCCAACTTGTAATAAGTGTGTGATTCCTGCCTGTCATATTGAAGTTTGAGAAGTTGTTTAGCACCCAGAAAAATAGGTCTTGCATGGCTGAATTTCTAGGTTTATGTGTGTGATGGCCAGCCTCACGGGCAGTAAATCAACCCCCATCCCCCCAAGCACACCCTCCATCATCCCACCCTGCCCGCCAGCACTGATGGGAGATGGTTACTTGGATGCGACAGCCCAGGCTATTCTGTGGAATTGTCCACCCATCAAGGAATATTATGCCCTCAGAACAGCAGGGAGGAGAAAGGGAGAGAAAATTGGGAAATGCTGTATTCCAGTGCCCCAATGTCACAACCGCTGTTCGAGAAACAAAGAACTCAGTGTTGGCACATCTTACATATCACCTCAACTCCATTAACATTATTAAAAGTCATTAGTGCTGCATGAAATACAACGTGGGGAAGTGTGAGGCTATGCACTTTGGTAGGAGGAATAGAGGCATAGACTATTTTCTAAACGGGGAGAGAATTCAGAAATCTGGAGTGCAAACGGACTTGGGAGTCCTAGTCCAGGATTCTCTTAAGATTAACTTGCAGGTTGAGTCGGTAGTTAGGAAGGCAAATGCAATGTTGGCATTTATTTCGGGAGGACTAGAATATAAAAGCAGGGATGTGCTGCTGAGGCTTTATAAGGGTCTGGTCAGACCACATTTAGAATATTGTGAGCAATTTTGGGTCCCGTATCTCAGGAAGGATGTGCTGGCCCTGGAGAGGGTCCAGAAGATGTTCACAAGAATGATCCCAGGAATGAAAGGCTTAACATATGAGGAATGTTTGAGGACTCTGGGTCTATACTCGATGGAGTTTAGAAGGATGAGGGGGAATGTGATTGAAACTTACAGAATACTGAAAGGCCTGGATAGAGTGGACGTGGGGAAGATGTTTACATTAGTAGGAGAGACTAGGACTCGAGGGCACAGCCTCAGAGTAAAGGGAAGACCTTTTAGAACAGAGATGAGGAGAAACTTCTTTAGCCAGAGAGTGGTGAATCTATGGAATTCATTGCCACAGAAGGCTGTGGAGGCCAGGTCATTGAGTGTATTTAAAAGCGAGATAGATAGGTTCTTGATTGGTAAGGAAATCAAAGGTTACGGGCAGAAGGTGGGAGAATGGGGTTGGGAAACTTATCAGCCATGATTGAATGGCCGAGCAGACTCGATGAGCCGAATGGCCTAATTTCTGCTCCTATGTCTTAAATCTTAAGTCTTGAATTAGCTTGGACTCTGTGCACCTGTGACACCACCTCACTGAAATAGCCTAGAATCATAAAATAAAAGAGCACAGAAGGGGACTGTATGAAGCATCATGACTGTGTTGGCTTTTTGATAGAGCTATACAATTAATCCCACTCCCTGCTTTTCCCTCATAGCTATGTAAATTTTCTTCCCTTCATGTAGATTTTCAATTCTGTTTTGAATCCTACTAATGAATCTGATTCCACTACCCTTTCAGGCAGCGCTTCCAGATTGCAACAACTCACGGTGTAAAGAAAAAATGCTTCCCATGTCTCCCCTTAGCCAATCACCTTAAATCTGTGTTTTCTGGTTACCAACCCTCTTGCTGCTAGAAACAGTTTTTTACCTACTCTGTCAAAATCCCTTATCATGTTGAAAACCTCTATTAAAACTCCTCTTAATCTTATCTGCTGTCAGGAGGACAATTCCTGTTTCTCCAGTCTGTCTATATAGCTGAAGTCCCCCATCCCTGGTATCATTCTGGTAAATCTCTTCTGTACCCTCTTCAATGCCTTGATATTCTTCCGAAAGTGCAATGCCCAGAATTGAACACAATGCTCCAGCTGGGGCTGAACCAGTGTTTTATAATGGTTTAGCATGTTTTTGTACTCCATTAGTAAAGCCAAGGATCCTGATGGATTTTTAGCAGCTTTCTCAACTTGTCCTTCCACCTTCAAAGATTTGTGTACGTACGCTGCCAGTTAAATTTGTTCCTGCACCCCTCTTAAAATTGTAGCACTTAGTTCATATTTCCTCTCCTCACTCTTCCATGAATACAAAAGGAAGAAAGATTTGCATTTCCATAGCACCTTTCACAATTGCAGGACATCCTAAAATACTGCCAATTAAAGCCAATCTGAAATGTAGCCACTGTTGCATTGTAGAAAACACAGCAGCTAATTTGTATACAGCAAGGTCCCACAAACAGTAATGTGATAACAACCAGTTAATCTGCTTGAGTTGTTGGCTAAACATTGGGCAGGCAGCAAGGATGTTCTCCTTCAAAGAGTGCCATGGAATCTTTTGCGTTCAACTGAACGGGCAGGCAATTTTAAGGTCTCATCTGTAAGACCACCAGCAATGTTCCTCTAGGACTACCAGTGTCAGCCCAGCTTTTTATGCTCAAATCTCTGGATGGGTCTCAAACCCACAACCTCTGTCTCAGAGGTGAGAGTGGTACCCACTGAGCCGCCACTGCCACACTGCAATCTCCTATTCTAACTTATGCTTTTCAATCTTCAGAACTGTGGAACTCCTCACTTCCTTCACTCTTCCTATCTATAACCATCAGGCTTTTATAGCCTAGGCTTGACATTAACTCAGTAAAACTCCTACATTTACTTCATCTTCTCCCCTTTGCTTTTTAATCTTGATGGTTTCCTGTATTTGCATTCTCAGTAATTCCAAAATGAAATGGTCTTTGACCAGAAAAAGAGAAAATAGAGAGAGGAAAAAATTGGTCAGTAGACAGTCAATACAACACATGGAATAATTCAGGGACATGTGTGCAATCAGTCTGCTTTGTTTAACTCATTGTGAAGACTTGCATGTCATCAGGATTGCAAAGCCTCTAAGATTGTCCTAGAGTCTTCAGGAATTGAAGAATCGTCTCCAGGAAACTGCTGTGAGCAAAAAATCATAGGGCTGTTAAAAATCTTTTTTTCATTTTCTGTTAGCACTTCTGATTGTTAATTATAAAAATATTGGAGATGAGAGAGAAAAAGCTGTTTCGCTAACAGTCAATGTTAATGCAATAAAAAGAAAAGAATCGCATTTATATAGTGGTTTTCTTGACCACTGCATGTCTCAAAGCCAATGAAGTATTTTTGAAATGTAATAACTGCAGTAATGTAGACAATGAGGCAGCCAATTTGTGCATAGAAAACACCCACAAATCTGTATTTTTGTTGATTGAGGGCTAAATATTGGTCTGAAACCGGACAGAACTCCCCTTCTTCTCTTTGAAATATTGTCATGGGGTCTTTTATGTTCACCTGAGAGGCAGACAGGGCCTCGATTTAAATCTCATCCAAAAGACAGCACTTCCAACAGTGCAACACTCCCTTAGTACGGCACTGGAGTCTCAGTCTTGATTTTTGTGCTATGTCCTGGAGTGGGACTTGAACCCAGAGATGAGAGTGCTACCAACTGAGACAAGGCTGACACAGTTGGGCAACAAAAGCTCTATTCGTTTTCCAACTGGTTGAGGGATGACAGTGTATTTGGAAGATGGACCAATAGCAGAACCCTGTTGGGCTGGAAGAGTTCAAGGCAGAGGGCCGTGTAACAAAACCTCCAAGAATATACCCAAACAGAGTTGGTAATGCTTTGTGGAGCTCGTACAACAAATTGTTAGTCCCTCATGCTGTGTCCTGTCCCACACGCAAAAGGAAAAGTGATTCTCTGTATCAAGCTCAGTTTTCCTACCTCTATGATCCTATTAACGTTTAACTGAAGGTAGCCAAGTAGATCAAACCACACTATAAATCCATTGGGTTTGTCAAGCCTTGCAGTGAAATCCTCCAAAATCTGAGAACTGCCACCCCACACACAGTGAGCAATCTTTGCAGGAGCAATGATTAGATTGCTGCTGAGCCCTCCTCTTAATGTCTGACGCACAATTTAACAGGTTGTGTCAGAGGATTGAAAGCAATAGAAAGTTAACCATTTATGACCTGTGTCCTAACATTCAAGCCTCTCTTTATTTTTCTTGAATGTTCTCCCCCTTCTTCACTCTGCTCCCCTTAAAGGGATTAACTAGTTGGGGTACAAGTTCCACAGGAGCTGGTAAACCTTGGCCACCTCAGCCCAGTTATTATAACTTGGTGTGCGAGCCCAGAAATTGTCAGTGAACTATTCTACCGAGAGGGCCTCACAGGCAATCCTGCCCTCGCACGACCAATGGGAGTCATTGGATAATAACTGGGGCAGGAAATTAATTTTGATAAACTATACAAAGCGATTCAGATTATGGGTGAATTATGAATGGCAACTGAATAAAATTTGAGGATTCAAAATCCCATACAGCTTGGTGACACAGATAAAACTTTCAGGATTATGAAGTAAATTGACTAAATTAATCCAGGCAAATTGTTCTCAAGAGCGAAGATTATGACTGCCAAGGAAGGTTAATGAGTCAGATCCATTTCTGGACAGAAAACTGGCTGAGAGTGAGAGAGCAGATAGTTGGGTTGATCTATTGAGAAGGGACAGGATAATTGGGTCTTAAGAACTTTTCTTGTTCCAGTGCATTCTTGGATCAAGTCCTCTAAATAGACTCTGTAGACCATTTGCATAGTACATTGCTTAAGTAGACTCTGTTGTGTAAATGGACTTTGATGTAAAAATATGTGATTCCTGTCATAAGTTACCCTGCCTCCAACTCATCCGCAGAGACAATGATATTAATAGGCACGCTGATATTTTAATCAAGCAATTGCAATAATTCCTTCTTGTTGAACTGCTAAAGGAACTTATCACCACTTTCAAATGTACGATAGCTTAGACACAATAGAGGCACTTCAGGAATTATACAAATTTCTCTTTGTAACATTTTGGAATTGTAACATCTCAGTAGTTTCCACTTCCATCTAAATGGACTGGGTTGAAAACAATTTGTCTCTAAAATTTGGTTATTTGGAGCCAATGAGCCATTTTCAATCCCAACATTGGTCAGTGCATAGTATCTTCTTGGGCTGTGAGGGCTTATTTGATGTCAGTTCAAAGTCTCTGTAGTGGGACTTGAACCTAAAACCTTCCAACTGAGAGGCAAGAGCAATGCCTCTGAGCATCAGCTGATGCAAAGGAATAGAATGATATGCTGATAGGGTGAGGTGCATTATGGTGGGAGGAGGCTCCTGTGGAGCAACAACAACAGCATGTTGGGCCGAATGGCCTTGTTTCTGCGCTGTAAATACTATGTACTATAATATGTAAAACCAATTCAACAATCAAATCCTCCTCACATAATTTCCAATATCGAGATGCTTCAGAGCACAAGGCAACAGCCATAACAGTTGCTGAATTTGTCATTTGTTAAGTTCAATTTGCATGACTACATTTAGAATAACAAAATCACAGGCCTCACATCTGCAGCTTCCCTGGCTCCCATTCTCGTAAGCACAGCGTTGACAATCTGTATCTAGATCTATATCTATATTTCTTCATTAAGGGCTGAAATATTGCCGACTGCAAAAAAAAAGGAGCGCTGCAATTGCATAAATAACCTGGTGTCACGGAGACCAGTGATATCTTCCTTTCATTGGAGCAGCTTTGGGAGCAGAACTGAGAGAGGGGCTGCTGTAATCCATCTCCATTACCATCGCTGAAATAGGATCTGCCACTTTAACATGTAGAGATAATCAATATTTCTGCCTGACCCTAAAGGTCACTTGGCATGTTAATGTTTCCCGACTGAAATTTCAGTGTGGAAAACAAGCAACTTGCCAGGGGCTTTAGCGGTGAATCTGCATCTGAAAGTAATATTTTAAAAGGAAGAGAAAACAGAATATTTCAGATAGAAAAAAATTCAATAATACCTTTGTTTCTTCTGTATTTCTTTATCTCTTTCTCTCTTCCTCTACTTCTCTCTTTCTTTCTCCGTCGTGTGCCAGACACTAGCAAAATGTTCCCTTTTAGCTAGTGTAATGTTTACTGCAACAGGGACGGGAATCAAAAAGCCCTACATGATTGTGCTGGAGACGCATCTGTTTACTTATCTCTATTTGAATCACCTTGAGGATGGAATTACCATGGCAGCCGGTGGAAAAATCTGCAAATGCCTCTAACAAAGGGCTCTGGCAGCTCTTGGCGACTCTCCTCACACATCTGTGACACTTGGTGAGACGGAGAATAACAATCAATTTCACTTCCAACTGCAGTAAAAATCCTCACAACTGACCTAACTCAGGCTTCCAACCAGGAAGGGAAAGATACATGTGAACATAGGAACATATGAATTAGGAGCAGCAGTAGGCCTCAAGCCTGCTCCACCGTTTGATAAGATCATGGCTGATCTGATTGTGGCCTCAACTCTACTATCCTGTCAACCCCCTATACCCTTTGACTCCCTTTGTCAATCAAGAATCTATTGTAGCAGGGCCTCTGGCAGCAGGTGGCGATGGTGGGGGAGGGCACCGAGCAGGGGACCTGATCCCTGATCAGCTCCTGTGGGACAAGCTGAGGGGTAGAGCCAGATGCCATAAGGTGAGGGAGAGAGGAGCCAGGGCTTGTAAGTGGCAGGGTGGCAGGAGCCTAGGGCAGCTTGATGCCCTGAGGGTGGCTAGAGAGCCAGGAAGAGGAATTGAGTTTGAGAAGCCTTGTGGAGAGAGAGGGGCACTTGACTGCAGCCAAGAGCTGGGCCGCAGGACAAGACTGAACACACCTGGTGAGTGCTACGCTGAGGAATTGAGGCCCTGACTAGGACAGAGATCTGGAGCATCAGTGGTGAATATTCTTTGCAAATGGTTGTTTCTTGGAGTTATGCTTTCTCTTGACAGTTTATGGAGTTTTGATGCCGATGGAATAAAGGAGTCTTGTTTTTTTAACCTATGTGCAGTCCATGTACTTATACTGCATGTTACACTATCTAACTCAGCCTTAAAAACATTTAATGCCTCTGCCTCCACTCCTCTCTGGGGAAGAGAATTCCTCAGACTAATGGTCCTCTGAGAGTAAAAAAAATCTCCATCTTGGAGAGTGATCCCTCATTTTTAAACTGTGTCCCCTAGATCTAGTCTTCCATAAGGGGAAATTTCCTTTCATAATCCACTCTGTCAAGTCCCCTCAGGATCTCATATGTTTCAATAAGATCACCTCTTATTCTTGTAAATTCCAATGGATGGAGGCCCCAACATATCCAACCTTTCCTCCTAAACCAATCCCTTCATCTGAGACCATAAGACCATAAGACGTAGGAGCAGAAGTAGGCCATTCGGCCCATTGAGTCTACTCCGCCATTCAATGAGATCATGGCTGATCTGATAATCCTCAACTCTACTTTCCTGCCTTTTCCCCATAACACTCGATTCTCTTACTGATTAAAAATCTATTTCAGCCTTGATGACCCAGCTTCTACAGCCCTCTGTGGTAAAGAATTCCACAGATTCATTACCCCCTGAGAGAAGAAATTCCTCCTCATCTCTATCTTAAATGGGTGACCCCATACTCTGAGATTATGCCCCTCTGGTCTTACACTCTCCCACAAGGGGAAACAACCTCTCAGCATCTATCCTGTCAAGCCCCCTAAGAATCTTGTATGTTTCAATAAGGTTGACTCTCATTCTTTTAAATTCCAAAGTGTACAGGTCCAACCTACTCAACCTTTCCTCATAACAAAATCCCTCCATACCTGGGATCAACCTAGTGAACCTTCTCTGGACAGCCCAAAATTGTTCACAGTGGTGTGGTCTAACTAGTGGCTTGTATAGTTTTAGCAAGACTTCCCTATTTTTATACTCCATTCCCCTTGAAATAAAGGCAAAATTCCCTATTACCATTGAACTTAGCTTTTTGGGATTCATGCACAAGTACTTCCAAATCCCTCTGTTCTGCAGCCTTCTGCAGTCTTTCTCCATTTAAATAATATTCAACTGCTCTATTCTTCCTGCTTCTTCTCTATTCTTCTTCATTCTAAACAACCAGATCTTCCTGAAGTACCATAAAGGGCAGGTGATTTCTTGGAAGAGGACTGCTTGCTGACAGTTCCAAGATGAATTTATGACCACCTTTTAAGAAAAAAACCCAGGTTAGCATCCAAAAGTACAGATAATGCCATGTCCTTCCATTTTGTAAAAGAAAAATTCAGTCTCGAGAGATATGATTCTAACATCTCATACAGTATAAATTTTGTCCTCCCCTTACATTGGTACCTTTGGGAAGTGTCCTGATGAGTGCAAGAGAAAAAACTTTGACATGTCTCTTTTCTCAACGATACTCAAGTTTTCCTAATACCATTTTCCAAGTGGTTGTGATCGTTTTAGGTTCCTTGCACTATTTTACCTCTTGGTTGGGATTTCCCAGCCCTGCCTGCTACAGGAATCGTCATGGGCAAAAATTTGACGGACCATTAAAAGTATTTCATTTCAAGTATTCTTGGGTTTTTTGTGTCTTCCAGTGAAAACCTACACAAGATACTTATTCAACGCTTCTGCCTTTTCCTTGTTTTCCATCAATAATTCCACAGACTCATTCTCTAACGAACCAATGCTCACTTTAGTTATTCTTTTCCTTTTTAAATAATTGTAGAAACTTTTACTATCTATTTTTATATTATATCCAGCTTTCTTTCATATTCTAATTTCTCCCTCATCATTTTTAGTCAATCTTTGTTGTTTTCTGAAATCTGTCCAATCTTCTGATCCACCACAAATGTTTGCAGTATTGTATGCTTTTTTCCCCCAACTTAATGCTACCTCTAAATTCCTTAGTTAGCCATGGATGGTGCATCCTTCTCATAAGGACTTTCTTTCTCAATGAAATTTTTCTTTGCTGAGTGTTATGGAATATCTCCTTAAATGTCTGCCACTGTTTGTTTACTGTCCTATCTTTTAACCAGTTCACTTTAATCAACCTTAATCAAAACCTATAAGGATTTGTACTTGCCTTTAAGTTTAAGACATTAATCTTAGACCCACACTTCTCACCATCAAACTCCATTGTATACCTTTCTCCAGTCTGAAAACCAACCATTAACCACATCTTGACCTCTCCCTCCAGCAGTACCGACTCACCGTGTCTCAAAGCTATCCTTGCCCCCAGTTTCACTTTATTCTTCGACTCATCTGACACTTTAACAAGAAACTTTGTCTCTTTCTTTCAGGTGCTAAGGAACACAAGCACCCAACAACTCATTGATACCAATGCCCACCCAGGACCCTCCACCCCTTCTCATCCCTCTGATCTCATCCTGTCTTCTAATCCCAGCCTTTGCCATGTATTCACCATACCTCCTGACCTTCCCCTCTCTGATGCTGATGCTCAGCAAAGGACTCAGTTTCATATCCTTACACCCTCACCTCAATGAATTCTGGGCTCAGCACGATGCTGAACTCTTCTTCCGTTGCCTTCGTCTCTGTGCTCAGTTCTTTGGGCAGGAGTCCTCCCCCCGTTCTATAGATCCATTCATCCGCCTCCAGTATTCTCCCTCCACCTGGACCCCTCCCGCTGGCCTCTCACTTGCTCTTGATCTTTTCATTGAGAACTGTTGGCACGACATCAGCCCTCTCAATTTCTCTGCTCCTCTCACCCACTCTAAACGTCTCCTTCTGAACTCGCTGCACTCTGTTCTCTCAGGTCCAACTCTGACTTTGTTATCAAGCCAGCCAACAAGGGCGGTGCTGTTGTTGTCTGGCATACTGACCTCTACGTCGCAGAGGCTGAGAGGCAACTCTCAGACACTTCCTCCTACCTCCCCCTGAACCATGACCCCACCACAGAACATCAAGCCATTGTTTCCAGGACAGTCACTGACCTCATATCCTCTGGAGATCTTCCCTCCACAGCCTCCAACCTTGCAGTCTCCCAACCTCAGACAGCCCGCTCCTACCTCCTCCACAAAACCCACAAACAGGACTGTCTTGGTAGACTGATTGTGTCAGCCTGTTCCTGCCCCATGGAACTAATTTCTTCCTATCTTGATTCTGTTCTCTCTCCTTTTGTCCAGTCTCTTCCCACCTAAATCCACAATTCCTCTAATGCGCTACACCATATCAACAATTTCCAGTTCTCTGGCCCTAACCACCTCCTCTTCACCATGGACATCCAATCCTTCTACGCCTCCATCCCCCACCAGGATGGTCTGAGGGCTCTCCGCTTCTTTCTTGAACAGAGGCCCGAACAAACCCCATGCACCACCACTCTCCTCCATCTGGCTGAATTTGTTCTCTCACTGAACAATTTCTCCTAAAACTTGTCCCCACTCCTCCAAATAAAATGTGTGGCTATCGGTACCTGCATGGGCCCCAGTTATACCTGTCTCTTTATGAGGAATGTGGAACATTCCTTGTTCCAATCCTACTCAGGCACCCTCCCACAACTTTTTCTCGTTACATGGGGGTGATGACTGTTTTGGCGCCACTTCATGCTCTCGTCTGGACCTGGAAAAACTTATGAATTTTGCTTGCAATTTCCACCCCTCCGTCATTTTCACGTGCTCCATCTCCGACACTTCCCTTCCCTTCATTGACCTCTCTGTCTCAATTTCTGGTGATAGACTGTCCACCAATATTCATTACAAGCCCAACAACTCCCAAAGCTATGTCAACTACAGTACCTCACACCCTGCTTCCCTTAAGGACTCCATTCCATTCACTCAGTTCCTTCACCTCCGTCGCATCTGTTCCAATGATGCCACTTTCCAAAACAGTGCTTCTGACATGTCTTCCTTCTTGCTCAACCGAGGTTTCCCACCCATGGTGGTTGATAGGGCCATCAACCATTACCAACCCATCTCCCGAGCCTCTGCCCTCACACCTTTCTCTCCTTCCGAGGACCATGATAGGGTTCCCCTTGTCCTCACTTTTCATCCCACTAGCCTCCACATTTAAAGGATCATTCCCCCACCATTTCCACCAATCCCAGCATGATGCCATCTCCAAACACATCTCCCCCTCACCCCCACTGTCAGGATTCCGTAGGGACTGTTCCTTCTAGGACATCCTGGTCCACTCCTCCGTCACTTCCAACACCTCAACCCCTCCCTCGGCACCTTCCCATGCAATCGCAGAAGGTGCAACATCTGCCCCTTTACTTCTCCCCTCCCTCCTCTAGGGCCCAAACACTCCTTTCAGGTGAAGCAGTGCTTCGCTTGCACTTCCCTCAATTTGGTCTACTGTATTCACTGCTCCCAATGCAGTCTCCTCTTCATTAGAGAGACCAAACGCCGACTGGGTGATCACTTTGCAGAACACCTTCGGTCTGTCTGCAAGCATGACCCAGATCTTCCTGTTGCTTGCCATTTCAACACTGAGGAATCAGTCAAGTGAACCTTCTCTGCACGGCTTCTAATGCAAACGTATCCTTTCTATGTAAGGAGGCCAAAACTGTACACAGTGCTCTAGATGTGGTCTGACCACTGTCCTGTACAACTGAAGCAAAACGTCCCTACATTTATATTGCATTCCTCTTGCAATAAACAGCAACACTCTATTTGCCTTCCTAATCACTTGCATACTAACTTTCCAGGAGACATAGGTCCAGTACAGCCAGTTCCAGCCATCAGAATCATAGAATGGTTACAACACACAAGCAGGCCATTCAGCCCATCTTACCTGTGCTGGCTCTCTGCAAACACAACTCTGTAGACTCCCACACCTTTTCCCGGTCACCTGGCAATTTTTTTTCTCTTCAGGTAAATAAACAAAATACAAAAGAAAACACTCAGAGGAGGTTGAGTTATCAACTTTTAAAAAGTGATTTCATGAGGTAAATATTCTTGTATTTAAAAAGACAAGACAAGGGAGAAATGTAAACTGTCAGCTTGGGAAAATAAAGGAGACATCAATGTATCCTGGAGGTATTGTCAAATCTGGTTTTCTAAACATTTCATTTGACACTTTAACACATTCTGTTGGATGAGAAATGTTGATCGTATGTAAGAATTGGTGATCCAGGGATGTTCATTCTTTTTCATTCTGCAATAACTTGAATGCTATTTTATTTCTTTCACTGTCTCACAGTGGGCCCTTTTTTTCTCCTTATTGTTTACGGCCTGACTGTTTGACATTTACCTCATGCTGCCAGCACATGTTCTATCAATATTTTCCACCTATCAGCAGGTAAAATATCCTATTAGTTATTTATAACACTGCGCAGGTGATAACACTGATTTTGGTGACTGCCTCAGCCCTCATTAACATGTTCTGCACATTGCAACCTATGGACACAATGATAGTAAATTCATATTTGGGGAAAGCTTCAATACTTCCAACTCAGATAAACTGCACAAGATCTTTCCCATTCTGTAGAAGTATTAGAAGATTTTCTTCTGCCTCAGTGCATGATATTATTAAATATAACTTTTTCATACAAGGAGTGTAATTGGATTCCATTTTATCAGTAATCTCACAGGGGAGAAAGAGCAAATGACTCCTGAGCAACAAAGTGGAATGATTGACCAACATAAGTCTTCACTCTCAGTGAGAAGTGTTGGAGCCCTCCGGTGTCTCTGTGCAACATAACTTTTAAAGGCCAGAGGACAAAGACTGAATAGTGTGTAATTGTATCTGTGTTTTCTCAATTAGCAAGTCTGAAGACTCTGCTGATTGCTGCTTCTCACTACAATATACTTTCAATATCTACTATGCAACAATATTTTAATACCTCAAAAAATTCAAAAAAGTGCCAAGATACAGTGGGATAATAGGTAAGTAGACAAAAGGACAAGATTGAAGTCAATGGAAAGTACTCTTGAGAATCATGTGCAGTGTAAAACTCACTATGAGCACCTTATGCACTCTTTTCCTTGAAATTTCACCCTACAAATCCCACTCACAGCAAATGTTCATTAACAACAAAATGAACAGAACTCCAGCCATGATTCTATCATCTGTTTGCAAGATATTTATGAATGACAAAGTCCATCTAACCCAGCTCGTCTCATCCATCCAAAATGACATACATCATACATATTAGGAGCAGGAGCAGGCATCAAGCTTGATCTGCCATTTGATAACATTGCCTATACCAAACCTGTGACTACACTTAAAAGTACTTAATTGGCTGTAAAGAAATTTGGGTCATTGTTAAAGGTGCTGTATAAGTGTAGGTTTTGTCTTCCTTTCATTACGTCTGAATGCAGTAGGCAGAGTGACTGTAACAATGGTGAAATTGGAGGCCCAAAGCTGATTCTGTAAGGATAATTGATCATAGGAAAGTGGCTACAAAGAAATCACTACATTTATAGAACAATTCAACTCTGTAGCTAATACAACCTTACCATTCTGACTTCTCCGGCATCAACCCACTGTGTTATACACTGAATTAACAGCCTACCCACAGGTTCCATATGATGTTTCATTAAATTTGTACCAAATAAATGTATAGTATTTAATAGTATTTTTAAAAAATAATCTAATTTTTGTTTGAGGTATGAGAGAATAAGGAAAATTAACTGGAAAACTGTAATTGATAAATAAACTCCAACAGCAGAAAAAGAGTGTGACAGCAACATCCTAAGAAAAACCATTTCTAGAAGCACTTAAGTCATAGGATTGGGTTTCTATAAGGCCCTTTATGGTAAAAGCCCTTTATGCTGTTTATCTGGGATTTCAATGGATTTTTTTTTGCCAAAGTTACAATGGATGATTGGGAATCCTCAGCCCCAGAGAAATTTTAGTCCCACAGTGTGACCACCTTTTGCTGGATTTTAAATAGGATGGTGCAGGGTGGGGTGAATCTAGGTTGCAGTATAGATTTGTAAAACATTTCTTTAAGCAATTTCTTCATGACAAATAGGGATTTCATTTCCAGACTTAGAAAGAGTAAGTAAGCAGGCAATAGTGAGTCAACACCCTGTTTTACATCGCTCCCGGTTTTTAGTTTTTTACATTTATTTTGATGAGGCCCAAGATTCTCAAGCCTCTGGTACATCAACACAGCTTGTCATCAGAATTGTTTCTACTTTAAGGCATAATAAAAAGTTAGACTGCTATTTATATCTGGTTTAAATTCAAAAGAGAATTTTGAGAAGTGTACAGTAAATACTAAACCTTAAAAATGACATCCCCAGGGTCAGCACCTCCAATCTCTGACCCAATCCCATCCAACCTCCCGCCACCCCCCATCCAACTGTCACCCACTCCCCCACCAACCACCCATCCCCACCCCCCTCCAACTCAACCCGCACTCACCCCCCCATCCCCACCCTCCCACACACTCTAAAATTCCAGGGATTTCACTTATTTCACTTGCCACTTTTGAACAGAGAACACTCTCTTGACAGTTCTGCTGCTGCTGACCTTTGTGGTTTTCCGATGGGCTTCTCAAAAGAAAAGAATTGGAGCCCTGAAGCTGCCCGAAGGTTGGAAGTAGCCACGTAGCAACTGGTGAAACTGACCTGGCACTGACCGGCTGTTTAAAAAAAAAATCGGAACATGCACGCCTGATGCTGCCTAGTGACAGAAATGATGGTATTTGTCAGCTCCACTACCCCAGGAGGGATGCATGTGATACTCAGCATTATTAGACATATTCATTGCTAACAATTCCTCTGGGTGTTGGCATGTGCAATATCTCTTGTCACCTTTTACAGACATCTGTAATTTGATTAATTCTAGATCAAGGCTTATGAGACTCCAGAGACAAGCTAAATATCTCTAGGCAGTCATTATAACTTCTCAAGATAGTACTATACATCGGTCCCAATAATATATCTGCTGCATATCACACTCTAATTGTATATTTACTATATATCATCCAGTAGAATGTAATTATATTTGGCCTTCAACAGCGTATTTATTATAGGTTTCCCATTGCAACATATTTCATGTATATTACTCACTATACGCATTGCATCTCTACAATATGCTTACTATATATTCTCCTCATGTGGTATGTAAATTACCCACTATGGTATATGTTCTTTATATTCATTATATTTATAGCCCACTGTCCCGCATGGGACCAGAGGTCTTTATATCACCCACATGAATAAATTTACTGCAGCAGCTATTAATTCCCATGTACTAAGTATCATTTCCCTCCACTATACTTACAATGAGCCACACATCTGAACTACATTCACTATGTCGCTCTTCTGCACTCCTCAAGGAAATGGTTTATAACTGCAGTGTTATTTGCTGTACAGGGTCATCTACCAGGGCACTGATAATGGAGCACATCCTGACGTTTAACATAATAAGGATGGAAAAATGATGAAATGTGAATGGTAATAGGGATGAAATTGGCCTTTGCCTGCTGCACGAAATGAGCTCGTAGTGAATCGGTTGCTGATTTTCCACCGTGTTCAATCTTCTTTTCACTGAAGTTCACTCATTTTCTCATCTCATTTTCAATTTTACTTGGTTTGAGATTAAAAATCTTGGCAATATTTTCCAAGTCAATGGAAAATAAAAGCTGGCACAATGAAAAATCAACTGCCAATTCACTATGAGCCCATTTTGTGGAGTTGGCACAGATGAATTTCATCTCCATTGTATTATTTTGCTGCTGGAATGTAGGTATGTGTCCCTTCAAGACTGAAAAGTTACAGTTCTCTACAATCTTGAAATAGTTGCTCAGGTCACTGACACGTCCCGCTACAGATCAAACTCTGGCTTTAAGAGGTTGAAGATATTCTGCCTGCGGTACAAAGTGTGACATAACATTTTGCATTGTGTGCTGCCTAAAGTGTGACACATGGAGTGCTGGCCTATGCTTTTTAGTATACTTTAGTTTCCCTCCCCACACCCAACCTCGAGGAGTATATATAAATAGAAAAAAACATTGTTCTTGTCCCAGTCACATAAACATATAGGGAGATGAACAAAAGTAGGCCATTTAACCCCTTGAACCTGCTCCAACATTTCAAAATATTAACCATGTATCAAGTCACTCCTCAGCTTTCCCTTTTCTAAGTAAAGAAGTCCCAGCCTGTTTAGTCTTTCCTAATATTGCATTCTCATATCAATTCCATTTTCAAAACTTTCTTCCAAACTCTTGCCGAACATGCTATCTAGTGCAAATTGTTATGCCACACTTTATACCTCAGTCAGAATACCTGCAGCCTCTTACAGCTATCAATCAGTCTTGAAAGCTCCAGTCATCGCTCAGTGACTTCCACAGCCTTTTAGGGAGAGGATTCCAGATTCCGCTACCCTTTGCGTGAGAAAGTGTTTCCTGATTTCACTCCGCAATGACCTAGCTCTGATTTTAAACTTATGCCTCCTTGTTCTTAATTCGCCCACTGGAGGAAATATATTCTCCGTATTGATTGCATTGAATTCTTTTAACATTTAAACATCTCAATCTCCCATACTCAAGGGGATATAAGCCAAGTTTATGCAACTTGCCCTCATAATGTAACTCTGTAAGTCCCTCTAATTCTGGTCATGTCTTGTCCTCATTCATCCTTGTTCCGAGGGTTGGCTGCACTATGAACAATCTTTCTCCGCTGATTCCTATTTTCCATTGCCCTCTCTACCTGTCCCAAAGAGAGGCCAGTCAATGTTCTGATATTATCCATCCATGCCATCTTGGGTCTTGCGCACGTTTTCCAGGTGGCTTGCCTTGCATCACCTTTTTCCTAACAGTCCCCTCTTGTTCACATCACAGGTCCGAAATGTGTGAGCTTCCTTCATATCAGTGCCTCAAACAAGTTCCTTCCATTAGGACTCCTTATCTGCTAACTCCTGCTGTGTGTAAATACTGGGTAAGGGCAAGTTTGGGTCTGACTTTGATGCTTCAAACGCTGTCCCCCCCCCTCCATGTTGAATAGGCTATTGACACTGACTGTCTTAGCTGCTGTTACCACCTCAGTTCCTCCAAGACTGGGGAGGACAACAGCTGGCAAGGAAGGCAAAACCAACACACAGTACAACCAAGTATTAGCTGTGACATTTCATTAGGTTTCCAGCAGCATGGATGAATGACAAACACTTAAATATGTTTGTAATGAGATGAACATCATTGTTAAATTACAACTCATTAACAGAACAGAACAATTACAGGTCTGAATGCAGGACATTTGAAAGATTAATTATGTAACAACTGATAGCGAGCACCCATTCACACTCATTATTGCTGTGCACTAATTCAGATCTTCACTTACATTAATTGTGTGTCACTTTGTGATGAAAATAAAATCCATCATGATCCCGAATCAATAGAAGATGCAGCATTTAATTCAGCAAGGTTCTGCAATGAAGGCAGTCAAAAGAATTTCACAAGTTGCCAGAACAAGTTTACTGCAAACTGAAGTTCAAGTTGTTAACATGATAATCAAATATTGTCTTTTAAAAGCTGTGTACATTTTCAAGTATAACAAGATGCTGGATGAACAGCACAGCGGGAAGGAGGTGGGGTGGGGTGGGGGGTGGGGGGGCAGTGGTGGGAGTCAGTTTTGTTCCATTAATGAGAAATCAGGATTTCTTTGAAGTGATATAAATCTTTTATTGCTTCCATTTTTTTTAATGGAAGGAGCGGAGACCTTTGAGCTGAACAGCACAAAGGATATGGAATAATCAGTAGCAACACACCCTATGCAAGGATCATCCTTATGCAGACTAGATTTTCATTCCTGATTTATTAATCGATTGAATTTAAATTCCCCCAGCTAACGTGGTGGGATTTGAACTCTTGGCCATGATTTTTAGGCCCCCTCCAGGGCTGGGATCAGAATCAGGTGGGTGCTAAAAATAGCCCCTGAATTAGTGGTCCAGCAACATTACTTCAATGATACCACCCTCTGTAACCATAATCTCTGATACGTGCACTCTAAAGAACTTAGTGTCCTGTCTGTATACAATGTTTTGCCCTGGAGCAGGTAATAATCCAAGACTTACATATGAGATTCTTGACATATTTACTTGGTAAATCAGCTGAGTTGGTTTCCCATTACCTTCCTCACGTTTTTTACCTTTGTAGACGTGCCCTCTTTTAGTTGTGCCACAATGCCAGTTAAAGGGCCTTTAATGATGAGGAAAGTGCATCCGCAATAATTGGGCACAACTAAGTCCTTGGAACATTTACCTAATTTGCATTGGAGTAGAGACGCTGATTATTGGGCATTGGTTCTATCACATCTTATTAGTCTCACTGGCAGGAAACTGCCCGGGACACACCTACACTAATATTCATTTTGTGCCTCTCAAATGTCTTGGCAGCTATATAACTAGTTAAGAAACTATGAAAGGGTATTAATGGAGCTCAAGAGAATGAGTAAGTATAGGAAATTAAACAAAGCATTAAATTTGTTCCAGTGAACCCATTGGTCGACATGGCCATTTCTAGATTTTGAAAGGCTGATTTCGAGATCTGTCCCCTTAAAACTGCATATGAATAAAAGGGAATGTGAAGCTGTCAAATTGTCATAAAAACCCAACTGGTTCATGAACCTGCCGTTCTTACCCGACTGATCCTATGCAGGATTCCAGTCCCCCACCAATGCAATTGACTCTTAGCTGCCCTCTGAAGTGGCCTAGTAAATCACTGTCACCTTCTTGGGCTACTAGGATGGTGAATACATGCCCATAATGCCAGTGACATCTACATCACGAGAATTGATGAGACAGTTTTTGAATTTTGAAATCAGAAGCAAAGAGTAAACTACATTTCAAGTTTGCTTCAAAAATTAAAAATTGAAATTCATTTCTTGATTTATTCTTTATATTCCCAATAATTTGTTTTCAAATGTCTAAACTTCAAGATGTTTCATTTCCCATCAGGGAGAATAACTATTCAATACTCTGCAGTTTTTCAATAGCTTACTGTGTGGTTTCAACCTTTCTAGTAGTTTTTGCTACTTTTAATGTCCACTCCTGTCGTCACAGTCATTAAACAGTGGTGGAAAATGCTTCCATAGCATCATTTACCCATTAATCTGTAATTGATTCAGACTTCGACCAAGTGATATAGCTACAGGGGTAACTTTCAGCTTCACTGCTTGGGCATTAAACCATTGGAGCAGATCACCTGGCTGTCAGAGAACCCAATCCATTCTTTTTTCCATTGATTTCAGTTCCTCTTTGTGAACTGGTTGATCAGTCTTTACCTATATTGCATTTTCAACTGTATCAGAATGTCAAGAAAATGTAATTCATTGAAATCAAGGACTTTGGAACATGCTGAAGGTATGATAAGGTGCAGAATCTTCCTAACTCCCTCTGTCCCTTCCTTCTTCCCTCCCTCATTCTCCTCTTCTCCATTCCTCTTTCCCTTCCCTTCCTCTCTTTCCTCTTTCCTTCCTTCTTTCTTCCCTCTTTCCCTCCATTCTTTTCTCCTTCCTTCCTTCTAACCTCACCCACCCCTTCCTGCTTCCTCCCTCCTTCTTCCTTTCCATGCTTCCTTCCTCCTTTTCTTCTTCCCTCTCTCCTTCCTTCATTCTATCTATCTATCCATCACCCAGTTTTCTCTCTCGAGTCTTTTCACATTTGCTGCTGTTTAACAAACCATGCTTGATGGCCTTTATTTTATATACTGTGTAACGCAACATTTAACGCTGCTGCACTTTCGTTCATTGTGAGGCTATGATGTGGTTTCAGAGCAGGCCAGGATGACAGCTATGTCTAAAAATATCTCTCACACCTTTTCCCTTTCTTTCAACACAGCTCAGGTTTCATTATAGATTAATAATTATTAAAGCGCAAGCCCCTCTGTTGCCATGGTTATGATAGGGACAGTTCTTTTCATCATCAAGGCTCGCTGTCTTTTTGTGTCAGGAGCAAATATTTTAATAAAAAGCCTGATCATGAGAAATAGCAAGTAAATCAATTCCCATCCCCATTCCTTTCACAGATATTAGATGGAGGCTCACATGGGTACTATACACATGCTCAATAGCACAGACCCTCTCACCTCAGCTATTTCAGGACTACCCATTCTACAAACACCATGCTGCTAGTTTGTGAAAGGGTGGTATCCCCAGCATTAAAACTGCACCCAGAGTGCAGGGTATGGCGTTAATTTAAATAAACTGTTATCAGATGCCATTTTGTTTCGTTCAGATTTTTCACATTTGTGAGTTGAAGATTCAAAAATGGGGGTAGTTTTAAACTAACTCACTAAGTGGAGAACTGCGGATACTGGAAATCTGAAATAAGAGCAGAACATGCTGGAAATACCCAGCAGGTCAGGCGGCATCGGTGGAGAGAGAAACAGAGTTAATGTTTCAGGTCAATGGCCTTTCATCACAAAAGGCCATCAACCTGAGATGTTAATGTATATTTTATACCTTAGATCCATGCAGAGATTACACTAGTTTGTATGTGTGTCACAGGTTTTATTTACAATGCTTTTTAACAATGTTTGCTATATGCTTCAGCTCTGGCTTCCAGCTTTTTCTACAATTCCTTTTCCTTGAGTCCACACCCAGGCTTAACCAATCAAGCACAGTGAGCATCAATTGTAAACAGACTCACACAAACAAACACAGAACAATTGGACACTACCGTTAACTCTTGGAACCCACGGGATCAATGGGACTCAGGTTTTACACCCCTACCCGACATTACTCCTTGTTACCTACAATGGTTGTAAACCCAATGTTGCACCTGACTGCCTCAGTCTCCTGGTGGTTTAGGTTAAAATTGCTCTGAACTGTGTCTTTTGCATTGGAACTGCTGATCTGAAGGTCTGATGTTGAAAACGAGGAATTTTGGGTAGTCCCACCTCTATCTTGGGTATAATGAAGACAATGTCCAGTGTTCCATCATGTCCCTGATTGGCCCTCAAGTCAAAGCATTTTAGCAGCATTATGATAATGCAAAGACTTGGTTTTTCATTTCTGCTTAATTTGTAAATATTACCACTTAGGAACACAGGATTAGGAGGAGGCTAATACAGCCTCTTGAGCCTATTCTGTCATTCAATGATACCACAGCTGATCTGCGACTTAACTCCATATACACACTTTCATCCCATATCTCTTGACAGCTTTGGTTCGCAAAAATCTGTCATTTTCAGTTTTAAATTTAATAAAAATGGTCCCGCATCCATTTTCATTTAAGGGAAAAAGTTCCAAACTTCCTCTACACTCTGTGTGTTGAAGTATTTCTTACTTTCACCCCTGAAAGGTCTGCCTCTAATTTTTTTGACTCTGCTGCATAGTCTTAGACTCCCCAACCACATGAAATAATTTCTCTCAAGATACCTGATCTGTTTCCCTTATTATCTTGAAAACTTTGATCAAATTTCCTCTGACCCGTCTTAACTCCAGTGAATACAGCCCTAGTTTGTGAAAAATCTCCTTGCATCCTAACCCTTGGAGTCTGGGTATCACTTCAGTAAATCTTCCCTGCACTCCCTCCAAGATCAGTATAACTTTTCTAAGATGAGACACTCAGATCTGTTCACAGTACTCCATGTATAGGGCTTTGTATAGCTGAAGCAAGGCTTTTTTTCCTCTTGTATTCCAATACTCCAGATATAAACAAAAACAGAATTACCTGGAAAAACTCAGCAGGTCTGGCATCTTCGGCGGAGAAGAAAAGAGTTGACATTTCGAGTCCTCATGACCCTTCGACAGAACTTGAGTTCGAGTCCAAGAAAGAGTTGAAATATAAGCTGGTTTAAAGTGTGTGGGGGTGCGGAGAGAGAGAGAGAGAGAGAAGTGGAGGGGGGGTGTGGTTGTAGGGACAAACAAGCAGTGATAGAAGCAGATCATCAAAAGATGTCAACAACAATAGAACAAAAGAACACATAGGTGTTAAAGTTGGTGATATTATCTAAACAAATGTGCTAATTAAGAATGGATGGTAGGGCACTCAAGGTATAGCTCTAGTGGGGGTGGGGAGAGCATAAAAGATTTTAAAATATTTAAAAATAATGGAAATAGGTGGGAAAAGAAAAATCTATATAATTTATTGGAAAAAAAAGGAAGGAGGAAACAGAAAGGGGGTGGGGATGGGCTGCATTCGTTGCTCCCAATGTGGTCTCCTCTACATTGGTTAACGTTCAATTGGCCTTTTAAATTGCTTTCTGTACCTGTTCATGCAATTCAGTGATCTATGTATCTGGGCCCCCAAGTCTCTTTGGAGTTCCACTGCTTCTAACTTTTCACCATTTAGAAAGTATTTTGATACATCTTTTAAGTTTAAAGTGAATGACTTCACATTTGCCTACATTGAAATCCATTTGCTACAGTTTTGCCATTCAGCTAATCTATTTATATGGGATAATACATAGCTAGAAATGAGCTTCTGGAATATTGTAAGTTTCAGTTTCTGTGCATATTTACATTACTAATAAGTGCAAAGTGTAAAGTGACAGCACTGTGAAGCCCACAATAGGCTTGTTAGAAAAATGGAAGCCTCTGGGATAATAGGGACAGTAGCAGCACGCCTAGAAAATCAGTTAAGGGATAAAAACAGAGGGTTGTGATGAATGGCTTGTTTTTGGGCTGGAGGGAAGTACACGGTGGTGTTCCCCAGGGTTCAGTACTAGGACTACTGCTGTTTTTGAAGTGTATTAATGGGTAAGCTTGGTGGAGAGAAGAATGAACGAAGAAGTAACAAATTAGGGCAGAAGAACAAGAGAATTCTTAAATAATATCAAAAGAAGACACATGGAGTTCTTTGGACATGTTATCCATGCAGAAGGATTGGAGTGCCTAATCACCACTGGAAGGATTAACAGAAGAGCAAGAGGACAGCAAAGGAAGCAGCTAGATAATATTAAAGACTGGCTTAACCAGAACTCCAACAATGAGGTCACTCACTATTGTGATAATTGGAAAGTTTGGAAGACCATGATTGCCTACACCACTCAGCATGGCACTGAGGAAACAAGGGCGATTAATGATTTGGATTTGGCTGGGCATAATTATGAGATTTAAGATGACATGAAAATTGGAAGCGGAATAATAGTGAGGAAGATAGTAATAAACTTCAAGAGGGCAGAGACAGGCTCATGGAATGGGTGGATGCATGGCAGGTGAAATTCAACATAGAAGAGTGTGAGTATGAAGATACGTTTTAGTGTGAAGAATGAGGAGAGACAATACGAGCTAATTGCTACAACCTCAAAGTAGATCCAAGACAGAGATACCTGAGGGCATTTGTGCACAAACCTTTGAAGGTGGTAGAGCAAGCTAACGGTTCCAGGGATGGGGAGGTTACAGTTATGCGATAGACTGAAGAAACCAGGATTGTTCTCCTTAGGACAGAAAAGACAAAGATGAGATTTGATAGAGGTGTTTAAAATCATGAAAAGTTTAGATGGACTAAATAGAGAAAGTTTTTCCTTTGGCTGAAAGGTTGATAACTAGAACGCACATTTAAGGTGATTGGCAAAAGAACCAGAGATAGCATGAGGAAAAGCTTATTTACGTATGAGTAGTTAGGATTTGGAATACACAGACTGATAGGGTGGTGGATACCGATTCATCAGTAGTCTTCAAAAGGGAATTGGATAAATATTTATGGGAGAAAAATTGCAGGAATATGAAGAAAGAGTAGGGGAGTGGGAGTAACTGGATTGCACTTTGAAAGGTTTGGTGCAGACTGAATGGGCTGAATGGCCTCCTTCTGCACTGTGATTCTACGAATGTGCTATGATTTTATGAATAGCATTGACATTAAAGCAGCCACAAATTTAGTCAAATGAAGCCCAGCAGAACCAGGCATTGTTCCACCTGTTGTTCTCCACCCACAGTGTATGACCCCCCAGGGTATTAACTCTCTCAAGTCCTGGAATCTTGGAGCTGGGACGTGTTACATGTTTTTACGTCTATCACAATTCAAGCATCATACTTGCGCTCCATAGGCTGAAATTTGATATTCAGAAAACAACAGCAAATTAGAACTGAAGATGTGCAGGATGTACCAATTAACTCATAGCAAATGGGAATGGAAACCACCAATCAGTAAGTCAAAAAAAAACTCCCAATCAAAAATCAGTCAGTCAGCAGAAGTGAATCCAATCAAATTGCTCAAATTCAATGCTCTAACTCCTATTTCACGTATGCACCTGGTCCCTTTAAGATTAACACATGACCATGTATGCACACTTTTAAAGGGAATGTTGCTTGTGCGATTACCATTGGTTTGCTCCCCATGTGGTACATTCCCAGGTGCTGCGTAGGAACATTTTCAAAGAAACAAACCAATCAGCCCAACTGGTTTATGCTGGTACTAATACTACACATGACTCACACCATAATGACCTCTTTCCACCCTACCTTATAACCCTATATTCCATTCTTTATGTATGTGCATCTGTGTGGATATATATGCATATGTTTTATACACATATATATATATATATAGTTGAAAATGAATCATTAAGGTGCTTCGAATTTTTGAATAATATTTATTAATAAGTTAAATTTGAACATTACACTGAGAGTTCCATTAAATAATTTATTAGTATATTATTGTGCTTCCCAGTGTAAAAATAACAATCCAAAATCAACTAAATTAATTTTAGGAAATCAAATGCATTTGGAACCCATTGTGAAGATTTAAGTCTTCAAGGCTGCCGGGTTCATGCATTATAAAAAGTGAATGTAAGAACTAGTGTGTCTGTATTTGTGAACCATATTATTAGCTTTGAAGATGCATCTTTCGAAGTGGGTTGTTGTTATACCTTTAAGTTGTTTTGTACAAAGGGATGATTGATGTGGCCTTGTTTAAGTTTGTTGTCTTGTACACCGCAGGATGAATTGGAGATCTTGGCTTTCATTCCGCTCTGCACAAGTTGTTTGTCACATTTCCCACTGCTGAGATTTGAGCACAAAAATGCAAGGCTAACACTTCAGTACAGCTCAGAGGAAGCACTGCAGTTTTGGAGGTGTTGTATTTTGGACGAGGCATTAAACAGAGACTCATCTGTCCTCTCTGGTGGGAATAAAAGATCCCATGGCACTACTTTGAAGCAGAGTAGGGAAGTTATCCACAGTAGTCTGACGAACATTTCTCTCTTAATAAATATCACAAAAACAGACTACCTGGTCATTATGAAGTTACTGCTTGTGGGAGCTTGCTGTGTGCAAATTGGCTACCACATTTCCTACATTACAACAGTGACTGCACTTCAAAAGTGCTTAATTGTCTGTTTGTATTGTTATAGAAATGCAAGCCTGACTTTAAAAAAAACACATTTATACTAGAGGCAGGCCCTGCTCACAAAATTAATGAACTAATCACCATTGAGAGTTCCTGCTAATTGTGCTTGTTTGCAAGTCTATGATGAAGCACCAAAAATTAAGCCAAATTTTTTAAGGCTCAAGGCCACTAATAGATACATTTTTGAAAGGTTTTGAATGGATTGGAACCGACTGCTGTACCTCAATCTAACGAGAAAATAGTTTTGCATGTTTTTTAAAAGACATTTGCAGTACTTTAAGATTGGGTTACTGATAGCTGGTGGATTTACACTAGGCAGAATTTTGCCCTTGGCGTGCAGGATCGATGGGGGCATGTGGGGGCAGTCGGGAAGCTGACTGCTGCCTGTGATCAGTAGCGCGCCCTGATTTTACATGGGCGGGCCCAATTAAGGCCCGTGCAGCGTGGGATGCAGCATGTGACTGAGAGCGAAGGGATGGACTGGGGCGGGGGGGGGTGGTAGAGGTTTAATGTCTGCTGGGTCCAATGGTGACCTGGCGGCCGAATCAAATGAGGCCTTGGGCTGCCACCGACGGATGCGGAGGTGCTGTGAATGGGGACTGCAGTGGGTGGACACGGCAGGCGAAGGGGGCAGGTCAGCGGGGCAGTCGGCCCCTGGTTTCTCAGATGAGTGCCTCGCTGCCCTCCGGATGATGGCAGCAGCTCCTCCGACCCTCTGCTAGTGAGTGACCATGGCATCTGATGAGGCTGCGGCGACTGGGGAGATGCCAGTCGTGTCACTGGCTGCTCCCTGCCAGGCGGAGCCAGAACAGACTCCACGGGCTAGAAGACGCCTGCCAAGGTCATCAAGGCCAACAAGACAGCAGAGTGAGCAGGCTGGTTCAAATGCCAGTGCCAGTGAGGGGGGAGCACCAAAACAGAGCACCCGCAAGCAAAACTTAAAGCACCTTAAACACAACACGGCCTGATCATGGGTGATATTTGTTTCTCCCATTTCTCTGTTCTTTTTTAATGGTATGATGTAAAACACCGGTCAATGTTAGTTTCTGCAATGTTTGTCAGTCAGCAGTAAATGAGATTTTTTTTTACAACTGGCCTCTGGATGTTTCACTTGTTCTGTAGGTGCAGGGTAAGCCATGGTGTTGTGATGGGCATGTGACTCCTTAAACTTTATTGCACTGGCACATAGGGTATGTTGTTGACCAAGGAACTGGTCCTTTGAGGGATCGAGTATGGAGCCTGCAGCCCTGGCATGTGGTGGTGGCTCTTATTTGGTAGGCTAGCTGAGGGAGTGTTGGATCAAAGCTTCCCCCGTGTCCCTGCCTCCCTGGAGGTTGCCCAGGTCAGCGTCTATGCCCTCAGCATTCTCCTGAGCGTGCTTATCCTTGGACTCACTACTGGACTCATCGTCTGTTGCCTGTGCAGCTGTGTCAAGATCTTCTTCCTCCGCTGCGTCCCCCATTTCCAGTGTCAGATTATGGAGAGTGCAGCATGCAACCACAATCGGTGACATACGATCTCGGGGGTATTGCAGTGCGATCCCTGAATGGTCTAGGCATCGGAAGCGCATCTTGAGACGACCAATGGTTCTCTCTACCACCGCCCTTGTGGAGGCGTGTCTCCTGTTGTACCGCTGCTCGGCCTCTGTTCTTGGTGGTGGAGAGGCATCATGACCCACATTTTCAGGGGATAGCCCTTGTCACCCAGCAGCCATCCATCCAACCGGGCTGGAGCACTGAAGAGCCTCAGCACCTGGGAGTGTTTCAGGATGTAAGCGTCATGGGAGCTGCCTGGGTACCTTGCAGAGATGTGCAGAAAATGCATCCTGTCATTACACACTATCTGCACGTTCATGGAATGGAATCCCTTCCTGTTGATAAGGCTCCTGGTTCACCCATTGGCGCCTTGATGGCCACATGTGTGCAGTCGATTGCACCCTGGCCATGGGGGAAGCCAGCAATCACTGCAAAGACTCTGGCTCGCTCTGCTGGCTGGCCTCGTCCATGCATGCCTGAACAGAGTTTCTGTCGCCAGTTTGATGCAGACAGCTGATTGGGAGACTCCACACGGATCCTCCACTAACCCCTGGAAACAGCCAGAGGCATTGAAATTGAGGGCCACCGTGACCTTTAGAGATACTGGCATGGGGTGTCCATCCACATAGTCGGAGCTGATCTCAGGGCCAATCCTCTGACAGGGTGAGGTCACTGTCTTCCTTGAGAGACAGAGCCTCCTTCTGTATTGCACCTCAGACGCATTGAGGTAGCTGCATCACCGTCTGTAAATCCTGGCAGCAGGATAGTGGCGTCTTCTGCGGTCCCTTCTGCCTTGGACTTCCTGCTGGCTCTGCGCCCCTTGTCCCTGCACCTGGCCTCCCAAAGTGACTCCCCTGGAGGCTGATTGTCCAATCCTGGCCTCCTCCTCATTCCAGCCCTCTCTTCCTCCTCAGGGGAGCTGCCTCCAGTGGAGAAGTCAGAACCTATACCCAGGCTAAATGGAGGCCTTCGGAAAGCTGCAGACCCGATAAAGATTCCTGACTGCAGAGTGCTGAGCTGAAGCTTCAAAGTACAGAGGAAGCTGCTGGAATTCGTTCTGAACTGCTACAGATCACCCATGCAAGTTTAAAATACTTGATGCAATAAATACTTCACATAAAACATTGACAACCCGACTGAGCCCACATATCCTGCCCATGGATGAGTTTTGTTAAAAAGTCACTTACCCGCCTGCCTGTTGCGCCCTTGCGCCGAGCCGAAGATCGCATGGGCTCCTCAAAATCGGCATCGATTGCCGAGTTAAGGGCCTTAGCAAGCCCTTTAATTAATGGCGGGCGCGCATTGCACTTCATCACGTGCCCGCCTAGCTAAATATTGCGATGGCGCGCGGTGATGTCGGGACATGCAGGGTCTGCCACCCACACGTCACCCAGAAAATTCTGCCCTTGGTCTTCTTTGCTGAATCCTAAACTGCTCCAATCCTCAGGCTTGCTACTTTTTCTAACAACTTTATATGACTCCTCTTTGGATCTAATACTATCCTGAATTTCTTTGGTTAACCTTGGTTGGGTCACTTTTCCTGTTGTGCTTTTGCACCAGCAAGTAATGTATAACTGTTACGATGCATACATTCCCTCCTTAAGTATTAGCCATTGTCTATCCACCATCATGTCTTTTAATGAAGTTCCCCAATATATCTTGGCTAACTCATGCCTCATACCTTCGTAGTTTCCTTTGTTTAGATTTAGGATCCTAGTTTCAGATTGTAATACTTCACTTTCCATCCTAATGAAAAATTCTATCATGTTATGGTCACTGTTCCCTAAAGGAACAAGCACAACAAAATTATTAATTAACCCCTTCTAATCGCACAGTAACAAATCTAGGATAGCCTGCTCCGTAGTTGCTTCCTTGATGTACTGGTCTAAAAAACCATCTCGAGCACTCCAGGAATTCGTCCGCCACAATATTATTGCTAATTTGGTTTGCCCATTCATATGTAGATTAAAGTCACCCATGATTATTGTAGGATCCTTATTACATGCATCTCTAATTTCCTGTTTAATGCCATCCCCTACCTTACCACTACTGTTTGGAGGCCTATATACAACTCCCACTAATGTTTTCCGCCCTTTGTTGCTTCTTAGCTCCAACCAGACTGATTCCACATCTAGATTCTTTGAGCCAATATCCTCTTTCACTATTGCGCTGACTTCATCTTAGCTAACAACGCCACCCCACCTCCTTTTCCTTTTTGCCTGTCCTTCCTAATTATTGAGTACCCTTGGATATTCAGTTCCCAGCCTTGGTCACAATGCAGCCATCTCTCTGTAATTATAATTATATTGTACCCCTTTATATCTGTTTGCGCCATTAATTCATCTACCTTATTGAGAATGCTCCATGCATTCAGATACAGTGCCTTTAGACTTGTCTTTTTTTAAACATTTTTACACACCTTTTTTGTACTACGGCCCTATTTGCTGCTAGTCCTTGTTTCCTCTGCCTTCAACTTTTGCTTTCTGCTTTTCTGCCTTTCATTCTTATCTTTGTTTCCCTCTCTTGTGTCTCCCAGCTCAGGTTCCCATCCCCCTGTCACTCTAGTTTAATCCCTCCCCCACACTACTAGTGAATACCCCTGTGAGGATATTGACACCGGTTACCCCATTCCCTTTTTGAAAGTTACTATTGAATCTGCTTCCGCCACCTTTTCAGTCAGTGCATTCCATATCATATAACTCACTGCATAAAGATCTCCTCTCATTCGTTTGCCAACCCTCCTACCAATGGAAACAGTTGCTCCCCTCATCATTTTGAAAACCTCGACTGAGGTTTGGGGTCCTGAGTAAGAATGATAACCTGCCTGTCTCCTGGACACTAGCGTGGAATTTCCTGTAGTGGCATCATTAAGAATGTAAACCTGTAATTATGACAATTCATTCTCCCATTTTGCCAGTATCAAGTTATGGCTAAATATCCCACCGATCTCATTAGCTTATGCCAGGCATAAAAATTATGTAAACAATGGGGGACCTGCAGAAAGGGCTGAACTCATGCCATATATTCCTTTCTTAAGTCTGAAAATTAAAGTTTCAAGTTATCCAGCCATCATTCATGCACATTAGGCACAGCAGGTGTAGGAGTATGTGATTCTGGAAGCTTTTGCATTGTTAATGTGACTTCACTGATGCCATAAAACTGCATTTAAAGGAACAGAAAATAGACAGCATGTACCAGTGAAGGGAAATTTTAAGAATGTCAATTTAGAGAACTGGAAAAGTGACAAATTCTGGGTGTAATTTTCCACCTATTTTGTACCAGTGTAATAGCAGGGTATTTGTGTGTACAGCACATTAGTCTTGTAGGTGGGCGAGCCATTGTATTGAGCCAAGATCTGTTTGGGGGCACAGGTTAATTAGGCAGGCATAAAAGAGTGAGGAAATTCTTGGGGTAACATAATAACATGTATAACACACTTGCACCTGGGTATCCTGTACTCTTTAAGCCAGCCACTTGCTTTACACCTTGATTAAGTTTGTCTCCTTTTCTAACTTGTCCATCTCCTTACTGCATCCAGATTCTCAAACTCAATTTATTCATGGTCTGAAAGGCTAACTATCCGATCATGTTCTGCATCACCTGGCTCTGTCTACTAGCAAATGGGAGTGAAGATGTTTTGCAGATGAGGTGGTTTGAAACTGAACTCCTGCATAAGGGGAATAGATGGACACGAGGAGCAGTGACAGCTCTGATTACCTGCCAGCCCATCTGACTAATGCACTGTCTCATCACATAACATGTGTACTGCAAATCCCTGGCAATGATCAGGACCACAGGGAGCAACACACTTACAGCGAGTCTTTCTGCACCGTTAGTTCAGTAATGCTAAAGAATCCTAGTACAGCTTAGGCTTTACAGGAAACCTTGTCAAACACAGTGTCTGTCCATGTTTGTACTTGGGTTTTACTCCCCGTCTACACCATTCATCACCCACCCACCCCCACCCCTACTCCCAGTGACAGGTTGCTCTTGAAATTTCCATAAGGCACAGACCCTTACTGGGATACAATTTAACTCACTGTTGCTTATGTACGTAATCAGACATCAGGGATAATTTTAACTGACCTCACAGGGTGGGCAAGTTGAGTGGAATGCTAGCTTTCCAATACTGGCCAATACTAATCTCTACTTACTTCTATGCATTGTTACAAATGTGGAATTTTATAAGATTATTATGTTTTAAACTGTCTGTTATAATTCAAGGTAAAATGGAGTGGTGAAGAGGAGCATGTGATCTCTTGCTAACTCTGCCCGACAACAGGCCAGGTGGCCTGGTTACCATGGGGACAGAGAGCTCAGGTCAAGGCTTATTGAGAGCAAAATGTTCACACCTGAAACAAAGGCAAAAGCAGCTGTAGGCAGACTTTCGGGCTCAGAAATTTTGGACAATGAGAGAGAGAAAAGTCTCAGACAGCAGCTGCTGCAGTCAGCAGAGGGAAGAGGGCTGCTTTTCCTGTTAGCTACCAGGCAGAATGGGGGGGGGAATAAAAACAAAATCCTGCAGATGCTGGAAATTTGAAACAAAAACAGAAAATGTTGGAAAAGCTCAGCAGGTCTAACAGCATCTGTGGAGAAAAAAAAAATAGAGTTAATGTTTTGAGTCCTTAAGACTCTTCTTTAGAGCAGAATGTGGGGGAAAGCAGGTCCACTGGCCTGAGTGAAGGATCCGCAGTGATTTAAGGACAATGGAAGATTTGCCCAGGTGAGACTAGGAGAAGAAATCACTGGAAAGGGCCCCACAGCTGAAAGTTGGTTTGGGAATTCTCAGAGGACCGAGGGAGAGGACATTCGACGATTGCTGGATATTATAATTCAATGAAATGGGGGAGAAGTGAAACCATTGGAAGCTGGGAGTGACTGTAGACTGTTTCCTGAAAAGACCATAAGACCATAAGACATAGGAGCAGAAATTAGGCTATTCGGCCCATCGAGTCTGCTCCGCCATTCAATCATGGCTGATAAGTTTCTCAATCTCGTTCTCCCGCCCTCTCCCCGTAACCTTTGATTCCCTTACCAATCAAGAACCTATCTATCTGGGCCTTAAATATATTCAATGACCTGGCCTCCACAGCCTTCTGTGGCAATGAATTCCATAGATTCACCACTCTCTCTGGCTAAAGAAGTTTCTCCTCATCTCTGTTCTAAAAGGTCTTCCCTTTACTCTGAGGCTGTGCCCTCGGGTCCTAGTCTCTCTTACCAATGGAAACATCTTCCCCACATCCACTCTATCCAGGCCTTTCAGTATTCTGTAGGTTTCAATCAGATCCCCCCCTCATCCTTCTAAACTCCATCGAGTGTAGACCCAGAGTCCTCAAACATTCCTCATATGTTAAGCCTTTCATTCCTGGGATCGTTCTCGTGAACCTCCTCTGGACCCTCTCCAGGGCCAGCACATCCTTCCTGAGCTACGGGGCCCAAAATTGCTCACAATATTCTAAATGTGGTCTGACCAGACCTTTATAAAGCCTCAGCAGCACATCCCTGCTTTTATATTCTAGTGCTCACGAAATAAATGTCAACATTGCATTTGCCTTCCTAACTACCGACTCAACCTGCAAGTTAACCTTAAGAGAATCCCGGACTAGGACTCCCAAGTCCCTTTGCACTCCAAATTTATGAATTCTCTCCCCATTTAGAAAATCGTCTATGCCTCTATTCTTCCTACCAAAGTGCATGACCTCACACTTGCCCATGTTGTATTCCATCTGCCACTTCTTTGTCCATTCTCCTAACCTGTCCAAATCCTTCTGCAGCCACTCCACCTCCTCAATATTACCTGTCCCTCCACCTATCTTTGTATAGTGTGCTAAAAAGTATAAATGCTGCCTGGGGTAATCAGTCATGTTAAGATGTTAATAAGGGTTATCTATTCTAGCATATTATATTCTTACTAAATAATATGTCGTTGATGTTGATTTTAATTTTGTTGTTACAGTAAAAGTCTTAAAACTTGAAATCTTCTTGTGCGATTCCTTTGAGTCAGTCACTGGGAACTCGAATATCTTTTAAAAAGTTATTGGTCTCTACAGGGGTCATAGCAGTACATTAAAATTGGGTGGCATGTAAAAATAGTGTTGCACTCCATCTCATCAGTTTCCTAATCAAGGTGAAGGGATAACAGATAAGTTAAAAAAAATCTTTATGGGATGCGGGCATCACTGGCAAGGCCACCATTTGTTGCCCATCCCTAGTGGCCCTTGAACTGAGTGACTCAAAGAGCTGTTAAGAGCCCACCGCATTGCTCTGGATCTGGAGTCACATGTAGGCCAGATAAGGTAACGATGGCAGGTTTCCTTCCCTAAAGGACATTAGTGAACCTGATGGGTTTTTACAACAATCAATGATAGTTTCATGTCATCATCACTAACACTAGCTATATTCCGGATTTATTAATTGAATTTAAATTCCACCAGCTGCCATGGTGGGATTTGAACCAGTATCCTAAAGCATTAGCCTGGGCCTCTGGAATACTAGTCCAGTGACATTATTACTGCACCACCACCTCCAGCTGTCACTCTCTGAAATGTCTTCAGGTTGTTTGACAATGAGGCATCTCATTTGAACTCTATTGATTCTCACTTAGGTAAACCCATAGATGCATTCCAGTGCAGGTTAATGGAAAAAGTTAGAAGTCCTTGAGGGAGGGTGCAGAGGAGATTTAATAGAATAATTTCAGGGATGATTGACTTCAACGAGAGACTAGAGAAGTTGGGGTTGTTCGCCTTACAGCAGACAAGGTTAAGGGAACAAAAACAGAATTACCTGGAAAAACTCAGCAGGTCCGGCAGCATCGGCGGAGAAGAAAAGAGTTGACGTTTCGAGTCCTCATGACCCTTTGGCAGAACTAGGTTAAGGGAAGATCTGTCAGAGGTATTTAGAATTATATGGAGTTTTGATGGAGTAAATATGGACAAGTGTTTCCAATGGCAAGAGGGTTGATAACTAGAGGATACAGATTTATGGTAATTTGGAGGGGAGATTAGAAGAGTTTTTCTACATGCATGTTTTTTTAAGCAGGATCCGCAATTGGAAACCAGCTTGATTTGCTCAGTATCACATTGCTGTTTGTGGGAGCTTGCTGTGCGCAAATTGGCAGACACTGTTCCTACATTACAACACCGTCAGTACTTAATTGCTATAAAGCGTTTTGCAACATTCTAGGTTCTGAAAGGCATTATATAAATCCAAATCTTTCTTTACCAATGTGATAGGTTGTGCATTTCCAATGTGGAGCATGTGCGTACATGCTGCCCATTGAATACTGAGGCACCTGTTTTACGTTTGAAAAACGTAACCCCAGGGCGCAGCATCAATGAATTTCTAAGGTCCCAGTCTCTTCAGGTTTTTTGTTATAGCTCAGATCTCCAGTGCAATAGTCATCAGTCCCTTGATTCTCCTCTGCAGTGGCTCTGGCAACTGAATGTCTTCCTTGCGTCTTGATGGCACAAGATGGGCTATGTACCAGTGAACCAAAGTGACTTCTATTCAAATCGAGGTCCTTTTCATATGCCTGACAGAAAATTAAGAGCATCTCATCACAACCTCCTTGATCAATCATATTGCCAGTGACATTCTAGGCTGAAGCTCATCTGCTTTATCTTCTCTCTGAATTTTATTTTCCTATTTCCTATATTCTCCATTCCTAATGAGATTCCATTGTTCTGAGTTCAGTGCACAAGAGAGTTTAATAGCTGACTACCTCGTTACACACGCTGTTTGGTTTCAGGTTTAAATTAAATCGGGCCTTCCCTTGAATTCTGCAGCTGTTGGCAAGTTTAACGAATTGTATTTTCTGAGAGAGCACAGTGCAAGTCATCCTATCTTCCACTAGCTCTGGATTCCTTTTTCCTAATAAGTTTGAATGGTTTGTGTAAGTTGCTCCAACGATGGACTCCAGGGGAAAACAAAGATTTTTTAAAATTCGTTCATGGGAAATGAGTGTCACTGACCAAGCCAGCATTTGTTGCCCATCCCTAATTGTTCTTGAGAAGGTGATGGTGAGCCATATTCTCGAACCGCTGCAGTGCTTGTGGTGGAGGCACACCCACTGCCACTGTTAGGAAGAGGTCCTGGATTTTGACCCTGCGACAGTGAAGAAACGGTGATATCGTTCCAAGTCAAGCTGGTGTGTGGCTTGGAGGGGAACTTGCAGGTGATCATGTTTCCATGTGTCTGCTTCTCATGTTGCAGGTTTGGCAGGTGCTGTCGAAGGAACGTTGGCTGCAGTGCATCTTGTAGATGGTACGTACACACTGCTGCTACTGTGCGGTGGTGCTGGAGGGAGTGAATGTTTAAGATGGTGGATGGGATATCGATCAAGTGGGCTACAACATTGGTGTTGTGTTTGCTCCTGAGATGAGCTTCTGGTCAAGCAATACTTCAAATTAAAAATTCTCAATGTTGTTTTCAATTCCCTATCTGTAACCTCCTCCAGCCCTAAATACCTTTGAGGCTTCTGAGTCCATCGAATTCTGGCATCTCCTGCATCCTCAATTTTAATCTTTCCACTATTGGTGGCTGTACTTTCAGCTGCCTTGACCCTAATCTCTGGAATTCTCTAAACCTTTCCTCAGCTTTACCTCTCTCTCCTTTAAGATGCTACTTAAAACCTACCTCTTTGACCAAGCATTTGGTTACCTGTCCTAATAGCCTTCTGTGGCCCCCATGGCTAATTTTGAGTGATAACACTAGTGTGAAGTACCTTGGAACATTTTTCTGTATTATAGGTGCTATATAAATGCAAGTTGTTGTTGTCAAATGCAGTCAAACCAAAGATCTTCTAAGGGACCAAAGGAATGCTATAACAAGAAAGGTAGGTTTTGTTAAAAAAAACTTATGATTTCCTCATGACTCCACATTCAGGTAAATGTATTCACTGTTGTAACATAGGAAACATGAACAGCAAAGTCACAATGATAAGATCACTTGCTTTTAGTAACGTTAGCAAGTTCTTACCATATTGAGGAATGACTGAAGCACATCCATCATTGAGAGGTTGTTGTCAGTTATATTAGTCATGTAAACTCTCATTAGCAGTAATTGTTGCAAAGTCAGTCAGAGCTTAGTGTGTTGGGGCTGATAGAAATGTGGTTCTCAAGGGGAGAAGTGGGGGTATGTAATTACAGCCTGATCAATAAAATCCTACACACAGAATTAGCCTTTGAATTATTGCTTCAGAGGGAGCTACACAATCAAAGTGAGTGACAGAGGTTCTTTTCAAAATAGAGCACAAAAATCCATACACATTATTAAACAACGTTGAAAAATAATAAAAGAAAGAAGATGCATCTCAAATAGTTCAAAATCTACCAGAATATGGAACATAATGGTCAGGGAAAGCCATTTGTCACAGCAACAGTGGCCTTCCCTTTTAGAGGTCTGAGTTGTGAAAAGCAATTGGAGAGAATAGAAAGCTGAGATTGTTCTCTTAAGAGCAGAGAATGTTAAGGAAAGATTCAATAATAGTCGACTGGTAGTAGAGAACTTGAGTATTGCTGGAAAAAGACATTTTTTCAAAGCTTTTCATCTTGCACTCATCAGGACAATTGCAAGAATACCAATGTCAGGGGAAGAAACAACTTTACTATATGAGAAGAGAGTGCTGATTGGCTGCCAAGTGGACTCTGATTGGTAGAGGGGTTGCCACGGAGAATGTACCAGTTAATGGTGACTGGTGATTTAATACAAGTTTTTAAAATCACAAAGGGATTTTGGTTGAGTAAATGAGAAGAAGCTGCCTTCAGTGGCAGGAGGGTTGGTAATCAAAGGAAACAGGTTTAAGATCATAGAAAGCAGCCAGAAGGGGGAATGAAGAGATTTTTTTTAAGCAGTGTGCACATTGGGGGCAGCTCCTTCAAGATTTTACCCACTTTATTCCTCTCTGTCTGGACTCCAATACGTGCCCCCCACCCCTTCAGTGCCCGAATCACTCCCTAGGGTGCCTGATCCCATCTGGCCCTGAAAGCCCAGGACTTACCTGGGTCCAGACACCATCCTCAATCGCCATGGGCCCGCTTGCAGTCCCAGCAGTGTCCACTAGTGAGTTCTGGCACTGCTGGGACTGCTAGAGCTGCCAACCAATCTGATTGGTCAGCAGCTCTTGAGGGCGGGACTCTATGTGCACTGAGGCGCGGAGGTCCAACCCTCATCTTGCTTAGATAACATGTTGGGGCATGCTAAGGTTGCCAACCCTCCAGATTGGCCTGGAGTCTCTGGGAATTGAAGATCAATGTTCAGGACACTGCTGTGTACAATCCTGGAGAAACATCATAGGGACATGAAGAAAGATATCTTTTAAAAAAAATCTTTCAATATTTCTCTTTATCAGATGCAAAAACATTGAAAATGGGTTAAAAAGGATTGTTTGACTGACAATCAAGCATCATTCAATTGGGTAATGAGTCTTTTTGCCTCCCAGTTGGCGTAGGAAGGCAGTATGTCGCAAGGCTATATGAGTGGGCTGACAAATGGCTGGAATGTGGGGCAAGTCATGGGATGAAATCTCCAGGAATACATTTAATTATAGTTGTTAACCCTAGAGTTATCGCTGTAGGGCAGGCTTTTTAAAAGTTCATCTGTTTGGGACCAATTATTCTTCTGGGGTTGGGGCGTGGTGACCAATATGCCTGCCCCCAACCACCACTCCCCCCCACCCAACATTCAGCCCTAAGATTCTATGATTTAATTCACCCAGAAAAGAGGCATCCGAGAGATGGTCTTATAAGGATAAACTGAAGTTAACGGAGGGGCGTGCAGTGTGAGGGTGAGCAGGCAGGACTCAAAAGGAACAATGATGGATGCTGAGAAACTTGCACCAACCTGATCTAACAAGGGTCACTTAGTGTAGTTTGGAGTAGGAACAAGAACCAGAGTTGACATTGGATGTCATAAATATGGAAAGTTTAAGGAGTGTGTCTTGTTCTCTTTGGCAAAGCTTTTGATATGATCTGACTGAAGATTACAAGGTTATGAAGGAGATTAACAAAATTAATTCTGCCTTTCAGCCAGCAGGGGATGTGGCAGAGAGGCAATCTTATAAAGACTGGTCAGGGGTAAAATTAGGAAACACTCTACTTGCAAAGGGTGGTAGGAAGCTGGGACTCTATTTCTCAAATGGCAATTGATACTAGATCAATTGTCAATTTTAAATCTGAGAGTAATAGATTTTTGTTGCCCATAAGCATTAAGGAACATGGGGCAAAGGTGGATTTATGCCATTAGCTCACAGATCAGCCATGATCTCGCTGAATGGTGGTACAGGCTCAAAGGGTTAAATGGCTGTAGTGATTACAAGTAAAACATTTCCTACTGTTTTAGAGGTCACGTGATTGTACTGACGAAGCAGCCCTAAGTGTGGATAGACTTAGGGGCGGAGCTTTCTAGTCACAGAACTGGTTCAAGCATGTAGCTTCTTCAGGAGCTCTGTAAATAAAGTTAACTGTTTCAAGTAAGAAACCTGTCCGGTACACCAAGTTTATTATAATTGGCGACGAGGATAAATAGTTCTGCTGATGCACCTTGCCACGTGAATGTGAGTACATCAGTTCTAAAGGAAAGAAAGAAAAGTATACTCACCAGTCATACCACTCTTCAGCATAATTGACCCTTATGACTCAACCTTGGAAGACTGGAGCCAGTACATGGAGTGCCTAGGTTTCTATTTCATGGCGAATGAAATAACAGTGGAGGAGAAGCAGAAAGCAATTCTTTTAAGTGTCTGCGGAAGCAAGACATATAACCTCATCCCTGGCCTGACAGCCCTGTACGTGCCCAATTCTAAATATTTTAATGAGCTGGTAGACCTCGTGAAGATACATTTTTAGCTGCAGCCATCAGTGATTATGCAAAGGTTTAAGTTGAACTCCAGAGTAAGGGCCCCAGGTGAGTCAATGGCAACTTATATCGTGAAGTTAAAACAATTGACTGAACACTGCGATTTCAAGGACATGCTGCAAGATCGTTTGGTTTGCGGTGTACATGATGATGCCATTCAGTGCTGTTTGCTTGCAGAAGTTAATATTGACCTGAAGTGTGCCACTGAAATTGCACTTGCAATGGAGAGTGTTAAGAGGGACTCGCAGGCTTTGCAGAGTGTGCACCTTGGCACCGTCCTTCAGCTGGAGCAGGAACCTACCGCTGGGCATGGCATGAAAACCAGAGAGGCAACCGCGAAGCAGGAAACAGTCTCTGCTGCTCGAAAACAGAAAAGGAATACAGGAAGCATCTCACCAGCAATTAAGAAATTTATTTGTTACCAATGTGGGGGTAACCATGTACTGAAAACCTGCAGAAAGAGGCAGAATGCCATGACTATCACAAAAAATGGCATGAAATAAAGCAATGCAGGGCGAAATCAAGACAGCCAATCAGACAGCAGACCAAGGTGAAGGAAGTGCACAATATAACTGAACCGGAAGCTAACCGATACTGATCTCTATTCCCTATATAATGTCAAAGCAGTAAAATCTGAACCAATTACCGTCATCCTTCAAGTGAATGGGAATCCTCCAGTCATGGAGGTCGACACAGGAAGAACCACAAATTTAAATACCTAAGTGAAGGTACCCAGCCACTGAATCTGAAACAAACCACAGCTCAGCTGAAGACGTACACTGGAGAGTCAATACTGGTAAAAGGCATTGCCTCTACCTGTACCCTACAGGCAACAGACAGCCCAGCTTCCAGTGATTATTGTAACAGGTGAAGGACTTAGTCTTCTGGGCCGTGATTGATGAAAAGAAATTAAGCTCAACTGCACAGAAATTTTTCAAGTTAGAACAGGAGGAATTCCTGAGTTGTTAAAGAAGTACGACAGCATATCTCATGACGAAAGGAAAGATAAAAAGCCTACAAGCAAAAATATATAGATTCGGAGGCAACACCCCAGTTCTTTAAAGTCAGACCTGTGCCTTACGCCCTAACGGAGAAGGTGGATGCAGAATTGTGCTGCTTAGAGAAGTTATACATAACTCAGCTGGTCCAATTTCCAGAATGGATAGTGCCCATAGCGCCTGTGATGGAACCAGATCAAACTATTCACATTTATGGAGACTATAAATTAACTGTGAACAAGGATGCTAAATTAGACAAATATCCAATCCCAAGGATTGAAGATCTGTACGCTAAGCTTGCTGGAGGATAATCCTACACCGAACTGGACATGAGCCATGCATACCAACAGCTAGACTGGACAGCACATCTAGAGGGTTATGTAACCTTCAACACGCACAAAGGCCTTTACCAATATATGTGCCTACCCTTTGGTGTATCGTCTGATGTGCGATTTTCCAAAAAATCATGAAAAGCCTAGTACAAGGACTTCCTGAATTGTAGTGTACCTGGATGATGTCCTGATCATAGGAACAATGGAAGGTGAACATCTGGCCAACCTAGAAGAGATGTTAAGGAGATTTTTGGAAGCTGATGTATGATTGAAGAAAGAGAAGTGTACTTTCCAAGTGACTGAAGTCACTTATTTGGCTCATCGAGTGGATGCCCAAGGGTTGCATCCAGTAGAGGAAAAAGTCTGGGCAGTTAAGGAGGCACTGTCTCCTACCAGTGTCACTGAACTCAGATCTTTTTTGGGCATGATAAATTATTATGGTCGCTTCTTGCCAAACTTGCCAACAGTGTTAGCCCCTTTACATATATTATTGAAAAAGAACCATAGATGGTCATGGAAGGCGCAATAAGAAGAAACCTTTGTAAAAGTCAAGAAGCTTTTACACTCATCATGTCTACTAGTACATTATGGCCGATCAAAAGAGTTAATATTATCCTGTGATGTTTCTCCTTACGGAGTGGGGGCGATATTGTCGCACAGGATGGAAGGTGGTTCTGAAAGGCCACTAGGCTGTGTCTCCAGAACCCTCTCTGCAGCTGAGAAGGGTTACTCACAGCTTGAAAAAGAAGGTTTATCTGTAATATTTGGAGTAAAGAAATTCCATCAATATCTGTGTGGTTGGCATTTCACCATTGTGTCAGACCACAAGCCACTAATGGTTTATTTAGTGAAGATAAAGCAATTCCACCAATAGCCTCTGCCAGAATTCAATTATGGTCTTGATTTTTAAGCATATGAGTACACCTTTATGTACCATCCGGGTGTGCATATAGCAAATGCTGACGCCCTAAGTCGTCTTCCATTGCCAGATAGCATCGTACATGCTTTAGTGCCACAAGAAGTTGTAGGTCTGTTGAATTTCCTTGACTCCTCGCCAGTCTTTGCAAAGCAAATAAAGAATTGGACAAATTGGGATTGAATCTTATCAAAAGTCCAAGACTAGGTATTGCAAGGATGATTGAATGCACCAGGCTCTGAAGAGATAAAACCATTCTATGCCCGGAAAACTGAGTTAAGTTGTCAAGATGGAATCTTGTTGTGGGAAGCAAGAATCATTTTCCCATCATAAGGAAGAGAACCACTTTTGACAGAGCTTCACAGTACACAGCCAGGCATTTCGAAGATGAAGATGCTTGCATGAAGCAATGTTTGGTGGCCAGGTGTGGACAGTGATATTAAAAAAATGGTTAAACACTATGTTCAGTGTCAGCAACAACAGAAGTTGCCCATTTCAGCTCCACTGCATCCATGGGAGTGGCCTGGTCAACCCTGGGTTAGACTACATATAGGTTATGTGATCCATTTTTAGGTACCATGTTTTTATTAATCATCGAAGGGCATTCTAAGTGGATGGATGTGTATGAAGTTTGATCACTGACATCGTGTGCAACTATTGAAAAGTGTGCCAATGTTTTGTGTACATGGCCTACCAGAAGTCATTGTTTCAGATAATGGTACTGTCTTCACTGGTATGGTATTCCAGAGCTTCATGAGTTTAAATTAGATTAAACATATTAAAACAGCACCATATCATCCCTCATCCAATGAGCTAGTAGAAAGAGCAATATAAACTTTGAAAACAAGAATGAAAAATTATCCGAAGGAATGTTAGAAGCAAGAGTTTCATGTTTCCTTCTCAACTATTGCACGACTCCCCATGCAACTATGGGTTCAACACCGTCGGAATTACTGATGAAACGCCGCCTTCAAACAAGTTTGAGCTTGGTGTTTCCAAACTTAAGAGAGGAAGGTAGAGAAGAACCAGAGTAGTCAGAAAGTGTATCATGATATTCATAGCAAAGCTCGAAGATTTACTGTGAGAGATACAGTTTTCCTGTGAAATTTGGAAATGGACCTAGTTGGGTTCCTGGTATGATTGCCTCTGAAACTGGACCTTTGTCATTCCAAGTGGAAGTGGAAGACCAGATTGTTTGAAAATATATGGATCATCTAAGGAGTAGAGAAACATTCCAACAACCAGTTACTCTGCTGGTAATTAATGTCAAACCTTTAATTCCTGAGGTGACAGATCAACCTAAAATAGACATACCTGATGTCTCTGTGGAATCAAATAATTCTGAACTGCCCTTGTCTAAGTATGTCCCTGATGCTGCAGTTCCTGATCATGTTGATCCAATGGGAGAATCTTAAGTTGTAGAGCTACGTCGTTCTAACCGAATTAGAAAACCACCTCAGAGATTTAACCTATAATCACATGACCTGTGTATATATCTATATGTTGTAGATTAAGATATTCTTGTAAATAAGAAATGTAAAAAATTAAAGGGGGAGGAATGTAGTGATTGCAAGTAAAACCTTTCCTACTCTTTTAGGGGTCATGTGATTATACTGATGCATCAGCCCTAAGCATGGGTAATCTTAGGGGTGGAGCTTTCTAGTTGTGGACCTGGTTCAAGCATATAGCTTCTTCAGGAGCTCTGAAAATAAAATTAACTGTTTCAAGTAAGAAACCAGTCTGGTACACCAAGTTTATTACAATGGCTCACCCTATTTCTATGCTCCAAGGTAAAATAATGGGCTTATATACTTACGAACATTAGGAGCAAGAGTAGGCCATTCAGCCCTTTGGGCCTCCTTTCTTTTATTCATTCATGGGATGTGGGCATCGCTGGCTAGGCCAGCACTAACTGCCCATCCCTAGTTGCCCTTGAGAAGGTGGTGGTGAGCTGCCTTCTTGAACCGCTGCAGGCCATGTGGTGTAGGCACATCCACAGTGCTGTTAGGAATGGAGTCCCAGGATTTTGACCTAGCGACAGCGAAGGAAGGCTGATATATTTCCAGGTCAGGATGGTGTGTAACTTGGAGGGGAGCTTCCAGGTTATAGTGTGCCCATTTGTCTGTTGCCCTTGTCCTTCTAGATGGTAGCAGTCATGGGTTTGGAAGGTGCTATGTAAGGAGCCTTGGTGAGTTGCTACACACTGCTGCCACTGTGCGTCGGTGGTGGAAGGAATGAATGTTTTTGGATGGGTGCCATTTAACAAGATCATGGCTGATCTGATTGTGGCCTCAACTCCACTTTCCTGTCCACCCCCTCTACTATTTGACTCCTTTGTTATACTAGAATCTATCTAACTCTGCCTTAAAAATATTCAATGACCCTGCCTTCAATGCTCTCTGGGGAAGAGAATTCCACAGACTCAACTCCCTGAGACAAAAAAATTCTCCCTATCTCCTTCTTAATGGGAGACCCCATATTTTTAAGCTGAGTCCACTGGTTCTAGTCTCTCCCACAAGGGGAACCATCCTTTTAGCATCCATGCTGTCAAGTCCCCTCCGGATCTTTTAAGTTTCATGGAATAAAAGGGACAGTAGCAATTTGGATACAAAATTGGCTGAGTAATAGGAAACAGAGGGTAATAGTCAATGGTTTATAGTGGAGTTCCCCAGGGGTTGGTATTGGGACCTTTGCATTTCCTGATTATTTTTTAATGATCTAGATCTTGGTGTGCAAGGGAAAATTTCAAAGTTTGTGGATAATACCAAACGTGGAAGCATTTTAACTGTGAGGACAGTATAGAACTCCGTAAGGACATAAACATGTTGATGGATAGGTGGCAGATGAAGTTCAATGTGGAGAAGTGTGAAGTGATTCATTTTGGTAGGAAGAACATGGAGAGGCAATATAAAATAGGGGGTACAATTCTTACGGGTGTGCAGGAGTAGAAGGACCTGCGTGTATATGTGCATAAACCGTTGAAGGTGGCAGGACAGATGGAGAGGGAAGTTAATAAAGCATATTGTAGGCTTTATTATTAGGGGCAAAGAGTACAAAAGCAAGGAGGTAATGCTGAACTTATATAAGACACTAGTTAGTCCTCAGCTGGAGCATTGTGTACAGTCCTGGGCACCACACTGTAGGAAGGATGTGAACACATTGGAGAGAGTGCAGAAGAGGTTTACAAGAATGGTTCCAGGGATGAGACACTTCAGTTCTGAAGATAGGTTGATGAGGTTGGGATTGTTCTCCTTGGAGAGGAGAAGGCTAAGAGGAGATTTGATAGGGGTGTTCAAAATCATGAGGGGACTGGATAGAATAGATAGGGAGAAACAGTTCTTGCTTGTAAAAGGATTGAGAACAAAAGGCACACATTCAAAAGAAGCAAATGTGATGTGAGAAAAAACTTTTTTACACAGCTAGTGTTTCGAGTCTGGAATGCACTGCCTGGAAGTATGGTGGAGGCAGGTTCAATCAAGGCATGCAAGAGGTTATTAGATGATTATTTGAATAGAAACAATGTGCAAGGGCATGGGGAAAAAGCAGGAGAATGGCACTAAGTGATAATGCTCATTTGGAGAGCCGGTGCAGACATGATGGGCCAAATGGCCTTCCTCTGCACTGTAACATTTCTGAGATTCTGTGATTCAATAAAATCACCTTCCATTCTTCTAAACTCCAATGGACACAGGCCCAGCCTGTCCAACCTTTCCCCATAAGATAACACCTCTATCCCAGGAATCAGTTGACTGTACGTTCTCTGAAGTGCATCTAAATTCAATTATATCCTTTCTTAAATAAGTACCCTTAAGAATTAAATAAGTACTTTTTTAAATAAGCATCCTTAAGTACTCTGGGGCACAAGATAATAATTATGAGTTAGAAGGGAAGTCAAATGAATCTGTTTCTCCTGAAGGTTGGAAGCCATTAAAAGGGACAGTAAAAATGTGTTGTTCCGGAGGGAGATATAATTGAGAGAAATAGTGAGGAGGTGGGTCAGTGGGACTGAGATCAGCCAAGAAAGGATGGAATTGTTGGGCTTAATTCTTCATTTCTGTTCTGAAAAAATTCCTAAAGCTAATATGGAATTGCAATAATCCCAAAACATCACCTATGTCAGTACATCAACAACTTATAGTACCTTTACCATTTTAACATGTCCTAAGGTACCACAGGAGCATTTTCCAACTAAATACAGCACCCAGCTACAAAAGGAGACACTGGATCAAATGAGCAAAAAGCTCGATCAAAGTGGTAGGCTTTAAGGAGTGTCTTAAAGGAGGAAAGGGTGGTAGAGAGGGGGAGAGGTATAAGAAGGGAATCCCAGGACTTGGTGCCTAGGCAACTAAGGCATGGCCACCAATGCTGAAGCAATTAAAATTGTGTTGCACAGGAGTTCAAAATTAGAGGAGTGTAGATATCTCGGAGGGTTGTGGGACTTGAGATTACAGTGATAGGGAGGGGCGAGGCCTTGTAGGGATTTGAAAACAAGGTTCATAATTTTAAAATCAAGAGGTTGCTTGACTGGGAGTAAGTTGTCAGGTCTGGGAGCACAGGGGAACCGGACTTGCTGTGAGTTAAGACATGGGCAGCAGAGTTTTGAATGACCTCAAGTAAAAAATAAACCCTTTTTGCCATCTTCACAGAAAGGTGAATGCTGGGAGCAACCGTTTAAGTGATTAATTGGCAATGCCATCACCCAGTTAGGTGAAACAGGAGTCAACATCTTTATCTATCTATCTGTCTGTCCACCTCTCTCTTTCTCTCACTCCCACATATACCAAGAATAACCAACCAAATTACTCACCTCTTCAATCAGCCATGCTTGATTTTTATGATCACATAATGGCCCATGTGATGGCTTAGTCAGATAAACTATTTTGCTGAACTGACTAGAATTTTCTTTCTATGCATTATTTAGCATTAGAAGAGCCATATAGAATGGTTCCACTGCAGAGGCTAGTATTATGGAACATTACTGGGGCAGAATTGAAGGGATAATAATACTTGAAATAACTGCATGAACTTTAATCACATGCAGCTTCTTTCAGGCTCAGGTTTACTTTGCAAGTAAACATGCTACAAGATATCAGAACTAGATTAATGTGCGTTGAGTCATAAAGGCAGCCTTTAACTGGATGTTTAGGTTATTTATACTTTTACTAATCATTTTCATCACTGAAATGCTCAATGACTATGTGTTCGATTGAATTGGTTACTTTCCTCTTATGTACTTGTGTTGGCTGAGAGACCTGTGAGTTTGAGTCAAGCAATGCTCATCAAAAAGCCCTGTGACTGTTACTGGAAGCTATGCTAAATCTTTATAAGTCACTAGCTAGGCTTCAGCTGGAGTATTGTGTCCAATTCTGGGTACTATAGTTCAGTCCATTTCTCTTCACAGAGCCCTCACTGCAAGGATTACACTTAAACTGAGCAGAGTCTGAGTGTCCACTGCAGGCATTGGAGAGGTTACAGATGGGATCGGTACCAGGGATGAGGAACTTCAATTCGTGAAGACCCAGAGAGACTGGGATTTATAAAAACAAAAACTTGAATTTATACTGCACCTGTATCAGAGTAGAGTTCTTCCTAACAGCGATGTGGCTTCAAGGAGGCGGCTCACCACCACGTTCTCAAGGGCAATTAGGGATGGGCAGTAAATCACTGGCCTTACCAGCGATGCCCACATTCCTTGAAAGAATAAAAAAAGTCCTTAGAGCACAGAATGTTAAGGGGACATTTAATAGTTTAAATTATGAATGTCTTAATAGGCTAGTGAGGGAGATACAGTTACCCTGGCAGAAGGGTCATTAACCAGGGGAGCCAGATTTAAGACTGGTAAAAGAATCAGAGGGGAGATGAGGAGAATTTGTTTTACACTGCGAGATGTTATGATCTGGCATGCTCTGACTGTAAGTGCAGTAGAGGCAGATGCAATAGTAGCTTTCAAAAGATAATTGGATAAATGCTTGCAAAGGAAAAACTTGCAGGGCTATGGGGGAAAGAACAGGCAAGCGGGACTAATAAGATAGCTCTCTCAAGGAACTGACACAGGCCTGATGGCTGAATGGACTCCTTCTGTGCTATAAGATTCCATGATTGAAAAGGATGTAAAGACATAATGGCTCATGAGTCGAGTTGAGGAAGTCCAATCGGCTCTCAAATTCCAAGAATTCTCCTGATCGTTCCTTCAGTTGTCATTCATGCTAGACAAGATCCATATGTCCTTAATAGAAAGACTGTGATAGAAAATGAGGGGTTAATAAGCAAAAGGAATCTCAACTGTCTGCTGACTATAAGGATCCTATGTGAAATAAGTCATGGCAACATCTGTTGGCTATTCCCTAGTAGGACTGAGTCCACAATAAAAGATGGTCCTTAATTTGGCACCAATTGGCAATTTTACTTAAAGAGACTCGAGGACAGATGGTACCTGGTGAGAAGAATGTTACACAACAGCTTGCATCCATATAGCACCCTTAACATGTTAAGACACCCTAGGGTGCTTTACATGGGTGTAATCAGACTAAAAATTGAAACTGAGCCATATAAGGAAACATTAAGACAAGAGATCAAAAGCTTGCTCAAAGAGATAGGTTTTAAGGAGAATCTTAAACAAGGAGAAAGAGTTGGAGAGGTTAAGTGAGGGAACTCTAGAGCTTATGGATGACCCCAATGAAGGCATGATCATGAGTACTGATTTAGAGGGAGATAGGCACAAGAGGCTACAATTGGAGGTGTATAGAGCTCTCTTGAGGTTGGGGGGGACTGAGGTACATTGCTGGGGAGGGGTGGCAACTAGGTCTATCTATTTTATGCCTGATCTAGGAGGGCTGAATATTGATAGTGGATGTTCAAAATGGAAAGTGCTCCATTATACAGCATGAACATACTTTAATTGATGAGAACAGTGTTTTAGATAGTTAGTCCTTGGAGAAAGTCAAGAGTGACATTCTCTGTGACTATGAATAATGTGTTATCTCTCCTTGTATGCTTTGACCTATCTGCAGTGTTTGATACTTTACTTCATACCCTTTCGTCCCAATGCCATTTCTCTGCCGTTGAATCTGTGGAATCTCCCTCATGTGGTTCCTTTCTTGCTCAACAAATTGCAGCCAGGGTTGCTCCAATGATAGCTTCTTTCCCTTTTCCTGTGTTATCACATCCAGCAGATCCCAATGTTGTATCCTTTACCTCCTTCTCTTCCTCATTTACATGCCACCATGTTGGTGTCATCAGCATCTTCCTTGATGATAGCCAGCTCCATCTCTTCACCTCCTCTCTCCAGCCTTTGATCACCTCAGTACTGCCAAATCATTGCCCAACATCAAGGTTTTGGATACGTCACAACATCAGGAAGGCTAAAGTCATTACTACAGGCGGGAGGGTGGAATTACAACTTGATCTGCTTATATAGACACTTCGCATTATAAATATGGATGTAGGAATTTCTAATGGAAAAAGCGTGTGCAGGTGGACAATTTTTATTATATTATAGAAATGTTCTCTTTCCTTAAAGGAAGTAGAAAATAGTATGAATTCAGCCTTGCAAGGTGAAGCAAGGAACCTAGTAAAAGTTCACGAGAAGTTGAGGCAAATTGGCACTGCAGAAATAGACAGAAATCAACTGAATTTTGCGGATGCTGGAATTCGGAAATAAAAACAGAAAATGCTGGAAGAGCTCAGCAGGTCTGACAGTTTCTGTGGAGAGAGAAGCAGAGTTAACGTTTCAAGTTCAATACGACTCTTCGTTGGAACTGAGTTCTGAAGAAGAGTCATACGGACTCGAAACGTTAACTCTATTTCCCTCTCCACAGACGCTGCCAGACCTGCTGAGCTCTTCCAGCATTTTCTGTTTTTATTTCAGATTTCAACTGAAACCTTGTTTCCAGAGCCAATTACTACCCTTCATCCTGTCACCTCCCAACTGTGTACATTTTACACAGCACAGCTGGTGCCTGATAATGTTTGCTAATCATTACGAAAGCCAGGGATTTTCACCAACATCCCCACGTAATTTATTTTAAAGAATTGGAGCTTCAATTTCCTTTTAAAATAAGAAGCACAATCCATTCTGAATTTTCCACAGGAAGAAGTGGACATTCGATTTGAAGAAACTAACATGATTAGCCTCGCAATCAATTCCACTCAAGCTATCATAATTGCCAGAGTGAAGTGAGAATCTAGGCTTGATTAAACTAGTCCTGCAGCGGACGTAAAGCAATTCTGAACAAGTGTGTTGCGTGATTGGATTGTGAATTATCAATGTGCTGCGAAGTTGGCTGGAGGGCTGATTGAAATATTAAGTTCACGCAAACTAAAGCACTTGCTGCCTCCGTGTTCCATTAACACCTGTTGAAATCTTCTGCATTTCAACTCCACACACCTCCAACAGATTCTACTAGGGGGAAATCCTGTTAAATGTGACATCCTGGATGATCCCAAGCCCTAACCACCCTTTCAGGTGCGTGTAAAAGATCCCTCGGCAGCAGCTCCATAGAATACGGACCTGCGGTCCTCTCTCTGCATGGTAACGTTTGCGCTTCCTGAGATGAGGAGAGATTACTTCACTCAAAGGGTTGTGAGCCTTTGGAATTCTCGACCCCGGAAGATTGTGGATGCTCCATCGTTGAATACATTTAAGATTGGGATAGACTGATTCTTGGTCTCTCAGAGAACTCAGGGATATGGGATATGGGTGGGAAAATGGAGTTGAAGCCCAAGTTCGGCCATGATAGTATTGAATGGTGCTGCAGGCTCGATGGGCTGTATGGTCTACTCCTGCGCTTATTTTGTGTGCTCTTATCTCCTGCCCCCCTGCTAATGCCCTTGCTGTTGCCAGTCAGTCAACCAGCCCAGACTGCTACAGTGGGTGCCCTCCAATGCCATCTGTAGTCTGGTCCTTCAGCCAGTCATGCTGTAGCCACTGGGTAAACACCATGCTGTGGTATTATAGGGGCAGTAAAGGCACAGGAAAGAGGAACTAAGGGAATGATGATTATTTTTGTATGCACTACAGCATGCTTCAGTTTATAAATTTAGATGGGAATATATACTTTGTGCCAGTTTTTATTTTTGCATCATGGGAAAGAGGGTAATGTGATGGTCAGTGACAGAGGGAAAGTGAGGAGTGTGACACTCTTGGTGAATGAGTGAATGGGTTTAAGATTACTGGCGTTGTTGATTAATAGAACCACCACAGAAAGGAGCTGTGAAGGTTGTAGTCTCCTTTCCTCTTCAGGGAAGGGAATTGCTCCCTAAACACCCTCTGCAGATATGGCCCCCCACTGAGTGCTCTTTTGCCTCTTCCCCCTCCTCCCTCTTCCAGCAGCTTGTCCCCCTCTGTGTGAGCTCTCTTCATTCTCCCAGTCCCGCTCAATGCCAAGATAAAGGCCAACCATGCCTGGGAGTAACTGGTCTGCGCAGAAACTTTTAAGTCAGCAAAAAAAGTGCTTTGTCACCCCTCATATCACTCACTATACACATTGTGGCTCTACAGGGCTTCTTAAGCACCCAAATTGGCACATGTGCAACACTGCAAGTGGATGTGTGGCAGGTATCATATCTGTAAAGGGGCGAGCGCGCACATACTTAGCATCCACAAAGCAAGCAGGTCATGATGTCAATCAGTGTGCAATGCTGATTCCACAGCAGAGCTGCCATTTTGGAACTTCATGCTCCACTCTACACCTGGTCTGTACACTGCACACTATTGAAACTATTACCAACTTTAGAAAGCACCCAAAACTCATGTAATTGCAGCAACAGCCAGAAGAAATAAATCAGCAACTCGCTTGTGAATGGCAAAGGTGGGAGGTTCTTTACGCTGCTTGAGATTGTATTCCGCCTGTGCAAGGTTAAGACCCAGGTGTAAGGTGGAGCACTGAGTTCCAAAACAGCAGCTCTGCTGTCAAATCAGCATTGTACACCGATTGACATCATGACCTGCCTTCTCTGTGGATGTTAAGTATGTGCATGCTAACTACTTTACAAGTATGGTATCTGGCGCACATCCACTTGCAAGGTTCTGTGTGTGCCATGTTGGGTGCTTAAGAAGCCCCATGGAACCCAATTTGTGTCCCCATTTGCTCTATGCCTGCCCTATCAAACCCTTTAATAATCTCAAAGATCTCTTTCGTGTCACTTTCAGCCTTCTCTTTTCTGGGGAACGGAATCCCAGCTTGTTCACCATTTCCTAATATGCACATCTTATCAGTTTTTGGTATCATTCTGTGAATCATCCATGAGAAAATAGTGGGACAATATTCTTCCTACTGCAATTAAACTGTGTTTCTCCTTTAAACAGCAATACTCTGAGCTGAATGATGCTGCAAACCTGCTTTTAGATACACAGCAGTATTGCTCCCGGTTCCTACCTCCTTCTAGCTCTCACTTTCTAGCACATGCATTACAGGAGGTAAAGTTCCATCTAAAGGTCATCACACTGCTTCCTGCTCAATATTCCCAGGGACTTCAAAATGGTGGCACTCCTTTCTCCTGATTCACCCCCCCCTCCCCTTACCAGGTACCCCCACCACCAGTACCCCACCCACCAGTCCTCTTACAACCTACAGGGGTTTAAAGCTTGAGTCATCTTTATTTACGTCATCATAAGCATCAGCCATGGCTTGGTGGGCAGCACTCGCATCTCTGAGTCAGAAGGTTTTGGGTGCAAGTCCCACTCCAGATGCTTGAGCACAAAAATCTAGGCCAGCACCCCAGTGCAGTACTGAGGAGTGCTGCAGTGTAGGTGGTGCCGTCTTTCTGATGAGCTATTAAGCCAAGGCCTCACCTGCTCTCTCAGGTGGAGGTAAAAGATCCTACAGCCACTATTTCAAAAAAAGAGCAGGGAAGTCTTCTTGGTGTCCCGGCCAATGTTTATCCCTCACGTAGCATCACTAAGAATACAATTTATTTGGGATCATCACATTGCCCTTTATGGGAGCTTGCTGTGCACACTTTGGCTGCCGCATTTTCTACGCTACAACAGCGACCACACTTCAAATGTACATTGTTGGCTGTATAGTGTTTTGGGATTTTCTGAGGTCATGAAAGGCACTATATAAATGCAAGTCTTTTTTCCTCATTTGTATTCTTGCATTTGTCCTGTGCCATTAGCTCATCACTAAACAGAAATGATCACATCAGCCTCTAAGAGCAAGTCACATTTCTGCCCCTGCTTCCCCCAGTCCCAACAAGGAACAAAGGAGCTCTTAGCTACAATTTGAAGTATTTTTATTGACCTACAATGTTTCAAGAAAGCAGTATCTGCCCTGAGGTATTGGATTCCTGTTCAACATTCACTCAAGCAGCTGCAATTAGTCGGGTCGCTATAGCAACTTGGAATTTGCTCTCCTGACTTATACCTTCAAAGTTATTGCCATTCAGATCAGACCTAACATGCCGCATTCTACAAAATCATAAAGGTGGTCAGAGTAACTGTTGCCAAGGAAACCACTCACTGGTTAAAGGACACTGATAGACCTGGCGTCAAAGGTGAGGGGATAAAGCAGGAGGGGAAGTCGTTAGAAAAAGCTTGACTGACGCGGTAACTATTTAACATGCAGGTTAATCTTTGAATCATTTTGTGTAAAGAAGGATAAATCTCATCTCTGACAGCTGATAGATACAAATCTTTTGACAAATCAACCCAATAATTACAAAGCATACTCTGGTTTCTTGAAGGAATGGTCACAGTCCATTGTTACTGCTGACACTAATGTTATTTTTGGGATAAAGGTCAACATTCCTGCATTCATAGATTTGTTGCATTACTCTCAATGGGGCATCCAAGTATATCGCAGAGGCACTAATGAGGTCTTATTGAGTTTTATACATGGTTTATGGGATCCTCCTAACAAGAGGCGCATAAAAATTTCCCTGGTCATGCGTGACAAGGCTCCAGAGGTTCAACTCTGACCTTTGCTGAGCATTAAGGCTAACAATCCCAAATCGAATCCACTGTAGAATCAAATGCCAGAACACCAAAACATGACAATGTTGGAATGCTGGCTGGATCAATCTGTCCCTTTAGTATGGAAGATTAAGAGGCGATCCAATTGAGGGGTTTAAGATAATAGAAGGAGTTGATGGGGTAAAGAAAGGGGAACTTCCGTCTAGTGAGTGAGAAGGCAGAACAAGGGGGCATAACCTTAAAATTACAGCTGGGTCATTCAAGGGTGATGTCAGAAAACACTTCTTTACACAAGAGTAAGGGAAATTTGGCACTCTTCTTATCCCTCCGCCCCCCAATATGCCATTGAGTCTGGGGATCAAGAGAAAATTTCAAAGCTGAGATTGCTGAACTTTTGTGAGGACAAGGGTATTCAGGGTTATGGAAGGGAGCAGAATGGGTGATTAAAGTGCAGATGATTCAATTGAATGACGGAATGGGCTTTGAGAGGCTGAATGGCCTCCTCCTGGTCCTAGGACAAAGGAAGAACGGGCTCCTTCCACGGTTTGGCTGGCTTGAATTCAGCATCAAACGGCACTGAGCCGTTCAGATTCTGGGTCAGTTCCAGTCAAGGCTGAGTCGTATTGGTAGGCATGGTAGAGGTGGTTGCTGCTGTGGCTGCAGGGGGAAGGGGAAGGGCACCTCCATGTTGTGGTGCACTGGAAGGGAGGGTGAGAATTTTTTTCAATTTTCTGAGACCAGGCCATTGGGCCTTGGTGCTCAGAGGGGTGAAAACTCCAAGTGGCAGGGTGGGGGGTGGGGGGGGTGGTGGGTGGGGTGGGGGGGTGGGATGGTGTTGTTGGAGCCATGGGGCATCCATCGCTGCTGGAAGAGGTTCCTCCTTGGACCATTGAGCATCGTTAAAGGAAGGCCACACCCCCTTCCTCATGAAACCTCGATGTACCTAGTGGTCTCCCCACACAGCGGGGCAGGAACGCATTCCGATGCTGGTAAAACCGGAGGCATAAAACACCCGCTAATAGGCCATTTAATTACTTTAGTTGCCCGCCTGTTTCCAGGCAGCGGCCTGTTGAGTCACTGCTGTTTCCATCTCTCAAAGAATCCTGTGATGATGAGAAGCCAGGCTTCCTTCCTGGGGCCTTCTGCTGCCATCTTACCGGTCCTGCTGCCTGATACTAGTCCATCTCTAGAAGGCTGATAAAATCCCAGCCTCAGCCTGTCTGTCTGTCTGCCTGTGTGTGTCAGTCACTCAGGAGAAACAAATGTAGGACTTGGAAACACATTGCCGTTCCTTTACTGTCACTGAGTCAAAGTTTTGGAGTTCCCTTCCAAACAACACTGTGGGTGTACCTATATACATGGACTGCAGCCAATTAAGAAGGCACCTCACCACCAACTTCTCTGGTATAATTAGAAATGGGCAACAAATGCTGGCCTTGTCAGCAATGCCAACATCCTATGAAAGAATAAAGAAGTCAGACTGTTAATCTCCCAGGAAGCTTTGCAATCTGGTCTGACATGTAAATTGTAAGAAAGATCTGATGCCCAATCAGACAGGATCATGAGTTCCCAACATATTGACTGACACAGAGAATCCGTTGTGGTCCCAATAAATCGCACGATCCCATTCCAGGTGAATAATGCGTCCTCGTAGTAAATGAAACACAAGGACCCTGAAACATCTAATCACGCTCAGCTTATTTGCAAAGCGTGAGGCTGGGGTCATGTACACTGACAATGGATCTTAAATGTGTCACCCTTCAGGTACCTTACCCTAAGAGCGGTATTGGTGACTGTGGACTTCTATTGGATTGGTCTATGATTAAGTTTGGTAAAGTACCACAATAATTTGCTGTTGCCTTCTACAATGTGGCTAACCAGGAAACTCTCCCACTCTTACCACCTGCCATCAGACCTATTGGAAGGAGTTACAGGCTGATAATTGACCTGTTTGGCCACATTATAAATGCACTTTCCTTGGTAATCAAGTCCTGACATAGGACTTGAACCTGGACATTCTGGCCCAGAGGTAGGGGCGCTGCCGCTGCACCATAAGACCTCCCTTTAAAAGTGTAGTGGTGAGCTACTGTATTTCATCTCCCACTTTATTCACCCTATTTTCATTGGGCTCATGTGATCCCCAATTTCCATCATTGGCAGCTGTGCCTTCAGCTGCCTGGGTCCTAAGCTCTGGAATTCCCTCCCAGCACACCTCAGCCTCTCTACATCTCCCTCTCCTCCTTTAAGATGCTCCTTAAAATATATCTCTCTGTTTAAGCTTTTGGTCATCTGCCCTAATATCTCTTTAGGCGGCTTCAGTGAAAATGCTCCTGTGAGATGACCTGGTACATTTTACTCTGTTAAAGGTGCTGTGTAAATGCAAGTTGTTATTGTAATGTATTATTTTCTCCTATTTTTAAAATCTCCCACCCCAACACCCCCCCTCCCCCACCACCCACCACATTAATTTTCCTCTTCCTCTCGAGCAAGGCCACCTTCTGTGCTGTAATGACTTGGATGACGAAGGTTCGCTGCTTGGTTAGCAGGCGATAGTGAAGCTATTTGGCCCCCACAAAGCCCAAGATTTCAGAAGGTATCTGTCATTCTCACGACTGCCACCCTGACTCAGATCACCTAATGGCCTACACTCGGTGGCATGGGGATTGGTGTGGTGGCTGGTGTGGGTTTGGACCTGGGGTCTTGCTGACTGCTTCTTAAGACCAGACCAGCAATGTTTTTCCACACTAAACTGTTAGGTGGATTTCCAGGAATCAGGATTAGAATGTTGCTCAACCTAAAGGAATAACTTTGCCCTTTCTACATTGCTTCTGTCCGATGAATGTAAAATGGTCGGGGAGATCATTCGATTGAGTAATGGGTCAAATGAGCACAACTCAAAGTGAATTGCCATGTTACCTCGTTGGTCTCTCAGTTCTGATATCATTCTTAGGTACTCTCTTTCTGCACCTTCTTCATTGTCTCTATACCCATTTTACATCATTAGGGTTGAACTGCGCCTAGTACTCTAAGGGCAGAATCGTCCAAGATTTGCACTGAGTGCAGGTAAAAGACGTTTTACCCGCCGGCCACAATGGTGGGTTTTCACGCTGTATTGTCCACTTCCCACCTCATTAATTATGCAGTTGTGGGAAACACGCCAGATCACTGGCCACTGTTACCTCGCCGCTTCCTCACTCCAGGCGCCATATTTAAACTGCAGCCACATGCACAGCTCTCAATACTTGTAACCCTGAACTGCTCTGGTGAAGACATGGCTCCAAAACCAGGAAGAGTGCAGCCCTCTGATTCAGTGACGCATCCCTGGGGCGCCTTCTGGACACCGCGGCAGCCCACCATGGTGTCCTCTACTCCTGCTCTGGCCCTGGTCACAGGAGGCCCAACAGTCTCACCAATCCAGCTTGGGAGGCGATACATGGCAGGGGTGGTCAATACCAACACTGCACAGAAGAAGTTGGCCATCCACTGCAGAAAATGGATGAAGGGTCTCATCTGTGCCACCAGGGTAAGTCAGCTATCTCTCATTTCTCTCAACTCACACACTCACAAGCCCATCACACATTCACTGGCAGCTCATTCACTGCCAGCTCAAGGAGCATCACTGCTCACTCTCACACGCCTCCTCACAACTCCATCTGGCATCATCTCTAGAGATCACCTCTTCATCCCATCCACGGCTCCACTCAGCACACACACACGCCTGGCATCCTTCTCATTTGGCCTAGCATGTGCCTTGCTCTCGCTCTCTCCACCTGTCTTTATGCAGGGCAAGGTTGCCTACAATCATTCGGAGAGGTCCCAGACCAGGGGGGTTGGGGAGGGGGGAAGGTGGGTGGAGTGCCAGTCATCAAGGTCCTCACTCCATTCAAGCATCATGCATTGGAGCTGGCTGGAGAGGACGTGGACCGTCCCTGCAGTGATGGTGAGGTCAGCAGCAAAGTATCCACATGAGGATCCTGCGCCTGATCATCCCTCTCTCAAAGCTACTCTGAGTCCACTGGCCTGTGCTCAACGAGGCTACCAAGCACTAATAATCTTCACTTTTTCTCCTAGGCCCATCTGCCACATTGCCCACAGGCAACCTTGGCCATGACCCCAGCAACCCGATCACCTTGGCTGAGGACCCTGAGGGCAGCACCATTGAAGAACCATCATGGCGCTCGCCTACACCCTCCACCAGCGCAGCAACACACACCTCGGTGGGACCTAGATGTAGAGTAGCCTCGGGATCACAATCTTCCAGTCACTAAAGCACCCTTCTGTCATCACCCACTGTCTCCGACAACCAAGCCACTCGGAGGACTCCTGGAGGCAAGCAATCTGCAGAGTCTGAGTCAGATGATGAGCATCTGGACTCAGTCGTCAGTCAGTTGTTGGAGCTGCAAAGACAATCCTGGGAACATCAGGAAGGGATGTCTGGTGCACTCCTGAGATAGCAAGGGACGATGGAGGAGTCCGTCCGCCTTCGGTCTGAGGTGATAGTGCCGGCATGCCAAAGCATCGAGGTCAACACTGGTAGGATGGCGGCTGCCATGGAAACTTTGGTTCAGGACATCGTCCTGCACTGCTGCGTGGGCTCAACTCCATCGCCGACACCATAGTTGGTCTCCAGCAGTGTCAATGCAAGAGGGGTACTGGGCAGCTCGATCTCACTCCAGCTTCCTCTTTTCCTCAAGGAGTCAGCGAGGAGCCCTTGGGCCCTCCAGGTCTTGGTCCTCCAGAGGACTCCTGTCCAAGTCATCACAGACAGGGTGTAGCAGTCAGCAGGCTGCCTCCACCTCCGCTGTGGATCTCAGGGGAGAACCAGGACAGGATTAGGAAAGTTAAGAAGATGTAGTTGCATCATGTGGGCATAGGTGTGAATCACTTGTACATAATGTTCGCTATTGTAAATAAATTCTCCCCGTTATGCCTGTCTACGGGGTATGTGAAACATTTCTTGTTCCAGTCCTACACAGGCCCCGTCCCACAACTCTTTTTGCGGTACATCGATGATTGTTTCGTTTTTGCTTCATGCTCTTGGCTGGTCCTAAAGAAATTTATTAATTTTGCTTCCAATTTCCACCCCTCTATCACCTTCACATGGTCCACCTCCCTTCCCTTCCTTGATCTCTCTGTCTCAATTTCTGGTGATAGACTGTCCACCAATATTCATTACAAGCCCACTGACTCCCACAGCTACCATGACTACAGCTCCTCACACCCTGCTCCCTGCAAGGACTCCATTCCATTCTCTCAGTTCCTTTGCCTCCTTCGCATCTGATCCGATGATGCCACTTTCCAAAATGATGCTTCTGACATGTCTTCCTTCTTCCTTAACTGAGGTTTCCCACCCATTGTGGTTAACAGGGCCCTCAACTGAGTCTGATCCACCTCCCGCACCTCTGCCCTCATACCTTCCTCTCCCTCCCAGAACAATGATAGAGTCCCCCTTGTCCTCACTTTTCATTCCACCAGCCTCCGTATTCAAAGGATCATCCTCTGCCATTTCCACCAACTCCAGCATAATGCCACCACCAAACGCATCTTCCCCTTACACCCCCTGTCAGCATTCCGTAGGCACCATTCCCTCTGGGACACCCTGGTCCACTCGTCCATCACCCCCACACCTCCATCCCCTCCCATGGCACCTTCCCATGGCATTCTCCCATGCAATCGCAGAATGTGCAACACCTGCTCCTTTACTACCTGCCTTTACTGTTGCTTCCAATTTCCACCCCTCTATCACCTTCACATGGACCATCTCCCTTCCCTTCCTTGACCTCTCTGTCTCAAATTCTGGTGATAGACTGTCCACCAATATTCATTACAAACCCACCAACTCCCACAGCTACCGTGACCACAGCTCCTCACACCCCACTTCCTGCAAGGACTTCACCATCCAAGGGCCCAAACACTCCTTGCACCTCCTTCAATTTGGTCTCCTGCATTCGTTGCTCCCAATGCGGTCTCCTCTACATTGGAGAGACCAAATGCAGACTGGGTGACTGCTTTGTGGAAAACCTTTGGTTTGTCCACAAGCATGACCCAGACCTTCCTGTCGCTTGCCATTTCAACACACCACCCTGCTCGCATGCCCACATGTCTGTCCTTGGTCTGCTGCAATGTTCCAGTGAAGCTCAACGCAAACTGGAGGAACAGCACCTCATCTTCCGACTAGGCACTTTACAGCCTTCCGGATTTAACATTGAGCTCAACAACTTCAGACCATGAACTGTCTCCTCCATCCCCATCCATTTTTAAATCCCTTTTTAAAAATTATTTTAATTTTTTTTTACTTATTTTTATTTACTTTTATTTTTATTCATTTATTCTTTGTTTTATCTCTTTTTTTATACATCTTTTTAATCCCATTTTCTATCCTTTATTTCCCCACTGCTGTCCCCTCCCCCACCCCACCCCCACAAGGGATTTCTGTCATTTGTTCATATTGTTCTTTCCAGAGTGCTTACCCTTGTCCTGCTATTATCACATTCTGCTTTCTCACCTTTATGCCACTATTAGCACCTCCTTTAGCCCTTACCATTAACACCCCTTTTTGTCCTTTTGTCCATGACATCTTTGTCAATCTCTCCTTTGCCCCCACCTATCACTGGCCTTCTATCCAGCTTCACCTGCTCCACTCCCCTTAAACAGTATAAATTTCATCACATTTTTACTTCTTTTTAGCTCTGAAGAAGGGTCATACGGACTTGAAATGTTAACTCTTTTTTATCTCCACAGATGCTGTTAGACCTGCTGAATTTTTCCAGCATTTTCTGTTTATGTCCCAAGAATGTCTCCTTGTCTATGGCTCCTTGTTATGATGAGCTGTATTCGTGTCATTCAGAGGTGAAACTTTGGATCCTGCACAAAATAAAGGCAGATGTCCCAGTCCAGGGCCTCTTCCCTGTGCAGTGCGCAACCTTGAGAGCAAAGTGATGGTCCGGCTTCACACACACTGGATACATTAGTGACGCATGCACCTCGATGGTGCTGGTCATTGCTGCCAGACTGTAGTGGGCAGGTGTCACAGAGTTCCATCATTCTCTCTGTGTGCCCTCAGCATCTTTGAGATGGGGCTGGCCCCCCATCTCTTTAGCATCTGTGTCCAGTGAAGGTGTGGTCCTGAGGAGGGCAGTGCTGAAGGCTGTCAAAGGATCAGGTGCATTTAAAGTTCCACAGCTGAGTCTCCATGACATGACCCTGGTTACAGAACGCAAGCGAGCTGCCCTTAGCCAGACAGGAGTCAAACATTCACTGAGGCTATGTGGAGATCTGTGGAGTGTCCTCACTACGTGTCGTCATTATCCTCCCGGAATATTGCGCCTTTTAGGGCCTCCGCTGCATCTCCATGACATGATCCCGAGCACTGAGGGTATGTGCACTGCCATCAGCCACACAGGAGTCAAATGTTCATGGATGCAAGGTGAGAATATCAGGACTGTCCTTATTGCATCTTGTCATCACCCTCACAAACACAATCCTCATCAATGGCATCCTTGCCTTCGAGGGCCTGATCACCCACAATCCCTTCGACTTCCTCCTCATTGGAGGAGATGTGCAGTTCTTCCATCTCCTCCTCAGCCAGGTCCTCCCCCTGTTGCAGCGCCAGGTTGTATAGCGCACAGCAAGCTACGATGATGTGCGACACCCTCCGGGGGGCTGTACTGCTGTGCTCCATCAGACCTGTTGAGGCACTGGAACCTCATTTTCAATATGCCTATCGTTTGCTCCACCAAAACCTGGGTTGCTGCATGATCCTCATTGTACTGTCTCTCTGCTGCAGTCTGAGGCCGCTGCACAGGTGTCATCAGCCACGTCCTCTGAGGGTAGCCCTTTTCCACAAGGAACCAACCCTGCAGTCTCTGAGTCTACAACTTGTCCAGTCGTCCAGTTGTTCTGCAGCCCCCTAAATGAACATTAATTTGCCGTCTGTGCCTGAGGGGTGAAAAGCTCTGGAGCATTTGGTGGCACATTCATGTTTTTGCTTCGGCCCGACTCCAAGCATGTCAATGGAGCTGCTGCTGAATGGTCTCAGCTGTGGAAGAATGCCCACTTTTGACAAGCTTTCCCATGCACTTCACCACCCCCCCCACCCCCGCACCCCCCCCTCCCCCCCACTACCTCTCCCCCACCCCATCACCTTTGCACTGGAGCCTTTGCTCCACCATATGTAAATTCCATTGTTCCATTTGTCTTTGGAACTATACCTTTCCCATAATATAAGAACTTACATTTTGCTGACATTGTCAGTAACCTTTGGGAAAAATAAACACACTCCTTAGCCTTGTGTATCTGGCTAGTTGTAAACAGACTAACATCCCTTTGAAATCCAAACAACCCTTCGCTTATCTGAAAGCCAGCCGGGAAAAAGTGATTTGCCTGTGTCCCCCCACCAAAGCTCTGAATGCACAGAGTCTTCTCCTTGATGATGCTATGGGCAATCCTCGTGAGCACTGAGCAAGGTTGTCTGCACTCACCTCCGAGTTCCCCTCGAAGTTCAACTCCCCAGGTGCACACCTTTTAAATGCAGTTGTGAAGCCCACCGCTCTGAGGTCATACCAATGTGGGAGGTAATTTTGACATGGGAGGGCTGATTCAGGTGTGCGGCCTCAATGATGAGATGCAAATGCATTAAAATTAAGTTCCCGACATTGGACGCCGGGTAACATGGCCCACCATTGATGGGGTGGAGAGGGTGATTGCAAACTGGTTTCTCGATGGCGTAAAACTGGTTTTTGGCTTTCTCGCCATATTGTCCACTCACGCCCGCCATGATGCCTGTCACCAATGAGAGTGGAAAATTCCAGCCTGTATGTTCCAACATGCAATACAAGTTTAACACAATCTCTCTACTTTTCGGTCTATCTCCTGGAGAAGTGAACATCGGAACATAGGAGCTGGACTAGGTCATTTAGCCCTTTGAGCCTGCTCCACCATTCGATATGATCATGGCTAATCTGGCTGCAGCATCACTCTACTTTCCTGTCAGCCCCCCATAACTCTTGGCTTCCTTGTCTATCAAAAATCTACCTAACTCAGCCTTGAACAAATTCAATGATCCAGCCTCCACTCTTTTCTAGTGAAGATAATTCTACAGACTAATGATCCTCTGAGAGAAAAAAATTCTCCTCATCTCAGTTTTAAAAGGGAGACATCTTATTTTTAATCTGTGTCGCCTGGTTCTAGTCTTTCCTACAAGAGGAAAAATCTGCCAGGAATCAACCCTATCAAGCCTCCTCAGGATCTTATATATTTCAATAAGATCACCTCTCATTCTTCTAAACTCCAATCGATAAAGGGCAAACTGTTCAATCTTTCTTCACAAGGTATATCCTTCATTCCAGGAGTGAGTTGAGTGAACCTCCTCTGATCTGCTTCTAACATAATTTTTTTTCAAATAAGGAGACCAGAACTGCACACAGTTCATTGATGTGGTCTCACCAAGGCCCTGTACAGCTGCAGTAAAACTTCCTTACTTTTATATTCTATTCTGTTACAAAAGCATAATAATTTTCATGATATTTTTCTGGTTTGTTGTAAAGTAGGTTTATCGGTGCGAGTGCAGATGGTTCAAATTACTTTTGGGGTCAGTCAGACTGCGAGCTTGAAATTATCAAAAGAAGCTAGGTATAGAAATGTACTTGAAATGCTAAGGAGTAAACATGGATGGAGTCTTAGCCTGTAAGGTGTGAAGGGAATTTGCATTTTTAGATAAGCGAAGGGATTGTTTGGATTTCAAAGGGACGTTAGTCTGTTTACAACTAGCCAGATAAGCAAAGCTAAGGAGTGTGTTTATTTTTCCCAAAGGTTACTGACAATGTCAGCAAAATGAAAGTTTTTATATAATGGGAAAGGTATAGTTCCAAAGACAAATGGAACAATGGAATTTACATAGTAAAGAGAGAGGAACATATGTAAAGGAGGATGAAAGCTACATGGTGAGGGCCATGTAAGATCTAACAGGAGTGTGTGAAACAGTGCTGAAGAAGTCTCCATCCATTTTTGCATAAGTCTGTTAAGTCTAGTAACTAAAGCTGGAGAAAACCTTTTGGAATTCCACTGTTAACTTGCTGGTTTTTCCCTAAGTTTAAAATCTATTTTGGACTGATGCCTTAAAGGGAGTGTGTAACTGGGAGTCAGGTTAATTAGGAACTTTAGAATTTGTTATAGCAGTAAGTAATTGTAGTCTTATGTATGTGCTTTAAATCTTTTATTTTTGTTAATAAATATTTTAATTTAATTTTTTAAATCTCTAAAGGTCTTAGTGGACTTATTGCTTCTTAATTCAGTGCACACATCTTCTCTTAATAAATACGAATTGCAAAACTGTTGTGATAGCATGACCAAATTTCACTTTTGGATTTAGTCCGCCTGGCACACACCATCGGCCATGTCATAACAATTCCCCTTGTAATAAATGCCAACATGCCATTTGACTTCCTAATCACTTGCTGTACCTGCATACTAACTTTTTTTGATTCATGTACCAGGACCCAGGTCCCTTTGTACCACTGAGTTCTGCAATCTCTCTCCATTTAAATAGTTTACTGCTTTCCTATTCTTCCTGCCAAAGTGGACAAGTTCATTATTTCCCACATTATACTTCATCTGCCAAATTTTTGCCCACTCACCTAACCTATCTATATCCCTTTGCAGACTCTTCACCTCCTCTTGACAACTTGCTTCACTACCTACCTTGGTGTCATTGGCAAATTTAGCTACCATACATTTGGTCCTTCATCCAATCATTAACATAGATTGTAAATAGTTGCGGCCTCAGCGCTGACCCTTGTGGCACTCCACTAGTTACCAACCTGAAAAAGACCCATTTATCCCTACTTGCTGCTTCCTGTTAGCTAACCAATCCTTTATGCGTGCTAATAGGTTACCCCTACACCATGAACTCTTAGTTTGCATTGTAATCTTTGATGTGGTACCTTATCAAATATCTTCTGGAAATCCAAGTATACCACATCTATTATAAAAGCAAAAAACTGCAGATGCTGGAAATCCAAAACAAAAACAAAAATACCTGGAAAAACTCAGGAAGTCTGGCGGCATCTGCTGAGAGGAGCACAGTTAACGTTTCGAGTCCGAATGACCATTCATCAGAACTCAGTTTTGTTGAAGGGTTATTTGGACTCAAAAGGTTAACTGTGCTCCTCTCTGCAGATGCTGCCACACCACATCTATTAGTTCCCCTCTATGCATCTTGCTTCTTCCTCAAAGAACTCGAATAAATTAGTTAGACATGATTTCCCTTTCACAAAATCATGCTGACTCCCTGATCACAATTTGATTTTCTAAGTATCCTGTTGTAACCTCCTTAACAACAATTTCCCTATGTCAGATGTTAGGCTAACTGGCCTATAGTTTTCTGCTTTCTATCTCCCTCCTTTCTTGCATAATGGTGCTACATTTGCTATTTTCCAATCTGCAGGGACCTTTCCAGAATCCAAGGAATTTTGGAAGATTATGACCAATGCCTCCACTTTCTCTGCAGCCACTCCTGTTAAGACCTTAGGATGGAGGCCATCAGGTTCTGGGGACTGGTCAACCTTTAGGTCTAATAGTTTTCCCAGCACATTTTCCCTGGTGATGGTGATTGTTTTAGGTTCCTCCCTCCCTTTCTCCTTTTGATTTTCAAGTATTTTTGGGAAGTTTTCTAAGTCTTCCCCAGAGAAGATAGACACAAAATACCTGTTCAACACTTCCACCATTTCCTTGTTTCCCATGATTAATTCCCAGCCTCACTCTCCAAAGGACCAACACTATCTTTAATTATCCTTTTCCTTTGTAAATATTTGTAGAAACTCTTACTATCTGTTTTTATATTACTAAATAGATTTCTCTCACACTCTAATTTCTCCTTCTTTGTTATTATTTTTAGTCATTTTTTGCTGGTTCTTAAAATCTATCCAATCTTCTGACCTACCACTAATCTTTGCCGATTTGTACACTGTTTCTTTCAATTTGATACTATCCTTAATTTCCTTTTCAAAGAGTCTTTCTTTCTCACTTAGATAAATCTTTGCTGAGAGCTATTAAATATCTCCTTCAAAGTCTGCCACCGTATCTCTACTGTGTTTCCTTTTAACCTAGTTTCCATTTCACTTTAGCCAACTCTGCCTTCATATCCTTATGGTTGCCTTTGTTTAGGTTTAAAACACCAATCTCCACTAAACTCCAGCACTTATGTTGCATGTTCAAAGTTTTGTTGATGCTTTTAACAATTGGTACAGCTATATCCTTAGATCCTTTTGCTCCTCTACCCCATTTGGCAGTGGTGCATCACAGTTCACTCAGGGAGCTGTGTTGCTGTGGCAACATGCACTTTTACATGCATGTTGTATTCTGAAGCAATGGATGGTGATGTAGAGGCTCCAACTTTCTATCCATCACATGGCTGACCAGGAATCTCTCCCACTCTTTACTACTTGCCATTGGCTTGTGTTGGAAGGATTTGCAGGTTGATACTCAACCTGTTTGGCTGCACTATGAATGTTCACTGATGGTCACCGAGTCCCAGAGTGGGACTCAAACCCAGAGCTTCTGGCTCAGACAGGGACACTACCCACTGCACTACAAGGCCTCCTCCTATCCAATAGACTTTATTACCCAGTGTAGTATGTGGCCTCCTTATACAACCTACTGAAATGCATCACCTCATACTTACTTATATTGAAATTAATTTGTCATTTACATGCCCGTTCTGCAAGTTTATTAACACCTTCTGCCATTTGCTCTCTTCAATGTTAACTATACACCCCAATTTTAATTTATTTATATTAATAGCAACTAGTCATCAATCCTGACAGAGATTAAAATATAGTCGGTTTAAATCATGGACATTTTATGCTGTTGCGCTAAAGGAAGGTTGAGTCTTCTCTTGAGTTTGAAGTTCAGGCATTATTGGGGCACAACTAAAAAAAGAGTCGAACTCTGCATGTGAGCTATGTCAGTTCTGGGAGCGCTTGATGCTGGCATCAGAGGTGACATACTCCTTTCACCAGTATTGATTTCTCACACAATGATCAGCAAGAAATATGCCCCTCTCTCCTTGGCTCAAAGAAAGAACCTAAAAATCTAGCACATTGTGAGAACAGCAGGCCAGGCACAAAAACCCACCCGCAGTCCTGTAGCAGAAGTTTGGTTTTGTAATGTCTTGCCAGGCGATTGCAACTCTTTCACAGCACAAGGGATACAACAAAAGCTCACAATGCAAACCTGTACAATGGCTTGAGCTAAATCCAGGCCTCGGAATGTCCTTCAAACCAGAAAGGACAATTCATAATGTGAGGTCTCTGCATTCTCCCCTGAAAGCTTGCCAGATCTGACAGCCATTTAAAACAAAACTACTTCTCTGAAAACTCTCCGACTGATGAGCAACCCGAGCAAGTGGGAAACCCGATGAAGCAGAACAAAAGGAATTATAGAGAAGAGAATGGATTGAAGAATGGTTGAGGAAGTCAATGACGTGAGAACACGCAAAACTTTAAAATTCATTCCGCTCCCTAACCGTACTCCCTCACACTTAACTGGCCCCCCATTAATTTTCAGATGAGATGTTTAAATGAGGCCCCCTCTGTCCTGGCAGGTGGAGGTGGAAGATTCCATGTCTTAAGAGCACCAATGATGTGCCACAGGAATCACAGTGGCAACCTGTGCAAATTAAATCAGCACAACATAGGATCTGGTAATAATTGGTGTCAGCTTGGTTCAGTTGGTAATGCACCTGTCTCTTGGTTATGCAACTAAAGCAAGAAATAACTTGCATTTCTGTGGTACCTTACACAACCTCTATAACATTACAGCCAATTAAATACTTTTGATGTTTAGTCACTATTGTAATGTGGGAAACATGGCAGTCAATTTGTACACAGCAAACTCTCACAAACAGTAATGTGATAATGACCAGATCATCCTGGTTAGTGATGTTGATTGCAGGCTAAATATTGGACAGGATACTGGGGCAGGGAGCTCCCCCGCTGGTCTTTGAACTAGTGTCGTGGGATCGTTTACGTCCACCTAAGGGGGCAGACGGGACCTCAGTTTAACATTTCAAAAGAAAGAAGGCATCTCTGACAATGCAGTACTCGCTCTGTATAGTGTTAACACAGAAAACGTGAAGTAACTGGAGTGGACGCAAACCCACAATCGTCTGACTCGGTGACAAGGGTGCCACCCACTGTGCCACTTTTGAAGTCTGGTCACTGTTCCTCAATAGGCAACTGCAGCTGCCGAACCTGCAAAGAGGAAGTGAATGAATGGCCTGACAATCTGTTTTCGCCAGTATTGGTTGGGTAAATATTGGCCAGAACACAGGGGAGAGCTCTCCAGCTCTCCTTTGAAATAATGCCATGGGGTTTGTAACATTAACCTGAGAGGGCATAAACCTGGTGGATTGGGGGTTGGGGGTAACGGTGGGGGCGTGGGGGAGGGCCTTGGTTTAGTATCTCATCCAACTGGCGATGGATATTTAGACAATCTTTCTCCATTTTACCTCCTTTACATTTTACAAGGGAACTACAAAATCAACTGCCGAATTTATCCTTAAACCCTGTACACCACAGCTTAATCCTGAGTGAGGGGAAATCCCAGCTGCAATGTCCTCTACAAAAACAAAAACAGAATTACCTGGAAAAACTCAGCAGGTCTGGCAGCATCGGCGGAGAAGAAGAGTTGACGTTTCGAGTCCTCATGACCCTTCGACAGAACTTGAGTGAACTCTTCTCCGCCGATGCTGCCAGACCTGCTGAGTTTTTCCAGGTAATTCTGTTTTTGTTTTTGTTTTGGATTTCCACCATCCGCAGTTTTTTTGTTTTTATATCTGCAATGTCCTCTGTTGGTCACAAAATGGAATGACAAATGATATTCTTTGAGAATCATAGTGAGATATTTCTCCTTCATTGTCTGGGATAAATATAGTCTACAGTATGTGTAAGTTTGGACTTGATGGGCCAAATGGCCTCTTCCTATGCTGTAATGACTTTGTGACTAAGCTCAATTCACATCCAGATGTGTATTTACTCCTGCTTTAATGCCTCAACTTATGGAAGGAGAATGACCCTGCAATAAATAGTACTTTGAGATGTTGGAAGCGCTGATTTTGAAGGTGCACCCCTACCCACTGTAGGCCTGAGTATATGTGAGATCTGGTTGAAATGCTCTCTGATGTTTGCCACACAGACGTATCCGACAATCCCCTATAACGGTCTGAAATGAGACTGTGATTAAAATGGGCATAAACCTTCAAACATAAGAGTTTGTAACTAGCTTAAAGATTAAACATTGGTTTGCCCCATTTTCTGGGCATGGGGGTTGTGATTTGTGACCTGCCTGTGCCAGCTCCAGGGCAGGTGGCTGCACATAAATTTGGAGCTGCCACCTCATTCACATGATAGTGTTGTTGGGCCAAAAGCCTGCCACACTGATGGCTGCCTCCATGTTCAGCAACAGGCCCAGCAATGTTGTGCTGCTGCTGCTGCTGCTGCTGCTGCCAGCCTACTGTTCTTAAAGTCAGTCTGCCCCTCTTAAAGGGAAGCTGCACAGGATTATAGGATGCTGCTGCTGAATACTCTAGCTACAA